>NC_055997.1:7519569-8138744 GCF_018446385.1 Zingiber officinale | reverse complement strand
TGGAAGCTTCCACCATACAATCTTGCGTACGGCTCGGCCGCCCACCCTGCTCCTTGTCGGCGACAGATGTCTCGAGGATGATGTTATCCCCTATCTCCTTTGTCCTCTTGTGTTCCCTGTCTGTTCCAGGGCCGAGCGGTTTGGCCGCTCGACATGCGTATCACTTCTGCCGCCGGTTGTAGGTATCGGTCCGCCAGTTGTATGCTCGGATGAGATTGCTCCTGCCTGTCTTTGTTGCCTTGTGCCCCGGCCGAACGGACATCTCACTCCACCCTGAAACCTTTTTACCTTGAGCATCAGAAACCCGACCCCTAGTCGGGTTGTGTTTCATTCGGCTCGGGGGATTCACGGCCGGTCGGCCTACTTCGTCCGGTCGGTCGGCCTGCTTCGTCCGGTCGGTCGGGTCTCAGGGTTGAATCTCTTGACCTTTGACCTCCACCTGCCGTTGACCTTCCGCCAACCAGGATCCCCCGTCCTTATCACCGGATCACATGTCTCCCCTTCAAGTCTAGTCGAAGGAGGCGCTAAGTCCGACTGACTGGACTGCCAGTCGGCTAGAGTGACACTGCTCTGCCACTTTTTGGAATGTTCCTCCTCACGGCCGCTCGGCCTATTACTGCTACTGGCTTTGCAACCATGTCAACGGTCAACGCTGACGCCCTTCGGATCTCCTCGGAATTCATGCAAATCCTTTCCATTAAGACCGAGCACACGCGCTGCGCGCCGTAATGGCGCTCATTAAATGCGCCCCTGTGGCATGGCGCCACATGGCGCCTTCGCTGGCGTCATCGTACGGCTCGACGATGTGTCCGAGGGGACATCGGCGGTTTGAAATGAACGGCCCGATGTGGGCCTCGGTTCCTGTGACCTGCATCCGACGGTCGAGGCTGATCGGGCCCGACCTTATAAAGCCTTCACCTTCTTCCTCCGCCGCACCCTTGCCTTCGCGTGTCCCGCAGCTTTCTTCGGTGCTTCAGCGTTCCGGCGACTCCGCTTTTCCATTCTCCGACGATTCCCCGCCTCCTTCCTTCGATCCTTAGCTCCCTTGTAAGGTTCTTCCACCTTTCTTCCGTTGATTCCTGTGTTTTCTTCGCGCTCTTGGCCGCGTTTCTTCCTTTGGTTGCTGTTTTGCTCCCTTTCTCGCTTGCGCACTTGCTTTCTCTTTTGATTTCTGCTTCCTCCATTGCTCTGCGATGGCAAGTTCCTCTCAACCTGCGGACCCGGCTCTCGGCCCATGGTATACCACCATGGAGTCGCGGTTCGATCGACGTGATGCCGAGAGCCTGTTTAACGCTTTTGATATCCCTTCCAATTTTGAACTAATTTTACCTTCACCTTCTGCTCGGCTGCACAAACCACCGAGCGGCGCCTTTTGTCTTTTCCGCGACCAATTCGTAGCCGATCTGCGGTTTCCCCTTCCGTACGAAATGGCAGGTCGGACCGCCCATCTCTCCCGAGCTGAAGAAATATAAGACCCGACCGGACTATCTTCAAGCAGCGAATCTGCTAGCCGGTCTGAAGCTCGACATCAACAAGCTCCTACCTGAAGGAGTGATGTACATATTTGGTTTGAGTCCGAGCCGGACCCCCCTCCCGAGCAGCTTTGGTAAGAACTTCACTTGTACATTTGCCTTGAGTTCTAACTGATTTCCTTCTTTTTTCTTTGCAGCGAATATCGTAATGGAGTCCGTGCTGTTCGGCATCTTGAAGAAGAAAGCGGCCGCGCTCGAAGCAGCAGCGGCCAAGGAAATGGAGCAACTGGGCATAACTCCAATCGGCTCTCATGAGGACGAGAGTGGAGCGCAGGTAGGCGAGTCGGTCGCTCAGGCTTCACCTATGGATGCTGCCGGCAGTGCAACTTCTAGCAAAGAATCGGCCGTTCGGCAGGAAAGCTCCGATCCGGAGGACGAACTCCCGCTCAACAGGAAAAGACGGCGAGTTGAGAAGCCCCTCCGTTCGGCAACCTCCGCAGTGCAAGCGTCTGAGCGGACGGGCACCACCTCTCCACACGGCCAAGCACCATCGGTCGAGGTGCTATCCTCCGACTGGACTCCCTCTCAGCTGGATACGGCAGCGGCCCCCATCAAAGCAGTGCCGGTTACTTCCCTTCCTCCTGCACCACACCGAGTCCTCCGCTCAGGCATTTTGTCTACATTGTCCAGCCTGACCTCTGATCCTTTGCCGTCCGCTTAGACGACTCCGGGCCGGCGACGTACTGTTAGGGCCACTCTGCACCTCCCTACCGAGGCGTTCATGGCCGAGTCCGATCGACCGACGGCCCCCGAGCATATGATCACTATGAAGGGGCCCCTCGCTGAGATGTGGGCAGACGCTCGGGCCCGTGTGGCCATGATACCGCTCGACAAGCTAGCTGACAGCCACATGCAGCAGTCCACAAGGGTAAGGTTTACTTATTCTTTATGTAGTTTTCCCGATCGACCTCTTAACCTTTCAGTGTACATCAGCGATGGGTGGAAGAGATTGCTGTCTCCAATCGCTTGGCAATGGTGGAGGACGAGCTGAAGAGGCTAAAGAGTCAGGGCGGCCCATCATCTTCTTGAGGCCATTCTTATGCCGAGCTGCAGAAGGAGCTCGACAAAACCAAGGATCTGTTAGAGGCCGAGAGAAAGAAGACGACCGACCAGGCGTACATGCTGGACCAGCTTAACAAGCAGGTCAAAAGTTATGACCACAAAATTGAGTTCGCCACCACTCGGAAGAACACCGCCATCACTGATCTGGAAAAGAAGAATGTGGAAGCCCAGGCTCTGCAGCAGCGTGTGAATGAGCTGGTCGAGCTGCTAGAAGGTGAGCAGAAAGGCCGCTCGGAGGAGGTGACTAAGCTCAAGGACGATTTGAAGGACCTGCAGGGGCTATTGATGCTTCCCGTGCTGCCTTCAAGGAGTACCAAGAGGCGGAGCCGGGCCGCATCGCCGCCTTGAGGCAAAACTACATCCGCTCGGCGAAGTTTGTGGAGAAGGTGTGTGACCGGCTGGTCATCGCCTTCGAGTTGGCCATCACCACCACGGCGGATTATCTGAAGTCCAAGGGTCAGCTCCCCGAGTCCGTGGTCATCCCTGCTACGGAGCACGCGAAACTTCTCACCACCATCCCAAAGCATATTTTTGACTTCCTTGAATGAAGTATTTTCAGTAATTCTTCCGACCGGCTAGACTTTAATTTTCATGTGGCTTCTGTAACTTTTAAATGCTAATTTTAAATGAATGCCCACTCTTGCTGCGTTAGCCTTTTATTTCGAGTGTTCCTTTTAACTATGCCGACCAGTCGCTCGACCTTTTTCCCACAGGGAATTTTTAAATTTCGCTGATCGGTTAAACGACCTTCCGCTTTGCCTGGGATTTTTATGAGCTTTTCGCTTAGTATTTTTCTTCACTATGCCGATCGATCAAACGACTTTCCATCTTTCATGGACTTTCTGCTAGTGTCTCGCTGAAGTGCCTCAATGCGACGCTGCTTCATCTGGTGGGTTTATAGTCACCAGTCCGACTCTAGGGTTTAACGTCGCCGCTCGACGGCTTCCGACCGGAGGTTTTTTATAGTCGCCGGTCCAACTCTAAGATTTAACGTCACTGCTCGACGGTCTAAAGGCCGGGGGGTTTATAGTCGCCGGTTCGACTCTAAGATTTAACGTTGCTGCTAGACGGTCTTCAGGCCGGAGGGTTTATAGTTTCCGGTTCGACTCTAAGATTTAACGTCGCTGCTCGACGGTCTTCCGGCCGGAGGGTTTATAGTCACCGGTTCGACTCTAAGATTTAACGTCGCTGCTCGACGGTCTTCAGGCCGGAGGGTTTATAGTCGCTGGTTCGACTCTAAGATTTAACGCTCGACGGTTGACGGCCGAGGGTTTATAGTCACCGTTCGACTTAAGATTTAACGTCGCCGCTCGACGTCCGGCCGGAGGATTTATAGTCACCGGTTCGACTCTAAGATTTAACGTTGCTCGACGGTCTTCCGGCCGGAGGGTTTATAGTCACCGGTTCGACTTAAGATTTAACGTCGCTGCTCGACGGTCTTCAGCGTGGGGTTTATAGTCGCCGGTCCGACTTAAGATTTAACGTCGTCGCTCGACTGTTGATCCGGGGTTTATAGTCACCGTTCGACTTAAGTTTAACGTCGCCGCTCAACTATTGATTTTCTTCGTAAGAATTTATAGTCGCCGCTCGACTGTTGATATTAGCTACTCCAGGGTTTATAGTCGTGGCTCAACTTTGTAAGTCTCACTCGGCTAATGTTGTTCCTCAACATTTTGGGGTTTATAGTTGTCACTCGACTGTTTCTGATTCTCCTGAGTTGATAGTCGTCGCTCGACTTTTCTTTAACTTTCGGTCTAGGGTTTATAATCGCCGCTCGACTTAACACACAAGGTCGATTGGCCAAATAGTCTCGGACACTTAGTTTTTTCATTCATCATACCCTGCATAGCTAATACAAATGTTATGACAGGTTACTTAACACATTCACAAACTTCTAGCCCATTCGGTACGGTTGAAGATGGTTTATAGTCGCCGGTTCGACTTAAGATTTAACGTCGCCGCTCGACGGCCGGAGGATTTATAGTCGCCGGTTCGACTCTAAGATTTAACGTCGCTGCTCGACGGTTTTCAGGCCGGAGGGTTTATAGTCGCCGGTTCGACTCTAAGATTTAACGTTGCTGCTCGACGGTCTTCAGGCTGGAGGGTTTATAGTCGCCGGTTCGACTCTAAAATTTAACGTCGCTGCTCGACGGTCTTCAGGCCGGAGGGTTTATAGTCGCCATTTCGACTCTAAGATTTAACGTCGCTGCTCGACGGTGTTCAGGCCGGAGGGTTTATAGTCGCCAGTTCGACTCTAAGATTTAATGTCGCTGCTCGACGGTCTTCAGGTCGGAGGGTTTATAGTCGCTGGTTCGAGTCTAAGATTTAACGTCGCTGCTCGACGATCTTCAACGATGAGCTTACAGCTTGGATAATATGCGCCCGACCGAACGACACGGGGTCTTCATCATCGAGCCTATGGCTCGGATAATATACGCTCGTCCGAACGGCACGGGGTCTTCACCATCGAGCCTGTGGCTCGGATAATATACGTCCGGCCGAATGGCACGGGGTCTTCGACATCGACCCTATGGCTCGGATAATATACGCCCGTCCGAACGGCACGGGGTCTTCGCCATCGAGCCTGTGGCTTGGATAATATACGCCCGTCCGAATGGCACGGGGTCTTCGCCATCGAGCCTGCGGCTTGGATAATATACGCCCGGCCGAACGGCACGGGGTCTTCGCCATCGAGCCTGTGGCTCGGATAATATACGCCCGTCCGAATGGCACGGGGTCTTCGCCATCGAGCTTGTGGCTTGGATAATATATGCTAGGCCGAACGACACGGGGTCTTCGCCATCGAGCCTGTGGCTCGGATAATATACGCCCGGCCGAACGACACGGGGTCTTCGCCATGCCTTCATATAGCTATCCGTTGGGCGCACAATGCTCATGCCTTTGCTTTGTTTTTATAACTTTCATTCCTGCAGCCAAAGGACACATTTGAACGGAATATTCATGAAATATATTACATAGGCGCACCTTTCACCCGGCCCGATAGGTCTGGAGGTGGTTTGCACTCCATGGCCTATCCAGCCGCCGTCCATCCTCATCCTCCAAGTAGTAGGCTCCCGATCGGAGCTTCTCGACGACTTTGAAAGGTCCTACCCAGGGAGCCTCCAGCTTGCTTACATCCCCGACTGACTTCACTTTCTTCCAGACCAAGTCACCCACCTGGAATGCTCGGGGAATCACGCGGCGGATGTAGTTCTGCTTCATTCTCTGCCTGTAGGACATCAACTGGACGGACGCTTTGGCTCGCTCCTCGTCGATCAAGTCCAATTCTAGCTACCTCCGCTCGGAATTATCCTCATCGTAGTTCTGTATCCGGGCGGACTCTACGCCGACTTCGACTGGGACGACCGCCTCTCCTCCATACACCAAGTGGAACGGTGTTACTCCCGTTCCCTCCTTAGGGGTCGTGCGGATGGCCCATAAGACTCCCGGTAGCTCGTCCATCCAACTTCCTCCCATGTGGTCGAGTCGAGCCTGAAGAATTCGGAGGATCTCCCGGTTGGCTACTTCGGCTTGACCATAGCTTTGGGGATACACCACAGACGTGAAGTGCTGCTCAATGTCATATCCCTTGCACCATTTCTCGAGCTGCTTTTCGATGAACTGTCGCCCGTTGTCCGACACGAGCCGACGCGGGATGCCGAACCGACAGATGATGTGTTGCCAGATGAATTTCTTGACCATCTGCTTGGTTATCTTGGCTAATGGATCGGCCTCCACCCACTTGGAGAAGTAATCGACTGCCACCAATAGGAACTTCCATTGTCCGATCGCCATAGGGAAGGGTCCTATGATGTCCATGCCCCACTGGTCGAACGGGCAGGACACTGTGGACGCTTTCATTTCCTCCGTCGGCCTATGAGAACAACTATAGTACTTCTGACAAGAAAGGCATGTCGCGATGGTCCGAGCGGCGTCCTCATGCAGAGTTGGCCAGAAGTATCCAGCCAGCAGGATCTTCCTAGCCAAAGACCGGCCGCCCGGATGACCTCCGCAAGATCCTTGGTGTACCTCCTGGAGAATGTACTCGGCGTCTTCCGAACTGACACACTTCAGCAGAGGTCGAGAGAACGCCTTTTTGTAAAATTGATCTCCGATGAGCGTGAACCGGTCGGCTCTCCTCCTTAGTAGTTGAGCTTCCTCCCGATCGGACGGCGTGGCCCCTGAGTGCAAAAACTCCATGATGGCTGTTCTCCAATTGCTCGGGAATGTGAGGCCTTCCATCCGATCCACGTGCGCTACCAAGGATACTTGCTCGATTAGTTGCTGGATGACGACCGGCGATATTAAGCTTGCTAGCTTGGCTAATTCGTCTGCCACCTGGTTCTCCGTTTGGGGTATCTTCTGGACCACCACCTCGATGAAGCTGGTCTTGAGTTTTTCAAAGGCCTCCGTGTATAGCCTGAGTCTTGCATTGTTTATCTCAAAGGTGCCCATGAGTTGTTGAGCGGCTAGCTGGGAATCCGAGTGGATCACCACCCGGCTGGCTCCAACATGCCGTGCGGCCTGCAGTCCGGCTATGAGGGCTTCATACTCTGCCTCATTATTTGTTGCTCGATAGTCCAGCCGGACGGACAAATGCATCCGCTCTCCCTGAGGCGAAAGTAGCAGGATCCCAATTCCACTTCCGAGCTGAGTGGACGATCCATCTACATATACTTTCCATGTAGCTTCGGGCTCGGGCTTTTGTACCTCAGTCACGAAATCTACCAAGGACTGTGCCTTGATCGCCGAGCGGGGTTGATATTGGATGTCGAATTCGCTAAGCTCCGTCGTCCACTTGATGAGCCGTCCGGATGCTTCAGGGTTCAGGAGTACCCTTCCCAACGGGCTGTTCATCATTACAATAATGGTGTGCGCCAAAAAGTAAGGGCGCAACCTCCGAGCGACAAGGACCAAGGTGAAGGTCAACTTCTCGAGACTGGTGTAGCGAGACTCAGCATCCTTTAAGATATGGATTAAAAAGTACACTGGCCGTTCTTCGCCGTTCAGCCTTACTAATGCTGAGCCTACAACATGCTCAGTTGAAGATAAATAAATGCGGAGTGGCTCACCTACGGCCGGTTTTGCCAACACGGGTAAGGAATTCAGGTAAGTCTTCAGTTCCTCGAATGCCCGATCGCACTCCTCGTCCCATTGAAACTTGGTAGCTTTACGCAGAATCTTGAAGAACGGCAGGCTCCGGTCGGTGGTCTTAGAGATAAACCTTGACAGCGCCGTTATCCGACTGGTGAGACGCTGTACCTCTCGAAGATTTCTGGGAGGCGACATGTCTTGCAATGCCTTTATCTTACTGGGGTTCGCCTCTATGCCCCGCTCGGTCTCGATGTAACCCAGGAAGCGCCTGCCTTTTGCTCCGAATAGGCACTTTTGAGGATTAAGCTTGACTCCGTATCTTCTTAATGTTTGGAAGGTCTCCTCCATATCCGCATAGAGATCGACCGCCCGGAAGGACTTGATAAGTATGTCATCCACGTACACTTCCAAGTTGCGTCCGATCTGCTCCCTGAATACCTTGTTCATCAGACTCTGGTAGGTGGCTCCTGCATTCTTCAGCCCGAATGACATTACATTGTAGCAGTAGGTGCCGTCCGCCGTGACGAAGCTAACCTTCTCCTGGTCTTATCGGGCGAGCAGCACTTGATGGTAGCCTTCGTATGCATCCAGCATGCATATCAGCTCGCACCTGACCGTGGAGTCCACCAGTTGATCGATCCGGGGCAGGGGTAGAAGTCCTTCCGGCATGCCTTGTTCAAGTCCCAGAAATCGATGCAGACTCTCCACTTGTTGCCTGGTTTGGAGACCAGAACCACATTTACGAGCCAACTCGGGAATTGCACTTCCCTTATGTGGCCAGCCTCCAGAAGCTTCTCTACCTCCGCCCGAATAATTACATTCTGCTCAGCGCTGAAGTCCCTCTTCCTTTGCTTCACTGGCCGAGCGTCCGGCCGGACGTGAAGTTCGTGCTGCGCTACGCTTGAAGAGACCCTTGGCAGCTCATGGGTCGACCAAGCGAAGACGTCGTAGTTTCGCCGTAGGCATTTGATCAACTTTTCCTTCTGTTTCTCCTCCAGATCGGATGCTATGAAGGTGGTGGCCTCCGGTCGGGAAGAGTCAATATGCACCTCCTCCTTTTCTTCGTAAACCAAAGAAGGTGGTTTTTCGGTTATAGTATTTACCTCGACTCGCGGCACTTTCCGAGCGGACTTGGCTTCGGCTCGGACCATCTCTACATAGCATATTCGAGCTACCAGTTGGTCTCCCCACACCTCCCCTACTTGATCTTCCACCGGGAACTTAATCTTCTGGCAGAAGGTAGAGACAACCACCCGGAACTCGTTGAGAGCCGGTTGCCCCAAGATAACGTTGTACGCAGAAGGAGCATCAACCACGATGAAGTTGGTGGTCCTTGTCCTTCTGAGTGGCTCTTCTCCCAACGAGATAGCCAGCCGGACTTGGCCGACCGGCAAGACTTCGTTCCTAGTGAACCCGTAGAGGGGGGTCGTCATTGGCAGGAGTTCAGCTCGGTCTATTTGTAGTTGGTCGAAGGCCTTCTTGAATATTATGTTGACCGAGCTGCCTGTGTCAATGAAAATATGGTGAATAGTATAGTTAGCTATTACCGCTCAAATGATCAGGGCGTCATCGTGTGGGACTTCGACCCCCTCGAGGTCCCTAGGCCCGAAGCTGATCTCGGGTCCGCTCGCCCTCTCCTGGCTACAGCCAACTGCATGTATCCTCAGCTGCCTTACGTGTACCTTCCGGGCTCTATTAGAGTCTCCTCCAGTCGGGCCTCCGGCGATGATTTTGATCTTGCCTCGAGATGCGTTGCCCCTATTCTCCTCCTCCCGAGCGGATGGTCGAGGTCGTTCATACGACGCCCGATGGTGGGCTCCGGGCTGCTGACGATGCTGCCGCTCGGGGGATCTCCTTTCTATTCTTTGAACGGGGCTCCGTTGTTGATGTCGCCGGTCTGGTGAAGGTGATCGGCGGCGGTAACTCCTTGGAGCAGGATGAGTGATGGGGGGGGGGGGGGGGGGATGGAGTGAACAAAACATCGGGGTCCATACCTTCCCCTTGGGCTTGGGCCGATCAGCCGCGACTTGCTGGACGGTGTGCGACCGAGTGTGCTGATGAGGACGGGCGGCTTCGGCTCGCGGTCCTCTGGGGGGCTGGTGACTGATGGGCTGTTTTCGCTCGATGGAAGCTGGTTGGTCATTCAGGGCTTCCTTTCTTCTTGCCGCCTGTGCTTCCTCCACATTGATGTACTCGTTGGCCTTATGCAGCATGTGGTCATAGTCCTGAGGCGGCTTCTGGATGAGCGAGCGGAAGAAATCACCGTCCATGAGCCCTTGCGTGAACGCGTACATCATTGTTTCCGAGGTGACCGTTGGAATGTCCATGGCCACCTGGTTGAAGCGCTGGATGTACGCTCGGAGCGACTCCCTCGTGCCTTGTTTGATGGCGAACAGATTGACGCTGGTCTTCTGATGGCGCCTGCTGCTCGCAAAATGATGGAGGAACGCCGTTCGGAATTCTTTGAAACTTGTGATAGATCCGTCAGGCAGCCTCCGGAACCATCGATATGCCGATCCCGAGAGGGTGGTGAGGAACACTCGACACTTCACACCATCTGTGTATTGATGCAGAGTGGCAGTGCTGTCGAACTTACCCAGATGGTCGCCTGGGTCGGTTGTTCCGTTGTACTCCCCGATCGCAGGGGGCACATAATGCTTCGGCAGTGGATCACGCAGGATGGCATCTGAAAACTGCCGGTTGATCCGCTCGGGTGACGCATCCGTTCGGGGCGCTTTCCCTTTTCTAACGTCCCGGGCGGGTGTTTCGTCCGATGAAGATCCCTTGTCCTGATTAGCTTGCGCTACCTCCGAGGGCATCTGGAACAGAGCCCGATGAAAAGGTATCGGGGCGGGCGGCACCCCCATCTGGGTGCCGGTTGGTCCCTTATTTTGCCCCCATATGGAGAGCTGCTCCGGCCGCTCTTCGGGTGGCGCTCGACCCCCTGATACTGATGTCGCCTGCTGCGCTGCTCGCTCGGCCTGAGCTTTCTGCTGCTGCTCCCGATTTTTACTGCTCGCGCTTGGATAAGTGCTTTAAGCTCCTCAGGAGAGAGCGTTACCAGGAGTTGACATCCAGCTTCTTCCATCTTCTAAGCTCGGATTCAGGTGCGTTCCCACAGACGACGCCAATTTGATCTTGTCCGAGCGCTGAGTTGACGGACGCTGGGGACGTGGCACGCTCCGCTGTCTCCAACTGGTGGTGTCGATCTCCGGCGAACCTGCAAAGAAGCCAAGCTGGGAGGGGTTTCCCAGCGACGACCCTCCGACGTTTAAGTCAAGCAACGAGAAATGAGAGAGGCAGCGTAACTGTGGCTACAGTAAAGATTGCACATACCTTCGTCGACGTCTGGGGGCCCTTATATAGGACCCCAGGGAGGCGCGGGCACACTTCTTGATGCATGCACGCTTCCCCAAACATACCTTAACGAGCCCATGTCAAAAAAGTACCTCTGACGACATTCCGCAATCGTCTGAGCATATCCCGGATGTGACGGTGGAAGCTTCCACCGTACGATCCTGCGTACGGCTCGGCCGCCCACCCTGCTCCTTGTCGGTGGCAGATGTCTCGAGGATGATGTTATCCCCTGTCTCCTTTGTCCTCTTGCGTTCCCTGTCTGTTCCAGGGCCGAGCGGTTTGGCCGCTCGGCATGCGTATCACTTCTGCCGCCGGTTGTAGGTATCGGTCCGCCGGTCGTATGCTCGAATGAGATTGCTCCTACCTGTCTTTGTTGCCTTGTGCCCCGGCCGAACGGACATCCCGCTCGTCCCTGAAACCTTTTTACCTTGAGCATCGGAAACCCGACCCCTAGTCGGGTTGTGTTTCATTCGGCTCGGGGGATTCACGGTCGGTCAGCCTGCTTCGTCCGGTCGGTCGGCCTGCTTCGTCCGGTCGGTCGGCTTGCTTCGTCCGGTCGGTTGGGTCTCAGGGTTGAATCTCTTGACCTTTGATCTCCACGTGCCGTTGACCTTCCGCCAACAAGGATCCCCCGTCCTTATCACCGGATCAATGACGATAACCACTCTGCCTCCCATGAAACCAGTGATCGTTGAATGTGAGAAGAAATACCACCGGTCAACATACATATTCACGTATTCATCCATCTATACAGCTTAAGAACATATATATATATATAATTAGTGAAAACATTATCGACTTTTTTTCAGCTTACGTACACTAGAAATTAACGCACTTTAATTCTCATCAAGCGAGGGAAAACTATTAATAAATAGCAACTCTGCGTGGTCAATTATAATTTATGACCTGAAGAGGCCGAGCGCTGCTTGAAAGAATCCAGTGAAGAAGGCGGCGGTGAAGAGCAAATGCGTGTACAACTCCAGATGGTCAACTGGCGATACTTTTGCTCCGAGCCTCCGATGGCCAAAGCAAGAAACAGCGAGACGACGACGGTGCCCCCCACCACCACGTTTGTGGAGCTACCAAATATCGCATAGATTAATGATGGGATGGAACTCGAATCTGAAATAGGGACAAATAGTGATTAATTACTTTAATTAATTAATCATGCATGTAATTGTTTCTGAATTAATTAAGTAGATCATAGATACATAGGCCGATGACGAGATGAAGGGAGGCGAGGCAGGCGTAGCTGATGCCTTGCGGGACAGTGAGGATGGCGACGGTGAAGCCGGTGAGGAGATCGCACTGGAACTTGGCGAGGTTATATTTTGGCCCCCACTCCAGAATGGTTACCAAGTACATGAGCATTAGCGTTGATCTTGAGGACTAGTGACACTCTGCCTCATCCGGACGCCGCCGAAATGGTTCCTCCGGCAAGAACGTCTCCCTCAGATTCTCTCTCAAAGACGTGAAGAAGGACCCTTTCCTTCTTAGGTTCACCTCCATGCGATCAAGCTCATATCTACCTGCAACTAATGTCGACATTGAAATAGATCACGTTCGGTGGATCGTGGAAAGAACGCCGAAGAAGAAGATCGCATTCGCCTTAAGTAGGAGCCTTGCGTACCTTGGAGTCGTGCGTGATTTGGGACCGGGGAAGAAGATCGTGTGCGCCTTAAATTGGAGTCGCGCCTGCCTTCGAGTTGTGCGCGATTTGGGACCGGAGAAGAAGATTGCGTGTGCCTAAAGTTGGAGTCGTGCCTGCCTTGGAGTCCTGCACGATTTGGGACCGGAGAAGAAGATCGCATCGCGTGCGTGATTTGGGAACAGAGATGCGTTGTGTGGAATTTGGGAGAAATCGCAAAGGTTTAGGGTTTTTAATGAATTAAACTAAAGTATTTTTCTAATTACTTAATAATTTTTTCAAATTATATAAATTATAAACATTCTTTTCTGTTTAAAATATTTTTAAATGGACTTATAAATAAATAAAATTTTGAATCAAATTTCATTGTTGTTCCGTATTTATATTTTTTTATAAAAAATTCTTTCTAATTTATTTTAAATCCCGTTTTAATTTTTTTTCTATATTATTTTTTTAAAAATGAAACAGATTAATAATTCCGTAGCAAATCGGTTTATAATTTACTAAAATTTAAAACAGATTTTATTTCCGCTTTAAAAATCTATTTATGAAACCCTATTTTCTTGTAGTCAAAAGTTCAATCAAATGTCCATGGATATTCCGTTGGTCACTCCGGAGATACTGGTGAGCACCTTCGCGCAGGGGCTCATCGAAGGCGAATTCTTTTGCTCACTCATCCGGAAGCCACCAAAAATCTTCGATCACCTACTCAGGCGCGCCACCGAATACATCAATGTGAAGGAGACCTAAGTGGTATGAAAAAAGGAAGTGCCCGTTGAACATACTGCTCCCCCCGAATGACGACCAACCAACAACCATCAACCACCAAAGGGCCCCCGATCGGGAGCAACGCAGCCACATCGACCTCATTGGCGCCTATCAAATAGGTGAAGGGAAGAAGAGAGGTTGGCGGGTGAGTAGCGTCAACGCCAACCTCAACGAAGAGGAAATGCAAGTCTTGCCCGAGCTTCGGCTGAGCGGGCTCGACCTTTGGCTCGGGAGGAGGAAATACAGCTCGGGATGAAATCGGAATGATTACCAAGGGCTAACTATTAGTGATTCCAATAGAGTGAGGAAGTTGCATGTCCGACGACTGTAGATACATGCTATGGGATGCAACAAAGAAAAGGTCGAAGGACTAGAGATCAGTTTTGGCCCTCGGGACCTAGAGCGAGTGGAGATCTCTCGTGACGATGCCTTGATCATCCGAGCGGTAATAGCTAATTACACTATTCACTAAAATTTTGTGGATACAGGCAGCTCGTTGAATATCATCTTCAAGAAGGTGTTCGACCAGCTGCAAATTGACCTGAGCGACTTGCAACCCATGACACCCCATTGTATGGGTTCATAGGCAATGAAGTATTGCCGATCGGGCAGCCTCGGCTGACCATATCACTTGGAGAGGAACTTCTCAAGAGGACCAAGACCACAAATTTCATCGTTGTAGATGTGCCACATATTGGGTCGACCAACCCTAAACGAGTTCCGAGTTGTAGTGTCCACCTTCTACCAAAAGATCAAGTTTGTGGTGGACAATGGGTAGGCGAAGTTAAAGGCGACCAATTGGTCGCTCGGCGGTACTACGTCGAGATGGTTAAGTGTTCAATTTTGCTTGGTTCGGAGCCTCGGAGACTCCAACTCTAAGACTTAGGTCTCGTGGACCTATCGATGGGTAATCCACTAAGTGTCTATTCCAGAACCGTTGGAAGAAGTGATCGAATACAAGAGATAGGGATAGTATAACATCCTACACTTCCCTTTTAGAACAGTAGTAAAAATTGCAACACTTAATAAAATTGTTACCAACAGTTTTGAGAGCGCTCGTGTATTATTGTCGGTCTACCAGAGATGATCGGATGACTCGAAAGACAGTTTGGTCGTAGACAGACTTCTATGAAGCAGCAACAGGAAGCTGGAGCAGTTGGAACTTCAAACAGATGTGTAGAGGATCGTAGAAGTGATGATACTTGAAGCTTGGTCGAGACACCCTTATAAAGAGTGTGGAAGACGCCTTTCATAGCCTTGAAGGCACCTCCAACCTATAAAGTTTGATCTTGAACTCATTGCTCCTTATCTGCGACAAAGTCTAAAATTTTATCTTGCAGAAGGCGCCTTCCATGAATAGTACAAAAGACACCTTCCATAGTATAGAAGGCACCTAGGGTACTATTCACCCTAGGCTTTTTGTGCTCCTTTTGCCCTACAAAAAGTGTTAGTCCAATAACCTGCAAGACAATGTTAGCATAGTAATAATAAGGAGTAGTAATTAGACCTTGTCTCCCCAAGACCAGGATCTAGCAGAGTCTCAATTTAAGTTTCCGAAATATACCTAAATTGGACTGATGCCTACTATCCCTTCTGTTAGAGTGTATACTAAAAACCTAGCTTTTGTATAAACATTTATTTTATAAATAAAGAATCACATTGGTCAAATGTCTATATTTATATGCTAAGTGTAGTTGTTCAACTAATTTATATTGTAGATAACATGGTGTGTGGTGTCACACACAAAAGATCATGTTATCAATTCCTTATAAATTATAAACAGTAGCTCACAACTAAGATGGAAAGGAACAAATGATTGGAATAGTCATAGTGTAATTTGGTATTAGTTTATCTTAACTATAAAAATTACACTAGTACACTCTGAGTGTATTGAGCAGGATCATTTAAGGTAAGTTCTTTTTATACTGACTGAATAAAAGAACAAGACCTTTGTTATTATGGAAGTGTGTGCTCTTAATCCTAATATAATAACAAACACATATACTTAATATTTATTTCTTTAATTTATCAAAGGGTGCGATTTAGTTCGATAAATCAATAGGCCCGATAAGTTGAAAAATGATATTATTTATAGTGTGTGTTGTTTATTATAGAAGGAAACTGTGTCATAGTAATATAGGTTGATAATGTCCCTAAGAGGAGCTCATAAGGATTGTCATATAAAACCTGCAGGTGGACTTAGTCCGACATGACGATAAGGTTGAGTGATACTACTCTTAGACTAAGATATTAATTAAAGTGAGTTGTCAGTAACTCATTTAATTAGTAGACATTCGACATTTTAAACACAGGGAGATTAACACACTCATGATAAGAAAGAGCCCAAAATGTAATTTGAGATTGGTGCGGTAGTTGAATAATAATTCTTTAGTGGTATGAATTATTATTGATGAAATTAAGTTGGGTGTTCGGGGCGAACACGGGAAGCTTAATTTCATTGGGAGACCAAAACCAATTCCTCCTCTCAGTCCCTATCGTAGCCTCTTATTTATAGAGAATTATGTCCACCAAATATCCACTTCCTACCCACCCTTAGGTGGTTGGCCAAGCAAGCTTGGAGCCCAAGCTTGGGCCGGCCAAGCTAAAGGCTTGAGCCAAGTAGGGTGGCCGACCATAGCTTGGAGCCCAAGCTTGATGTGGCCGGCCATATAAAATAAAAGGATTTTATTTTTTAAAAATCTTTTCTTATGTGGAAGCCATGATTTTAAAAGAGAGTTTAAAATTTAAATATTTTCTTTTATAGTTTTCTACAAAAGATTAAGAGAAATGTTTGATATCTTTCCTTATTTGTAGTTAAAAGGAAAATTTTAATTTTTGATAAAACTTTCCTTTTATGTAACCATCCTCATGATTTTAAAAGAGAGTTTTAAAATTAAATCTTTCCTTTTATAGTTTCTACAAAAGATTAAGAGAAAAGATTTGATATCTTTCCTTATTTGTAGATTGAAAGGAAGATTTTAATTTTGAGAAAACTTTCATTTTTGTAATCATCCACATGCTTTAATAGAGAGATTTTAATTTATAAAAGTTTCCTTTTATAACCAACCATGAAGGGAATTTTTAAAAAGAAATTTTATTTTTAAAATTTTTGGAAACAAATAAGGAAGTTTTAATTTTGTGTTTAAAACTTGTCTTATTTGGAGCACTTGTAGGGGCCGACCATGAGAAGGGTTAAAAGGAATTTTTAATTAAATTTTCCTTATTAACCAATGGAAAGGAAAATAAGGGAATTTTAATAATAATTAAATTTCCTTATTTGCCAAGATCAAGGAATATAAAAGAGAGGGTAGAGGTGCCTCACCTCACAACATCTCTTCTATTGTTTCTCTCTTCTCTTCCTTGGTGTGGTCAGCCCTATACTCTTCTTCTTTAGTGGCCGGTGCCAGTGCCGGACCTGTGATTTTGGGGCCTGAGGCGAGCACAAAAAAATGGTGCCCTCAAAGTCACAAGTCACAAGTCACAAGTCACCGATCTTAAGAAGCAGGAGAAGAGATGATCAAGAACAGTGCGAGCGATTAAGTAACTGCAACTCAGATCACACCACTGGAATCTTTAAATTTGATTGGCGCAAACTGCGGGGGAGGACAAGCCGTCAAGGTGAGCGGAAGATGAATCAGCCGTCGTTGAGTCGCCGATGGAAACAGGAACAGTGACGTAAGTCACAAAGGTAGAGCTGATGGCAAAACGACGGAGTTCTGCTGCTGTTTGGCCAAGGGGCGAACTGATATGCGGAGAGGAGAAGTAACAGCCGACAGCGTTTAGGGCAAGCCGGCAAAGAAATTAAAAATAAAATTAAATTAAAACAAGCCGGCAAGGAAATTAAAAAAAAAATTAAATTAAAATAACAACAGGACGTTTTTTTTTTTAAATTCGTAGACTAGTGTTGATATGCTACGCATATCAGATTTTTTTTAATTTTTTTTAAATTTGAATTAAAAAAATTAATACTTCTTTAGATAAATCCATAATACATAAATATATCCCCTAAACATATTACAATACTCCATAAATATTTAAATTTATTTCATTTTCAATTTTTCTTTTTACTAAATACTATAATCCAACTAGAAAGTCTAAACCCTAGAAATAAAATCTTAAAAAAAAAAGAGCTTAAAAATTATAACCCAATTGAGAAACATCACCCCTAAAATAAAATTTTAAAAGAATATTTTAATTAATTTTTTTAATTCAATTTTTTTTAAAAAAATTAATAACAGACAAAATCTACTATTTTTTTAGACTTTGAATTAAAAAAAAAAACCAATATTTTCTTTTATATATCCCTAAGCCATGAATACATCCCCTAAACACATTACAATACTCCATAAATACTTAAATTTATTTTTTAAAAATTTTTTTTTTTTACAAAATACTATAACTCAACTGGAAAGTCTGAACCCTAGAATTAAAATCTTAAAAATAAAAATAGCTTACAAATTATAACCCAATAGAAAAGCCTCAACCTTAAAATAAAATCTTAAAAAAATATTTTAATTATTTTTTTAATTCAAAATTTTAAAAAATAATTAAAAAGAAAAAAAATTTAAAGCTAATATCCTGCGCGACGTGCACAGTGGCGCACTGTGCACGTCGCGCATCAGCGCATGATATATCATATATATATTCCTCGAGATATATATATATTATATATATTTATTTTTTTTTTAAAATTTTGGTGCCCCTGAAATTTGGGGGCCCGAGGCACTTGCCTCACAATTTCTATTAAAGGTCCGGGCCTGGCCGGTGCATCCCTCTCTTGGAGTTCTTGTGGTGGCCGGTTCTTGCTAGGAGAAGAAGGAGAGAAAGGAGGCTTTTGTTCTAGCATCCCTTGGAGCTTGAAGGTTGGTGGCCGAAACTTGCAAGAAGGAATGTGTCTTGGTAGTTCTCATCTCGGTAGATCGTTGCCCACACAACGCCCGAGATAAGAAGATGAATACGATATAAGATCAAGAGGTTGTTGCTTACAAAGAAAGGTATAATTAGTAATTCTATTCCGCATCATATTAGTTTTCTTTGTATAGATTTTGAAATACCAAACACAAGAGGCTAGTGATTCTAGATTTTTAGATTTGTGATTCAAAGTTGTGTTTCTTTTGTTTTTTTTTTCGATCTTGTGATTCGATTGTTCTTTTTGGTTGAACCTATGGTTATTATAAGGAAATTAAATATTGAATTTCGTTGAGAAGCTTTGTCGAGGAAGTGGTGGATGCTCCTATACCCAAGAAGGCCTAGTGCATCGCCATGTTTAACTTGGAAGTCAATCTCTGAAATTAATATTTAATTGAATTTGTAATATAGGTGGATTTGGATTAATAATGTTAAACATCATTTGCGATCCAAGTCTAAACCACTAAGAACAGATAAGTTGAATTTGGAATCAATAATGTTAAGTTCCGTTTGAGATTCCAAATTTAATTTCTAAAGAACACAATAGGTTGTTAGGAATTGTTCAGGACTTGTACAAAATTTTTATATAGGGGAACCGATACGATATTCCTAGTAGCAACCAACACCTTCGAATGAGGACGCGTTCTCACTTAGTCACTCTCCTCCAATGACTTACTTCTACTTACCAGGCGTAGAATTACCTCCAGAATCACACATCCGGACTTTGAGAATTAAACATCCCGATCGGGAATCGCACATCCAGACCTACCGGAATCACACATCCGGTCTTCTCCAATCGAGAATCGCACATCCCAACCCTTGCCAGAATCTCACATCTAAACTTCAACCTGTCGGGAATCGAACATCCCGACTTACTTGAATCACACATCCGGTCAATCAAGAATCGAACATCCTAACTGGAGTTAGTCAACCCTACACACTTAGTAACAAGGTTAAATCGCAACACATCTAACTTTAACCTATTTGTCATTCATCAAAACTCAGGTTTAACTATTAGTACAAATTGCACTAACATTACATTATTTAGTATAATGCCAAAATTTGTCACAATTATAGCACTTAACTTGAGATTTATCGCACCTCGAGTTTGTGTGCCCTCTTCCACGTCCTCTTGTTGAATTTTATCCTCTTTCATTGTTGTTGTTAGAAATCCATCCTTGCTCATTAGCATGACCTTGTCCATATCCATGACCTCTTCCACGTTGACTTAAATTGTTACTGAAACTTTCATTTTTCTTTGTTGGTTGAAAAGTCGTCTTTAGGAGTTGTTAAGTAATTTCTTCATTTATCTTCTTCTTTTCTTCATGGGATTGAAATGAACCCAGGAGTTGCTCTATCATCATGGTTTGTAGATCTTTGGTCTCTTTGATGATAGTTGTAATACTATCAAATTTTGAATCCAATGATCGAAAAATTTTCTCAATGATATTTACTTTTTATAGCTTCTTGTCATTTCTCTTTAGTTGATTAGAAATGGTAGAGACTCTAGAAAAGTAATCAGATATCAACTCGCCTTCCTTCATACGAAGAGCATCAAATTGACTTCTTAATATTTGAAGTTGTATCTTTTTTACTTTTTCTTCTCCTTGATATGAGACTTGGAGCTTTTCCCATGCTTGTTTAGCCGAAGTAGCACTTGAGATTTTCTCGAAATCATCCTCATCTAAAGCTTGATAAATGAGGAAGCGAGTCTTCTTGTCTTTCTTTCTTAAATCTCTTAGACTGTCTTTTTCAGTTGGAGATAACGTCAAGTCATCACATGACTCAACGTAGCATTTTTCTATAACCTCCCAAACATCATAAGCTCCAAGAAACGCCTTCATCTTGATACTCCAATTATCATAATTACTCGTCTTTAGTATTAGAACTTGGAAGGGAATCAAGTCATATCTCCATTAACCATTGCTCTGATACCACTTTGTTGGAAAAAAGAATTATGATAGAAAAATAAAAAAAATTATGGAAGAAAAATACACTCTACGATGTGAAAGAGGAGAATAAAAACTATGAACTCAATTTACTTTCATTAATTGAAAAAATTACATGTTTATAGGATTATTAAATAATACTAATCTTAAATACATTGAATCTAGACCCTTTTATTTTTACCGCCTCATCATATTTTATCTCCACAAACTCTTATCATTATCAAAAATTACCACCTCATATTCTATCTCTATCCTATCACCTCTCATCCTTATTAAGAATTATCACCTCATCTCATAATATTCTATTAATAATTTTATCTCTATCAATAAAATTAATTTTAATTTCCTACCGTATCCACTGAAGCCGGGGTCATTCAGATAGAATTCGGATTCTACAGACTACCGGGGTATATTAATTATGGAAGACTCCCATATAAGCGCGCAGTTGTAGCACCTATTCCGAATACAGATGTGAATGGTAACGAAAACATGTGTCGATTATAAATACAAGAAGAGGCCACGGTCATAGGTGTGGAAGTTAGGTGCCGCTCGAGATTATGCCCCAAACTAATATGTAAGAGACATGGTTGTTCCTTGCATACGAAGAGTCACAGCCGATAGAATTAAAGAGCATCAGTCATCGAAGTTAAAGGGTATCTGATAATGAAGAGTCAGGTCTTTCTTTATCTATAAAAGGTATTCGCTCCAATAGTTAAAGGTTTGCACAACCATCTAGAAAATTACTATTTCTCCAACCATTTATATTGTTTGACTTGAACGTCGAAAGAGACATACAAAGATCCTCCCTCGTGTTAATCCTTATCAGAGAAGATGAGTCCCCCTCGTTTGTTGGATTTCGGAATATATCAGATCAACTTGCCAACTATCAGCTACTACTGATTGTTGACTGTTTGACTTGACCCCTATTGACTCATCGACACCTGATCCTCTAAGACTTGACTCATCGTAGACCGATTCGATTGAAAGACAATAATTGATATCGAGGAAGACAACAAGATACAACTTGGGATGGAGTTAACCAATCTCTCGTTCTTAGACCAGAGAAGTGCTGAAGAGCCAACCACCTTCCATATCTCTTCATCTTTATACTTCTAAAGTGGGTTTATGTTGCTCCTAACAATTCCCTCGAACATTGTTGGATCTTGTGGGATTATGCTTAACCTTGGCCTTAGATCATGAGTCCTAAAGTGGAAATGTCTATGCCGTGAATAACTACCCGAGCAACTATTGTAAGTTTTGTGGTCCACGTGCTACAATATAATTAGATATTTAATTTAATATCTAATTTATGATTTAAATATATAATATTTATTTGATAAGGCTAGTCAGTTTGAAAAAGTGTCTACACACGTTGATAGAACATGTAGTCATATGAGATAAATTATCAGAAACGATCCTCTCTTTCCATATAATGGTAGAACATATAATTCATTATCTATCGATCAAGAAAATAACTCTATAAATTAAGATAAAGGCAAGAGAGATAAATCATTCCTTCATTCTTCTACATAGAGAAATCTAATTGACTACTCAAGGTTAGTACTTTATTTTATCATATATGAATAGGAGTGTGATTATCATAAAGGTCTAAGATCCATGTCTAAATTCATCAAGTTTTTGTTATGAATTTTATAAAGTTATATGTGGTATCATAGCATGGTTTAAGAACTCATGATTTTCCATTCGTTTATGTTATAATTCATGAACCCTAAATTTCAATTAAGTATATGTTTCGCTGCCATAACCTTTTGCCTTCATAATTATATATGTCGTATATGTTAGAATAATCGGTGTGATCCTAGGTTTTGATATTTGGGCAAAGATTTAAATTAGGTTCATTGTTGTATTTGATATGCGCGTGTGAGTATACAGGATGCAGGTACAACAAAGAAAGGCCAAGTGAGATCTTGACAAAGGCAAAGTCCAAGGAGAGTCTTGGCGGTGTAAGTCCAAGTGTGTAGTCTTGGCAACGTAAGTCCAAGTGTAGCTTGGCAAGGATGAAGACCGAGGCCAAAAGAAACTCGTGAAGGTAAATTGTGAAGGATGGAAAGCATTCGAGGGAAGCAAAGCTGATGGAGGAGGCTAAAAGGTAAGGTCATGAGAAGATCCGATAGTAAAGGACAAGGCTAAAGGAAGCTCTTAAAGGCAAGACGTGAAGGATGTGAAAACATCCGAGAGACATAAGACTGATAGAGAAGGCTAGAAGGTAATGTCGAAGTTGTGCGAGCAAGGACAAGTGCATGAGAGATTGTACTCAGGGTCAAATACTAGGTTTAGGGTTTATTAGTCAACTAGCAACTGGACTAGTCAACTGGGCAGGACACAGAATGTTTCTATGCCCGACGACTATGAAAACCAGTCTACTAGTACTGTAGCCAGCTAACTGACACTGTAGCCAGCTGATTGACACTGTAGCTAGTCGACTGATATTGTAGCCAGTCGACTGGTACACTGTAGTAGTCAACTGGTATATTGTAGCAGTCGACTTGTAAAGAGTCGTTGACAAAATTACGGATTCTGTGGAGTACCGTTGGCTAGCACCAGTCGACTGGTACAAGGACCAGTCTACTGGTAATGGTAAAATCAACTTGCTGATTTCCCCAAGCACAATATAATGGAGGTTAGGGTGACTGGCCTTGGTGATGACAATAGACTTGGTTAAAGCCTATTAAAGTTTCCAAAGATCTCTTAGTGATCAAGAGTGTGCATTCAAGTGTTTGTGATGAGATTTCTCCACTGACAAGGAGCTTGAGCTAGTAGAGCGTTCCGGGGAATCATCCATCAACGGATTGAGATTATTCATCTAATGAAAAGCCATGGAGTAAGTGTAAGCTATCTCCGAATCATGTAAACAAACATGTTGATTTGTTCTTCTTGTTTTTATTGTCTTTATGTTAGCTTTCTATTTGATTGTTTGCATTTCCACAACACTAATAAATGTAGAAACTAATTGAAATGGATGATCGATTATTCACCTCCTCTAATCGGGCATCGAGGTCCCAAACGTATATACATGTATTGGTCAAAGTGCTCACAATTTCTATTTTTGTTAACTCAGTAGTAGTGATGGTGCATGATGATGTTTGTTCCGTACAACTATTATATTCTAAATTGTCACTTTATGAAACTAACGATGAAGACATAATATATTTTGTTGTTATAGAATTTGAATTTATTTTATGTTTGTTTGTTAATCACTAAAGTGATTTTACCATAAAGTTAATAAATTCTAAATTATATAATCAAACTTTAATTACCTATAAGTATGCTTGGAAATGACTTATAGTTATAGGTAATTAAAATTAATAACTATAAGACATTTAAAGGTCGCCCAAAGGTTGATCATTTTCTCTTACAGTTTATGAATATAAAATGTGGTAATTAACATATTAGGTTAGATATTTTGTATATCTAAAGATAACAAAATAATTTCGCTTAAATATTTTGATTATTAAATTATAGTGAATCATTAAGCATCATGATGTTTATATATGGTTAGATCATCCAATCAGTACACATTAATATTAATTAGTACTGAATCTGTAATTAACAAGTAATTATTATATTATTCTTACAGTACTTATTTCTATTTCACTTCAATCACATGTTTCGTCTTTCCATGTTTAATGGTCTCAACTTCTGTAATTGGTGTGATCAAATTCAATATCACTTTGGTGTTATGGGTCTTGATTTGTCACTTCGAGTTCAGAAATAGTAGCAGTGATGATGAAAAGAACATTTATGATGCTTGGGAAAAATCGAATAGACTAAGTCTAATGTTTATGCGAATAAGTGTGGCAAACAATATCAAGTCAGCTCTTCCTTGTACTGAAAGTGCTAAGGAATTTATGAAATTCACAGGAGAGCATTCCCAAACTGTTGATAAGTCTCTTGCTGGATGTTAATGGCTACTTTAACCACCATGAAGTTTGATGGTTCTCGTAGCATGCATGAGCATGTTATTGAAATGATGAACATTGGAGCAAGACTTAAGTCCTTAGGAATGAATGTGGATGAGAATTTCCTTGTTCAGTTTATCATAAATTCATTACCAACTGAGTATGGTCCATTCGAAATAAACCATAATACCATGAAAGACAAATGGAATGTGAATGAACTTCTTCACAGTATGCTAGTTCAGGAGGAAACAAGATTGAAGAATCAAGGAACTTATTCTATTCATCTTGTAACCAACCAAGGAGCTGGAAAGAAAGCTAGAAGAAAGAATGTAAAGGGCAAACAAAGGCTACATAAAGTGAATGAGTCATATGCTGGAGTCAAAGAAAAGGAACACAACAATCTTAGGTGTCATTTTTGTGAAAAACAAGGACCCTTTTAGAAAGATTGCCTGAAATGTAAGGCATGGTTCGAAAAGAAAGGTATGTTTCATGCTTTCGTATATTTTGAATCAAATTTAGTTGAAGTTCCTAATAACACATGGTGGCTTGATTCTGGTTGTTCCACTCATATTTCAAATTTGCTGTAGGGATTCCTTATGACCCGAATCACAAATCCAAATGAAAAATATGTCTATATGGGAAATCGAGTCAAAGCTCCAATTGAAGCCATTGGAACTTATCGTTTAATTCTAGATATTGGGCATCATTTAGATTTTTTTGAAACTCTTTATGTACCTTCTGGTTTTCACAATTTAGTTTCCTTAACGAGACTAGATTCTGTTGGATATTGTTTTAAATTTGGAAATGGTTGTTTCAGTTTGTTCAAACAAAATTTTTTCATTGGTTCTGGTATTCTTAATGATCGTTTATACAAATTTAGGCTTGATAACCTCTTTACTGAGACTCTTTTAACCTTGCATCATAATGTTGGAACTAAATGTAGTTTAGTAAATGAAAGGTCTGCTAACTTGTGGCATAAACGTTTGAGGCATATCTCCAAAGAAAGATTGCAAAGATTAATAAAAAAAATGAAATCCTACCAGATTTGGATTTTACCGATCTCGATATTTGTGTGGATTGTATTAAAGAAAAACAAACAAAAAAGACAAAGAAAGGAGCCACAAGAAGCACACAACTCTTTAAGATAATACACATCGATATTTGTGAGCCTTTTGATATTTCATCTATAGGAAAGGACAAATATTTCATCACCTTTATTGATGACTTTTCATGCTATGGTTATGCCTATCTAATACATGAAAAACCTCAGCTAGTAAATGCCTCAGAGGTATTTGTCAACGAGGTTGAAAGATAATTAGATAGAAAAGTGAAAATTATTCCATCTGATAAAGGTGATGAATATTATGAAAAATATAATGATTTAGGACAGTGTCTAGGACCGTTTGCTAAATTCCTTGAGAAACGTGACATTTGTGCTAAGTATACTATGCTGGTATACCACAACAAAATGGTGTAGTAGAAAGGTATAATCGTACTCTATTAGATATGGTTAGGAGTATGATGAGTAACTCACCATTACCAATATCTTTGTGGATGTATGCATTAAAAATTGCTCTGTATTTATTTAATAGGGTTCCTAGTAAGGCAGTTCCTAAAACTCATTTTGAACTGTGGACCGGTAGGAAACCTAGTTTAAGGCATTTGCATGTTTAGGGTTGCCCGGTAGAAATAAGAGTTTACAATCCACATGAGAAGAAACTGGATTCAAGAACGATAAGTGGTTTCTTCATTGGTTATCCAGAAAAACCTAAAGGGTATCAATTTTATTGTCCTAACCATAATACAAGAATTGTTGAAATTGAAAATGCTAGGTTTATTGAAAATGATGACATTAGTAGGAGTGAAGAGGCACGTAAAGTGGATATTGAAGAATTAAGGGTGAAGTTTCCTTTACCTAGAACCTTTTCTCATGTTGTTGTTCCTACAGTTGTTGAACTGTTAAACAACTCACATGAACAACATATAAATGATCAAACTCCTATAAATGAAAGTATCATCAATGAACCGACAGTGGATGAAACACATGAAATAGTATTAAGAAGGTCTGAAAGACAAAGGAGACCTGCTATTTCTAATGATTATGTGGTTTATCTTCAAGAACATGAATTTAATATAGGAATCCTTGAAGATTTGGTTTCCTTTTCACAAGCCATAAAAGGTACTAATTCTAATAAATGGTTAGATGCCATGAAAGAAGAATTGGAATCAATGGCTCATAATGAAGTTTGGAATCTTATTGAATTACTAGAAGGTCGTAAGAAAGTTGGATGTAAATAGGTCTTTAAGACCAAATACGACTCTAATGAAAATATCGAAAGGTACAAGGCCAGACTTATTGCCAAAGAGTTTACTCAAAATAGTGGTATTGATTACAAAGAGACATTTTCATCTGTCTCTAAAAAAAGATTCCTTTAGAATTATAATGGCCTTGGTGGTTCATTATGACTTAAAGCTTCACCAAATGGATGTGAAAACTATCTTTCTGAATAGGAATTTGGAGGAAGAAGTATATATGGATCAACCTGAAGGTTCTTCCATAGAAGGAAAAGAACACATGGTGTGTAAACTTAAGAAATCAATAAATAGACTTAAACAAGCTTCTCGCCAATGGTATTTTAAGTTCAATGATATCATCACTTCTTTTGGATTTAAGAAAAACACTGTTGATCGGTGTATATATCTAAAAGTTAGTGGGAGCAAGTTCATTTTTCTAATTCTGTATGTTGATGATATCTTGCTTGCAACAAATAATCTAATTGGTTTATTATATGAAGCCAAGAAATTTCTCTCCATGAATTTTGAAATGAAAGATATGGATGAAGTAACCTATGTGATCGGAATAGAAATATTTCAGGATAGATCACAAGAAATGTTAGAGTTGTCTCAGAAAGCATACATTAACAACATTCTTAAGAGATTTAAGATGGAAAAATGCTCACCAATTGTAGTTCCAATTCAGAAAGGAGATAAATTTAGTCTTATGTAATGTCCAAAGAATGAATTGGAGCGCAAACAATGAATGACATTCCTTATGCATCAATTGTTGGGAGCTTGATATATGCACAAACTTACACAAGGCCAGACATTAGTTTTGTTGTTTGAATGTTTGGTCGGTATCAGAGTAATCCAGGTTTAGAACATTGAAAAGCAGCAAAGAAAGTACTGAGGTACTTGTAGGGAACTAAAGGTCATATGTTTACCTATCGGAAATATCATCTAGAAGTGATTGGATATTCAGATTTTGCTAGATGTATTGATACAAGAAAGTCCACATCTGGATATTTGTTCCTTTTAGCTGGAGGAACAATCTCGTGGAAAAGTGCAAAACACTTTGTAATTGCTATTTCCACTATAGAAGCTGAATTTGTGGCGTGTTTTGAAGCTACAATTCAAGGGAATTGGCTCCAAAATTTTATTTCAGGACTTAAAATAATTGACAGTATTACCAAGCAGCTAAAAATTTATTATGATAATTCAGCAGTAGTCTTCTTTTCAAGAAACAACAAGTATTCTAAAGGTGCAAAACACATAGAATTAAAGTATCTTGCTGTTAAGGAAGAAGTTCAGAAATAAAAGATGTCAATTGAGCATAATAGTACAAATGTCATGATTGCATATCTATTGACAAAAAGGTTACCTCCAAAGACATTTATTCAACATGTCGAATGAATGAACATTATTAAAAGACTCTAAATGAATATTTTATATTTGATATCTTAATGTGAGCTCATTGATGTATTGTTCCTGATATCAAATGACATGATGCTTGTTATTAGTATATATATGAAGTTGACTGAATTTTGTCTTAAGACAGACACTAATACGGATCATCATTGATTTTTTTTCGTTTATGAATCATATTAGGTAGAACAGTAATCTTGTGGTACATGAAAGAAACTATATTGAATTGATGATGTAGAATCACCATGACTCATATCAGTGTACATACTTAACTATGACATTATGATATGACTAATGAATGGATACATTTATCTTTAAGCTTTGAGCGTTAAGTTATTATTTAAACTATAGTGTTTTTCACATGGCCAAAGTGGAAGAATGTAAATTTTATGACCCACGTGTCACAATATAATTAGATATTTAATTTTAATATCTAATTTATGATTTAAATATATAATGTTTATCTGATAAGTCTGGTTAAATTGAAAAGGTGCCTACACACACATTAATAGAACATGTAGTTATCTGAGATTAGTTATCAGAAATGGTCCTCTCTCTCTCCATATAATGGTATAACATATACCTGTATTTACCTCCCTCCATATCCGTGGGACCGGCTCTAGGGGGGCCGCTGATGTGGCGGTTCCACATTTTTTTTTATAGAATTCATTATCTATCTGACCGAAAGGTCCAGGGTTCGATCCTCGGGGTGTCATTGCCTGGGGTTAGCGTCCCGGCTATGCGCTTTCAGCTGTGTGCCTGCATTTACCTCCCTCCATATCCGTGGGACCGGCTCTAGGGGGCCGCTGATGTGACAATTCCACATTTTTTTTTTATAGAATTCATTATCTATCGATCAAGAAAATAACTCTGTGAATTAAAATAAAGACAAGAGAGAGAAGTCATTTCTTCATTCTTCTATATAGAGAAATCTATGGCTACTTAATATTAGTACTTTAATTTTATCATATATGAATAAGAGTGTGATTATCATGATCCATGTTTAAATTCATCAAATTTTTATTATGAATTTTATAAAGTTTACAACTATTAGATCAATTATGATTTACCACTGTCAGTTCTTTCCATAAATTTTTATTTTCATTCCTCTAGGAAAGGACAACTCCCCCTCCCCTTTCCCCCTTCCGCCTTCCCCTTCAATACTAAAGGTGAATATTGAATTTAATTGATTTAATTGAATTTAAACTTTTAAAATTGGGATGAAATCAATTAAATTAAATTAATCATTTTTTTAAAAATAAACTTTTGAATTAACTGAATCAAACTTTAAAATTCAATCCATTAATTCCATTTATTAAAATTTTTACTCACTCCGGTCTATGATTTCACAGTCTGAGCAACTAATTGAAATATTACTATAACACTAATTTTTTATTCCGCTAAACCATTTAATTAGTAAGATATGCATTTTGAACATAAATTCAAATGAATGAATAGGAAAGGTGACAAATTAAGAAGGAAATTTAAAAAAAAAACAAGTGCTTATGCATCAAATCAAATCAAGAGCAATTCAATGAGCATCTTCAAAATAAACAAAATAAAATACATAGTTAGACTATTAATAGGTGAAATCGTTACATCTATGGCTTCTTCTTTAGGATGATTTTCTACGATCTGGAAGGAAAATAAACGGACTTCGTCCAGTAATAACATCGCATGTAAGGAAGGATCGAGGTAATTAATGAGGCATTCTATATCTGTTGGGAATCGATACTAGATTTCTTGATAATAACACTTTTGCATGAACTAACTGTGAACCCGTGAGACAATAGTTAAGGTGAGCAATCAATTAATAACTGAACTGGCCAAATTAATTTAAGAGAAATGATATTCATCTAGAATTTTCATCTAGAAAATTCATCTAGATAGACACATAAATGATGGGCCCACAAAAAGTGAAATGGTGGGTCCCATCATTTATGTGTTTATCTAGATGAATTTTCTAGATGAAAATTCTAGATGAATATCACAACTCTTAATTTAAATCAAAATCAGACAAATCGATGTTTTTTACTAAATCGAACTAACCCAATTTTCATTAAAAATAGAATAAATCGATCAATAAAACATCAATTAAGTTGGTTAAAAACATATATAACCAAACTTTCAGTTAACCCCGGACTTGAGAGATGAGGGCAGTCACGAATTATAGAATTAAAAATGTTTTAATTCGGATTCAGGCATAGTTGAATTCAGTTTAACCAAATTGAAATTTTAAAACCGACATCAAACCAATTCGAACAAAATAGTTGATATTTAAAAATAATAATAAATTTCTAAATTAACGTAACCGAACTTTTAACTTCGATCAATTCAGTCAATTAATTCGGTTTAATCAACTTTTTTCTCACTCTTAACAATCGGTTGATGCCTCCGATTTAATCAAATTTAGACTTTTAAAAATTTAGACTCAATCGATTATGAATCAGTTAAACAGAATTAATTGATATTTTTTTACGAAAAAATCAAATTGAACCCAACTTACAAATTTGATTGATATTAATTTGATTTAACATACATTTTGCCCACCAAAGGCATGTTTTCCTTACTAAAGGCATATTTTGCCTATAACGTACCTTATCATTGTTAAATCATCCATTAAGAAAAACTAGCAATGGAAATAGAAACATGACTACAACAAAAGGATATAACTAAAGTAGTTAAGTAAGTAGCTTAGAGAGGATAAGATTAACTATTGTTTGCTCCCTACTAAAAGTATCAAAAGACCCACATTTAAGATAGCTTTATAATACTAAAGTGAAAAGAAAACAAAGATTATTAGGCTGTGACCTATAAGTCATGAAGTTCTATTTCTCACGTACATGGCAAATTGGAGTTGGTTTGTTTGATGCTATTGAAAGAGGCGGTTCACTTTCAATGGTGGCATATCATTGAGTTTTCAAGTTGACAGACATTTTCTATGACCCAGGTTAATAGCATATTAAGATTAAGTCCATATCGCCAGAAACATCTGAACGGAAGCGAATGCCAATCCCAAACATCAGAGATTAGTAGCCAATGTCCATGATAAAGACAGAACTTAGAGTGTTCAGAGAAATTACCACGATCAATTGCACCTCTTGGCATTGAGATTAGGAAAATTAAAGTCATTCCATTGCAGCAGTGATGACAGTGTATCAAATCCAAAGTAGAGCCATTCCATTGCAGCAACAGTTTGCAACTTTGGCCGAGATACTGATCCAACAGGTGGAAATTAGTGATAGATCGGAAAGTTGCGATAGAGAGAGAGGGGTGAATATCGCTTTTTAAAGCTCTTCTTTTCGTATATTAAAAATCAAAGTTAAGCAGCGGAAATTAAACAAAGAGACACATTTTTTTACTTCGTTCGGAGCCTAGCTCGACTCCTACTCGAAGGCCCACAGTCCTTGACCGTACCGATGGGCAAATCACTATAACTCTTATCTCCGAAATCCTCGGAGAGAAGCAGATCGAACAAGTACAAATAGAATAAGATAGTAACAATCCTACTAGCTATCTTATTGAAATTAAGTGCAATATGAAAATATACCGACAATTATGTGTGTAGGTTGAAACTCGGTCGGTACTTCCGGACGGAGTAGATTTGCGGAGTCGATGACTTGTAGCACAATCCGTACGCAGAGAGAAGACTTGCAGATGATCAGAAAGTTCTATATGGCCTCTGTCTTCGAGCCTGCTTTTATAGGTGTACCGGAGGTTCGGTCGACGGATCCCACTGTTCGGTCGACGGATCCCACTGTTCGGTTGACCGAACCCGCTCCCTTCCTTCTGGGCTGAAGTTCGAAGCTAGCTCGATCTTTTGCATTTACTGGTCTTTAATGGTTCGGTCGACCGATCATGCCTTTCGGTCGACCGAACAGCTTCCTTCTCTGTTCATCGTGATTCTGCTGAGATCATCCTTTAATGCTAAATAAATGCTGCTTGGATCGGTCGACTGATCCCCAGGTTCGGTCGACCGATCGGCTTATTTCCTTTGTTGTTGATCGGTGCTGATGATATGTCCTGTGCTGAGTCACTATGGTTCGATCGACTGATCTTACGGTTTAGTCGATCAATCAAGCTTTGATCCAACTTGGACTCAGTTCTGATCTTATCTGATTTCTGTACTGATTCTGCTTGGTTCGGTTGACCGATCATACTATTCGGTCGACTGATCAGCTTGGATCTACATAACAGTATTAGCCAAAAAGTCTCCTGCAAAACAGATGTTAGAGCAATAATATAAAGCAGGAATAATATGCAAGACAGTAGGACTGTCTTGATCTCAACTTTTGAAACCTTCCCGGTTTCATCAGTTGGATCAGCGACCTAAGGTTGTTCCCTTCGGGAACCCGACCTCATTGTCGCTCCTCCAGTTCGTTTACCTCAACCTACCTGCCAAACTTTGATCCTCCAGATCTAGTTTGGACTTTTCACTCAGCCTTAATCGGATCGCCAGGACTTTTCCCTTGATCTTAGGTCCTCCAGACCTCTCGATCATACTGCCAAGCTTCAGGTCCTCTCGACCTCCTTGGACTTGCACCTGGGTTCCAGGATCTGCTAAGATTTCTCCGCCTAGCCTCCAGCTAGGACTTTTCTGGTTGAGTAAATATCCTGCACACTCAGTCAACTTGTTAGATCATAACAAAACTTAACTTGAACCTTTGACAACATCAAAACTCAGGTTTGATTCTGGTGTAACTTGCACCAACAATCTCCCCTTTTTTGATATTTGGCAACCAAGGTTCAAAGTTAAGTTTAAACATATGCAACAAGTAAGTAAACAAACAATTTAACTTTTCTCCCCCTGAGTTAAACAACTCCCCCTGAATTCACTATCTCTCCCCCTTTGACACACATCAAAAATATGGGTAGATTCAAAAATCAAGTAAAATTTTAACCTTAAAGTTTTGCTAAGTAAAAATGATAAAATTTGGAAAAATTTTACTAAGTAATTTAAAAATTTACTAAGTAAAAAATTTTAAACATATTTGAGTAAAAATTTCAATCATATTACTAAATTTGAATAAAAGTTTGAAAAACTGTACTAAGAAAAATAGTTTTGAAAATTTTACTAAGGAAAAAATTTGGAAAAAAACTTTTTTTTAATAATACTAAATAATTTTGAAAATGGTAAAAATTATACTAAGTCAATAATAATTTTGAAAAATTTTGAAAATTATATAGTGAAAAGAATAAATTTTGAAAATTATATTTTGAAAATGATTTGGTCATTTAAAAAAAAAATTGCCAGTGATATAAACTTAAAAATCTTGTTTTGAAGTTCCCCCTAAAATTGACACATTCCTAAAAGTCCAAGCATGGATAGGAAAGCTAAGGAAACATTGTCCTTATGATGAAATGTTCAACCTTTGTTCAAGGCTAACTACCACAAGATAGTAGCTGATGACTCAGGTTGGTCAATTTGAGTATTTAGTACTACCTAGGTTTTTACTAGCTAGTTAACCCAAATTGATTCATGTATGTTGTTTAAAGCCCAGATTTATAATGATGCATAGACATAAGCATCTGAAATCTAGGGCTAAGACCTAAGCATCTCACCTATTCTAAGTTATCAAACAAGGGATCCTACTGTGCTTGTGAGATGCTGGCTCCTAGAACTATAAGATCATGCAATTCTACGGTAAGACCTAGGCTACTCCAGAAAATTTAAAATAATTTGAAAGAAATTTTGAAAACCAAAAATTTGAAAGGGGATTTTTATAAAAATAATTTTGAAAAATAAACTAAGTAATAATTTCCAAAACAAAATAACCTATTTTACAAAATTTAGCAAAAGACATTACTAACTAGAAATTATTTAAAATTAAACTTAGTCATAATCCAAGTCAATAGATACAATAAGTCAAAAGCAATAGATCCTAAAATCACTCATCCTCATCCTCATCAACTCGATAATAATCAAATATCCTCCGCTGCTCCTTCTCTAAAGCATCAGTACGATCCATCATCTCTTGACGAAAATATGCAATTTGTCCCTGAAGAGAGCTGTACTGATCATCCATTTTTGTTTCCAAGGAGTCAAATCGACTAAAAATACATCTCGCAGACGGGTAAAGAAGTCACTAGTTGGAGGAGGAGGAGCATATGAACTGCTCTGAGGAAAATCAAAGTATGGTGTCATGGCAAATCTTGGATCAATATATAATGGAGGAGGTGCAGCAACTGGGACCAGATCATCTTCAGCAATAGGAATCATCGACAGTTGATGGAATGTAGTGTAGATGAGTCCGTTTATACACAAGACCCTCATCGCTAGTCTTAATCCCAGGCAAGGACAATTGCCTAACCCTGACAAGATCAAAATCTGATAACTCAATCAACTCACCACGATGAACACCCACACCCAGAGAAGCAATATAGGCAGTAAGAATATGACACTGGATCATATGAACTTTATTCGAGGTGCTAAACCCCGAATAATAGATAATGGACCGGAACACCCAGTAGCCTAAATCAAACTCTAGTCTATGTCGTAAGGCATATATCAGAAAAAGATGGACCGGTCGTAAAACACCCTGATCTCTAGATGACAGGGGATGAATACAGGAGACAACCATCTTATAAAAAGCATTGTCTCTCGGACTAAGTGGTACAGTAGACATCTTTTTAGGACGTGGTCCCTCAAAGAAGTCAGCATACATAATATTAAGAGTAAGATGTGCAAATGGAGCAAGTAATGGATCTAGAATGGAAGCACTGAAAAAGATACGATTAACTGAGGGTCGTATTCGTAAAAACCTAAGAAACATATCCAGATCAAAGAGCATTTCTCTAGTGGCGAACCTAGTCCTATAGTGATAAGGATCAAGCTCGCACAAGTTGTGGTAAAATTCCGAACAGAGAATAGGATTGTATGCATGTCTACAAAAGATGATGCTATCAAGTTGATAGTGCTGATTGATCTCTATGGCTTCAGGACAAAAGGTTTGGTAGAATTGGAGATCTAGACAACGAGTACCTATATCTTAAATTTTATATTAGGGAAAGATTGCCTTAACTCTTCAGTAGAAAACCTAGGGTCTTGACTGGGATTAAGAGAGCTAGCCTCTCATTGCGCAATAGCTCTACTTTTGTCACTATATATATAAAAAAATAGCAGTAAATAATTGTGCATAAGTATTTTAAAAGATTAAGAATAAAGAAATTGTTACCGAGGCATTGTCGGGCTGCTAGACGAATTGAAACCGGCGAGAAAAACTTCGTATGCAAGGAAGAAAGCAAAGAAAAGAGAAGATTTGGGGGATGAGGTTTTCGGTTTGCCGAAACCTATATTTATAGAGGTCGATCGGTCGACCGATCCCTTAAATTCCTTGTCCTTTTGATGGGTGAGCAGACGTTCTGTCGACCGATAAACCTGTTCGGTCGACCGATATTTACCTTGGCACAGATACAGGGTGGGTGGAGAGTAGTTGAACGGATGAAATTTTAAGTTTTCGGTCGACCGATAAACCGGTTCGGTCGACTGAATAATTGAATCAGTCTTAAAGTGTGATTAAAAGTTGTTCCGTTGTCTCGGTCGACCGAACCATTTGTTCAGTCAACGGAACATTTAAAGTTGCAGGGTTTTAGAAAAATTTTTATAAGTTTTTTTTAATTAAGTTGAAAAAAAAATTAAATTTTTAATTTTAATTAACTTTTAAAATAATAATTTTTAAAATAGTTTTAATTAAGTTTTAAAATAATTTTTAAAAAGTTTTTAATTAAGTTTTAAAATAATTTTAAAAAGATTTTAATTAAGTTTTAAAATATATATATTTTTTAAAAAAATTTTAATTAAGTTTTAAAATAATTTTTAAATAAATAATTTTTTAAAAGGTTTTAAAATAAATTTTAAAATGATTTAAAAAGGTTTTTAAAATAAGTTTTAAAATAATTTTTTAAAAAGGTTTTAAATTAGTTTTTAAAATAATTTTTAAAAGGTTTTAATTAAGTTTTAAACTAATTTTTTGAAAAGTTTTTAATTAAGTTTTAAAATAATTTTTAATAGATTTTAATTATGTTTTAAAATAATTTTTAATAATTTTTTTTAAATAAATAATTTTTTTAAAAGGTTTTAAAATAAATTTTAAAATGATTTTAAAAGGTTTTTTTTAAATAAGTTTTAAAATAAATTTTTTAAAAAAATTTAAATTTGGTTTTAAAATAATTTTTAAAAGGTTTTAAATTAGGTTTTAATATATTTTTTAAAAGATTTTAATTAAGTTTTAAAATAATTTTTAAACAGTTTTTAATTAAGTTTTAAAATAATTTTTAAAAAGCTTTTTATTAAGTTTTAAAATAATTTTTCAAAAATTTAAAATAATTTTTAATATGTTTTAAAAATAATTTTTAATAGGTTTAAAATAATTTTTAATAAGTTTAAAATAATTTAAAATAATTTTTAATAAGTTTACAATAATAATTTAAAATAATTTTTAAATAAGTTTAAAATAATAATTTAAAATAATTTTTAATAAGTTTAAAATATTTTTTTAATAAGTTTAAAATTATTTTTAATAAGTTTAAAATAATTTTTAATCTGTTTAAAATAATTTTTCAATAAGTTTAAAATAATAATTTAAAATTATTTTGAATAAATTTAAAATAATTTTTTAATAAGTTTAAAATAATAATTTAAAATCTTTTTTAAAATTTTTTAATAAGTTTAAAATAATTTTTAATATGTTTTAAATTAAGTTTTAAAATAATTTTTAATAAGTTTTAAAATAATTTTTAATATGTTTAAAAAAATAATTTTTTTTAAAATAAGTTTTTTAAAATATTTTTTTAAATAAGTTTTTAAAAAGTTTGAATTTAATTAGGTTTGAATTAAGTTAGGTTTGAAATAAGTTTGAATTTAATTGGGTTTGAATTAAATTAGGTTTGAATTAAGTTAGGTTTAAAATAAGTTTGAATTAAAGTTTTAATTTAATTATTCGAGAAAGGTTATTGAACCCATGTTAGATTCAAACTTAGCTTTGGGTTAATCAAGCAGACATCCTATGGATAAGCTTTCAGTCTAGTGGCGAGGCATATAACCTACTTGTGTATCATTAGACCACTTGCTGAAAACTTTCCAAATTATTCCTGCCTAAAACTCTTAATACTAAATTTTGGTCTAACTAGCCCATGTTTGACTGGAGTAGCTTCGGTTAGATCCACTAAGTCTATTGCACCAGGTAGAATTTCATATTCAGCATAGACATGCCTTCGACAAAGTTTCCTTGACGTACTATCATCTTAATCCATTCCGATGCTATGTTGTAGGGTTTGGTAAACTTTTTTCATCTAACCGTTCTAAGCAGAAAATAAACCTAATCCTAAGTATTGAGTTTGGTTAATCAAGTTGGTTGTATTATTTTTCTACTTGCCCCCCCTGAGTCATAGCTTAGATAAGGTCTATCTAAGTAATGAATTTGATTCTTAGGGACCAAGTATAGATTTGGTTCAATTTGTTTGGTTAAAAATTTTATTTGAACCCATGCTTGGACTTGCCTTCCGTTATTTTGACTAATTAAGGATAAATATGATTTGTTTGTTTATTTGGGTTTGTAATCGAGTCTTGATTTGTTGTACACAGCTCGTTGCGATCCAAGTACCATATTTAGACACTTGGTTCCCATTTCGAACCTTTCCAACGTTTTCTTGAGTCGCTCGACTTGACCTTTCAAATCGAAATTTTCTTCCTCAAGTTTTTCAACTTGAGTAGAAGTTCCGACTTGAACTCGGTTAGTCGAGTCACTCAAGTTAACTTGTTGCTTAAGGTGGTCTATTTCCTTAAGTAATAAGTTATTTTGTTTTTCATATTTTGATAATTTTTTAAACAAACATTTAACTACTTTAAGTAAATTAGATTTGGAACAAATTGTTACCATGTTTGGATCTTCTGATCCGTTGCTTTTGTCGGACTCGATGTCGATCTCAGATTCGTACTCTTCGCCGGACTCGGACCCGAAATCTTCGTTTCTTGCCATAAATGCAAGGTGGCTTGAGTGCTTCGTTTGCTCCGCGTCAGAAGAAGTTTCGTCCCATGTCGCTTGAAGAGCCTTCTTTCGTCTTGTTGATTTGGGTCTTTCTTCTTTCCGATTTGGGCATTTATTTTTGAAATGCCCCTTTTTGTTGCATCCATAATAGATCACTTCTGATTTGTTTTGGATCTGGTTCGGTGGGGTCTTCTTGGTGCTTCTTCTAAACTTCTTCTTAGTCAACAACCTTCGGACCATGTTGACTAATTCTTCTTCGTTCGTTGAGTCCGAGTCTAGTTCCCTTTCTGACTCGATCTTCGTTTTTGATTTTGTGTCCTTACTTGAACCTGCATACAACGCTACACCTTTCTCGACATGGCTTGTGTTAGACTGTTCGTGTAATTCCAATTCACAAAATAACTCGTCTAACTTAAGAATTGAAAGATCTTTGGAAACTTTGTAGGCATCTACAATCGATGCCCACAAAGCATTCCTCGGAAAGGCGTTCAGAGCGTACCTTATTGTGTCACGATTTTCCAGGTTATGTCCGATTAGGTGGCGGTCATTAAGTATATCCTTCAGACGAGTGTGTAGTTGTGAGGCCGTCTCTCCAGGAAACATTTTTATATTAAATAAATTGTTTAAAAGTAAATCCCTTTTGTTTACCTTCGAGTCGTCGGTTCCTTCGTGTAGTTTGACTAATGAGTCCCACAATTCTTTGGCGTTGTCGTAAGGACCGACTCGGTTCAACTCCTCCAGTGTGAACCCGCACTGAATGGTGTTGATCGCCTTGTAATTCAGTTGAGCCTTCTTGATCATTTGAGGAGTCTATTCTTCTGGTTCTAAAGTTGTTTCGTCTTTCGTCGATAGAGTGTAACCTTGTAGGATTGTGGACCAGAGCTCGATGTCGGACTTCAAGTAGCATTCCATTCTATTTTTCCAATAACTAAAGTTCTCTCCTTTGAACAGTGGAGGACTTACGGTGTTGTAACCTTCTTGATAAGAGTTCGACATCCTTGCAAGAAAAAAATTAAGAGAAATATATTTCCAAGACTTTCGTCTTGGGATTAGTAGTGCTTGAAATGAAATAAATAAAAAAATATTTCTAAAATAAAAGGAAAAAGTTTAACAAAAAATTTCTTTGAAAATCGGTTAAGAAATTTCAGAGCTAACCTGCTCTGATACCAATTGATAGATCGGAAACTTGCGATAGAGGGGGGGGGGGGTGAATATCGATTTTTAAAGCTCTTCTTTTCGTATATTAAAAATCAAAGTTAAGCAGCGGAAATTAAACAAAGAGACACATTTTTTTTACTTCGTTCGGAGCCTAGCTCGACTCCTACTCGAAGGCCCACGGTCCTTGACCGCACCGATGGGTAAATCACTATAACTCTTCTCTCCGAAATCCTCAGAGAGAAGCAGATCGTACAAGTACAAATAGAATAAGATAGTAACAATCCTACTATCTTATTGAAATTAAGTGCAATATGAAAATATACCGACAATTATGTGTGTAGGTTGAAGCTCGGTCGGTACTTCTGGATGGAGTAGATTTGCAGAGTCGATGACTTGTAGCACAATCCGTACGCAGAGAGAAGACTTGAAGATGATTAGAAAGTTCTATATGGCCTCTGTCTTCGAGCATGCTTTTATAGATGTACTGGAGGTTCGGTCGACCGATCCCACTGTTCGGTCGACCGAACTCGCTCCCTTCCTTCCGGACTGAACTTCGAAGCTGGCTCGATCTTTTATATTTACTGGTCTTTAATGGTTCGGTCGACTGATCATGCCTTTCGGTCGACCGAACATCTTCCTTCCCTGTTCGTCGTGATTCTGGCGAGATCATCCTTTAATGCTGAATAAATGCTGATTGGATCAGTCGACCGATCCCTAGGTTCGGTCGACTGATCGGCTTATTTCCTTTGCTGCTGATCGGTGCTGATGATCTGTCTTGTGCTGAGTCACTATTGTTCGGTCGACTGATCTTACGGTTCAGTCGATCGATCAGGGTTTGATCCGACTTGGACTCAGTTCTGATCTATTTTCTGTTCTGATTCTGCTTGGTTCGATCGACCGATCCTACTATTCGGTCGACCGATCAGCTTGGATCTGCAAAACAGTATTAGCCAAAAAGTCTCCTGCAAAACAGATGTTAGAGCAATAATATAAAGCAGGAATAATATGCAAGACAGTAGGACTGTCTTGATCTCAACTTTTGAAACCTTCCCGGTTTCATAAGTTGGATCAGCGACCTAAGGTTGTTCCCTTCGGGAACCCGACCTCACTGTCACTCCACCAGTTTGTTTACCTCAACTTACCTGCCAAACTTTGATCCTCCAGATCTAGTTTGGACTTTTCACTCAGCCTTGATCGGCTCGCCAGGACTTTTCCCTTGATCTTAGGTCCTCCAGACCTCTCGATCATACTGCAAACTTCAAGTCCTCTCGACCTCCTTGGACTTGCACCTGGGTTCCACGATCTGCTAAGATTTCTCCGTCTAGCCTCCAGCTAGGACTTTTCTGGTTGAGTAAATATCCTGCACACTCAGTCAACTTGTTAGATCATAACAAGACTTAATTTAAACCTTTGACAACATTAAAACTCAGATTTGATTCTGGTGTAACTTGCACCAACAATTAGTACCTATAAATCTCTGATTCTGATCAAAGGTTCTTATTATCATCTATCCAGAAAAGTATTATATGACTGGAGTTTTGCACACACCATTCAACCTTGATAGTCCCCGGTCAGCACCTATGTAATAATTCTTAAATAACAAAACAAACACACGATCAACGGGCCGGGAGAGCATTTAGATGAAGAACATGACAATTTATCATACTTACTACATATAACATTACTAATCAACCAGTAAGCTGTACATTATTTTTAATAACAAAACAAGCTTATGATTCTTGAAAATGTAAGCAATGAATATGATAACTGTATTTTACATTAAAGGTTGACTATAGATTTTCTTTTTCATAACGCTTGTTTGTGGAGACAAGATAGAATAGATTTGGACTGTCAATTGTGCTAATGGCAGAAGTTTTGGTAGAATAAATTTTAAAATTTTAATGGCAGAAAGAAGGTTTGTAAATCCAAAATTTAATTTGGATTTACTCATACTATAACTTTAGCACGTACAGAATGAAATATGAAGGAATAGTTAATCTAGTTTAATCAGAAATCCCAATTTTAAGCATCTCGGATCAATTATCAAACAATGGTAGATTAATTAAACATCGCCCCTTCTTGAATCAACAAGATACGACCATTGGGTTGGACTCTTCGTGGTGAGTTATCTGAGTGGTTTGGGCTGAGATTTGGATCGGCAAATTTATCAGATCAAGTGAATTGGGATCAAGAGCATCAAGCAGATTGTTCGGAGTCGGGCCATCAAATCGAGAGGCTCAATGTGCCGGCTCACAAGTGTGTAGTCTGCACACCCCACTAGCTTCATGGTCATGTTTTTTTAATTAATCAAATCAATTGAATTTTTCAAAAAAACATCAAATAAATTGAACTGATAAAAAATTAGTTAATTAGATCAAAAATTGAAATAATCAATTTTTTGGACCAATGACGGAATAGGGAGGTCAAGAGAGGTAAATCTGTTGAATATATGTTAATAGAGATGAGGAGGAAGAAGAGAGAAATTCTTCATTGTGAATGAGACTTTAGTTGGTTTATATTAATTCATATGCATTGATGATGTGAACAAAAGTATGAGGAGAGACTCTCTCTCACGCATGGATGCGCAGAGTGTACAAATCCAGCGCCTAGATTGCACTGAATCATGTTGACTCATGTGCGAGCACGATCTACGCGCGTCGAATGTCAGAGCTATTGGGGAAAAATTTACTTAAGTGGAACAACTAATATTTTACCACGTAAATTCTTTTTGTTTGCTGTTCAAGAAGATAACGGAAGTATTAATCATTATTAATGGCGATATCGTAACCTCATGGATAATAATGGTCGACCATTGATGGTTGTCGGCTATCATTAATCCCCAGATATTAAATGACCATTACTCGTCATTTAATGCTGGAAAGGGATGGTGCTCCTATATAAAGGGAGACCATGGTCTTGAGTAATATGCACACAAGTAGAAGCTCTCCACCTCCGTTCCCTTCCTCCTCTGTCGTGCAACTCTTGTTCGGCAGAGTGCCCGTGATGGCAGTCGGGTACCACTTAGTTCGTCGTGACCACCGATGCTTGATGGGAATCATGGTTAACTGTCATATCCTGGGAAATAGAGGATCCCAAGTAAACCTCAAAGCACAACCGGAGGTGGGGTGAATCTATTTTAAGGAAACTGCGACCATCGCAGTCCTCGGTCCATTCTCCCGCTCAGCCTCTCTGCCCGACCAACTGCTCGCTCACTCAGTAGGCCGCTTGGCTTCTCTGCCCACCTGTTCGCTCGTTCACTCGGCCTCTTCACTCGCTTGGCCTCTTTGTTCGCTCGGTTGCACGCTTGTTCAGCTGTACGCTCGCTCGGCCATTCTGCCTTCGGCTGCTCTGCCCGGTTGGTCACTTAGTCTGATAGGTGGCTCAACTGCTCTACCAGCCCTACTACTCAACCGATTTGCCTGGTAGGTCACTCTTCTCGGTCGACCAATCTATTTCTTTCCCACCCGACCCTTTAGTCCACCCAGCCGCTCTGCTCCACTCATCTATTGAGACTCGGTGTTTGACAATCTCCACTGTTTGACCTGTCAGTCGCTCGAAACATTAGGCCACTCAGCTTATTCGTCCACTTGCCCGCTCGACACTCGTCTGTTCGGACTTGCTCGCATGGCTTCTCGTCCGTATAGAATCGGTCGCTCGGACTTTATTGTTCGGACGCTCTGCTCACTTAGCCACTCTACAATCAGTACTTGGCAAAAACTAGCCCTTGCTGATAGCCTAGATTATCAACACAGGTAATTTCAATAGATAAATTGAATTTAATTTTGTGTATTTAAGTTCAACTAATTCTCTAAAATCTCCGATAGATTGTTTGTCCAACAATCTTAAAATAGATTCGGTTATGTTGTGATGACCACAGAACAAAGTGTTAAGGTGCAACAGACTCAACACATGAAGGCCCCCCTCCATCCTGATTGAACTATGATAATCAATCACAGGAAAAAGTCAGAGAAGTTCAATGGACTGAACTTCAAGAGGTGATAGCAAAAAGATGCTCTTCTACTTGACCATGCCCAATCTGGCTCGGTTCTTGACCGAGGACCCTCCCAAACATGCTGAGGAAACTAATACATAGACCATCAGTGCAGTGGAGGTATGGACTCATTCTGAGTTCGTTTGTCGAAACTACATCCTCAACTATCTTCCCGACTCGCTGTATGTTGTATATAGTATGAAGAAAATGGTTAAGGAGCTATGAGAGTCCCTAGACAAGGAGTACAAGACGAAGGATGCAGGGGCAAGAAGTTCATCGTGGGCCAATTCCTGGACTATAAGATGGTTGATTCCAAGATGGTAATTAGCCAAGTCCAAGAGCTTTAGGTAATCTTACACGATACCCATGTAGAAGGAATGGTTCTAAGTGAAACCTTCCAGGTTGCTGCTATCATTGAGAAGTTGCCCTATAGTTGAAAGGACTTCAAAAACTACTTGAAGCACAACCAGAAGGAGTGTATGTGGAGGAACTCATTATTATACTTCGCATTGAAGAAGACAACAAGAGTTCAGAGAGAAAGTTGTTCCCTCAGGCTACTATGAAAGCCAATGTGATCGAGCATAGTCAAAGTTCGAAATGGAAGAAGCCCAAATCTTCCAAGATGAGACCTAGAGGAGGCATCAGTAAGAAGAAGTTCTCTACGAAGTACTTCAACTATGACCTAGTCGGTTACAAATCTTCAGAGTGCAGAAATCGGAAGAAGAAGCAGGAGGCCAACCTGAATGAGGGACCATAAATGGATGACCTCTGTGCCATAGTCTCTGAATTGAACCTGGTCGGTTCAAACTCACTGTAATAGTGGATCGATACTGGAGCCAACAGACATATCTGCTGCAACAAGGAATTGCTCCTCGACTTCAAAGAAGTTAATGGAGACAAACTGTTCATGGGAACTCAGTAACCTAGGATATCATGGCCCAAGGAAAAGTGGTGCTGAAGATTGTTGGTGCAGGAAGCATCCGATAATTGAACCTGAATTTTGATAATGGCAAAGGATTCAAAGTTAAGATTATTTGTGATCTAATGTGTCGAATGAGCTTGCAGGAAAAGTCCTAAGGTATCTTAGGTAAAAGTCTTAGCTACGGTTAGGCATGCAGGAAAACCCTAGGGGGTGGTAACACTAGGTCATAGGGGTGGTAACCCTAGGCGGAAAGCCTTGGTGGGTTAAGGTCTTCGGGCAAAACTCCGAGAGTCGGATACTCTAGGTGAAAATCTCGGTGTCGCGGATCGAGTGGAAAGTCTAGGCGGGTCGTGGAACGGACGTCCAGTGGAAAAACCTGAAGACTCGGGTGCTGAGCAAAAGTTCAGTCGATCTAGAGGATCAAACTGGCAACAGGTATACTCTCCTGAGTGGAATAGGTGAGGGCGCGTTCCCCAAAGAGGAAACAATAGGCATTAGTTCGACCTAGGATTTCCGGTCGAAAATCCAAAGTCAGAATCGAACAGTCTGGAGACAGTCAAACACTTCTGTTATCGTGTTTATTATGTGCTAACTTTGTTTTACAGGATATGTTGTTGTTTTGTGGACTAACATAGCTTGCAGGACAAAGAAAGAGCTCAAATCCCTGGATGAACAGTGTCCAGGGCGCCTCCATGGAGCTTGGAGGTGCCTCAGATGCTTTGGAAGAAGGAGCGCGCGAAGTCAAGATGAAGATGCCCTCAAGGAGTGCTGAGGCGCCTCGGATGGGCTTGAAGGTGCCCTCTATGGCATTGAAGGCGCCTTCAAGAGGATGAGCGGTGACTTCTTCAACCCTTATCTTCGCTGCGGAATTGGCGGAGTTGAGGGCACCCTCAAGGAGATTGAAGGCACCCTCAATGGGCTTTATAAGGAGGTCTCAAGCAATAGCATGGATAATCAAGTTCTAAGCAATCTTTCTTCAACGCACAGCTAACGAGATGATCCGGCTAAGCTACAGCAAGACCCTGACGACTCGAAGCTGTGAAATTTCAATTCTTTGTTGTCAGTATAGCTTTTTCAATATTGTCATTATAATAATTCTTGTAATATTTGCTCGATTATAGTTGTTGCCTAAAGTAAACGCTCAACGAGTGTGGGCCTTGGAGTAGAAGTCGTCCAAGGCTCCGAACCAAGTAAATCTTTGTGTCTTTGTATGTTCCTTTATTTATTATTCTATTGTGTTATCCAATAAGTTTTCCAAATACGAAAAGTGAAAGCCACGAGCGCTATTCACCCCCCTCTAGCGCATTTCGATCCAACAATTGATATCAGAGCGGGGTCGCTTCGATTTGGTGTAACCACCAATCAAGCATTTTTTTCGTAGTGATTTTCAGTTTTTGATCGGAATTGATATTATTGCTGCTTTCTAATCTAGTTTTTTCGTAATCAAATTTTTCTCGAAGTTGGTGCAACACCACTCGAGATCGCGTGTTAGTTTTTCTTTTAACCCGCACTACTAATCCAGGATCAAGCCCTGGGACAAGTTTCTTTTTGTTGTTTTCCTTGTGCAAGTTTCTATGGCTCTTCAAGAAGGCTACAGTATAGCCTGACCTCTGCTCTTCAACGAAGAAGACTTTGACTACTGGAAGGGCCGAATGGAGTCGTACCTTTAAACACATTTCGAAGTATGGATGATCGTCAAGACTGGTCTTGAACTCCCAACTGGTGGCAACGACAAACTGATATCGTGTGAGAACTGGGATGCAACTCTAATAAAGAAGGTAGAAGTAAACGCCAAAGCAACCTGTACACTTCAGTGCGACTTAACCAAGGAGGAGCTGAACCACATCGACTCGTTCTCGAGCGCCAAAGAATTGTGGCAAAAGCTGATCGAGTTGCATGAGGGCACGTCCGACACAAAGGTAAGTAAGCATGACTTACTACTTAATAAATTATATAATATTAAAATGCAAGAAGGTGAGACGACTAGCCAGCTCCATACCCGTATACAAGATCTGTTCAACGGACTCTACGCAATCGGACAGAAAGTGGAGAACTGCGATATCCTAAGGTATGCCCTAAATGTCTTTCCGAGGAATACCTTGTGGGCATCCATGGTAGATGCTTACAAGATATCTAAGGATCTATCTTTAGTTAAACTAGACGAATTATTTGTTGAATTTGAATTGCATGAACAAATTAATGCTCGATCGACCGAGAAGGGTATAGCTTTGATTGTAAGTACAAGAAGAGCACGCGAACCAAAAGCAAGATGCGAGTCAGAAGAAGAACCAGATTCGGACGATGACGACGACGAGATCACAGCCGAACTCGTCAATCTGGTAAGAAAGCTCTACAAAAAGAAGAAGGGTTTCAACAAGAAGAATGTCAAGAAGGTAATCCAGTCCAAGGAGGTTCAACCAAGTTCCAAGGTTAAGTTCGAAGTAACCTGCTACGGCTGCAATCAAAAGGGGCATATCAAAGCCAACTGTCCGAATCAAAAGGATGCAAAGAAGCAAAGAAAGAAGAAAGCTCTGAAGGCAACCTGGGACGAGCCCTCATCAGAAGAGTCCGATGAAGAGCTCGAACAGACGAGCTTCCTTGCATTGACGACCTGAGACCAAATCAACGAATCCGAAAGCAAGGATGAATCGAAAGCTGAGTCCGAGAGAAGCTACGGATCTGTATCCGTTTCCGAAGGGTCGAACCCCCGCTGTAAGTATCTCTCGGTTGCATAACTTAGTTAATTATCTTATGCGTAAATTAGCTAAGTCCAATGTTTGGATCAAATCACTTCTAAAGGAGGTGGCATCCCTTAAAGAAGTGACTAACTCCAAATCCTTGACTAACCCTATTCAGACTGAAACCTCAACTCAAGCCCAAAAGCTTGAGGAAGAGAATTCCAGCCTGAAAACTCAAGTAAAGGATTTGAAGATCACATTGGAACGATTTACACTGGGTTCCAAGAATCTTGATTTGATTCTAGGAAAACAGAAGGTCGTATACAATAGATCCAACTAGGATTTAAGACAAAAAGGAAATACCGTTCATATCTATCACTTGTTAACAGACCAAATAGAAAGGTAGTCCAAGCATGGATACCTAAGTCAAACTTGGTCAATCAAGTTGGACTAAGTCATTATTGGGTCCCCAAGGATCAGATACATTACCTTGATAGACCAATCGAGGTTATGATCCAGGGGGAGCCAATAGAAAAACTATCTTTATAAATAAATAAGAATTGTTTGATGATTGCTTTATTTTTCTTGCTTTTATTATATGCTTAGATTAGGATAGATTAAGGACTTAAGTGTAATTTACACTTGACTAGTTAGTCCTAGAGATTTCAAAAGGAAAATTAAATATATAATTTCTTTGAAAGGCTCTGTTTAGAAGTGGTGGATGATCACATACCCAAGAAGGTCTAGTGCCTTGCCACAGCTTGGGAGCCGATCCTTAAAATGTGTATTTAATTAACTAATTAAAAAATCTAAGTCAAACTCAAATGTAAATTAATCCTTAGACATAATCTAAATTAAAAGATAATCATCTCACAAAACTACATAAGATTTCCTAATTGATAACTTAGAAATGAGTGAGATGGACCTAGGATGAACTTAGTCGAATTTAATTAAACAATTTAATAAATTAATTAACTTACCTAAATAATTAACTTAACTATTCTAATTAACTTAATCAAATTAATTAACTCGATCAAATTAACCTAATTAATTAACTTAATCAAATTAATTAACTTAACTATGCTAATTAACTTAATCAAATTAATTAACTCAATCAAATTAACCTAATTAATTAACTTAATCAAATTAATTAACTTAATCAAATTAATTAACTTAACTATTTAATTAACTTAATAAAATTAATTAATATATTAACTAACTTAACCTAATTATTTAACTTAATTAACTTAACTCAAATTGAATCCTAATTAAGTTAATCAACTAATTAATTGTTGACCTAAACCTAACTAACACTAAAAAAGAAAAAGAGGGAGATTTCTCGCTAATCGGTGTTAAGGCGCCTCTTATCAATCTGAGGTGCCTTCCATACAATCTTCAGGGCGCCTTCAAGGGCATTGAAGACGCCCTCAACACACGAATTTCAGCGAACAGAGGCTTCTCTATTCACCGTCTTCTCACTGTCTTCTCACAAAATCTACCACACCAAGGCGCCTTCGACTCAAGTTTCTCCCCTCTAACTTCATCAAAGCCTCACAATGCCTCCTAGGTATACCCCAATCCATCTTAAATGTTTCTATATGATTTTATTGTGCATTTTTTTGTTGTTATATCGGTGTTTGCCTAAAATTAGAAAACAATGTAATATTGCGTCTACTTTCAGTAGTGCGTCGTCCACCGATCCTAGATTCTCTACTGAGTAACATAGGATTGAGTTCATTGAGTATACATTTTCTCCAATTAAATGTAGATATTTGAGTAGATAATTTTTTACTAGCTATTGTCAGCCTGTGGTCCAGATGGTTGAACACTTTCAGCTTGCTAAGCTGGTTTACTACAGTAATGCAGTAAATCAGGACTTATGTGCTCAATTCTATAACAACCTTGAGAGGGTTGATGATCTGACCTATTCCACTAGAGTTGGTGGAAAGGATCTTCAGTTTACCCCTGTCTTGATACGTACTAGTCTAGATCTTAGACCCTCTGCATATCCATTTTTGTGCTACCCTAATAGGGATCTGCCATTTGACGAACCCTACTACCACATTACATTGGATACACTATCTGTATTTTTATGGGAAGGAGAGACCACCTATAGTTTCTGACTTCAGGTTACTCTCTCTTAGGGTCTAGGACTACATTATGTATAGAGTCCTGACTACTTGCATTTTGCCCATCACATCTCGGGATGTCCCGAAGATGCGTCCCTCTCATTCCTTATTTTTGTATGAATTATGTCAGCATTTAGATATTGACATTGCATTAAACATGTTTCATAACATCATTCATGCGGCCAGTCTCGTTACGTCCCTTGTAGTCCACATGGCTTACTGTCATGTCCTGACATATATTTTCTCGACTTTAGAGATTGATATGACCCAGGGGATGGTGACCTCTCTTAGACCTTATGACGAGATCAGCCAGCGTCACCTTAGGTTAGCTCATATAGACATCACCGCTCAGGGGGTCCTCGCATGGAGAGGTGGGCCGCCGCCAGTTGATCCAGTAGAGGATGAGGTTGTTGCTCCAACCGAGGGGTTCGTCCTAGCTCCAGATGAGTATTTTTATCCAACCGAGGGAGAGGAGGTGTTAGGAATTTACTGATGTTGAGATATTCGGGGTTCCTCTCGATCCATTACAGCCCTCGACTTCAGCTCAACCCTCAACGTCAGCCCAACCTTCCACTTCCACATATATCAAGGATAGACTCGCTCGACTCGAGGAGTCTTCCACGTAGACACGACAGCTCATCTTGGACTATTTGCATACATTACAGGCTGAGATGACCTCCAGATTCACTTCTCTCCGAGAGGAGATTCTTCGAGCACTACATGCACCCGAGCGACCTCTATCACCTCCTCCAGCTGACGATCCTCCTAGTTGATCATATTTTGGACATGCATTGTATTTATTGGACTTACACTTACTCCTTGTGTAGATAACTCTCTTTTGATTTGTTTGGTCTTGTGCTTAGTATAATAGAATTAACTTTAGTATTCTATTTTTTTTTAAATTATGTTTTTAACTCAGTTTGTTTTAAAAATTGATCTTAAAATTCTAGGAAAAATATTTTTCAAAATTCCAATTTTGTTAGTTTTCAAAAATTTGGACTTAGCTTAGGAATTTCCCCCATAGAAAGCATGTTCCCCTAGATTTCAACCAGAACATCTCATAAGCACACTAGGTTTAACTTGCTTGTGTATAAAAACACTTAGAATGATGTGAGATGTATAGGGTACTGCTTGGAATTAAGAATGTTTATGCCTGTGCATCGATATAAGTCTAGGCAATAAATACTAATTTACATTAATCAAGTTAAGTTATCCTGTCTTAGTCAAATCTAACTAAATCACTGACTTAACTTGACTAACCAAGTGAAAGCTATTGCCTTTTAGGTAAGCAGCTAGTAGCTAATGGTTAGACATTTGGCTAAGGAAATTAAGTATTTAGTTTTAATTTTGTTAATTACTCATGCTTGGACTTTAGGACTTTTGGAAAAGAGAACTAATTTTTTTTTTTAAATTGACTTACTCGTTTTTTATTCTAAGTGAAAGTGGCCTTAACTAAAGTTTTACAAGTTGTTACTATTTAAGCTAAGTATTTCTCAAATTTAACTAAGTTAAATTAATTTTTGAATCTCTAAAATTTTTCTTTAAAGTTTTATCAAATATTTTTGTTCGCTCTTTTTACACTAAATATTTTTGCTAAGTTACTTTTCAAACTTTTCTTTAGCTAAAAATTTCTTTCCAAACTTAGTTTCTGAAAAAAATTTTAAAGGAAAAAGTTTTTTTGATCTAAGTACTTTCTCAAAAATCAGATTATTTTTAAAAGAACTAAGCTCCCTACTTAACTTTTGATAAAAGCTTTTTTATTCATTCACTTAGCTAAAAAGTCTACAAGAAAATTTATTCTAAAAGCTAAATTTTTATCAAAATATTTTAAGTATTTGTTTAACCTTCTATTATATATTTTGTTAAGTTAGTTCCAGCTAACTCTGTTTTGCAAGGTAAAAATATCTTCTTGTTGCCTTGGACTAACTCCTTTTTTGTTTGTAGAAAAAGGAGCTTAAAAGAGGGGTCCAAGCGCCCGGAAGGGGTCCGGGTGCCCAGACCAGCCTCACCCTGGGCAAGCCTAGGGCGCCTTGGCAATCTGGGCTCCCGGAGTCGGTCCAGGCACCCAGACCACAAAAGTCGTATATAAGCTAATGTGGAGTGCGTCGATTGGCCGAACCATGTGGTCCAGGCACCTGGAGGAGTTCCAGATGCCCAAAATGGACATATTTGAAGGCCTTCGACCAGGAGCTTCAAAATAACAATTGCTAAGACTTTCTCTCTTGCTGGTGCTCATAAAAAGCTCCTACGACGCTGTGAAACTCCTTTGACAACCAGTGATCAAGATCATTTTCTTTTGTTGTCAGTAACATTGTTTTGTAGTTCTTGTACTTGATATTTGTAACAATTTCAAACTATTAGTGGATTTCCCAATGAAAACATTCAACGAGTATGGGCCTTGGAGTAGGAGTCGTCAAAGGCTCCAAACCAAGTAAAAACAACTTGTGTTAGCATTGTCTTTTTGCTTTCATTTTCTGCAGCGCAACTTAGTTTTAAATCAAATTTAGACAATCACTATTCACCCCTCCCTATAGAGAATTTATGATCCTACAGATATGTCAATGCTTGCACAGATGGCAGAACAGTTCAAGGACATCGCATCTACTATCAGCCAGTAAGCAAACAAATCTTCACAAGGGAAGGTTCAAAGGGTAAAACTTACATGTCCTATACTGGACTGAACTGTTGAATGCTATCACATACCCTATTTTCATTTATGTGAGGGACTGTTGGATATATGTGAATGGATAAGAGGTGGAAGAGGAAAGAAGCTCTTCATTGTGAATGGGATTTTAGCCCCACATTGGGAGTTTCAAGACATATTAGTTAATTTATATTGATTCACATGCATTGATGATGTGAACAAAATCATGGGGAGAGTCTCTCTCTCACGCATGGGTGCGCATTGGGGGGATCCAGGGCCCGGATTGCACTGAACCGTGTTGTCTCATGTGCGAGTACGACCTACGCGCGCCGAATGCCGAACCGGTTGGGAAAAAATTTGCCCAAATGGAACAACCAACATTTTTCCATGTGGATTCTTTTTGTTTGCTGCTCAAGAAGGTAAGAGAAGTATTAACCATTGTTAATAGTGATATCGTAACCTCCCGAATAATAATGGTCGACCAATAATAGTCGTTGGCTATCATTAATCCCTGGGTATTGAATGGTCATTACTTGCCATTTAATGCTGGTAAGGGATAGTGTTCCTATATAAAGGGAGACCATGGTCTTGAGCAATACACACACAAGCATAAGCTCTCCACCTCTGTTCCCCTCCTCCTTTGTTGTACAACTCTTGCTTGGAGGAGTGCTTGTGATACCAGTCAGGTACCACTCAGTTTGCCATGACCACTAGTACTTGGCAGAAATCACAGTTAACCATTGCATCCTGGGAAACAGACGACCCGAGCCTCAAAGCACCACCGGAGGTGGAGTAAATCTATTTCAAGGAAACTGTGACTATCGCAGACCTCAGTCTATTCGCTTGCTCGGCCTCTCTGTCCGGCCGGTCGCTCGCTCACTTGGTCGACCACTCGGTCACTCAGCTTCTCTGCCTGCCTGGTCGCCTATTCGCTCATTCGCTCGGCCTCTTTAATTACTTGCTTGGCCTCTTCGTTCGCTCGGTTGCACACCCATCGGGTCGTACACTCGCTCGGCCATTCTATCTTCGGCTGCTCTGCCAGGTGACTCGATGCTCTACCAGCCCTACCGCTCGGTCGATCTGCCTGGTCGGTTACTATTACTGATCAGCCAATCTACTGCTTGCCCGCCCGACCCTTTAGTTCGCCCCACCGCTCTGCTCCACTCATCCACTGAGACTTGGTGTTCGACAGTCTTTACTGCTTGACTTGTCATCCGCTCGGGACATTAGGTCACTCAGCTTATTCGTCCACTTGTCCACTCGACACTCGTCCTTTCGGACTCGCTCACACGGCTTCTCGTCCATACGAAATCAATCGCTCGGACGCTCTGCTCGCTCAACCACTCCACGGTTAGCACTTGGCAAAAATCAACCCCTGCAAGTAGGTTGAGATTATCAACTCATGTCATTTCAATAGATAAGTTGAATTTATTTTTATGTATTTAAATTCGGTTAATTCTCCAGAATCTCTGTCGGATTATTTGTCCATCAGATGCGAAATCATGATTTTGAAATTGTAGTCCCCTTGGGGCGGTGTGATGGTTAAGGCATGGGATATTACCACATGAGGTCTTGGGGTCGAAACTCGACGTGACCGAGCATAACCTCCCCCATGTCTTAGCCATTTGCACTAATGGCTAGTAGCCACCCGTGATTTACCTCCTCCGTGTTGGCCTAGGGACGGGTTGGCAGGGGGCACTGGGGGCGAGCGAATCACCTTTTGCCACATGATTTTGAAATTGTAATTTAGAATCATCAGTTGACTGATAAAACATGGCAATAGAAACCTTAAATCATTACCTTTAGTTAGGTTTAATCAATTAAACCATTATCTTAAATCTTAAATTTGCACCAAAACCAAACTAAGGTAATCGATATTTTTTTAAAAAATAATTTCCTCTTTAACCTAATCGAGCTTTGGATTTTAGTTGATTTGATCGATTAATTCGGATGGAAAATTGATTCAGTCGATTAATTCAGTTGGATCGCTATTTCGCTCGGTCCTAGTGTTTATAGTCCCCATCAAGTTTTGTCGACATTCCCACAACTCTATTTGAAGAAGGAAAAGAATGAGATGTTTACATTCAATTTAATAGGTAAATCCGCTACCTTAGCGGCCCCCTAGTGTCGGTCCCACGGATATAAAGAGAGGTATATACAGGTGGTACACAGATCATAGACACATGATCAAGTAAATCTCAAATTATCAATTCCTGAGAATCGATTCCTGACTATTACACTATAAATGTCATACACCCACCGTCTATATTACGCTCTGGGACAAAAAACTAGACCAAAGAACCAAAGAACATCAAATTTCATTCCACTCCTTATCATTTATCTATTTTTAAAATACACTTTAGAATTTTTTAAATCTTACATGATGTTAGGTAATTTACTAATTTATTGAAGAATTAACGTAGAAAATCGGTGTTTATTTTATGCGAAAAATCTTTTTGAGCTAATTCAAAATCTAATTTCGATTCATAATATTCAATCCTTTTAGAAAGAACTCGAACTCTAAACCATGTGCTTACTGGGGTTGGCATCAATGGACTCTCATGGCTTTTTCAATTGGAAAGCGGGGTCATCTTGTCAGTCTTTCTCCCAAAGATTCTATAATTATTTTAGAGACATTTTTCTATAAACCATCACTATTGAAAATTTTGGTAGTTGAAATCTTATCGTGGACTCTTTTTATCCGAATCTTATGGGAGATATCTGTAAAACACGCTTATGAGGATTTTTGAAAGAAAAGTCTTTTCCCATAGAATCAATCTGATGCTTATACTCTAATAAAGGCTTTTTAAATTTTCTATGACTTCTATGGGAAGTCCAACATAGATTGCTTCTTCATCTCTTTGGACAAGCAATAGTAATATCCGTGCGAGATCGAGATGGTGTGGTGCTAAATGAAATCGAAAAATCCTCCGAGAATCTTGAGTTCTTGGTAGCTGCTCCAAATTCTCTAAGTGTGGAATGACTACATAAACATTGTTTGACAGGAGGTGAGAGAAGGAAAAACAATGGTACAAAAGAAGAATGGAAATTTAAAATTCTGTTTAGAAGAAGTGAGATACGGCCAGAAAATGTTTAGAAGAAGTGAGATACGGCCAAGAAAAAATAAGGAATGGTAAGTTTTAACTTTTTTTATATACGAAATTAAAAAAAAATTTATATCCCGATTTAGATGGTAAGAAAAGATAAGGGGAATTTAAAAAAAATAATATTTTAATCTTATTCCTGTGTTATTATATTAATTCTAAAAATTATTATTTTAGATATTCTTTACTTTACGATAAAAAACACTTACATCGCCCGATTTACACCACCCAACGCTCACACTTCGTCGATGCTAATATCGACTTTGACGCTGATGCCGACTTCAATGTCGACGTCAACTTCGACACCAACACCGACTTTGATGTCGACACCGATTTCGACGTCAACACTGACTTCGATGTCGACACGGACATCGACATCGACTTCGATGTCAACACTGATGCCGACGTCGATTTTAATAAATGAGTTACAATTGCTTGAATGTATAAATTTTAATCAATAAATTATATACAAGATACACTAGATTTTTAAATGTGCAAGTCTTTAATAAAAGTGGGTGTAATTTCATAATTTCCTCATTTTCTTCTCAAATACTATAATATATATTATGTTAATGAACATTTCCTCCCTCCCAAATAAATAGAATATAAATATTTTAATTCCTTATCTTTTTCCCTCCATTTTTCTTCCTTCCCTTTCCGTTAATGAATTTTCGCTTAACCCATCCAAATAGAGGGTTAGTGATGACTAGAGAAGATAGGGCATCAGGAGATGAGGATGGGATATAAATCAAATTTTATTTGAACTAATCTAACTGATAAAATTTTTGAATAAATCTAACCAAAAAAATTTATATAATTTAGTCAAAATATGAAATAACTTATTTTTTTTAATCATTAGTCAATTGATGATGAAACGGAAAGACAAAGAGAGGTAGAATTGCAAATCATGAATTTGAAGTCGCGGTTTAATAGATTGCTAAAACATTGGATGACTTCCTATTCAATTTAATCGGTTAAATCATTATCGTAAACCCTAAATCTGAAAGTGAGCTGAATTAATCGATATTTTAAAAAAATCCAAATTAATCGAACTTCCAATTTTGATCGGTATGGTCCATTAATTCGATTTGACCAATATTTTGCTCATCTCTGCTCCTAATTGCTTGAGTATTAGCTCCGACCCATTGACTTTCATTCCGTGAGCTCGTATGCCAACGAGTAGCTGCTGCTCGTGAACTGTGCATGCAGCAGCCAGAGCTTGTCCTCATTCATTTTTGAGGAAAAATCGAGAGGATATGATTTTTATTGGAATATCCTATTAGGGTGTGATACGTACGTTTTTTATTTTCATATTTTGAAAAACATACATTTTCTAAAAAAATAATATTTAGTTTATATTTTTCGTACCTATTTTTTAAAATAATAGATAGTGTTTTTTATAAAAATAGAAAATAATAAAAAATTATTTTCTGTTTTCTAAAAAACGTACGTTTTTCAAAAAATAAAAATAAAAAACACGCGTATCAAACGTACCCCTAATTTTTTCATTTATTATCAAACGAACATCTCATTTCATGTCATATCAGTACATTTTTATTTTTTTAAAACTACTTTTAATTTTTTTCTATTATAACATCTACAAATTCATACCTAAATCAATAGTTACTGCACCATAAGAATTTTATTATAGCAGTTATGAATTATATTTGTTACAATTAGATGCTTCATATTTAGTCAATATTATATTATAACAATACTTCGATTCTGATCCATATTAACAATATTGTATTATAATAGCTACTATTTATATTTTTTTTCATGGATCGAATAATAGGAACTGATGACTTACATTCACTCCATCATACACCTCACGCTTATATATCTGTATTAATCTCTTTTTATATTCGTGTGATCAACTCTAGCATATCGTTAAGATAACGGATCAACCATTTTTACTGTTCATATCTCTTGTAATATGGATACTACACTCCAGGTAATAACATTGATCAATATTAGCCAGCATATATCAACATCATATTATAATGAATCATTGAAAGAACATTCCCATCTTGTCCCCATCTTTTCTTTCTTTTTAATCCCTCTACTTTTTTTTTTTATTTCTCCTCTAATACGGTGGTTAAGGTGGACCCCCTCCTCCATGTGGATCAAAGTTTAGGAGACCAACTAGCATGACAGTCAAAGTCAAGAGGCATCAACATTCTAAGCTAAGATGCATCCTCATTTTGACTGAGAGCTTGCCCAATCAAACCCTCTGGCCGGTCAAGCCTTGAGCCTCGATCTCCTAAGCATTGAAGAAGCTCGAAGCCAAGTATTAACTAACTCGACCGAGTGCTTCAGCCGATCAAACATATGGCCTGATCGAACATACTGGACACTTGGTCCATGAAGCCAAGTATTAAACTAGCTCGACCGAGTGCTTAAGCTGATCGGACAAATGGCTTGATCGGACATACCGAACGCTTGGTCCACGAAGCCAAGTATTAACTAATTTGACTGAGTGCTTCAGCCGATTGGACATATGGCCCGATCGGACATGTTGGACGCTTGGTCCACCAGAGTGAAGGCCAAGTTGCTGACTACATTCACCAAAGCTGACCTAGTGGCTCTTGCGAGTGATGGACAGCCGGACTATATTAAGAGCTCGATTGGCTTGCCAAGTGAGCCTATTGTGGGCCACGTAGCACAACGACCTCATATTCTTTATTGGTGTTTTACGCTACGAATGACAGAGAATGTTCTGTATACAAACCGCAAATTCAAAGCTTCCATCCTGTCAATCATAGATATTACAGGTCCATTTTAGGAAAGATGTCGGAGCCTCTTTATGATTTATTCTTTTTTAGAAATACTTTGAGATCCATGCATAGACACAACACAACACTATAAAAAGGGTCTCCATTTACAGACATAGGTATGTGACACTACATAATTTTATACACTCATTGCTGCTATTCTTTCCACTATTCATATCTTGAAACCAATTACTGACTTGAGCGTTGAGAGCCAACGTCGGGGACTCCTACCCTGGCCCAATCGCTAACGCTCTTCTTGCACGCAGGGGCTTTGGGAGTCACTTGGATATAGCGAGGAGTCTTCATTTAGTCCACACTAGAGCATGCGCCAAGCATTTCATCTCTACTGATTTCAGACAAGATCATATTTGGTGTCATCTGTGAGAACTTCACCTGCATCTGAAACATGAGAATGGACAAGACTGGATGACTCACCATCGTGACACTATCGCAAGAAGATTTAGAACTTCTAATAGATGCCCAAGCGGCTATAATGGTACAACAACAGCAAGTAGCCATCGAGTGTCATCTCTTGAATGAGCTCGCTGTGTCTATGACTGGACATCAGGTCGAGCGCAGTACTCGAGTGGAAGGTCCGACTAGGTTCCAACTGAGAGCCTCCATCGATCACCTTCAAACAAGCACATGTGCATCCGACCAGCATTCTGCTCATGCCCCCATCATTGATAGCATACCACCGGGCATTATTCCACACGTCTCTGGAGGACATGGGCAGAGCAGAGAGGCCCCAAGGATCATCCTTTGAGAATGCACTTGCCCGTGATCTTTGAAAACGCAAAGCGTCAATGACCAGTAGCTCCCCTGAGCGGGGCAAGCATGCTATTCTCCCAAGAAATTTTGGAAGACAAATTGCCAGCTCATTTCCAGAGAATATAAAGGAGCGACCGACCTGGAGGATCATTTGCTCAAATTTGAAAATGCAGCTATCCTTCTTCAATACATGGATAGAGTCAAATGCCGACTGTTCCTCACTACCCTATCTGGCTTGGCACAAAGATGATTTAATCGACACCCGACTGAGTCTATATGCTGCTTCAAGGACTTTTATAAAATTTTTCTGCATCACTTTACCAGCAACCATCGTTACCACAAGATGACACTAAGTTTATTCTCTCTCAACCAAGGGCCCAAAGAGATGTTGAGGACTTATATCAAGAAATTCAATCAAGTGGTTATGGATGTCCCCTCGGTCACTCTGGAGATTCTAATGAGCACCTTCTCCCAAGGGCTCACGGATGGTGAGTTCTTCCGATCCCTTATTATGAAGCCATAGAGGGACTTCGAGCATCTACTCAAACAAGCCACCAAGTACATCAACGTGGAAGAAACTCAGTCTGCTCAGAAGAAGGAAGTTGCTTCTTCTACTCCTTCAGTCTGCTCAGAAGAAGGAAGTTGCTTCTCAGGCGCCTCCACCCACTTTACCACCTAAAGGGCCCCGACCGAGTCCCCCTCTACCACATCACAAGTCAAGGACACAGGCAATCCAACATGTTGAAGTCGAGCAGACATACTTCCCCAAGTCACGACCAAGGGCTCCTATGTTTTGCATCTATCATTGTTCAGGAACTCACAATATGGAGGATTGCTACCATTATAATCAAGAGCAACGCCGACCAATCAATCAGGGGTTTCGCCAGCGGTCCCCTTCGCCTAATCATCAGAGTTATCTTCAACAAAACTGGCCACTAGGTCGGAGTCCAGCACAGGCCGATTAGAACCAATAATGGCCCCAACCAAGAAATAACCAAGCACCGGCTTGGGCTACTGCCAAACAGCATTCACGCCGACCCACCTGAGAGGAAGAAAATCATAGTAATGTCACTCGAGGTGATATCTATATGATAGCGAGTGACTCAACTGATGGTAATTCTAATCGGGTCAAAAAATCACACGTATATCGACTGGAGATTCACGTGGTCGGGTCTAGGGAAAGAGCCACTCATGAGGACCCGTTGGTCAAATTTTATTGTGGTGGACACACCTTCAGCCTATAATATCATTTTGGATCGACCGACGCTGAATGAGTTTCGAACTGTTGTCTCCACATTTTTCTAGAAAATTAAGTTCCCAGTAGATGACTCAATCAGTGAGGTAAAAGGAGATCGGCTTGTAGCCCACAAGTGCTACGTGGAAGTAGTGAGAGTAGAAGCTCGCACTGCCCGGAAAGCTCCACGAGTGGAAGTTAACACTATTCAAGAAGCTCCTTTGACCTTAGTATATGAAGAAAAATAGGAAGTGTAAATCAATCATAGTCGGTCGGAGGTCGTCACTCAAGTAGCGCTTGATTTAAGCCCAGAGAGCAAAGAAGAATTGGTTGCTTGTTTGATGTGCAACAACGACATCTTCGCCTGGACACCCCAGGAATTCATTGATAGTGATGGAGCATGCACTACATGTTCACTGTGACACTTGTCCAGTCAAACAAAGGAAAAGAGACTTTAGAGCTGAGAAAAATCAAATTATCCCGACGGGGGTGGATAAACTACTTGAATCTAGGCATATTCATAAAGTTTAATTCCCGAGCTAGCAAGCAAATATGGTGCTACTGTGGAAGCCTAGTAACAAATGATAGGTCTGTGTGGACTTCAAAGATTTTAAGGCATGTCCAAAAGATTACTATTCTTTGTCGCGCATTGATAAGGTGGTTGACTCTACAGCTGGCTTCGAGGTGATATGTATACTGGATGTATATCAAGGTTATCATCAAGTCTTCTTGGCGAAGGAGAATCAAGAAAAAGTTAGTTTTATCACTATAGAGGGAACATATTATTATAATGTCATGTCATTCGGACTAAAGAATGCAAGAGCAATATACTAGTGGCTTAAGAATAAGGTGTTTCGAAAGCAGATCGACAGAAACATGGAGGTATATATAGATGATATATTAATCAAATCCCTCCGAGTTGCGAATTTATGTGCAAATATAGAGGAGACGTACTAGGCCTTAAGGGAGTATGAAGTCAAGCTCAACCTCAATAAATGTTTATTTAGGGATAAGAGTAAACGCTTCCTCGGCTATATTATGACCGAGCGGGGGATTGAAGCCAACCCGAGCAAGGTGAAAGCCCTCCAAGATATACCCCTGCCATGTAATCTGAAGGAAGTCCAACGCTTGACCGGACGGATCACGGCTCTATCACGGTTTATCTCGAGGTCATCCATTTAGAGCTTACATTTTTTCAAAATACTTTGTTAAGCTACAAAATTCCAGTGAGACGTTGAATGTGATAAAGTGTTGGAGGATCTTAAAAATTATTTATCTTCTTTACTTGTGCTCGTGAAGTCCATTGCCAATGAGCCACTGTGGATATACTTTTCTTCCACTGAAAGGACTATTGGGTTGGCATTGGTGCGATAGGACAACAATGAGTAATGGTCGGTGTATTTTTTAAGTCATTTATTAAAATATGTTGAATGATGCTATACTGCTCTCGAGAAGTTGGCGTGCGAGCTGGTCTTAGCAGCTTGGAGGTTACGTCATTATTTTCTTTTTTATCCCATAATTATTTTAACTAACAGTACTCTAGCCAAGTGCTCGTCAACCCAAAGGCATCCAGGAGATTGATCAAGTATACCACGAGGCTAAGCGAATATGACATGTAATACTAACCCCAATCAACCATTAAAGCTCAAACTTTAGCTAACTTTGTAACGAAAATACAAAATCCCGAGCTAGAAGAGATGTGGAGAATTTATGTTGATGGATCAACGACTCAGTAGAGCAGTGGAGCTGGAATCCTTATGATATCCCCGCATGAAGATCGAATGCAGCTGTCCATCCGGCTAGAATATAGGATCATCAACAATGAAGCTGAGTATGAGATATTAATAGCCAATCTGCAGGTTGCAAAGCACATAGGGGATGCCTGAGTCTTGATTCATTTGGATTCTCAATTAGCAGCTCAGCAATTATCAGGCAATTTCAAAGAAAATAATAAGCGACTAAGACTATATGAGGAGGTGTTAGAGAGGCTGAAAGTCGGATTCCAAGAGGTGGTACTACAAAAAATTCTCCGATCGAAGAATCAAAATGTAGACGAGCAAGCTAAGCTGGCTAGTTCTCTAAGTCCTTGGACGCTGGATAAGTCGGTCGAGCATACATTATTGATAGCTCATATTAAACGACAAGCCGAAATAGAAATTCAAAGTGATTGGCGTGCACCTTTGGTTTCATTTCTTTCATAGGGAATTTTTTCCGACTGATCGAGAGCAAGCACGTATGATAAAGAAGCAGGTTGCCGGATTCACATTAGTGGGAGATCATTTGTACAAGAGGGTCTTTTCATGACCATTACTCAAATGTCTTAGACCAGACGATATGTACATTCTCTGAGAAGTGCATCAAGGATCATTTGGAAGTCATTCGTGCGATCGATCACTTGCTCGAAAGATCTTACTAGCCGAATATTTTTGGTTAACCCTACAAGCAGACTCAGCTCGACTCATATCAACTTGTGTATCTTGTCAAAAACATCAAAATATTCTGCTTCTACCCACAGAATTATTAAAGACCTTGATTGCCTCCTGCATACTCGTTCAACCAATGGAGCATGGATATTGTGGAGCCCTTTCCAAGGGTATTCAATCAGAGAAAGTTCCTTCTCATGGCTATGGATTATTTCTCTAATGGGTTGAAGCCGAGCCATTGGCTAAGATAACTGAACAAATGGTTATTAAATTTCTATGGCAGAACATCTTGTGTCAATTCGGGGTTCCTTACAAATTAGCGTCGGATAATGGGAGACAATTTCAAGGAAAGATGATTTAAGAATGATGTTCAACTTATGACATTCAGCAAACCTTCACTTTTGTGGCTTACCCACAAAGTAATGGTCAAATGGAAGTCACCAATAAAGAGATCATTCGGGCCTCAAAATCAAGCTCGATTACAGCAGAGGCAGTTGGGTTGATGAATTACCAAGTGTGTTGTGGACTTATCTCATCACGCCCTGAGAGGCCACCGATATAACTCCTTTTCATTTGGTATATGGATGAGAAGCAGTTGTATTGATAGAGGTTTGAGTGAAGTCCAATCGAAGGCAATTATATGATAAAGATAATGTCGATCGACATCTTTATAGAACTTGATCTAGTAAAGGAATCAGAGATGAAGCAATTGCTTGGCTTATGGCCTATCGACAACGAATGAAGTAGAATTATAATTGAAGGGTCATCCCAAGATTTTTTCAGGTCAGTGACTTAATTTGGAAGTGGATAAAATCAGTCGACGAAGTTAGTAAATTGGAGCCACAATGGGGCAGAGCTTATAGGGTGGTGCAAAAGCTTGCCTCGGGATCTTATTATCTTCAAAACATAGAAGGAAAAAATTTTGAATCGAATATGGAGTACAAATCATCTACAGCCTTATCAGGCTTGAGAGTATGTCTGTATTAAATTGATATAGCTTTTAAAAATGTTATGCTCAATGAATGCGGACAAATTTAAGCATAAAAGACTAAGCCTCAGACTCTCATGTCGGTCGACTAAGTTATAAGTGTGTTGCTCTAATGACTAAGTCTCAGATTCTCACGTCGATCAGCCAAGTTATAAGTGAGCTTACTCTCATAACTAAATCCCAGACTCTCGCGTCGATCAGCTGAATTATAAGTGAGGTTGCTCTCACAACTAAGTCCCAGACTCTTGTATCAATCAATCGAGTTATAAGTGAACTAATTCTCACGACCAAGTTTTTGAAGCTTATGCTATTTAATCGCATTACAGAGACACCCGAGCACCTGCTTGGAATCAGTATAATTTTAACTTTCGAAGATCGACGATTATACAGGAGCACTTTGACCCTTCAAGTTACCCAAGCGGATGCTTACTTAAAATATCATTCGAGATAAAACAAAAGATTCAAGTCTAAGGAAAATAACAAGCGTGGCAAAATGCTAAGGCATAACAAGTTTTAAGAGCCTGAAAGTAGAGAAGGATGTATATAGCTACATAGTTGTTCGTCTCTTACATAGTCACAGAAATTTTTTTGCAAAAAATATTATATAAAATCAGGAAAAATGTAGTCCGAGATGTCCTCCATAATCTTCTGGTACTTGATGAAATTTCTAGAGATATCGACTGTCAGATAGCGTCCCTCCCATAGTTGCTTGATGGCCCCATCAACGTCGTAATTGAACATCTTGGTTGTCCGATCAGCTAGCATTTGGTTGAAGTCTCTTAAGCATAGATAATCTACCCTAAAGGCTTCTAGCCGACTAGATTATCCTTCCTTGTAGCTGTCCATCTCTGATCGGGAAGCTTTTAATTCAGCTTCTAAAGCCTCTAGCTCGACGTTTTTCTCATTGAGGGTATATTCCTTTTCCTTGAGTTGGACGACATGGGAAGCTTCTTCGACTATTCGACTAGTTTGCTCAGTAATAAGGTTGGCTTCAGCCTCCTCTAGCTTCTTGGCCAGTGTCTCGGCCTCCTTATTTTTGATATCCAAATCATCTATGGCCCTGAGCTTCCTAGCATTGGCTTAGTGGAGGCATGACTCGAATGTCTATGCTTGTTTTTTGCAGTTTCTCAAGATGGACGACCTAGTCGTAGTTTTTATTTTTCTCCATTGAAAGAGCCCACTCAATCGTCAATAGTATCACCGACTGGCTCTCCAATTCTTTCTTCAGTTGAGCCACCTCTTGTGATAGCCACTCAATCGAACCATGGGAGTTGTCCTCTCTCCCGAATGAGCCCTGCAGAATCTTGTGCTCGTGGCTCAACTTGGCCAATTTTTAGCTAAGTATTAAGCCCTCCACCTAGAACTATCAAGAGGGGAAGAATGTTAAGAAGGACGAATGTACGAGGACTAAGTAAATTCACCCTGGTGAGGCCTTGACTAAAGCGGTCAACTAGCTCCTAGGAGGAACTTACGATCGCTCGGGCTGGTTCATTCACCCATGTCTGGGCTAAGGGTCATTGAATCTTTATTTTATTCTCTAGGGCTAAGGACACGACAGAGTACGTAGATAGAAGATCCTAAGTGGGCAGCCTAAGGATCACCCGAACTCTCTTCTACTTACCCAGCTCACTCAGTTTGGTGGAATTGGATTTTGATTTACTTCTAGATTTGGAAAGGGGATTTGAGTGTATTGTAGAAAGGGGTCTCACCATCTCGGTCGACGGTGACATCAAAAAGGAAATTGCTTGGGCAAGAATTGCTTCAGCTGGTAACTCAGACAAAGAAGGTGTTCGATCAAATGAAGTTAGTTTGTTGGCCAACCACAACTTCAGGGATCGCAGATGTTAAGCTCTCCCCCGCTCAAAAGGTGATTGCATAGTCGAAGCTACGACGGATGTTTGTAGAACTATAGAAGTCGAGTGCGCCGGTGTGACCGATCGATGTCTTTTGCAGCATTGATGCTGGATTAACAGCTCTGCAGAGGTCATGGATTCAGAGGGAAAAACTATTGGCACAAAGGAGAGTCGCGGTGGGAGCATCTCCTTAGTATTTGCGGCCGCATCACTCCTTGCGGCTTGCCTTGATCCCTCTCCACTAGTCAGCTCCTCAGATGGTTCGACCGGCAAGAGCCCATGACTCTCCAGTTCAGCTTCCCCTCGAGTTTTCATTTCTTCATCTGTCAATTTTGTGGAGTCACTCAGCAATGGCTTCCATATGGTTTTAGCTGCAAAATAAAAAGAAAAATCAATAAGATCCAACAACGACAGAGGGACGGAGGGATGACTGGCTCACTGAAGCTATTAGTGTTGGTGCAATTTCCAGTAGGTCAAGGTTGACCTAGTTGACCAAGCGTAAACCTTGGTCATGGTTTCGATGTTTGACAATACAGAAATACATGTAGACATTGACAATGCAGGTGCAGTTGTCCATACGGAGAGATACTGATCAAGGTCTGATCAGGTTGAATGAAGAAAAGTCAAGTAGGTCAAGGTTGACCGGATACTTGACTAGGAAGTCCTAACTGGGATGTTAGGCAGAATGAAAATCCTAGTGAGTGAAGCTAGGTGAAAGGGAAAGTCCTGGTGAGTGAAGCCAGGCAGTTGGAAAAGTCCTGGTGAGTGAAGCTAGGAAGTTCGGAAAGTCCTGGTGAGTGAAACCAAGAAGTTAGGAAAGTCCTGGTGAGTGAAACCAGGCAGTTCGGAAAGTCCTGGTGAGTGAAGCCAGGCAGTGGGAAAGTCCTGGTGAGTGAAGCCAGGCAGTTGGAAAGTCCTGGTGAGTGAAGCCAGGCAGTTGGAAAGTCCTGGTGAGTGAAGCCGGGCAGATTGGAAAACCTGGTGAGTGAAGCCAGGTGAAAACCCTAGTGAGTGAAGCTAGGTGAAAGTCCTGGTGAGTGAAGCCGGGCAAGGGAAAATCCAGATTGATCAAGGGTGATCAGACATCTGGTATTGTGAAGGTCAAGTAGGTCAAGGGAGTGACCGGATACTTGGCACGAAGAGAAAAGTCTAAGTGGGTCAAAGGGATTGACCGGACACTTGGTGGGGAGTCTTAGCAGGTCAAGGGAGTGATCGGATGCTAAGCATGATGTACCAATAGGTCAAGGTTGATCGGATGTTGGTTTGAAAGATTTGGGACTTGGTTTGGGCAAAAACCAAGCTCTGGATCGATCAATGGATCGATTCAGTGATACACTGGGTATCTGAATCGGTCTGGTGACCGATCAGTAACCAAACAGTAGCCTACTGAGTGTTATCTGATCGGTCTGCAGACCGATCAGGAAACAACGATCAGAAGGCAAAAAGTTCGGGAGAAAAGGAAGGGAATGCCTGGACCGATCAGAGGAAGCTCTGATCGGTCCCCAGGACCGATCAGAGGTATCCTGGACCGATCAGGCTTCAGCCTGATCGGTCCAGAACTATCCGTTGTGAGCCAACGGTCTTCTGTCTTCTGGCTTCTTCTTCGCAGGTGGATGCAGGTATAAGAGGGCTGAGGGCTTCTACAGTGCGGTAACCCTCTCACTCTACTTCTTCTCCGAAGCTTCTGCTTCTTCTTCTTCACTGCTGTGATTTGAGCTTTGCTGAGCTCGCTCCTTCTTGAAGTTTCGGGTGAGCTTTCCTCGACTGATCAGCTGCTGCTATGAGTTTCCTGAAGTTGTTGCTTCGGATTCCAGTCGACATGAACAGTAGGCAAGCTTTGTTTTGTACATTCATATTGTCTTCTGTTTTGTGCTGTATTTTTGTACACCTTTCTTGCTGTTGCAAGAAGTTTCTGTGACGAGGTTTCTCCACCCAGAAGGAGTGTTCTTATTAGCCGGTTTTCCGGGGACTCATCCACCGACGGATTGATAGGCTTCGTCCACCTTACGGACACGCCGAGGAGTAGGAGTATCATCTCTGAACCTCGTTACATCTTCGTGTTGAGGTTTGCTTCTCCTTTATCGTTTCTATTGTTTATTTCCGTTGCACTAACCCTAATCGTAGGAAGAAACGAAAGAATTTGGGGTCGGCTATTCACACCCCCCTCTAGCCGCGACCATCGATCCTAACAAGTGGTATCAGAGCGAGGTCGCTCTTCGCCAGATCAACACCCGAGGGAGCACAAGCTAGAGATGGATCAACTCGGAGAAGACATCACCATTCCACCTTTCTATGACCGCGACGACTTCGCGTATTGGAAGGTAAGAATGAGGTATTTTCTTATGACTAACCTTGAAAATTGGAGTTGTGTTCAATTAGGTTTCAAGCCTCCAATGGATAAGGAAGGAAAACCACTCGAGAAGAAGAAGTGGACAGGGGAACAAATCCACCATTCCACAATCAATGATGAGGTAATGAAAGTATTTGAATTCTCATTACCTAATGACATTCTATGTAAGATAGGTGGATACAACAATGCCAAGGAGTTGTGGAACAACTTGGCTAAGTTCCATGAGGGGAACTCCACTTCAAGCCATGAAGAGGAGTCAAGTGAGCCAAGTAGCTCACATCATGGAGGAGAGGAATTAGAAGTTGAGGGCTACTCAACATCTAAGGAAGAAGAGGAGGAGAGTTCTTCTTCAAGAATGGAGCAAGAGGAAGAAGCTTCTACCTCCGGAAGGGATGAAGAAGAAAGTCTTCATCCATCCTCAACCCTAGGTAACTCAAGCACTTCAATTTCAAATAAATTACACATAATGTGCTTTGAGTGTAGGGAATTTGGACATTACAAGAGTAAATGTCCAAAGAGGGTTAGAAAGACTCCACCGGCGCCAAAGGTCAAGGAAGCCGGAGTCCCAACACGCAAGGGCAAGGAGCACGTGGTGTGCTTCCAATGCAAGCGAAGAGGACACTATAGGAGTCAATGTCCGAGGGGGAGGCAACCTCACAAGGACAAGAAGACGAGCACATCAATAGGGGGAGCGAAGGCAAACCCTAAGGTAACATTTAAGTCTCACTCTTGCAATAAGACACATGCTATTAGCCTTATTGCTATTGTTAATAATGGTAAGCGTGATAACATTAGAAATCGATACACATGCTTAGGTGCCAAACATGTGAGCCTAGATAAGGATAACACTAGGAAAGCCAACCCTAGAATTAACCCATCTAAGGCTAAGGAAAATCTAGGTAGAAATCCAAAATCATCTAGACATATGCCTAGGAATACCTCAAAGAAAAATGATAAATTAAAGCTTGAGGTATTAGAGAAGGAGAATCAAGTCTTGAGGTCAAGACTTGATACTTTGGAAAAGGCTCTTAAGAACTTGGAGAAGTCATCTCTAGGGTTTAAGGGTCAAAAACCAATGTCCAAGGACAAGAAAGGTTTGGGTCACAAACCTAAGTCCCAAGTGGTCAAGCCCACTTACCATGATGTTCCATTCGATTATGGAACAAAACCTAGGACTAGGAAGACCATCACCAAGGTCACAAGGGGAGTCACCCCTAGAGTTGATCTTGATGAGTTCCAAATGACCAAGGCTTCAAAGCCTAGGAGGGTCATTAGGAGGGTTGCTAGGGAAGTCATCCCTAGTGAATATTTAGTAAACCCAATGAGCTCCAATAGGTATTGGGTTCCTAGTAGCGTGATTTCATCACGCTAGATTAGTTAGGGTGTGCCAACCTTACTTGAATAGGTAGTTAACCTAATCATGGCAAAAGGTGGCACTTTAGGAATTTTCAAGGTGTAATCAAGCCTTGAAAATGAAATGGAAAACTATTCCTAAGGTGATTAGAATGTGCCAATCACATTTGAGGAGTTCTCTAGAGTCAATTGGCACATAGTGATCTAAAAATCTTTGGTATATGATTTTAGGTCTATTACTCTTAGGAATATAGAACCTATGGCAAAATGATCAAAACTGTCAAAAATGGCAACTAAGGCTAGAATTAGGTATTTCCTATACCTTTACATGTTATTTGCCATATATTGTTTGTCATATGCCATGTCATGACATCATATTTATTTTATGATCATTTAAAATGTCATGATAATGCTTAGGTTGTTTAAATGTCATGCTTTATTTAAGTTTCATACTTTATGTCATGACATCATGACACTGGCACATGTTATTATGTATGATATCATTTTATGTCATGTCATCTTCTCTTGCATTTATAATCAATGAAATTGATTTAAGGTTAAAAACACAATTTGATATGGAGATCAAATTGATGTTTAGAAAATGCATGAGACCTTAGCCTAAGATAATCTAAACCCATATCTCACATCAAAATTGACTTGGATGTGTTTGATACACCTTAGATGTGTGTGAGATATTAAGATGATGAGTTAGGAACAAGGTGCATAGTTCTTGTACCTAGATGAGCCTAATTCAAAATTGGGGATCATAGGGAAAGCTTATGTACAAGTCATGTACATTTAGCCCAAAGATTGTGGTCCTAAATTAAATGGTTTAAAATCATTTCAAAATTGATTTGAAAAACCTTGATGAAGCTTTTCTAGTGATAGCATTCATCATTGAGCAAAGTGATACAAAATGAGTTAACTTTGAGCTATTTCAAAGACTTTTGAACTTTGTATCAAGATTTGAAAAGGGAAGTTATTTTCATAGAAAACTATTTTTCCATGATAGTATATGTTATGAGGAATGTATCCTCAAATTTTCATAATTTTTGGAATTTTCTGTAATTTTCTAGGAGTTTCTGAATTTCGGAAGGAAAATCAGAAATTCTGATATGTGGACCGATCAGAGAGGATTCTGATCGGTCCAGGAAAGTATGGATCGGTCACTAGGACCGATCCAGGAGAGTGTGGATCGGTCTGGTGACCGATCCAGTGAAGGCTGATCGGTCCGGTGACCAACTTGCTGATTTTCCACTGTTTTGTCTGAAATTTCAGCTGGGAATTGGTGTTTTGGATTTCTAAAGGTTTGAAACTCTCCAAGACATTATTGGTGAAATGGTCAAGGGGGAGTTGACCTTTAGGGGGAGTTTTACCTATTAGTCAAGGAGGAGTTGACTTTTAGGAGGAGTTTTTACTCGTCGAAATTTTTGAGGATGAGTGATATGGGATTATCACTAAGTTGATTGTTGAATTTAGTATCAAGGGGGAAATTAAGGGTTTCAATGAAAGGTATGGGACTTTCATTAGGAAGAAACTCTTGACCTTGATTCACTCCTTTTGATGTGTGTCAAAAAGGGGAAGAATGTCTAGAGAATGTTCAATGAAGAACATTGGAGTTAGTGGGAGAGTTTGTTGATTACGACGAGTGAAGTTGTGAACAACGATAACTTACTCTTCAGGGGGAGAGTTTGTTGATGTGTGCCAATAGGGGGAGAATGAAGGGTTTAAGCTAGGCCTTCATTATCTAAGAAGGAGGTTGCCTTCTTAGAATGAGAATGTAAGGTTGTGACTTATGTTTCATTACCTAGTGGCATGAGGAAAGTTGAGGCTATTGGATTAGCCTAACTTAAAGGTATTGTCAAACATCAAAAAGGGGGAGATTGTTTGTGCAATTTCCAGTAGGTCAAGGTTGACCTAGTTGACCAAGCGTAAACCTTGGTCATGGTTTCGATGTTTAACAATACAGAAATACATGTAGACATGGACAATGCAGGTGCAGTTGTCCATACGGAGAGATACTGATCAAGGTCTGATCAGGTTGAATGAAGAAGAGTCAAGTAGGTCAAGGTTGACCGGATACTTGACTGGGAAGTCCTAACTGGGATGTTAGGCAGAATGAAAATCCTAGTGAGTGAAGCTAGGTGAAAGGAAAAGTCCTGGTGAGTGAAGCCAGGCAGTTGGAAAAGTCCTGGTGAGTGAAGCCAGGAAGTTCGGAAAGTCCTGGTGAGTGAAACCAAGAAGTTCGGAAAGTCCTGGTGAGTGAAACCAGGCAGTTCAGAAAGTCCTGGTGAGTGAAGCCAGGCAGTGGGAAAGTCCTGGTGAGTGAAGCCAGGCAGTTGGAAAGTCCTGGTGAGTGAAGCCGGGCAGATTGGAAAACCTGGTGAGTGAAGCCAGGTGAAAACCCTAGTGAGTGAAGCTAGGTGAAAGTCCTGGTGAGTGAAGCCGGGCAAGGGAAAATCCAGATTGATCAAGGGTGATCAGACATCTGGTATTGTGAAGGTCAAGTAGGTCAAGGGAGTGACCGGATACTTGGCACGAAGAGAAAAGTCCAAGTGGGTCAAAGGGATTGATCGGACACTTGGTGGGGAGTCTTAGCAGGTCAAGGGAGTGACCGGATGCTAAGCATGATGTACCAATAGGTCAAGGTTGACCGGATGTTGGTTTGGAAGGTTTGGGACTTGGTTCGGGCAAAAACCAAGCTCTGGATCGATCAGTGGATCGATCCAGTGATACACTGGGTATCTGGATCGGTCTGGTGACCGATCAGTAACCAAACAGTAGCCTACTGAGTGTTATCTGATCGGTCTGCAGACCGATCAGGAAACAACGATCAAAAGGCAAAAAGTTCGGGAGAAAAGGAAGGGAATGCATGCTGATCGGTCCCCAAGACCGATCAGAGGTATCCTGGACCGATCAGGCTTCAGCCTAATCGGTCCAGAACTATCCGTTGTGAGCCAACGGTCTTCTGTCTTCTGGCTTCTTCTTCGCAGGTGGATGCAGGTATAAGAGGGCTGAGGGCTTCTACAGTGCGGTAACCCTCTCACTCTACTTCTTCTCCGAAGCTTCTGCTTCTTCTTCTTCACTGCTGTGATTTGAGCTTTGCTGAGCTCGCTCCTTCTTGAAGCTTCGGGTGAGCTTTCCTCGACTGATCAGCTGCTGCTATGAGTTTCCTGAAGTTGCTTCTTCGGATTCCAGTCGACAAGAACAGTAGGCAAGCTTTGTTTTGTACATTCATATTGTCTTCTGTTTTGTGCTGTATTTTTGTACACCTTTCTTGCTGTTGCAAGAAGTTTCTATGGCGAGGTTTCTCCACCCAGAAGGAGTGTTCATATTAGCCGGTTTTCCGGGGACTCATCTACCGACGGATTGATAGGCTTCGTCCACCTTACGGACACGCCGAGGAGTAGGAGTATCATCTCTGAACCTCGTTACATCTTCGTGTTGAGGTTTGCGTCTCCTTTGTCGTTTCTATTGTTTATTTCCGTTGCACTAACCCTAATCGTAGGAAGAAACGAAAGAATTTGGGGTCGGCTATTCACACCCCCCCTCTAGCCGCGACCATCGATCCTAACAAGTGGTATCAGAGCGAGGTCGCTCTTCGCCAGATCAACACCCAAGGGAGCACAAGCTAGAGATGGATCAACTCGGAGAAGACATCACCATTCCACCTTTCTATGACCGCGACGACTTCGCGTATTAGAAGGTAAGAATGAGGTATTTTCTTATGACTAACCTTGAAAATTGGAGTTGTGTTCAATTAGGTTTCAAGCCTCCAATGGATAAGGAAGGAAAACCACTCGAGAAGAAGAAGTGGACAGGGGAACAAATCCACCATTCCACAATCAATGATGAGGTAATGAAAGTATTTGAATTCTCATTACCTAATGACATTCTATGTAAGATAGGTGGATACAACAATGCCAAGGAGTTGTGGAACAACTTGGCTAAGTTCCATGAGGGGAACTCCACTTCAAGCCATGAAGAGGAGTCAAGTGAGCCAAGTAGCTCACATCATGGAGGAGAGGAATTAGAAGTTGAGGGCTACTCAACATCTAAGGAAGAAGAGGAGGAGAGTTCTTCTTCAAGAATGGAGCAAGAGGAAGAAGCTTCTACCTCCGGAAGGGATGAAGAAGAAAGTCTTCATCCATCCTCAACCCTAGGTAACTCAAGCACTTCAATTTCAAATAAATTACACATAATGTGCTTTGAGTGTAGGGAATTTGGACATTACAAGAGTAAATGTCCAAAGAGGGTTAGAAAGACTCCACCGGCGCCAAAGGTCAAGGAAGCCGGAGTCCCAACACGCAAGGGCAAGGAGCACGTGGTGTGCTTCCAATGCAAGCGAAGAGGACACTATAGGAGTCAATGTCCGAGGGGGAGGCAACCTCACAAGGACAAGAAGACGAGCACATCAATAGGGGGAGCGAAGGCAAACCCTAAGGTAACATTTAAGTCTCACTCTTGCAATAAGACACATGCTAGTAGCCTTATTGCTATTGTTAATAATGGTAAGCGTGATAACATTAGAAATCGATACACATGCTTAGGTGCCAAACATGTGAGCCTAGATAAGGATAACACTAGGAAAGCCAACCCTAGAATTAACCCATCTAAGGCTAAGGAAAATCTAGGTAGAAATCCAAAATCATCTAGACATATGCCTAGGAATACCTCAAAGAAAAATGATAAATTAAAGCTTGAGGTATTAGAGAAGGAGAATCAAGTCTTGAGGTCAAGACTTGATACTTTGGAAAAGGCTCTTAAGAACTTGGAGAAGTCATCTCTAGGGTTTAAGGGTCAAAAACCAATGTCCAAGGACAAGAAAGGTTTGGGTCACAAACCTAAGTCCCAAGTGGTCAAGCCCACTTACCATGATGTTCCATTCGATTATGGAACAAAACCTAGGACTAGGAAGACCATCACCAAGGTCACAAGGGGAGTCACCCCTAGAGTTGATCTTGATGAGTTCCAAATGACCAAGGCTTCAAAGCCTAGGAGGGTCATTAGAAGGGTTGCTAGAAATGTCATCACTAGTGAATATTTAGTAAACCCAATGAGCTCCAATAGGTATTGGGTTCCTAGTAGCGTGATTTCATCACGCTAGATTAGTTAGGGTGTGCCAACCTTACTTGAATAGGTAGTTAACCTAATCATGACAAAAGGTGGCACTTTAGGAATTTTCAAGGTGTAATCAAGCCTTGAAAATGAAATGGAAAACTATTCCTAAGGTGATTAGAATGTGTCAATCACATTTGAGGAGTTCTCTAGAGTCAATTGGCACATAGTGATCTAAAAATCTTTGGTATATGATTTTAGGTCTATTACTCTTAGGAATATAGAACCTATGGCAAAATGATCAAAACTGTCAAAAATGGCAACTAAGGCTAGAATTAGGTATTTCCTATACCTTTACATGTTATTTGCCATATATTGTTTGTCATATGCCATGTCATGACATCATATTTATTTTATGATCATTTAAAATGTCATGATAATGCTTAGGTTGTTTAAATGTCATGCTTTATTTAAGTTTCATACTTTATGCCATGACATCATGACACTGGCACATGTTATTATGTATGATATCATTTTATGCCATGTCATCTTCTCTTGCATTTATAATCAATGAAATTGATTTAAGGTTAAAAACACAATTTGATATGGAGATCAAATTGATGTTTAGAAAATGCATGAGACCTTAGCCTAAGATAATCTAAACCCATATCTCACATCAAAATTGACTTGGATGTGTTTGATACACCTTAGATGTGTGTGAGATATTAAGATGATGAGTTAGGAACAAGGTGCATAGTTCTTGTACCTAGATGAGCCTAATTCAAAATTGGGGATCATAGGGAAAGCTTATGTACAAGTCATGTACATTTAGCCCAAAGATTGTGGTCCTAAATTAAATGGTTTAAAATCATTTCAAAATTGATTTGAAAAACCTTGATGAAGCTTTTCTAGTGATAGCATTCATCATTGAGCAAAGTGATACAAAATGAGTTAACTTTGAGCTATTTCAAAGACTTTTGAACTTTGTATCAAGATTTGAAAAGGGAAGTTATTTTCATAGAAAACTATTTTTCCATGATAGTATATGTTATGAGGAATGTATCCTCAAATTTTCATAATTTTTGGAATTTTCTGTAATTTTCTAGGAGTTTCTGAATTTCGGAAGGAAAATCAGAAATTCTGATATGTGGACCGATCAGAGAGGATTCTGATCGGTCCAGGAAAGTGTGGATCGGTCACTAGGACCGATCCAGGAGAGTGTGGATCGGTCTGGTGACCGATCCAGTGAAGGCTGATCGGTCTGGTGACCGATCAGCGCGTGCCAACTTGTTGATTTTCCACTGTTTTGTCTGAAATTTCAGCTGGGAATTGGTGTTTTGGATTTCTAAAGGTTTGAAACTCTCCAAGACATTGTTGGTGCAATGGTCAAGGGGGAGTTGACCTTTAGGGGGAGTTTTACCTATTAGTCAAGGAGGAGTTGACTTTTAGGAGGAGTTTTTACTCGTCGAAATTTTTGAGGATGAGTGATATGGGATTATCACTAAGTTGATTATTGAATTTAGTATCAAGGGGGAAATTAAGGGTTTCAATGAAAGGTATGGGACTTTCATTAGGAAGAAACTCTTGACCTTGATTCACTCCTTTTGATGTGTGTCAAAAAGGGGAAGAATGTCTAGAGAATGTTCAATGAAGAACATTGGAGTTAGTGGGAGAGTTTGTTGATCACGATGAGTGAAGTTGTGAACAACGATAACTTACTCTTCAGGGGGAGAGTTTGTTGATGTGTGCCAATAGGGGGAGAATGAAGGGTTTAAGCTAGGCCTTCATTATCTAAGAAGGAGGTTGCCTTCTTAGAAGGAGAATGTAAGGTTGTAACTTATGTTTCATTACCTAGTGGCATGAGGAAAGTTGAGGCTATTGGATTAGCCTAACTTAAAGGTATTGTCAAACATCAAAAAGGGGGAGATTGTTTGTGCAATTTCCAGTAGGTCAAGGTTGACCTAGTTGACCAAGCGTAAACCTTGGTCATGGTTTCGATGTTTAACAATACAGAAATACATGTAGACATGGACAATGCAGATGCAGTTGTCCAAACGGAGAGATACTGATCAAGGTCTGATCAGGTTGAATGAAGAAGAGTCAAGTAGGTCAAGGTTGACCGGATACTTGACTGGGAAGTCCTAACTGGGATGTTAGGCAGAATGAAAATCCTAGTGAGTGAAGCTAGGTGAAAGGGAAAATCCTGGTGAGTGAAGCCAGGCAGTTGGAAAAGTCCTAGTGAGTGAAGCCAGGAAGTTCGGAAAGTCCTGGTGAGTGAAACCAGGCAGTTCGGAAAGTCCTGGTGAGTGAAGCCAGGCAATGGGAAAGTCCTGGTGAGTGAAGCCAGGCAGTGGGAAAGTCCTGGTGAGTGAAGCCAGGCAGTTGGAAAGTCCTGGTGAGTGAAGCCGGGCAGATTGGAAAACTTGGTGAGTGAAGCCAGGTGAAAACCCTAGTGAGTGAAGCTAGGTGAAAGTCCTGGTGAGTGAAGCCGGCAAGGGAAAATCCAGATGGATCAAGGGTGATCAGACATCTTGTATTGTGAAGGTCAAATAGGTCAAGGGAGTGACCGGATACTTGGCACGAAGAGAAAAGTCTAAGTGGGTCAAAGGGATTGACCGGACACTTGGTGAGGAGTCTTAGCAGGTCAAGGGAGTGACCGGATGCTAAGCATGATGTACCAATAGGTCAAGGTTGACCGGATGTTGGTTTGGAAGATTTGGGACTTGGTTTGGGCAAAAATCAAGCTCTGGATCGATCAGTGGATCGATTCAGTGATACACTGGGTATCTGGATCGGTCTGGTGACCGATCAGTAACCAAACAGTAGTCTACTGAGTGTTATCTGATCGGTCTGCAGACCGATCAGGAAACAACGATCAGAAGGCAAAAAGTTCGGGAGAAAAGGAAGGGAATGCATGCTGATCGGTCCCAGGACCGATCAGAGGTATCCTGGACCGATCAGGCTTCAGCCTGATCGGTCCAGAACTATCCGTTGTGAGCCAACGGTCTTCTGTCTTCTGGCTTCTTCTTCGCAGGTGGATGCAGGTATAAGAGGGCTGAGGGCTTCTACAGTGCGGTAACCCTCTCACTCTACTTCTTCTCCGAAGCTTCTGCTTCTTCTTCTTCACTGCTGTGATTTGAGCTTTGCTGAGCTCGCTCCTTCTTGAAGCTTCGGGTGAGCTTTCCTCGACTGATCAGCTGCTGCTGTGAGTTTCCTGAAGTTGCTGCTTCGGATTCCAGTCGACAAGAACAGTAGGCAAGCTTTGTTTTGTACATTCATATTGTCTTCTGTTTTGTGCTGTATTTTTGTACACCTTTCTTGCTGTTGCAAGAAGTTTCTGTGGCGAGGTTTCTCCACCCAGAAGGAGTGTTCTTATTAGCCGGTTTTCCGGGGACTCATCCACCGACGGATTGATAGGCTTCGTCCACCTTACGGACACGCCGAGGAGTAGGAGTATCATCTCCGAACCTCGTTACATCTTCGTGTTGAGGTTTGCTTCTCCTTTATCGTTTCTATTGTTTATTTCCGCTGCACTAACCCTAATCGTAGGAAGAAACGAAAGAATTTGGGGTCGGCTATTCACACCCCCCCTCTAGCCGCGACCATCGATCCTAACAAGTAGGAAGTTGGGCTTATAAGGGACATAGCCTGAACATATACAGTATGCCCTTAGTCAGCAATTTATGAATATGATATTTTAGGCCGACAAGCTGAGCGGAGGCCTTGAGGTAGACCAGCTCCTAGCAATACTTGGTCTGTGCAAGAGGATTAGGTAGTTTCATTTGCCACCAGGTAAAAAATGCTACTAGATGGGGCGATCGGAGGAAGTAGTGTGATTTCCATCCTTTATTAGACGTGGGCATTTTATCAAAAAAAATACAGCGCCGACTCGGGCTTGGAAGAAGAAAACGTCTGATTCAGACTTCTTCGGATAATAAAAGTAATGAAAGACACGAGAATACAAAGGGACACGATATAGGTGGAATAATACAACAACTCTATATAAAAACCTAATGGAATTAAGTGCTAACTATTATAGGGGAATGTGAAAGTAAGAATAAATTTCTGAAAAGAAATGATAAAGAGGGAATCGAAGGCCAACCATTAAATGATCCTTAAAGAAAGTGATGAAGTCAACTGGAGGAAGGTGGGGGCGATCGTAACCAAAAGGAATCACAATACGGTGGTTGGGGGGAATGTGATAGGAATGACGCATCTCGTCCACCTCGTCACCATCAGTATTAGAGGTGACAGAGGTGTGCCAGAGCCCATGGACAACAATGGGCGAACCGGAGGACATGAGGATAGGATGGGAAGGATTGGAGGAGAGAAGAAATGAAACTTACTAGAAGCTAGAGGAGCAAAAGATGCAAGTGATCATTGACAACAGTGAGCAGAAAATGAAGAAGTAGAAGGTGAAGAGAAAGAAGAAAGTGATATAATGGCATTAAAATATGCAAGTTAAAAACCCTAAGGATGGTTGTTCACAGCCGTTCGATCAAAAGGATAGAGGAGAGAGGTTTAATCTAGATCGTTGAATTTAAACCGCTAACAGTCAATAGAATCCCAACAGTAGCTTGTCACGTCTGATATTCTTTTGTGCAAGCATATGATATGTGTCAACAAGATATAGGCCTCATTTGTGAGGGATGGAAGACAATAAGCGGACTTATGCTAAAAAGTAGTGCTCATCATACTTCACTTTAATGATAAGTGATTTGCTTAGGGTGCGTTTGGTACGCGCGTTTTCCATTTTCATTTTCTGGAAAACGCGCGTTTTCTGAAAAATGATGTTTGGTTTGTGTTTTTCGTGCTTGTTTTCTAAAAAAATAGCTAGCATTTTCTAAAGAAACCAGAGAATGACAAAAAAGTCATTTTCTATTTTCTAGAAAACACGTGTTTTCCAGAAAATGAAAATGGAAAACGCGCGTACCAAACACACCCTTAGTTTCCAAGATGCCAAGGTGATGCCAACTAGAGTCGAGTGGCGATTCAAAAAAATCAACGTCCGATCGGGAGACAAAGGGCACATGAAGCAATAGCAGCTAAATACTTTAGTAGCTTAAGCAGAATGACAGTACAAAATATGATAGTTTGGTCAGGAATAGGCAGTCTCAGAAATGTCGGCAACTAAGTATAATGTCTCTTTGGGCAAATGAACGCCCGATCGAATAATAAGAAGAACAAGTGACACTGGAGTCCAATTAGTCGGACTAGCAGCCTCTTTCGACTAAACTTGAAGGGAAAACTTGTGATATGGTGGTTAAGGAAGAACCTCCCGACACAGGTCAAAGTTTAGGAGGTCGGTTGGCATGCCAGTCAAAGTCAAGAGGCGGTCAACATTCTAAGCTAAGGTGTATTCTCATTTAGACCGAGAGCTTGCTCGATCGGACCCTCTGGTTCGTCGAGCCTCAAGCCTTGATCTCCTAAGCATTGAGGAAGCTCGAAGCCAAGTATTAACTAGCTCAACTGAATACTTCAGCCGATCAAACATATGGCTCGATCGGACATACTGGACGCTTGGTCCACAAAGCCAAGTATTAACTAGCCCGACCAAGTGTTTCAGCCGACCAGACATATGGTCTGATTGGACATACTAGATGCTTGGTCCATAATGCCAGGTATTAACTAGCTCAACCGAGTGCTTCAGTCGATTGGACATATGACCCGATCGAACATATGACTCGATCGAACATGTTGGACGCTTGGTCCACCCGATCGAAGGCCAAGTCGTCGACTGCATTCACCAAAAAGACCTAGTGGCTCTTGAGAGCGATGACCGGTCGGACTATATTAAGAGCTCGATTGGCTTGCCAGGTGAGTCTATTATGGGCCCCTCGGCCTAATGATCTCATATTTCTTTTTGACATTTTGTGCCACAAAGGATAGAGAATTTTTTGTATGCAAACTGCACATTCAAAGCTTCCATCTCGTTAATCACAAAAATTGTAGGTTATTTTGAAAAACTTGTTAGAACATTTTTATGGTATGTTCTTTTTAAGAAATACTTTGAGACCCGTACATAGACATAACACAACACTATAAAAAGGAATCTCAATCTACCGACGTAGATATGCGATGCTACGTAATTTTACACACTCATCGCTGCTATTCTTTCCACTATCCATTTCTTGAAATTGATCATTGACTTGAGCGTTGGAAGGTCAACATCGAGATTTCTTCCCTAGCCTAATCGATAATGCTCTTCTTGTATACAGGGACATTTAGGAGTCACTTAAATATAATGAGAAGTCTTCATTTAATCCACATCATAGTCACACGTCTAACATTTTATCTCAATTAATTGATCATCCTCATTTCTCTTTTATTCCCTGCCCTTTCCCTCTTATTATCTTCTTCGGTAGAGGAGTCTGGTAGATTAGTATAGGTTGAGTGAAAGAAAATTGCAGGGATATTTCAGTGTTATTTGTCTTATTCTTATGACAGTTTTTTATTTTATTTTTTTATTTCTCATGATAATCATTTTAAAAAGCGAGTAATGAAATAAAAGTAATCCATCAATTTCATTTCATCAAGTAATGGACTTCTCTATCTTTTTCTCTATGTAAGTAGGTTACTATACCAATTTTTTTTTTTTTTTTTTTTTGCATAATTCTATTCAGTGAATCACTAGATTATGTTTAGTAGGCATGAATAAGCAAAAATGATGAGAGCCAATTATTCCATCGAAGATTTTATTTCAATGTAGGATCGATGAATAATCTAAAATGGTCTATTTCGAGGAAGATTTTTTTATTCCATCTCTATCAAATATAATAACTTATATTTCAATTCGATGCGAAACACCACCTCGAGTGGTTCGAATGCATCCAATGGTCCACATAAGTTAGTCAATCCATGTAAATCTACGAATTGGAGTTGGCCATTTTTAGCTTAGCGTGTTGGCATGTTCAATTGGCCGAGTGAGCCGGTTAAATCGATGGGGTTAGATGAGTTAGTTGGACTAGCTTGTAGGAGTGTGCGTGGACCAATCAAGCCAAGTTGGGTGAACATGTGGGGCCAATAGTTAGGTAGATTAGTTGGACCAAATTGGATGGCTAGGTCGGGCTAGGTCTGTTAGGTCGGCTGATCACATCAAATTAATGTGCAGAACAGTGAAAGTATACAATTGCACAGTCTAATTTGTAATCAGATTGTGAGATGTGTGTAGAAGTGCAAAACACCTATTGTTATTGCTGTCTCTTTTTTTTTTTTTTTTTTTTTTGACTTTTCCAGCAGCATCTTCTCTACTCTCCATGATGCAATCGACACGAAGCAAATTCGCAAATTCTTTTCAATCAATTCTTCTTTATTCTGCGTAGCTTTTCCTCAATTTCTCTTCCCTGATTCTCTCCCGCAATTATATTAATATTGGCTGATGGTTCTGTGCCGGCATAGTTGAATTACTGTAATAAATTTTGAAATCAATTTTGTGGAAAGCATACCCTATATAAAATGTATTATGTTACGTGAAATTTTATGATTTATCTTCAGTCCTGGAGGAGTTTTGAGGATGAGGATTATCATCCTTTGTTGTAATTAATTGATGGTTCAATTGAAAAGATAGGAAGCTTTCACTGAAATATGGTGTATGACTTGGTGATTGCATGAATATTCCTCCACGGAGAAAAGGCTTTATGAGAACATTGTCTGTGCTGAGGAGGGGGAAAAAATAGAGACTATTTGAAGGAGCATTTCTCCCAAGGGAATGCCCTTAATTAGTCTAAAGATTTAGATGTTTGGGATAGTATGCTTCTAAATACTCAACTATGCTATGGTGACTGATTAAAGAGGAAAGACGATAGTTGTTGGTGCAAAAGAAAATAGGGAAAGGATGAAAGAGATCTGAGTAGCACTTTTCTTGTGGATTGACATGGAAAGGTGAGTAACAAAAAACAAAACGCCATTGAAATGTTAAGGAACTCATGTTGTAATTATTGTGATAAGATAGCGATGTGGTGGAGGCAGTAGAAACCACGTGGCGCATTCAAGACAACCTCGCTTACGACAAGCTCAAGTCGCATCGGATCATAGCTTCATCGATAATTTATGATGATATAAAATTTTAAATTTATTAAAAGATATATGTTATTTTAATATTTAATCCAGAATTACATGTTTTTAAATATATTTTTCATTTTATCTTTATGATAAATTTAACTTTTTCTTTTTATGTATCATTTCTCACCCGTTGTTCTATTTTTTTTCTCTATTACGCATACAACTAATCTTATTTTTCATCTCTTCTTTTCTTTTTCCTCTCTTTTTTATATATGCATGCATAACATAGACCTAATATATAAATCACATCATACCCACAACGTTTAGGATTTAATTAATTTTTTGATAATATTTTAATACATTTGAAGAAGTCAAAATAATCAATAAATAGCATATTTAAACTCTTTGCAACCCCAGAAATTGATCGATTATTTATTTTAGCTTCTAAGGAAATATAAAATTATAATAATGATGAATCGGTAAAAATCCTCATTTGTGGGCCTGATATGAAGCATATCAGGCCCACGTTAAGTCTGATATTATTCATATCAGGCCCAATGTGAAGATTTTTTTACTGATTCTTTTTTATTATATTTTAACATCTTTTAGAAATCAAAATAAACAATAGATAGTATATTTGAATTTCTTGCAACATCAGAAATCCACAAAAATTGAAATAGGAGCAGCCAGAGCTTTCTAGATCCATTAGTGAGTTTTGACTAAAATCTACTAACGAACCTAGAAAGCTCCTATTACACCCATTTCGGTTCCTGTGGATTTCTAATGTTGCAAGGAGTTTAAATATGCTATCAATTATTTATTTTGACTTCTAAAAGATCTTAAAATATAATAATAAAAAATCAACAAAAATCTCCATACATTGGGTCTGATATAAACCATATCATGCTCATGTTGGATCTGATATGGAATCATATCAGGCCCAATGTGAGTCTGATAAATTTCAAAAGTGATAATCCAAGAAAACCTATGATTAAAGGTTTTAGTTTTAAAGATGACAAGATTATGTATGGAAATTGGGTAAAGGAACCTACAGCTGATACCATTATTCTATTCTTCAGGATCCTTGCATTATGTCACAGTGCAATTCCTGAACCAGATGAGATAATTGGTGGCTTTACTTATGAAGCAGAATTACCATATGAAGTTGCATTTCTTGTTGCTTCCAAGGAATTTGTCTTTAAGTTTTGTAAGAGGATTCAAGCCAGTGTATTCATTAGGGAGAAATATTAGGTAACAATTCAATTTATATATTTTAATCAATAGGTTTTCTTTTTTTTTATGAAGATCTTGGTGACTTTATATTTTATTCTGACATAAAAAGTTCAAGATTCTCAATTTGTGGAATTCAACAGTAAAAGGAAGAGAATGTTTGTAATTGTGTGTGATACAAGTGGGAATTTTCTTTCATTTTTGCAAAGGTGTTGATAGGTATGTCTACCTTTTATACAAAGGGTTTTTTTTTTGTGACCGGAGATGTAGTTTGTGTGAATTATGTCTTTAGTCAGATCTGAAATCACTGATGTAAGTGGTAAATACGAATTGAATTATTACTGATATTTGATTTTTTTTAAAAAAAATTATTTTTGTTGAGCAATATCATATTTTGACTTCTGGAAGGTCTTAAAATTTAATCAGGAAGAATCAATACAAATCCCCATGTGTGGGCCTGATATGAATCATATCAGACCCAATATAGGCCTGATATGGAATCACATGGGCCTGAATGCCCAATATATGATGATTTTTACTGATTATTTCTTATTATATTTTAACACCTTTTGGAAATCAAAATAAATAATAGATAGTATATTTGAACATCTTGTAATATCAGAAATCCACATGAACTAAAATAAATGCAATCGGAATTCTATAGGTCCATTAGTAGATTTTAGTTAAAATTCATTGATAGACTTACAAAGCTCCGATTGCACTCATTTCAGTTCCTATGGATTTCTAATATTGTAAAGAGTTCAAATATGTTATTCATTATTTATTTCGGCTACTTGGAGATATTAAAATATAATAAGGAAGAATCAACAAAAACTTCTATGTTGAGCATGATATGAGGCCCAATGTAAGCATGATATGAAATAAAGTATATAAGGTATAGAGTATAGGTTAGGATTCAATTTAACTAATCCAATTAATTCAATTTAACTGATCTAAGCCAACTAATTAATTTAATTCAACAAATATAATAATTAGATCAATTAAATAGAATTATTTAGATTATTTAGATTAGTTAGGTTAATTCATTTAATTAGATAGATTAAAATGCTAAGTTTAATTTAGTTAATTAAAATAATTGAATTAGATTAATTAAAATAGTTAGATTGATTAAGTTAATTAGGTTAATTAGATTAATTATATTGAATTAATTAGGTTAGTTAAGGTAATTACATGGATTATATTGGTTAGTTTAATTCAATTAATTAGATTAAATAAATTGATTTTGTTAGATTAGTTAGCTTAATTTGGATAATTAAATTAATTAGATTAATTACATTGAATTAATGAGTTAAATTAGATTAGCTAGATTATTTAGATTAATTAAATTGAATTAGTTAGAATACTTAGATTAATTAGGGTAGTTTGTCTAATTAGATTAATTAGATCAGTTAGATTATTTATTTAGAGTAATTAAATTAAAACACCCCCTTAATATCAGAATGCCATTAATCCTCTTAACATCATAATAACCTTAATCGTCATGTGTAGGCCTGATATGAATCATAACAGGTCTAACGTGGGATTTTTTTTATCGATTATTTTTTATTATATTTTAACGTCTTATAGAAGTCAAAATAAATAATAGATAATATATTTAAACTCTTTACAATATCAAAAATCTACAGGAACTTAAATGAACACAATCAGAGCTTTCTAGATCCATTAGTGGGTTTAGTTAAAATCCACTAATGGACATAGAGAACTTTGATTGTTCTCATTCAGTTCTTGTGGATTTCTCATGTTGCAAGGAGTTTAAATATACTATCTATTATTTATTTTAACTTTTAGAAGGTGTTAAAATATATAAGAAAGAATCAACAAAAATCCTCATACATTGGACCTGATATGAATTGAGCCTAATATGATTCCATATTAGGTCTACGTTGGGTCTGATATGAATCATATGAAGCCCATGCATTGGGATTTTTGTTAATTCTTCTTGATTAAATTTTAAGACCTTTCAGAAGTCAAAATATGATGATGCTCAATAAAAATATTTTTTTTTAAAAAAAAATCAAATATCAATAACAATTCAATTCTTATTTACCACCTACATGATGTGATTTCAGATCTGACTAAAGACATAATTCACACAAATTACATCTTCAGTCACAAAAAAAAAATCCTTTGTATAAAAGTTAGATATACCTATCAGCACCTTTGTAAAGAAGAAAAAATTTCCCACTTGCATCGCACACAATTATAGACAATCTCTTCCTTTTGTTGTTGAATTCCAATAGATTGAGAATCTTGAACTCCCTATGTCAGAATAAAATATCAAGTCATCAAGATCTTCATAAAAAAAGAAAACCTATTGATTAAAACATATAAATTGAATTTTTACCTTTCAATAATATCTTTAGAAGATGAATATTTCTCTCTAATGAATGCACTAGATTGAATCCTCTTATAAAACTCAAAGCTAAATTCCCTGGCAGCAATAATAAATGTAACTTCATGTGGTGATTCTGCTTCATAAGTAAAGCCACTAATTTTCTTATCTGGTTCAGGAATTGTACTGTGACATAATGCAAGGATCCTGAAGAACAGAAGAATGATATCAACTGTCCTTCGCCCAATTTCCATATATAAACCTGTCATCTTCAAACCTAAAACCTTTAATGATAGGTTTGATTGGATTATCACTTTTAAAATTTATCAGACCCACATTGGGCCTGATATGGAATTATATTAGGCCCAACATGAGCCTGATATGGTTTATATCAGGCCCCATGTATGGAGATTTTTGTTGATATTTTATTATTATATTTTAAGACCTTCTAAAAGTTAAAATAAATAATGAATAGTATATTTGAATTCCTTGCAATATCAGAAATCCATAAGAACTAAATTAGGTATAATCGGAGTTCTCTAGGTCCATCAATGGATTTTAGTCAAAATCTACTAATAGACCAAAACCCACTTATAGACCTAGAGAACTTCGATTCCGCCAATTCCAGTTCCTATAGATTTTTGATGTTGCAAGGAGTTTAAATATGCTATCCATTATTTATTTTAACTTTTAGAAGATGTTAAAATATAATAAAAAATAGTAAAAAAACCTCCACATTGGGCTTGATATGAATCATATCAAGCTCACGTTAGACCTGATATGATTCATATCAAACCCAACATGGGCCTGATATGATTCATATTAGGCCCACGCGTGAGGATTTTTGTTGATTTATCATTATTACAATTTTACATCTTCTTAGAAGCCAAAATAAATAATCGATAAGTTTCTATTAATTTATGGGGTTGCAAAGAATTTAAATATGTTATTTATTGATTACTTTGACTTCTCCAAATGTATTAAAATATTATCAAAAAATTAACTTAACTCTAAACATCGTGGGCCTGATATGATTTGTATATCATGCCTATGTTATGCAAGCACACATGTAAAAAAAAGAGACGAAAGAGAAGAGAGAAGAAGAAAAATAAGATTTGTTGCATGCATAGGAGAGAGAAAATAGAAGAAAGAGTGAGAAATAACAAAGAAAAGGAAAAAGTCCGATTTTTCAAAAGGATAAAACGGAAAATGCATTTAAAAATGTGTGTTCTTTGGTAAATACTAAAGTAGCGTACGTCTTTTGATAAATTTAGAAATTTACATGCCCCTTTGGTAAATTACCGTCGCTTCATTGAACTCAAGTTGAATCAATTGATCCATGATTCATGACCGAGTATGACTGAAGTTTGCCCAAGTCACATTCAAGTTAAGTCCAACCAACCATATCTAAGACCAAGACCAGACTTAGATGCTACGGGGCAATCACAATAGCATCAATAACAAATTTTGAGCATCAGAGAGATCTTGCCAATCTTGATCTTCTTTCTAATCCTTTTTTAATTATTTCAGTCATTATTGTTGGAATAATTTTATAGGAGACTTTGTAGTGTTTAATCTGATAACAACTAATGAGATGGCTACCGATTCGATAAAAAGGTGACTCGAGAGAAATTTATCTGACAAAAATCAATCCGAGAAGTGCTAACCTGTCGATCGACCTACCAAAAGAGTTTGATCGTGCCCCTAGGGTAATAGTATAGTGATCGGATGTCTTCTCAATTTCTAAGACATCTAAGAATTAAATCTCAGTTTCAACGAATTAACTTATGAATTTTCTTTAACAAACAGTTGATCTAAAAATGCTGAATTGATGGACCATTCATTGTAAACGTTTTCTAATTTATCCAAATGACCAGTAAAAATTTTCATGGAACCGAATTGATCATCTAAGGATTAATCACCATAAAATGGATAGTTAATGCCAACTAAAAAAAGTTTGATCGCCTATACATTAAAGAGTCAAGTCATCCTCTAATCTCAAATTTATCAGATAAGACATGAAAGGAGGATGTGTTGGAACCTCATGGATGTCCAAGGGGTAACTGATAAGGGAAATCATAACTTAAAATCATGTTAATGTTTACATAGAAGAACTAGGAGATGAAGTATGTCATATTAGCCCTGATGAAAAGTTTCAATATTGGAAGACACTGACTGAAGGTATATAATTAGTTTATTGACATAGGCACATAAACTCACATGATAGAAGAGTTCCATCTTCCAAATCTAAGGACACTTTTTTTAGTTTAAAAAAAGGCACTCTATTATATTTTTATTACAAATTATTTTTATTTCAATAATGTTGCAATAATTTTTATTTAAAATTATTATATATATTATAAGGGTGCATTTGGTTGGGGTTATCCTTAATAATCTTGGTTATTCATCCCATGTTATCAATGAAAATTCTATTTGATTTAGTTAATTGGTGATTCCTAAGTAATGATCCATATTCGACACATAGCCAAAAGGGACATGCAATCTGGAATCGAAAAACCTTGGAAAAGTGAGGTTTGTTGGATCAATCTATGTGGCCTTAGGTTTTGATATTTGGGCAAAGGTTTAAATTAGGATTATTGTTGTATTTGATATGTGCTTGTGAGAATGTAGGATATAGATACAACAAGGAAAGTCCAATTGTGATCTTGGCAAAGGCAAAGTTCAAGTGTGATCTTGACAAAGGTGAAAGTTCAAGTGGAGTCTTGGATATGTAAGTCCAAGTATGTAGTCTTAGCAACGTAAGTTCAAGTGTGACTTTACAAGATTGAAGTCCCAAAGCGAGGAGCTCTTGGCAAAGGATGAAGCCCTGGAGGTGAGAAGTCTCTTGCAATAGAAGACTCGACAACAAGGATAAGATCGAAGGAAGCTTTTGAAGGCAAAATGTGAAAGATGGAGAAGCATCTGAGGGATGCAAGGTTGATGGAGGAGACTAAAAGGTAAGGTTAAGGTTGAACGGGTGAGGACGAGTGCTGAGAGAATGTGCTCAGGATAAACCTTAGGTTTTGGGTTTACCATTCGACTGGTGTATGTACCAGTCGACTGGTCTTGACACCAGTTTACTAGTAACGAGCCATTGGGGTTGTAACGGTTGAATTCCATAAAGGACCAGTCGATTGATGGTGTGACCAGTCGACTGGTAACAATAGAAACAACTTAATTGTTTTCCTCAAGCTCTATATAATAGATCTTAGAGTGGCTAGCTTAGGTGACCATAATAGGAGTGGTTAACCCCTATTGGAGTCTCTAAAGCTCTCTTGGTGATCAAGAGTGTATGTTCAAGTGTTTGTGGTGAGATTTCTCCATTGACAAGGAGCTTGAGCTAGTTGGAGCTTTTCGGGGAATCATCCACTGACAGATTGGGATTGTCCACCTTCCGGACAACCGTGGAGTAGGAGTAAGCTATCTTCGAACCACGTAAACGAATGTGTTGGTTTTTTCTTATTGCTTTTATTGTCTTTAGGTTAAATTTCTATTTGCTTGTTTGTATTTTCGCTGCACTAACAAGTGTAGGAAGCGATCGAAATGGATTATTGGCTATTCACCCCCTCTAGCTAGGTATCAAGGTCCCAACAAGTGGTATCAGAGTGGAGTCGCTCTTAATTGGACTAATCGGCGGAAGGAGCATGCGTTAAAGGAAGAAGACGACGAGATGAAGTCAGAAGGTTTGCTAGGATGGGACATCCAGATCCTACCTCCATACGAGCGCGAGGACTTCGACTATTAGAGAAAGCGCTTGGAGACATTGTTCCAAATGAATTGGAACCAATGGATTACGTTGGAGGAATCGTTTGAAGCTCCAATGAACAAGAGAAAGTGTCTCCGACCTCAATATTGAACTAAGGAACAAAAGGAGCAATCAGAGATGGACAAGAAGGTAACGATAATTTTATTAAATCTTTTGCCTTCTAATGTGTTGGTTAGTGTAGGTGATTACAAGAATGCAAGTGACTTTTAGAAAAAGGTAATTGCATTTTATGAAAGTCCTACACAAGTCCATGGAGTGGAGGAGCCCAAGGAGAATCACTCATTGGTCCAAAATGAGGAGAAGGACCAATCGAATGTGGAGACAAGCTCAACATCTGAAAAGGAGGAAGAAGTGGAACCGTCCACATTATCAAGTGAGGAAGAAGAGTCTAAGACAAGTGAGGAAGAAGTCTTGGAAGTTCAATCCTTAACTTCAACTACTGAGAAGAGCGGAAAAACACACATTAAGTGCTTTGAATGTGGTGAGATGGGACACTACAGGAGTAGGTGTCCATTATGCAAGAAGGTAAAGGAGATAAATCCTAAATCTTGTAAAGTTGATTTAAAAACTAATGTGGCTTGTAGGGACGATGCCAAGAAGAAGTGTCACATCATATGCTTCACATGTGGTGAGTGGAGACATAACCACACAAAGTGTCCAAGGAGGGATAAGCTCAAGAAGATAGAGCAATTGAAGAAGTGGAGGAAGAATGGAAGCTCAAGTCATGAGGGAGCTCTAAAGGTAAAAGGGAAGGTAAACCCTTATTTGAAGTTTAATTAAAATTTAAATTCCTCCATGCATGTTAGAAATAATATAAATTATTTATCCATGCATAATTATAGATTTAGGTATACCGATAGAAATAGGGTTAACATAGTTGATAAATTTAGGAAATCATATACAAAGGTTAAACCTAACAAGAACCAAACTATCATGCCTAAGGAGAGGAAGGTAGTGAAGGATCTAGGTATTAATCCCAAGAAGGGGAGACATATGCCTAGGAAGGTGGGTAGGTCTAAGAATGTCCATGGTGGATAAGTTGATTCTAGGGTTAAAAATCTAGAATTGAAAAATCAAGCTTTGAGGAAGAAGCTTAATAGGGTAGAAAAAATTCTAGGTAGATTCATTAATGGATCAAAAGGACTTGATAGGATGTTGGGTAGTCAAAGACCCAATGGTGATAGATCCGATTTGGGATATCGATCATCATCAAACAAGGGTAAGGAGAAGTTATCCATGAAGCACTTTGGCGAATATGTCATAGTAGAGTCTCCTAAGGCTAAAAGAAGGTCACATGCAATGATTACAAGTGCAAATGGTAAGGGGGAATCCTCCAAGGCTAGAGAAGAGTCATATGCTAGGGTTAAGAAATGATAAGGGAAAGTCATATAAGGATAAGGAGAAATTAATCAAAAATAAGGTATCTAAGACTAAGAAAGTCAAGTTTGTAGGTTAAGTGTTATCCGAGGTGCAACGATGTGGTCTAGCCATAGTAGATGAGTCGCCTAGGGAGGTCACTAAGGTTAAGAGCTCTAGGGTGAAGTCAAGGAGTCAAGTTGGGGCCCATGGTCAATGGAACTCAAGTGGACCATGCTTGAGATTCTAAATGAGTTATGAAATGTGACAAAGGGTTTGGAGACGAACTTGAGTCTCTAATGTAGTTGGTTAGCATATTTGGGATGTGATTTATGCATAAAAATATAAAATAAGATTCATATTGTATGGTAATTGATTTTAGATATATAAATTCCATATAAACTAATGCTATGGGTGCATTATGATTTAGTATGGTCAGACATATCAAGAGGAAGCCAAAATTAGGACTTTAGATTAAGATTCAATTGAACCATTTAGATAGTTTTAGATTTTGTATCAATCTTAAGATTCATGATAAATATATTTTTTTTAATATATTTTTTCCCAAGTAGACATTGGTAAAACATATCTTACCACAAAATTTAGGAATATTTGAAGGTCTGTGAAATTTTTAGTGTATTTTTGAAATTTGATTCAGAATGCTATTTGAGGCTGAAATAGAGTACCACTCAACTGGCTCAGATACCAGTCGACTGATAATAGTGTTCATTAAGCACAAAATGATTATGTGAGGTAATTTGATGAGATCAGTCGATGAGGCCTATGACAATCGATTGATACAGGTTGAAATTGGTTTTTCAGAAATAGAAAATGACTAAAAGAATGGTAAACGTGTATGTAATCTTATGGGGGATTAATACATGATAATTAAAGGTTAAAGAGTTCAATAATTGGGATATTGTTGAATCTTTTTTTAATGTATGACAAAGGGGGAGAAGTTTAGATTTAAGTGGAAAACCTAAATACCTTTATAAAAAAAAATCTTAACTTAAGGGGGAGCTTAGGTGAATGAGGAGCCTAGGATCAGGTTCCATGATATAAGCATGAGTAGATTGCTTATTTATTGGCAAAGGGAAGAAGTTTATATTGCGGGAAATCCTAGATAAAAGGGAAGCTTAGGTAAAGGGAGAGCCTAAAATTAGGTTTCATGATTTATGTATAAGTTGGTTTGTATATTTATGTGCATATATATTGTTAGTTAGAGCCCTAGAGCCAATCATTTAATGATTGTATGGACTCATGTATATCATATTCTTGTATATTAATAAAGGCATTTGTTTGGTTATTATACTTATTTATATTAGTGCCAAATAGACTAAGTATAATAGCGTCCTTGAGTAGAAGGTTCATACCTATATCAATCGATTAGTTGAATCGATAGTGAGATGATATAGGGAACACTACTCTAAATCATTCCTAGTCGAGTATTAGCATTCAGGGACAATGTTAATACAATAAGACTAGCATGTAGGTCAGCTCGATGACTTGATCTCACAAGTCATGGATATAGAGATATCAAGCTGACACATGGGTATGCATTAGAGAATGTATACTGAATGACCCGCCATGAGAAAGTATCATGGATCGTTATATGAGTGTCATATACTTTCTCATGTGGCTATTAGTATGACTATTAGTCCTTAGACCTGAAGTCACCATGGATCCCTACATAAGGAGTTATGTACTTTAGTTTTGTCAAACGTCACCCGTAACTGGGTGGACTATAAAGGCGATTACTGGGTATATAACGAATTATGTAGAGGGATGTGAGTGATGTAGATGGGATCTATCCCTCCCATATGACGGGAGCGACATCGGTATTCTTGATAGAGTGAGACCACTAAGTGCATGGCCATGCCCAAATGAGTCAACATTAGATGTTGAGCTCATTTGATCGAGTGAGTCTACTTGGAGTTCAAGATTTAGATTGATTAGAGGATGACACGGTCTATGCCTCATATTGATCAATCTAGATGTCTAGGATAGAAGGACACTTGTCATTATTTTGTGAGTAGTCACAATTGGTAGTCACAAGGTGATGTCGGATCTCGACATTCTTGTAACTTGGGTAGTAATGATGTGTTGCTAGATACCGCTCATTACTTATGCTCCTAAATGGGTTTAGGGCATTGCCAACGTTACAAGAACCTATAGGGTCACACACTTAGGACAATTAGATGGAGATTAGGTTCATATGACGAACCAAGAGAATTAGATTCATTTGATGAATCAAATTGGATTAAGAGTAATCCTAATTGGGCTAACTTGAGTTCGACTCAAGTTGATTCATGTGTTCAATGAGTCTAATTTAGATTTTGACTCATTGAATCAATTTAATTTAATGAATTAGATTCATTATATTAAGTTGGCTCGAATCAAATGGTTAGATTAGATCAAGCATGGTAGAGATTGGTTCAAGTTTGACTTGACTTGAGAAGGAAGACCAAAGGTCAATTTTGACTTGACCTTTTGCCACCTCATTGGTGAGTTGGCATTAGGTGGACCAATAATGATGTTCCATATCATCATGGGTGCCACCTCATGGAAGTTACAAAGCCATTTTCATAATAACTTCACATTAATTGCATTTAATGGGGAGTTACACAATGTATAGTGGCTGGCCACTTTGGGTTGGAGATGTGAATTCATTTCATTCAAGTGTGGTGAATCTTCCTCCTTCTTCCTCTCAAGCTCTCCCTCTCCCTCTCCTCCTTGCTTGGCCGAATCTCACCAAGGTGCTAGCACACCTTTGTGTGAGGTTTTTTCCACCTACGTGTCCGTGTGGATACTTCTAGAGGACCGGCGCTTGACGGTCTAGAGATCCGGCAACTCCTTGGACAAGCGGGATAAGCGAAAGGCACGCTTCGAAGGTATAACCCTTATCTAGTGTAGATCTAAAGGTTTTACAAACTCGTACAAGAAAAGGTTTTTTTTTCGAAAAGTTTTGTTTACGAATCTTTGCACGCATCTACGGCTTTGGATGACTTGGGGTTTCTGCGACGCGAAAAAGCGATTTTCGCGGCCCGAAGAACCCAACATATATTGCTATATTGTTTCCCTAACTAAAATGAGTTGTCAAATATCAAAAAGGAAGAGATTGTTGGAGAAATATGTGTGACCCTAGGTTTTGATATTTGGGTAAAGGTTTAAGTTGAGATCATTATTGTATTTAATATGTGCTTGTGAGCATGCAAGATACAGTTATAACAAGAAAAGTAGGGGTGGCAATTCGGTTCGGGTTCGGGTTGACAGGTTCGGGTTGGCAGGTTGGCGGGTTGGTAAATGACAACCTGAACCCGACCTGATTATTAATTCGGGTCAAAATATTCAACCTGAACCTGATCTGTTTATTTGCACTTGACCCGAACCCGACCCGAACCTGACCCGTTTGACCCGTTTAACTCGTTCAACCCGTTTGACCTGTTTAACCTGTTTGACCCGTTTAACCCGAATATGACCTGAATTCATTAAATAAAATTTGTATATTTAATTAAAAATTAAAAATAACATTTATCTACACAAATTGAAAATTCATATCATAAATGATAAGCCATAGCAACATTGCAATCAATAGCATAACATATCTCTATGTTTAGGGTTTTTAACTTTTTTAAATTTGTAATTTTAGTTTAAATTTATAATTATTTATAAACGGGTTCGCGGGTTGTAATTGGGTCATTTCAGGTTGACCCGAACCCGACCTGTTTATTAATTGGGTCAAATGGGTCGACCCGATTTCGACCCGAACCCGAAACTACCCAACCCTAACCTGATTTTTTCGTGTTCGGTTCGGGTCGTGTTTTCGTGTCGGGTCAAAAATTGCCACCCCTAAAGAAAAGTCCAAGTGTGATCTCAGCAAAGATAAAGTCCAAATGGGATCTTGGCAAAGATAAAAGTCCAAGTGGAGTCTTGGAGGTGTAAGTCCAAGTATATAGTCTTGGCAATGTAAGTTTAAGTGTGACTTGGTAAAGTTGAAGTCCCGAAGTGAGGATCTCTTAGCAAAGGATGAATTCCCAGAGGTAATAAGTCTCTTAACAATGAAAGACCCGATAATAAGGACAAGGTCGAAGAAATCTCTTGAAGGTAAAGCGTGAAGGATGAGGAAGTATCTGAGGGGCGTAAGGCTGATAAAGGAGGCTAGAATGCAAGGTTAAGGTTGTGCGGGTGAGGATGAGTGCAGAGAGAATGTATTTAGGGTAAACTCTCAATTTAGGGTTTACCAATCGATTGATATATGTACTAGTCGACTGGGAAGAGAACATAATGTTTATATTCTCAGTAACCAAAGATGACCAGTCAACTAGTATCGAGTCGTTGGGGTTGTAACGGTCGAATTCTAAAGAGGACTAGCCGATTGGTGGTGTGACCAGTTGACTGGTAATGGTAGAAACAGCTTAGCTATTTTCCCAAGCTCTATATTATGAAGCTTGGGGTGGCTGTCTTGGGTGACTACAATAAGAGTGGTTAACCCCTATTAGAGTCTCCAAAGCTCTCTTGGTGATCAAGAGTGTATGTTCAAGTGTTTGTGACAAGATTTCTCCACCGATAAGGAGCTTAAGCTAGTTGGAGCTTTTTGAGGAATCATCCACCAACGGATTGAGATCGTCCACCTTACGGACAACCATGGAATATAAGTAAGCTATTTTTAAACCACGTAAACGAACGTGTTGGTTTGTTCTTCTTGTTTTTATTGTCTTTAGATTAGGTTTCTATTTACTTGTTTATATTTCCATTGTGCTAACAAGTATAGGAAACAATCAAGTGGATGATCAAGTATTCACCCCCTCTAGCCGGACATCAAGGTTCCAATTTCTTGATTATGGGTTAACAAAATTTGTTAATAAAAAATATCCTTCGATATTTATACTTTGGGATAAAAATACCCCTAAAATTTTTATAACAAAATTTTCATTTTAAATTATAAAAATTAAATTATATATATATATATATTAAAAACAATATTAGAAAACATAAAGTAAAAACAAAACATGTATTGTTTTGTAACCAAATTAATACAATAAAAATATTAAACTAAGTTATACCAAATAATATTAGGTTATATTTTATTTCTAATAATCTTGATTATATGATTATCTGGTAATCACATAACAAAAATTATACATAATAACTTGAATCAAACAGATCCTAAGGGTGTGTTTAGTTAGATGTTATCCATCTAAGGTTATCAATGAAAATCATGTTTTGTTTAGATAATCGATGATTCCCAAGTAATGTTCCATGCCCGATACATTATCAAAAGAGACATGTAATTTGGAATCAGAAAACCTCGAAAAACTAAGATTTTTCTTGATTCTGAGGTTAACAATATATATATATATATATATATAATTTTATTTTATGTTATAATAAATTTAGAATAAATTAACACTCCCTTTTTTAAAAAAAAAATCTCACGACTTATACTATGTTTTCTTAATTTTAAATATTTTAATTTTATTTACCAATTTTAGTAAAAATTGTTATATAAATTTAAATCAATTTAATGTTACAATAAACACCTATTATATTTATATTTCTTGAATTCTCCCAACTTGGTACGCTCGGGACAATGTGGCGCTTAAGAAATAGAGTGTTGCAATATAAGGTTTTAGGGTCAAAACTCAATATATCAAAGCATGTATTCCTCATACCTTGGCCACCTATACTAATGGATAGTAGTCATATGTAATTTACCTCCTCCGTGTTGACCTAGGGACAGGTTAACGGGGTCGTTGAAGGAGAGCGAATCACCTTTTACCACACTTGAATTCTCTAAACTTTGCCCCTAGCTATGATGCAGCGGTAAGGGTACTCAATTATTTCCCAGCTATGACATATTTATAGGGATTTTTTCTCCAAATGAGACTTGCAACTCATGTATGCTGGTTAATCATTTTTTTTAAATCCTCTTAACTTTAGCAGACTTGAGAATACTGATTGTCAGGATACACCTCCATGTGTACTTCTCCAATTACCTTGACGACCGGTGGAAAACTTTTGTAGGATCAAGTCAGTCATCCCATGTTTGATGTTATCTGACCTAATTAATCATTTTTTGTTGTCCTCTAGACGTGTCTCAAGATTATGATGCAGTGGAGGGGTGCTAAATTATCACTTAGACATCCACGGTCAGATCTCCAACTACGACACATTTGCAGGGAGTTTTTCCTCCAAATAGGGTGCATAATTAGGGGATACTAGGCTTCTTAGCCGCTCGTCACGAAAACTTGTCGATTTATCCTTATGGCTAGTGGAAAAATTTTGTGGAATCGAGTTGATCAGCTCATGTTCAGTGTTACTCTAGACTTGCCCCAGGTTATGATGCAACGGAAGGATGCCGTCAAGTTGTCACCCAAATACCCATGGTTTAATCTTAAGTTATAGTATATTTGCAAGAATTTTTCTTTCAAACAGGGTGCGCAATCATGAAATACTGAGCTTCTAGACCGCCCACTATGAACACTTCCTAATTTATCTTAACGACCGATAGAAACCTTCTGCCAGATTTAATGTTATTTGATTCATCAATTGTTTTTAATCCGGTGGACTTTAATATATATATATATATATAATTTTAATCCGGTGGACTTTAATATATATATATATATATTAGTTATATATATATATATATATATATATATATATATATATATATATATATATATATATATATATATATATTAGTGCTCTTCCATGCTTCAGCCTGCAACCCTAGTTCTCCACGTTGAGAGCATTTGAACGATGGAGAAGTTCGCCCAAAGGACCACATGCACTGTTCCATTGGATGCCATGACATAGGGAACACCACAAAAGCTCCCTTCTAAGGCAGGGTACAATACTATATACCACCACACCCTCCCAAAAGTGGGAGGGGCATTCCGACATGAGAAGAGCAAGTGCAGCAGCAGCTAACAAGGGTCAGTAATGGTCAAACTTTGGGACTCACCCAAACGAAAACAAACACTTCTGTCTCTCTCTTTTGCCCCTTGCCACCTCAAGATCTTCCCGATCCCCTTCTCTTGGTGGTCAATAACAAGGATATATAGTTCAATTTCTTATACAGTCAGTAATTATTAAATTGTTGACACTGTCTCTTATTCTTCGGTTGCCTAACTCCTTGCTTGCCCTCCACTTTAACCATCTTACAGTCAAAACTCAAAAGGAGCTTCAAGTACAGATATCAAAAAGTCGATAAGCCTTTTTGCTCTGTTCCAAGGCAAGTTAGTCTCGGCAATTGTCATGAAATTTGACAGATAAGAAGAAGATGGCAGCGATCGATGCCCGTCGAGGTGTGACCTTTGATTAGATTTATTCAGTCAATTGGAGCTAGGCATGAAAACTTTTTTTTAGCTGCACTCGAACTCGGCTGTCAGAAAACAAACTCAGCTTTAAGAAAAACATGACAATCAGGAGCAGAATTTTGAGGGTGGAGCTGGCCCATACGCCACTCATTAGGCGAGTTGTCCATCGGACAAAACTATTTTTTTTGCCTTGTTAATGGATGTCGCCATTTCAAACAGTTTAGAGAGCGTGGTCGAAGACAACAAAAACATATTTCCCTAAATTTGTGCAGATGTGAGCTTCTCTCCAACACGCGAGCCCACTGCAGCGAGTTTTCATATGATCGCATCTGATAGAGGATCTTTCGAGCAATTCTGAAACTGGAGAGCCAGCCAAAATGAGCTCACGATTCACTTGGGATTTTTAGGAGCAGATTCTGTGACAGATTAAGACTGGCCCTGCCTACCCTAATAACCAGCAGATGGCTGCTAATTCAGGCAGCAAGATTTAATTAACAAAAAGGAAGAGTTATCCTTTAAAACCCAATTAGCTTAATGATCACATCTTGAAATATCACTAGAAGCCATCACAAGTTTAGTTCTTCGTGTCCTCTGCCATTTTGTAAGCTAAATACATTTGTTTTTCCCTATCTATATCCGATGAACAGCGATCGAGACAATTATCCATATATATATTAATATCCCTTTTGAAACACCATTTGGCGATTCCACCCTCATCGCTCACCATCTCAAGAAAAAAAGAAAAAACAAAAAAAAGTAGTCTTTGTTAATGATTTCCTGTTTAGAGAAGAGAAATGGCAGGGATCGTAGCAACACATAAAGAGAGGAGTCCTTTCTCTGCTTGTCTCCTTGCTGCGGCGGCCAAGGCTAAGTTCACCACGAGAGAGATGCAGTACTACTCGTGAACTCACTCACTCACTCCTCTTCTCCTCCGAGAGCTCATGGGAGAATCCAACAACCTACTCTGCTACGAAGATGGTGCGTTCTTGGACTTCTCCCTCACCGACGTCGCGCAGCTCCATGGAGTCCTCGTCGCCTGCGACGAGGACTGCCTCGAGAAGCTCGAATCAAGAGACTCCATCTTCCGCTCGCAACACCCAAAGCCTTCCGACTATTGCTCCAACCACTTCCGCTCCGATGCCGTCGAGTGGATCCTAAGAGTGGGTTGATTGTAATAAGAATCCATCCAAGTAGCTTTTAGCGTCTAGAAATTAAATCTGTAAAGCTTTTCAGACTAAGTCCTGCTTCGGATTCAGCTGCCGGACTGCTTACCTCGCCGTCGCTTACTTCGATCGTTTCTTGGCGCAACGGAGCATTGAGGTGATATGAAGCTCGAGATCTCATTGCCTTATAAGCTCTCCGTTGTCCGCACCAATTTGCTTAATTATTTGATTATTGAATAGGACGGGAAGCCATGGGCGGCGCGGTTGCTGTCTTTGGCCTGCGTCTCGGTCGCCGCGAAGATGGAGGAACGCAGTGTCCCGACGCTAACCGACCTCCAGTCCGACGCCCTCTCCTTCGACGCTAATTCCCTGCAGCGAATGGAGCTGCTGCTGCTCGACACTCTGCAATGGCGGATGAACTCCGTGACCCCGTTTGATTACTTGAGTTACTTCATTTCAAAGTTCCGCTGCGATTCTTCTCCAGAGGAATCGTCGCGCAGAGCCATTGACTTCATTTTCACCGCCATTAACAGTCGGTCACTAATTCGATCTCCATTTTTTTTTATTCATCGCACCAGTGATCATGGTTCGATCAGTCATTCAATATCGTGTTTTATTTCAGTGATAAATTTAGCCGCCTATCGCTCGTCTGCCATTGCTGCAGCTGCCGTATTGGCTGCATCCAGCAAACTGTACGCAAAGGAAGTTCTAGAGTCAAAGATTAGCAGTGTATCAATGTTTGGATCCTGCTCAGAGAAGGTGATTAGTTGCCGTCCATGCATTAGATTTTTCAAGAATTAATCATCATTTGCTCCAGTTTCCTTGTCTTTCCTTCAGGAGCATGTATTCTTCTGCTATAAAATCATGACTCGAGATCCATCACACAATGACAGCAAGAGAAGAAGCGCAAAGAGGCCTAGTTCTTCAACAGAGGAGCATTCCAGCATCACGGAGGTCAGTGACAGTGCGCCCTCCAACTTGTCCATGAACAAAAGGAGAAGGCTCCGATTGGCAGATACCAACAGGAGACAACCTTGACACACTGCCAGCTTCACGATTGCTTTTATATATTTTTTCCCCCTTTTTGCAGTTTGATTCGATAAGTGTTCGAGTTCTTGCTCGATCAAGTGTGTGATATCAATTAATAAGATGAGAGTTGAAGAATTGGCCAGGGGAATGAGAAGAGGTGAGCCGTGTTCCAAGAGTGTGTGTGGAGTGTGAATAATGAGATTATTAGATCTCGATATTCTTTGCCTGGTTATTGAAAAGACTGGAGTGAGGAGGTACATGAATCACATTCTGTAAAGTGGAAGAAAATGTACTTGGATTTGTTTCGTTTGATGGAATGGAATTGTGAGTGCATATGGCGATCATTGGATTTTGTGATGTCATGTCACGGGAATGGAACCCCCGGAGGGGTTTCTGTTCCTGGAAGCAAAAAACCAAGCAACATGCTCTTGTCAGGAACAAACTAACAACTGTTATGCACACTGAAGAGGATTTCTCTGATCAATTGAAAAGAAAAAAATATATATAGATAGATAGATAGAAAATGATCAGAACAGATGTATAGAAACTGACGTACATATCTGCAGGAACAGAATCAATTAAGTGAGACAGCACGCACACTTGCTTAATTAAAAGCTGCTGCCCGTTCTCTTTCGGTTTCATCCACAGGCTGATGCCTCTCTGCCCTGCTCAACGCAGAGATTCCAGCTGCAAATGCATGATGCCGCCTCCTTGGCAATTTTTCGAGGGGAAGAAGAAAAATGTAAAAAACGCTGAGCGGCATTTTCGACGCGGTCAAATGCAGAGGCGCATGGCGTCTGAGGGGTTCGGTAAACCTACTGGTTGAAAAGCCTACCATACCTTGATGTGCGTGAGCTCGTTGGCCAGCACCACCTGCACAGCAAGACACCTCGGTTGGTTACAACAAAAACTCTTAATTCCACTGTTCATTTGATAAAGTATTATGACAGGAGGAATTTATGCATGAGCTCTGTCCCAGTGTACTAAAGGCGAGCAAGGATCTATGGCGCTAGCAAACGCCATTAAAATACACCAACTCTATATGCACACATGAGACTGACTGCTTGGTCAAACAAACATTTGTTCGCAGGCTTTGGTGAATGATGATCTGTCTTTAGTATGCAGAGAGCTGGTAAAAGATATGCAATTTAAAGGTGTTTGCAAGATTTACCAAACGCAGATGATCATACTACCCTGGGCTGCAAGCCTGCATCTGCATAGTGAGAAGAGCTAGCATTTGTTCACGGTGTATTTTATTTCTCCAAGGGGTTATCAATGGAGATCTGCATTGCTTTAAACCATCCTTGACTGTATCTCTCTCCTTTGCTATCTTTTTTTTTTTTCTTTTGTTTTTTTAAGTTTTCCTTGGTTTCTGGGAGGAGCTAGTGGGGTTTCAGACTTTCAGTGAGGGGAGTAGTTTCATCTAATCTGTTCTTGGTATTGTTGATAACAACAACCAACAGGATTTGAAGAAAGAGTGTTAATGCAGATATTGAATGAGAAAATAATTGGTTATTAATTGTTGATGCACACACAAGTTTAATTTCCTTAGAGCGCAAGCCAACTCTGTTTAGCTCAATTATCTGGGCATTTATTCTAAGCAAACGCCTAGTCATTAGCCACATTTAGGACATCTAAAAACATTTATATTAGAGTAGATTGTAAGCGTTATCTAAAATATCTAAACACATTTGTATTAGATTGGGCTGTAATCAACTAATCATTCACTAAAAGATCTTTAGCAATATTAGAAGCTTACTCGCCACAAAGAGTCAAGAATGAAGAAATTAAAGAGTCGGTTTAGCATAGTTTACGACATGATCTATCAGATCTAACAACATTAATCCTAGGGGCATTAAAGAGTCGGTTTAGCATAGTTTACGATATGTGGATGTTCCGTGAGAGAGGAGACTAACAACGAGAAAAATAGGGAGACTAAGGATACTCCTAGCAATGATCTTCCAATGGGCTTTTTCTAAGTCCCCAACAAGTGAAAACATAGGTGAAGCTGTGCCCACGTTTCCCACATTTGCTTGGGACAAAATGTCCTTTTTACCCTTGAATCGTCGAAGGGTTCAAACGTGAGAGAGAGATTCATTTGGTTTGTGAAAGTACCGAGAAGTATTTGTCTTCATCCGGTATTTTCTCTCCTATCACACTCTTTTTTTTCATTTACTCTCTTTTCTCATTTTCTCTCAGTACATTTTCTTTCTCTTCATTTTTTCTCATCATACTTTCTCTCTCATGAGACTTTCTCTTTCATCATTCTCTTTCATCATATTTTTTTCTCACATTCATTTTTCTCTCACATCTAATTTTTTCTTTTATTTTCTTTTAAGGGTAAAAAAGGAAATTTTGATTTATTCCGATAGAAAATATGCAACTAACCAAACATTGCTTTTAAGAGTGATTTCCATGCTCATACACATTCTCATTTCACAATACAATGATTCCCATTCCAATTCCTATTCCTAGGAAAGAACAAAACGCCCCCTCAATTATTATTTCGTACAATATTACCCTAATGAGTCTGGGTTCGAACTTCGATAAAATCAAGGTAAATACTTTCCTTATGTGTTAATAGTCATCCGTAATTTATTTTTTTCGTATTGACAGACGGATTGGATGGGCGCTAGGGACAAACGAATTTGTTTTTTTTTTTTTTTCCACAATGGTTTGATTGGTATCAGAGCATCGTATTATAAGGGCAAAGGAAAATCGTGAATTTATAGCGTTTTCCGCACATCGGCAAGGTGCTAAACAGAGATCCGTGGCTGGAAGGTAGCTTTGGGAGGCCGGCAACAGAGTCGCGAGTCTGCGACCGTGTCACTCGCCGGCGAAGGTGCCGGTGTAGAGCCGCGTCGCGTCAAGACTAGAAAGTGCGACAGTGTCGCGCGGCGGTGTTCCGTGGCTGGCAATCGGCTTATGTAGCTGGAGACCGCCGGCGACTGTGACGGGAGGCAGGCGTTCGGCAGCCTCTCTGGACCCCGCATTCGGTAGCTGCTTCGGCTGCCAGCGCGTTCGTCGCGTTTGAGAGAGGCGTGCCTACACTAAATGTGACGAAGAACAGTGTGAGTAAAAGTTTAATTTTTATAAATAAAACAAAATAAAAAAAAATAAACAGAGACATAACAACGAGAAAAAAAAAATTAGAGTGGGTTTGTAAATTTACGTGTTTTTTATTTTTATTTTTTGAAAAATGTATGTTTTTTAAAAAATAAAAAATAATTTTTAGATATTGTTTATTTTTTAGAAAATATTATCTATTTTTTTAAAAAAACATACATAGAAAATATAAGCAAACATCATTTTTCAAAAATATATATTTTTTAAAAAATAAAAATAAAACACATACAAATCAAACGCATCTTTAAGTTTTCTTTTCTTCTTTCGTGAAACAACGAAAAAAAATTAAGTAAAACTGTTTTTCCTTTCAATTTTACCTGTCTGATTTCGAACCAAATTGATTTGAACGAATTTAATTCAAATTAGATCTAGATGTAATCTAGTTTAAACTATTAATTAGTTTAATTAAATTAGATTGGTCTAATTAAAGTTAGATTTGATTTAAATTATTAATTGATTTAATTAGACTATTTTGATTCAATTAGACATTGGTATTATTTAAATCATTAGTCGGTTTAGTCGAACTAGTTTGATTCAAACATGAATCAATTTTGGTTGATTTGATTAAATGAGCTTAAATAATACTAAAACATAGGTACAAAAGATTTATGTCTAATTAAATTAGCTCTAATGAGAACAATGGACAAGTTAAATGTTCGATTAGACTAAATTGAATAAATTGGATTAGTCGATTTAGACTCCTGAAAATCAAGAATATATGTTTTTCTTAATTAATAATGTTAATTCTTTGCCTGTATAAATTGGATTAAACCGATTTTGTACTGACTTATTTAATTTTAATTTACAGATGACATGGATGATTATCACCTTGACTCATCTGAAGTGTGATGAAACCAACTGATGGAGGAAATTCAGGAGATTGAATATAACCCAATTTATGGAGTCAGCGGACACATTAAACGGTTTGATATGTTATTTTAGAAACTCGAGTGGGAAGAATTTCCAATCCTGGATAATTATAGAATCTGGGCTTTGATGCGTTCATTGCCGGAGTATCCAAGGTGGTAGTAGACTATGTATGGGGCCGTCATGAAAGGCATGTCTCATATTCAGAGTTATATGTGGAATTATTGTTAGATTTTGAGGGATGTCTTAAGGTAATCACCTTATGATTTTATTACTTATTTGATAAATAAAGATTTATTATTTGAGTGCATATTATATATTTGAATAGTCTTAAACTTATTTACTAAATGTACACAATACAATTTGATCCTGTTCGAACCAAGGGTCAACGAACGCTGGGGATGCGGCGCTCCCTGCTGGATCCTCGAGTGCTCCGGTGAACCTGCAGCAAAACCGAGCCGGGAGGGGTGTCCCGGCGACGGCCCTCCGACGCTCAAGTCAGGTAATCTACGATGAACAATGTGGCTTCCAAAATCTCAGAATACGTACCTCACCGGCGAAACCTGAGGTTCTTTATATAGAGCTATGAAGGGTCTGGGCACGCGCACCTAGGTGCATACGTGTCCTCTGTCCTTTCCTAGGTATGCGGCTGTCAGAAAGCTTACCTGTCCTTTCCTAGGTATGTGGCTATCAGAAAACTTACTTGACCCATATCGCTACAGTCAAAGCATGCCCTCGATGAGACAGCAGAATCCCCTGTCACAAGATTTGGAGCATGACACACACGTGAAACCTACCGGTTGTCAGAGGAGAAATCCTCGGGTCTTTTTCCTTGCTCTAAACTTGTCGTCCGAGCGGACAGCTTCCTCAACATCCGACCGGACATACGTAGTGGTTTACTTGTGCTGTGTGGAGACTAATAAACAGGGGCGCTTTATGACTGTGGCCGGTCAAAAGGTCAGCTCGGTCTATGACCTTTTTAACTGAGCGTCGGAACCCCGATTTGACAGGGTGTCTTCCAACCATAAGTGCGAGCCGGCCGGACCCATCCGGGTATTCGATTCCATCGGCCGGCCGGCAGTCCGGTCGGGCCGGCCGTCTACGGTCGTCCGTCCGGTCGGACCACACTCTCCTCGGATGGGCGGCTGCTCCGGTGACTTTCACTTGGCGTTGACTTTGCAAGAAGGGGGGGGGGCCCGCTCTTGCTACCGGATCACTTGCCTCCCCTTCAAGTCTAGTCGAAGGAGGCGAATAGTCCGACTGACTGGACTGTGAGTCTAGCCGAACGGCTCCTCGATGCTAATACTCTCCGCTCGGTCAGCCGTAGAAATATCCTTGAATGAATCAACGACGGCCTTCACCGGATCTCCTCGCGTTCTGCGCCAATCTTCGCCATCAAAACCGATCATACCTTCATTAAATGCTCCGAATGATTGACTGCCACGTGGAGCAAGGCCACCAGAGTACGGAGGCGGTTGCATGATATTGTGATGTGATCGAAGCAGTTCGAAATAAACGGCTAGATGTGTGCTTTGATTCCCGTGACCTGGATCCGACGGTGGAGACCGCCCGGCCCTCACCCTATAAACTCTTCGCTTCCTTTTCGCCTTCACACGCCTCCATTACCTCTACTGCTGCTCTCTGCGCTTTGGAGCTCCGGCGATCTTGTTGCTGCCCTCTGACGCTCTCCGGCGCCTCTCCTCGATCCATCTCCCTCCAGTAAGGTTCTAGAGCTTTCCTCCTTCCTTTTCGGTATCGAATTCGCCTTTCTTCTCCTAGCTCCAGTCTTCGAAATTCCATTTCTTCGTCTTTGAGACTTCCTTTTTGCTTTCTTCTGTCTGGATCATGGCCAATTCTTCTCACCCCGAAGAACAATCCCTGGGCCCATGGTATACCACCATGCGATCCCGTTTCGAACAACGGGATTTTGATATTTTGGCTGACAATTTCGAAATTCCCGAGGATTTCGAAGTTCGCCTAGCTGGTCCCGCCGCTCGGCCACACCGACCGCCGCGCGGCGGTTTCTGTGTCTTCCGCGACCAATTTACCGCCGGTCTGCGGTTCCCTGTGCATCCTTTCATAGTAGACGTTTGTAATTATTTTGGCGTGCCGCTCGGAAGTTTAGTACCAAATACCTTCCGTCTCCTCTGCGGTGTTGTCGTTTTGTTTAAGATCCATAACATTCCCCTCCGCCCGGAGGTCTTTTTTTATTTCTATTATCCTAAACAAGCCGAGCCGGGCACCTTTATGTTCCAAGCTCGGCCCGGTCTGGTCTTCTTCAATAAACTACCCACTTCCAATAAACATTGGAAGGACTATTATTCTACATCCGCATGCCCGTCAGCCAAACTTCCCGACCCAGTGGCAGGTCAATCTACCTCCTACTCCGAGTTGAAGAAATTCAAGACCCGACTATCACCGCCAATGTACTAGCCGGTCTGCGGCTGACATCAACAAACTTCTTCACGAGGGAGTGATGTACATTTTTGGGCTGAGTCCTATACGGACCCCACTTCCGACCGGCTTCGGTAAGAATTTGCTTGGGCACTTGCTTTAATTGCTAACGATTTCTTCTTCTTTCCATGCAATTGAAATCGTCATGGACTTGATGTCCGATTCTAAAGAGAAAACAAGTATGGAGGCATGCGGCTAAGGAAATGGAGGCGGGCATTGTCGCCGGTTCACACGAAGGAGAGAGCGGCACCAATGCGGCTCAACAACAGTCGGCCAGCGGAGCTGCCCCCTCCAGGAACCAACGGCCACCGAGGAAGGATCCGTCGGAGGAGGAACAACACCCGCCTAAGAGGCGCCGGTGGAGACTCACTCGGCTACCTCTGCGGTCCAACCCCGACCGGCCGCGATCGCTAAAGGCAAGGCGCCTCGAGACCATCTCGTCCGACGACGCCTTCCGGGACGAGATGCCTACTCGGTTGAGGCTACTCCGCCGACACTTCCCCCCCGCCGCTGCTCACCCACGCTCGCGTCCATTCGGATTTCGCGCCAACCGATCCTTCGGCGATCCCGGTCACGGTCGCTGTCGAGTTACTCTTCATCTTCCAATCAAGTCAAGGAGGTCGACCGACCAACCGTGCCCGAGCACACCATTACTTTGAAGGGGCCTCGGCCGACGATCGGGCGCGCGTAGCATTGATACCCTCCGGAACTTAGCCAACAGCCACATGCAAGCGGCTACGGGGGTAAGCTTGTTGAAGTTTTGTCATAATATTTCCGCTCGGCTTTTGACAACTGCGCCTTCTTGCTTCAGAGATGGGTGGAAGAGATAGCAGTTTCCAACCGCCTGGCCATGACAGATGAAGAGATAAGGCAACTAAAGGCGGCAGGTGGTCCGAGCGGCTCCCAAGGCCCTTCCTACTCCGAGCTGCAAAAAGAGCTGAAGAAAGCTCAAACTCTGCTGGCTGCTGAGCAGAAGAAAACAGCTGACCAGGCCCACGCCCTAGCCGAGTTCGAGCGACAAGTCAAGTCGCTTGACACGAAGATAACTCTGGCCACCACTCGGAAGAACACGGCCATCTCTGATCTGGAGAAGAAAAACGTAGAGGCCCGGGGCCTGGAGTTGAAGATAAAGGAGCTGACGGAGCAGCTCGACCGGGAGAAGGCAGGCCGCTCGGCCGATGTGGAGAAGATTGAAAGTCTGAATGAGGCCCTCACAAGCTCCCAGGCGACCTTCAAAGAATACCAGGATGCTGAGCCGAGCCGAGTCGCCGCTCTCCGACAAAGCCACATCCGATCGCCCGAGTTCTCGGAGAAAATTTGCGAGCGGATGTACTCGGCTTTCGACTTGGCCATGACGGCTACTATGACCTATCTGAAGTCGAAGGGCCTTCTTCCAGAGACCACCAATATTCCGGCCGGCGATCAAATGGAGCTCTTGAGCAACATCCCGAGGGACCTCTACGACCACATTGAGTAATTCTTGTAATTTCGCCGCTCGGCTGAACATGAATCTTTTTTTGTACTTAGGCCACTCGGCCTAAGGTTTTTAATTTTAATGAAATGTTTTCCTTTCATTAATACCGGTGCTGTCCACTTGCTAATACCGGTGCTGTCCGCTCGTCCGCTATCACCCCTTTGGCCTTCGAGGTGCATTCTTGAAGTATTTTCCCCAGCCCTTCCGTGCGACCGAATATCATTCTGTGTTGCTAGCGAGACTAGCTCGTTATAGGCCGACCAGAACCTTTTATACCTCGAGTCTGAGCGGAACTTAGCGTCGGGTTAATATCGGCTACGGGTGATTGCCGTGTCGACGATATTCCTCTCGGATTATTTTTAGACGCCGGCGCGGCTCTCAATTTTTAACGACGGGGCTCGTCGGTCTTCCGCTCGGAGGGTTTATAGACGCCAGCTCGTCTCTTGATCTTTAACGACGGAGCTCGTCGGCGCGGATATTTATAGCCGGTCGGCGCGGCTCTCGATCTTTAACGACGGAGCTCGTCGGTCTTCCGCTCGGAGGGTTTATAGACGCCGGCTCATCTCTTGATCTTTAACGACGCTCTCGGTCGGATATTTATAGCCGGTCGGCGGCTCTCGATCTTAACGACGGAGCTCGCCGGTCTTCCGCCGGAGGGTTTATAGACCGGCTCCTTGATCTTTAACGACTGAGCTCGCTTCAAGCAGATATTTATAGCCTGGCGCGGCCGATCTTTAACGACTGAACTCGCCGGTCTTCCGCCGAGGGTTTATAGACGCCGGCTCGCCTCTTGATCTTTAACGACGGAGCTCGTGATATTTATAGCCGGTCGGGCGGCTCTCGATTTTTAACGTCTGGCCTTTAAGGCTAACTCCTTGCCGTGTCGAGCGACCTTGGCCTTCCTTTCACAGAGAATACTCAATGTGCTTTCCTCTTTCTACTTCCTGCATTGCAAGCACATAGGCGACCAAAAAGTATATAAATTTATATTTAGCCCATTTTGGAGCGTCCTTTCAGGACCTTCATCATTTGCATCAACCATCTCCAATCTCGTGTTGCCCATTTATGTTATTTGGCCATGATGGTCGGATTTTTTTTTTTCTTTCTTTTGACTTTTCATCTCGCATTTCAAGTATTGAGTGAAAAAGTACACAGGATGATTTACATAGGCACACCTTTCACCCCGCCTGCAGGTCGAGGTGGTTCGCCCACGGCTATCTAGCCGCCGACCGTCCTCGCCTTCCAAAATACGTACCGAGCAGAGCTTCTCGTGATTTTGAAGGACCCGCCCACCGAGCTTCAAGTTGCCGACGCCGCCACCGCTTGACTTTCTTCCGCATAAGGTCGCCGACCGAATGATCGGGAACGACGCACGTTGTAGTTTTGCTTCATTCGTTGCTTGTACGCCATCAGCCGAATGGATGCTTTGGCACGCCTTCGTCAACCATATCCAGCTCTATTCCTCGGCGTTGACTTCATCATAACACCGGACCCGGACTCGACATCGACTTCAACCGGAATGACCGCTTCACCGCCGTACACCGATGAAAAGGTGTAACGCCTGCCTTCTTTAGGAGTCGTCCGGATGGCCCATAAAACACCCGACACTTCATCCGCCAACTTCCTCCCACATGGTCGAGCCTAGCAGAATACGGAGAATTTCCCGGTTGGCTACTTGTTGCTTTGGGGGTAAGCCACGGACGTGAAGTGTTGCTTGATGCCGTAGCTTTTGCACCAATCTTCCAGCACCTTCCTCGTGAATTGCCGCCCATTGTCTAAAACCAATCGGCGAGGGATACAGAACCTATAGATGATGTGTTGCCATATGAATTTTTGACCATCCGTTCGGTGATCCGCTAGTGGCTCCGCTTCTACCCATTTGGAGAAATAATCGACCGCTACAGCAAAATTTCCCCGGTCGCCATTAGAAATGGACCCACAATATCCATTCCCCATTGATCGAACGGACATGAAACGGTTGATGCTTTCATCTCCTCTGCCGGTCGGTGAGAGAAGTTGTGATACTTCTGGCATGAAAGGCACGTAGATACTGTCCGAGCGGCGTCCATTTGTAAGGTCGGCCAAAAGTATCCAGCTAGCAAAATCTTCTTGGCTAGTGATCGTCCGCCCGGATGTCCTCCGCACGATCCTTGATGTACCTCCTGGAGGATGTAAGCCGAATCTTCCGAGCTCACACATTTCAACAATGGGCGAGAGAAAGCCTTCTTGTAGAGCTGATTGCCGATAAGTGTGAACCGACCGGCCCTCCTCCTGAGCAGCTGGGCTTCATCCCGATCGGCCGGTGTGACTCCCGAGCGAAGGAACTCTATGATGGGTGTCCTCCAGTCGCTGGGAAACGTAAGGCTTTCCATGCGGTCGACGTGTGCTACCAGTAGTACTTTTTCGATAGGTTGCTGAATGGTGACCGGCACTATAGAACTTGCTAGCTTGGCCAAGTCATCTGCTGCCTGGTTCTCCGTTCGGGGAATTTTTTGAATAAGGACCTCTCGGAAAGTGGCTTTGAGTTTTTCAAAGGCTTCAGCGTAGAGCTTAAGCCGAGCGCTGTTAATTTCAAAGGTACCAGAAAGTTGCTGAGCGGCCAACTGTGAATCCGAATAGAGAGTCACCCGACCGGCACCCACATGCCGGGCTGCCTGCAATCCGGCTATGAGGGCCTCATATTCTGCTTCGTTGTTGGTAGCTTTGTAATCCAGCCGGACGGATAGGTGCATCTTCTCTTCTTGAGGTGAGAGCAGCAATATTCCAATCCCACTTCCGAGCCGAGTGGAGGACCCATCCACATATATTCTCCACATAGCTTCCGGCTCTGGCCTTTGCACTTCGGTCACAAAATCAGCCAAGGCTTGGGCTTCGAGCCGGGCTGATATCGATGTCAAATTCACTTAATTCTATCGTCCACTTGATGAGCCGTCCGGACGCTTCGATTTAACAGCCTAGTGGACTGTTCGTCCGGACGATGATGGTGTGAGCCAAGAAATACGGCCTCCGAGCGGTTAGAACCAAAGCAAAGGCCAACTTCTCGAGCCTGTAACGAGATTCAGCATCTTTAAAATGTGACTTAGAAAATACACCGCCGCTCTTTTTCTCACAAGGCCGAGCCTACAAGATGCCTCTGATTTGACGATAAATATAAAGTGACTCACCCCGATCGGCTTGGCTAGGCAAAGAATTAAGATATGTCTTCAATTCTCCGAACGGCCGATCACATTCTTCATCCCACTGGAACTTAGTAGTGCAGAATCTTGAAGAATGGAAGGCTCCGTTGAATATGGACAAAGCGGTTATCCGACCGGTCAACCTTTGCACTTCTCTTGTATTTCTTGGGGATGTCTTGCAGAGCCTTCACCTTGCTGGGATTTGCTTCGATTCCCGCCGGTCACTATGTACCCCAAGAAACGCCTCCTTTGGCTCGAGCAGGCACTTCGGGGATTTAGCTTGATTCCATATTTACGTTCGGAAAGTTTCTTCCATATCCTTGAAAAGATCAGCCGCTCGGAATAAGAATGTCATCCAGACTTCCGCCCGATCTGCTCTCGAACACTTTGTTCATCAAGCGTTGATAGGTGGCCCCAAGATTCTTTAATCCGAACGGCATCACATTGTAGCAATACGTGTCGTCATCACAAAGCTAACCTTTTCTTGATCTTGCGAGCGGCAGATGATAGCCTTGGTATCGCCGAGCATGCAAATCAATTCACAACCCTGTAGAGTCCTGATCTATCCGGGCAAGGGATAAAAATCCTTGGGGCATGCTTTGTTTAAGTCCCGAAAGTCGACAGACTTTCCACTTGCCGCCCGGCTTGAGACCAATACCACGTTACCAACTCGAACTGCACAGTATGTGGCCTCCGGTTTTTCTACTTCCGCCGGATGATGGTATTCTCGCTCGGCACAAGTCCCTTTTTCTCGCTTCATCGCCGAGCGTCCTAGGACATGCAACCATCTGCGCTAGGCTCGGCGAATTCGCAACTCATGTGTCGACCATTTAAAACATCATGATTTCGTTGGAGGCATTGGATCAGCTCCTTCTGCGCCTCCTCCGGATCGAGGCGATAAAAGTCGTGGCCTCCGATCGGGCGGATGGATCTGAACTTCCTCCTTTTCATCGTAAATTAAAGGAGGAGGTTTCTCGGTTATGGCGTGTACCTCAATTCAGGGCGCCTTCCGAGCGGAACAAGCCTCTGCTCGGACCATCTCTATATAGCACCGCCGAGCTGCTATCTCCACGTACTCCTACTTTGTCCTCCACGGGAACTTTATCTTCCGTGGAAAGTTGAGACAATCGCTCGAGCCCGGCCGTCCCAAAATGACGTTAGGACGAGGGAGAGTCGACCACCACGAAGTTTATTGTCCTGGTCCTCCTGAGCGGCTCCTCTCCCGGTGAGGTAGCTACCGGATCTGTCTGAAACTTCGTCCCGTAGAGCGGGTCGCTATGGCAAGACTTTCAACTCAATTTGCAATGATCGAACGCCTTCTTGAATATGATGTTGACCGAGCTCCTCGTGTCAACAAATATCGGTGAATAGTATAATTTGCTATTACCGCTTTAATGAGCAGAGCGTCGTCGTGGCACTTCTACTCCTTCCAAGTCTCCGGACCGAAAGTGATTTCCCACTTGCTCGCCTGCTACCGATCGCGTGGATCTCAGAGTCGCCGAACGCCCGCCTTTCTCGGCTCGGTTGGAGTCTCCTCCGGCCCTCCAAAGAATAACGTTGATCTCGCCCGGAAGTATTGCCTGTTTCCTCTTCTCGAGGTGGACGGTCGCGACTTGCGACGCCCGCGATTCTCCCGCCCTAGATCTGTGCGATCGGGTGTCTGCTGATGTCGCCGGGCCGGTTGGCTTCATGGGTCCTTTGTCTCCGGTCGATGGGAGGAGACCGTCGTCGGTTTTCCTGGAACGGATCACGAAGGAAGACTTCGACAATCCCTCGTGTTATGCGATCCGTCTCGTGGAAGGTGCAACATAGGGTCCACCTCTTTGGCTTAATGAGCGGCCGCCACTTCTGTACGTGCGACCGTGTGGGGATCGGATTGCTTCAGCCTCGGTCCTCTAGGTGGTCACGAGCGTGTTGTTTCATTGCATGAATAGGTGCCCGCCTGGGAGTTTTTCCCGGCTTGTGCTTCTTCCACGTTTATGTATTCGTTGGTCCGATGTAGCATATGATCATAATCTCGGGCGGCTTTGATGAGCGACCGGAAGAAGTCCCCATCCACAAGGCCCCGAGTGAAGGCATTCATCATCGTCTCCGATCGCTGGGATATCCATCGCCACTTGGTTGAATCGTTGGATCGAAGCGATTCTCTTGACTCTTGCTTGATGGCAAACAAGTCGACACTTGTCTTTGATAACGCCGATCGCTAGCGGTGGTGGAGGAAGGCCGCTCGAAGTCCTTGAAGCTAGTGATGGACCCGTCCGGCACCTCCGAAACCACCGCTGAGCCGATCCCGAGAGAGTTGTAAGGAAGACGCGCATTTTACTCCATCCGTATATTGATGGAGTGTAGCTGTGTTACCTTATGATCATCCGGGTCCGTTGTTCCGTTGTACTCGCCGATCGTCGGAGCCACGTAGTGCTTGGGCAGAGGGTCTTGTAGAATAGCCTCCAAAATTGGCGATTGATCCGCTCGGGAGATGAGTCCGCGGGGCTTTTCCTTTTCTGCATTTCGTCTGAAGAAGAGCCTCTATCTCTTCGAGCTGGTGCGGCTTATGGAATGAGACGGTGGCTTGAGGTGCGTCTGCTCGCCACCGACGCGGATGTTGCTTGTTGCCGCCTCACTGATGCTTTTGTTTTGCTCCATAAGTTTGGCCCTCATCTCGACCGAGCATCGAGTTCTTCGTTGAAAGCGCCACCGTGTGTTGTCGCCCACCGCCCATTGTTCTTGTTCAATGCGGTGCGTTGCTGCACGGCGCCACTTGATCCTGTTCAACCAAGGGTCAACGAACTGGGATGCGGGCGCCCCATCGATCCTCGAGTGCTCCGGTGAACTCAGTAGCAAACCGAGCCGAGGGTGTCCTGACGCCTCCGACGCCAAGTCGTAATCTACGAACAATGTGGCTTCCAAAATCTCAGAATACCTCACCGGCGAAACCTGAGGTTCTTTATATAGAGCTATGAAGGGTCTGGGCACGCGTACCTAGGTGCATACGTGTCCTCTGTCCTTTCCTAGGTATGCGGCTGTCAGAAAGCTTACCTGTCCTTTCCTAGGTATGTGGCTGTCAGAAAACTTACTTGACCCATATCGCTACAGTCAAAGCATGCCCTCGATGGGACAGCAGAATCCCCTGTCACAAGATTTGAAACATGACACACACGTGAAACCTACCGGTTGTCAGAGGAGAAATCCTCGGGTCTTTTTCCTTGCTCCAAACTTGTCGTCCGAGCGGACAGCTCCCTCAACATCCGACCGGACATACGTAGTGGTTTACTTGTGCTGTGTGGAGACTAATAAACAGGGGCGCTTTATGACTGTGGCCGGTCAAAAGGTCAGCTCGGTCTGTGACCTTTTTAACTGAGCGTCGGAACCCCGATTTGACAGGGTGTCTTCCAACCATAAGTGCGAGCCGACCGGACCCATCCGGGTATTCGATTCCATCGGCCGGCCGGCAGTCCGGTCGGGCCGGCCGTCTACGGTCGTCCGTCCGGTCGGACCACACTCTCCTCGGATGGGCGGCTGCTCCAGTGACTTTCACTTGGCGTTGACTTTGCAAGAAGGGGGGGGCCCGCTCTTGCTACCGGATCACAATTCATAGCATAAGAGAATTTATGATTGAATTACAGCTTGTGATTATTTTTACATATGCAATTATTAACGTATTTAAATTTTCCTAGTCGTCGAATTGGTGCATTCGGACATCACCAATTCTGTAAGACTAACATGGGTTATACTCCTTGGTTCGTCCAAGCAGTTGTTTCTTACTAGTTGGAGACATTGAGATATCGAGAGTTAAACGTCGATACTAGTTATGGTAACTAGTTTATTAAAGTGACTTGTTGTAAGACTTCATATGGTTCTATATATATATGGATATGTCTGTAAAGTTCTTACTATAGCTTGAGTGCCAGTTTCCTTCGACTTGAGGTATACAAGTCATCTTGATCATGAAGACTTATACTTTGACATTTTAAGCAAACATCTCTTGAAGGTGTGGACCTGAGATGATTGAGTATAATTCAAAGTGTCCGAAGGTGTTTGGATAGCCCACATAGGATTCACTGCTTCTTGCGAGGAGACATATATCTTATGGTCACTCATTAGGATTATTACTCAAAGTGTTAAGCCAAAGCATCACATGTTAAGAGTATGAGACTCTTGTATACATGTATGAGTAATTTGAATTTGTTGAACGAGAAAGTATTACTTGGGTTATGTGTGATGTAGTCAGCCTAGTGGGGGTAGACGCATAAATCATGTCCTGAATCAAGTGAGTATAAGATGATTGAAATGAATGAGACATGACTCACTGTAGCTACTGAAGGGTTCAGAATTAGTTCTGAGATCAACTGTGATTTTTCGATTAATTGGGGATCATGATATATTACTAGATGCCACTCATGATCATTCCATAATTAAGTAGTTAATTATGCATAGCCAAGATAAACCGGGAACCTATTGGGTCACATGCACTACGAGTCTCTAAAAGACTTAAAATAAGTTAGAAAATAGGATTCTAAGATCAAGAGATAAATATTTGGTTGGACCATACATAAGACAAATATGGACATATTTATCTAAACAGAAGTGCGGATGGGTCACATATATTATGAAAGAGTTGAACCCTATTTAGTTTAGTCATGAACTAATTTGTTTTAGCCATGAACCAATTTGATTTAGTTATGAACCAAACCAAGGGGTTAATGAGATAATTTTTTGTTAAGGCATAATAGGTTGAATTTGGGCTTTCTAATCTAACTTATTAAAGAGGACTATATATTGATATGGTTAAAAGAGAATTAATACCCAATTCATTATTGGCTTAATTTAATTTTAGAAATCTAAACCTAATATCTCTCTCTCCCTCTCCCTCTCTCTTGTCAACGACCGCAACAAGAGGTTCTCCTCTTGTTGCCATGAGCCACCCAAAGGAAGAAGATCTTCCTTTTGATTTTTCTTCCTCTTCTTGATCCTTCTCCTTCATTCGTGGCTAGTAACTTCCGAAGGTGAAGCTGGTTCACTTGGTGTTGTCTTGAAGAACTCAATGTGAATATGAAAAGAGGCGAGGTTCGATAATGTCGCAAAAGGTTGATGTCCTTCTCGTTACAGATCATCCGTAAGGTAAACCTAGAATAATTGTTATTCGATTTTATTTTTATTTTATGATCTTGTCTGCACGATTGTATCTTGTATGTATGTGGTGTGTGTGATATAATAAATTAATTTATTTATTGTTAAGTCTTCTGCTGTGCATGTTTATGAAAAATATTTTTAGCACACACCATATCGAACATATCCCAACAATTACTTTACCATGTGGATCAAGAGGATCCTGAAGAATATAAAGAGGACTTGAAGAGTTTGAGGAAGATCCAAAAGTGGATCTGATTATGGATCTAATAGAGAATTCAGAAACTGGTTTACCTGAGATTGTATCAAATGAGTCCAGGTTGAAAGGGATAATGTTGGCCACTGTACTAGTATTTATCCTATTGGGAGTAGTGTTAGCTTATATATTTCATTAGAGTTTTGTTATTGTTATTGTTATTATGTATAAACAATATTAGTCCGTTTAGTTTATGTGAGTTTGTTATATGTTAACAATATGCAGCATGTTTATATTAATGATATGTTTATTCATATGTTTGTTTATGCTGATTACTCCACTTAATGTATGATAATATGACCAATGTAATATACTTTTTGATTAGTTCATTATGAGTATAATAATAAATGATTATAAATAAATGAAAATCATGATTGAATAATAATTAGTTCATTAGTTGGGATGTACATAATAGTATTGATCAATGTTAATTTGATTGGTCATATGAATGATGAGTAGAAACGTAGTTATCACTTGATTTTATAAACTAATTCAAATTAATATTGAGTCAATTATATATTACACACATATGAATTACACTGAATACTAAATAATATGTTTATTTATGTTAAATCATGATAACTAAAAATATCATAGCTGAACTCAACAAGTGAGAAAAACTTAATAGGGAAAACTATAAAATCTGGCACCTCAGGATACAGTATGTACTTGAGGAACAAGAAGTTTTGGAAGCTATAAATCAGGTTATGGTAGAACCTGTAGATGGTTCTACTGCACAGAACAGACAAGATCTTGATGTCTACAAGACATAGAAGAAAAAGAACTCCACTGCAAATGACATATTGATTAGTTCAATAGTTGATGACTTAGATTTTGAGTATGAGTCATATCTTTTGGCTTATGTAGTCTGGGTAGCCCTTAAGGATAAATACAGTGAACTAAGTCTAAGCAAACTTTGACAATTGACGATAAAGTTTGACAGCTACAAGAAGCGTCTGAATATTTCGATGGTTCAACACCTCAGGGAGATGTCAAATATGATTCGAGAGCTTAAAACTGCTGGTCATAAGTTGACTAATGAACAACATATTCAAGAAGTTATTTGTTCCTTTCCAGGTTCTTGGGAGACTATAAAGCAGGCCCTAACTTATAGTGAGAATATCAAGACTTTCACTTACGTCTCATGTCATGTAGAATTGGAGGCGGAGAGAGTAGAATCTGCAAGGATTTCTGGACTGACCTATGTGGTTGTCGGTTCTGTTAGATGAGCTGGATTCAAGAAAAAGAAATGGTTCAAGAAGGGGAAGGGAAAAAAGAAAGAAGTTGTTGCTGTGGAACATGACTCAATCAAGAAGAAAGGAAAGAACTGGTGAGAAACCTAAAAGCAAAATGACTTACTATAACTGTGGCAAGAATGGTCACTTCGCACAAGAATGCACTGAGCCGAAAAAGGTAAATCCGAGTATGTCTTCCTTTTTTGAGCATTTTGTTGCTAGTTCAGTATTATTAGCTAATTCTTATCTTTTGTGGATTATAGATTTGAGAGCAACCAACCATATAGGTCAGGAGCAAGTTACATTTGTAGAGTATCGTCGGGTACCAACTGGTAACAAATGGATCTATGTAGGAAATAATGTAAGAGTTGAAGTCAAATGAGTTGACATTTGTAAACTCAACCTAAATTGTGGTAGTGTTTTGTTTGTCATGATGTTCTATATGCTCCTGAAATTCAACGGAATCTTATTTCCGTTATATGTCTTCTTGATTTAGGGTATTGTATTAATTTTTATAGATAGTGTGTTGAACTTAAGATTTACTCAGTGTCAAACGGATATGATTTTTTAACAAATGGTTTTATGGTTCTTGATGTAGAACCAGATTTCAATTGTGCGATTGAGTGTTGTTTTTTTAACTATGCTCTAACTAGTGATGCATGTATAACTTATGAGGTTTAACATGCTAGATTAGGACATATAAGACAAGAACATATTAATTGATTAGCTAAAGAGGGTTTATTAGATGCTCATGCTAAGATTAACTTGTCTATATGTGAGTATTATCTTGTTAGAAAAGTAACTAAGAAATCATTTGGTAAGACTATTAGAGTTGAATCATCATTATAGTTAATTCATTCAGAAATTTGTGGTCCAATGAATGTGAATCTAGACGTGGAGCTTCATATTTCATTATATTTATTGATTATTTCTCTCATTTCAACCATGTGTATTTAATTTCTCATAAATTTGAAGTATTAGATTTCTTCATTCGTATAAATGAAGTTGAGAATCAAACGGAATGTAAGGCTAAGACTTTACGTACTGACCATGGGGAGAAATATTTGTCTGATATGTTCAAGATAATATATAATGATAGAGGGATTATTAGACAGCTGATAATCCCTAGAACTCCACAACAAAATGAGGTAGTTGAAAGAAGAAAATATGACTCTTCTTAAAATGGTTAGGCCTATGAAGACGCAGGCTAATTTATCGATCTTTTATTGGGGAGATACATTATTAGTTGCAGCTTATATACTTAATAAAATGTCTTTAAAGTGAATTCCATCTACCCTATATGAACGTTGTATAGGCGGAAAACTGGATTTGAGTAATCTAAAATCCTAGGGGGCAGTTGCTTATGTTTATGATAGTTTTCACGAGTATGAAAAATTGGGACCCAAGGGTAAAAAATATATCTTTATTAGATATCTTGAGATCTCCATGTTGGTGTGTGCGGGGCTTGCAAGAGAGGAGGAGGAGGGGAGGGGGGGGGGGGATTGCTTGAAAAAGGAAGATAAACCCTTTTTCAATCTTTGAACTTGATTAGTTACGTACAATTAATTAAACATAAAAATACATGAAGTTAACAACTTTAAAGAGAATAGTAAGAAGACTAGATTTACTTGGTTACAACCTGATGGTTGTTAATCCAAGGCATTGAAAAGCTCCACTAGAAATCTCCTTTGTTGAAGGTGGAGTAGCCTCTTACAAATGTTGACAGCTCAAGAAAGATGCTAGGAATTGATTATAGAAGTTATAGTTTAATTCGTATTGAATTCCTAGCTCCGGGGGCATTTTATAGCTTCTTAGAAAATGTTACTATTTCTTGGAGGCACTTCCAAAGAGGTGCAGGGCGCCTCCAAGAGGAAAGAGTTTTATTCTCTTGGCAACGGTAGCCTTACAACTACTGGAGGAGTCTCAATGGCTTGAGGGTGCCTCCCAAAAAGTGCGAGGGAGCCCAAAGTCTTGAGGGTGCCTTTACTACTCAACCTGGGATGGGCACCTGGATTGGGTCTAGGCGCTAGGAGTTCGGGCGCGAGGATGCCTCTAAGCCTCTTGGAGGCACCTTCCAGTAGGCAGGTCAGTTTCCAAGTTGATCTTCTTCACGTGGGTGATGTTTCGGTCAACTAAAGTTGAGCTCACCTGAACCCAACTCTGACCTTCTCCTTAAGCAATCTTCTGCTTTGTCTTCTCATCCATCGGAAATATTGCTCATTTCTTTCTCGTCCGCCAACATACTCTTCCACAGTACCTTGTCTCTCAGAAGCACTGAGCCTGTCTACTCCCTTTCCATGTCATCCTTCTCGCTAGCCGCATCTTCTGCTCGACTTCTTGTGTTTCTAAGTTCCTGAACACTTAGACAAAAGGATTAAATACAACATGATCTAACTTAACCCGGTTCACCACATCAAAACTAACCCGGGGTATTTACAAGGTTATGTTTTCATAGATGAACAACTAGATGGATCTATCTCCGAAATAGATTCGAGAGATGCAACTTTTCTCGAAACAAAATTTTTAACCAGAAGCGATGTTGAGAAAAGTGTTCCTCTTTTTGCGGAGGATAAGATATTATCAATAAGAGAAGTGTCAAAAGAGGTGTCTGAGTCTAATTAACCGAGTGAGAGTGATTTGTCAAGTCATGAGTTGACTTCTCAACAACCTAACTTATAAAGAAGTATTCGTAAGATTAAACCTTGAAAATAGTTTGACATTGAGCATGAGGCATTAACGACACTCCATGTTGATGATGATGAACCTTAATCTATTGAGGAAGCATTGGGTTGTAGAGTTTGAGAAAAGTGAAAAGATACAATGGTTGAAGAGATGGAGTCTATGAATCAGAATCATGTTTGGGACTTAGTCGATCTTCCTCCTAGTCAAAGGGCTACTAGGAATAAGTGGATTCTCAAAATAAAGAGAAAAGTTAATAGATCGATTAAAAGATATAAAGATCGTTTGGTTGCAAAAGGGTTTACCTAATTGAAGGGTATTGACTTTGAAAAGATATTTTCTCCCGTAGTGATTGTGTCAATACGAGTTATTTTGGCCTTTGTGGCACATTATGACTTGGAATTACATTAAATGAATGTAAAAATCGCTTTCCTTAATGGTATGTTTGACGAAGAAATCTATATGGTTCAGATAGAATGTTTCATTGCTGAAGGCCAAGAGGAGAAAGTATGTAAACTTAAAAAGTCTATATATGAGCTTAAGCAAGTATCAAGACAATGGAACATAAGATTTAATAAACTAGTTTTATCTTATGATTTCAAGATGATCAATGAGGATCATTATATTTTTCTGAAAAGGAAAAAGGAAAGTATGTTATTTTATCACTATATGTTGTTGATATACTGATAGCTGAAAATAACATAGGGTATGTGAATAAAGTCAAGAAGTGACTGTCATCATAATTTGATACAACGGATATGGGAAAAGCTAAATACATCTTGTCATCTTATAGGATCAAATGCATGTGAGGGGGGGGGGGGGGGGGGTTGAATCACGTGTTTAAAAAAACTTGTTCTTTTTGGTTTTATAAAGTAAGTATGCAGTGGAAAAGGCGAAAAGAGAGAAAGAAAAAAACATGAACACAAGCGATTTTACTTAGTTTGGAGCTTTCGACGACTTCTACTTCAAGACCCAGGTCTCTCGGATCTATTGATGGGCAATCCACTAAATCCTATTTCAGAACCGTCGAAAGAGTGATTGAATACAAAGAAACAAATAGGAAAGTGTAACAATCTTATACTTTTCTTTTGCAAATATATAAATCAAGCACAAATTTAAAACTAGTTGCCAACACGAAGATGTCGAAGTGAAAGTGCTCGTGTGTCAGTGACGGTCCGTCTGTAGTAGTTGGATGTATCAATGTCATAGAAGAATAGCAGCACGAAGTTGGAGCAGTCGAAACGTCGAATGATTGTGTAGAAGCTTGTCGAAGAGGTGCGCTTGAAGGGTTGGTCGAACAACCCTTTTAAAGAGGATTGGAGGCGCCTCCAATGCCACCAGAGGAGCCTTCAACTCTAAAATTAATCCCTGAAGAATTGGTTCTTATCGTCGATGAAGCCCTTTGCCTTATCCGAGCAAAGGCACCTTCAAAGCTCTTTGAGGCTCCTCCAGCACTAAGCTTCAAGATGCCTCCATTTGCATGAGAGACACCTTCGCGCCCTTTTGTGCGAGGACTTTATCCAAAGCCTCCGAGGTACCTCCAGCAGCACAGGAGATGCCTCGAGTACTATTCACCCAAGATTTCTTGTTCATTTTTGCTCCTGCAAAACATATTAGTTCAATAAAAAAATATGTAACCTGCAAAATAGAGTTATCACAATTATAAAATAACAATATTAATTAGATCATATCTTTCCAAGACCATGATCTAATATAGTCTCAGTTTAGGCTTTCAAAATGGACCTAAACTGGACTTGCACCTCAAGTCCCAAATTGAGACTTGTCCTCAGTAGAACACTCTCCTCTAGTGACTTACCTTACTTATCATGTAGAATCGCTTAACTACCTTTCAACCCACCAAGTCTTCCAGCTAGTTATCAAGTCCGCAAATCCAATTGGACTTCGGACAACTGTCAGGTCCTGCGGACCTAGCCAGACTTTTCGTTAGATATCGGGTCACTCCTTGACCTATCTGAACTTCTACACTAGTTATCAGGTCCTTCAGACCTAGCTGAATTTTAGCCTGGTATCAGACCTTGTCAAATCTTGCACACTTGGTAGAAAGGTTAGATCACACTCAGAAGGATAGATTTTTTAAAAATTTAAGTTGATTTTAAAAAAATTTGATTAAGTTTAAATAAGTTTAAGGTTAAGGTTCAGTTTTAATTTAATTCTATTTTAATTTTAATTTAAATTTTAATTTTAATTTAAGTTTAAGTTTAAAGTTTTATTTTAATCTAAGTTTAAAATTTTAATTTTAATTTAAGTTTAAAGTTTTAATTTTAATTTAAGTTCAAAGTTTTAATTTAAATTTTAAGTTCAGTTTAACCTAATCATCTCACTTAGTCTAAGTTTTCAGACAAGGGAATCTTATAGTTTTGTAAGATAATTTAGTTAAATTTTCATTTGAAGATAATTTAACTTTGTATTAGATTTGAGTTTAATTATCAGTCAATCAAATGCGCATTTTAAAAATTAGCTTCAAGCTATGGCGAGGTATAGGGGTCTTCTTGGATATCGAAGTAACAATCACTTCTAGACAAAGTTTTTTTAAGAAATTAAACATTTAATCTTCCTATTGATAAACTTTAGTCTAAGTAGTTTAGGATTTGACAAGGTAGCTTCGATTAGTTTTACTTAGCTAAGTAGACAAAAAAGGGTACGCCTTACCCTACTTGACTCCCTAGACTGAGCTTCCCTAACGTACTATTATCTCGCCCCACCCTAGTACTAGATTGGATAAAAGTCAAATTATCTTATTAATCTAGTTCTAATTACCTAGCTGGGTAGACTATTATTTGGAGGTGTCAACTAATTTGGTGCCTCCATCTAAATTATTAAACTAGGATTTGTTTAAGTTTTAGGTTTATGCCGATTTATTTTATAGTTATAGTATACTTGATTATAGTTTTGTTTGTAAGTTTTACTTTGTTTTAACTTTGACTGGTAACCCAAGTTTGGTTTAGCAAATTTTAATTTATATTTTGGATTTAGTTTATTAGATTTCTTTAGGATATTTTCTCGTTTTGTTCTTATATAATGTAATTCATTTTTAGGTACGTAATATTAATTTTGATTTAGTCCTATTTACGTGGTTAGACAAGCTTTTGGAATCCAAGCTTTGATTTATTTTATATTTTGGGTTACTTGTGATATAAATATTTTATTTATTGAGTTGGACTTGTATTCGAGTCTAGATTTATTATACACAGTTCGTTGTGATCCAAGTATCATATCTAGGTACTTGGATCTTGTTGTGAATTTTTCTAAAAGTTCTTTTAGTTTAACAACTTCACTTTTTAATTTGAAATTCTCCTCCTCAAGTTTTGCAACTTGAATTGGATTTCTATTAAACTGGTTCAGTTGTTAGATTTGATTTTACTTATTCTTTTATATTTTGATTTTCCTTAAGGAGTTGATTAGCTTCCTGATCCTGTCTGAAAGCTGAATCAACAGACGCTGGGCACGTGGCGCTCTCCGGTTGCTGACGTAGATCTTCGACCGCTTGTGTAAACTTCAGGCGAACCTGCAAAAAAGTCGACACGGGAAAGGGTTCCCGGCGGCGACCCTTCGACGCTCAAGTCAGAAAGATGAACAGTAAGAAAGTGGCTCAAGGGATCCTTGATTGCATACCTCCGGTGAAGTCTAATGGCCTTTATATAGAGCCACGGGAAGTTGGTGCACACAAACCGAGGTGTACATGTGTCATATCCCATACGGCAGCATGGGCTTGTCAGAAGAGCATGTCTGACTCCATACCGCTACAGTCTGAGCGTCTCCTTGATGGGACAGCAGAACATTCGATCGCACCATACTGAGTATGGTCTGGTCTTCGAACATGCCTGTTGTCAGCAACAGGGGTCACTGAGATGACGTTCACACTGTCCTCTACTCTTTGACTTCCTCTTCTCGGATCGACCATCAAGCCACTCGGCCAGAGCATTCGTCGATGGTCCGGCATAGGTGGTCGTTCGTCCGGGAAGGTTGAGGGTCGTCCGTCCGCTCGGCTCGTATCGCCTGAGACCCTGGTCGAGCAGGCAAACGGCTCGGCCTTCAGTCATGCGTTGCATCGCGGCCGGGCAGATTATCCGCTCGGCCATATGGAAATATGGGCTCCCGGTCAGATGGTTATCCCTTCGGATAGGGGTCATTGCCTGGTGATCGGCATGTCCCGCCTACTCTTCGAGTCCATGGGGCTGACCCCCCTTTGACTGCCGTCCTCCACGTGTCGCTGGAATTTCCCTTATGAGGGCCCCCCGGTCTTACCACCGGATCACTTGCCTCCCCCTCAAGTCTAGTCGAAGGAGGCGGAGTTCGACTGACTGGACTGCCGACCTGATTGAGTAAGGGTCGTTGTACCGGGTCGTTCGGAACCTCTATGTCTTTATTCTTGCCTTAATCGGCAGGCCCGATCATGGGTCAGCCCCTACAACCGAGTGGGACCATGCAAAAAGCTATCCGTCCGGCGGCCTTATAGACTCCGGTTGCTCGCTTTTTGACGTCGGAGCTCGACGGTCTTCCGCTCGGAGGGTTTATAGACGCCGGCTCGTCTCTCGATTTTTAACGTCGGAGCTCGATGGTCTTCCGCTCGGAGCGTTTATAGACGCCGGCTCGTCTCTCGATTTTTAATGTCGGAGCTCGACGGCCTTTACGGCTAAATTTAACACTGATGACATACGCCCTACCGAGCGGCGAGGGGTCTTCGTCTTCAATGACTTGGCTCGGATAATTTTTACGCCCGACCGATCGGCCCGGGGTCTTCGACATTGAGTCGGTGCCTCGGATCTTATACATCATGGAGATAGGCCGCTCGGCAGATAATGCCAATTACGTTTAACATTTTGCTTCCTGTATTTCAAATATATAGCCAAACGGAAAATATACAGCACACATTATATTGGTGCACCTTTCACCCTGCCCCGGAAAGGTTGGAGATAATTTGCGCTTCATGGTTGATCCAAGTCCCAATCCATCTTCATCCGCTCGGCGGTGCTCCCCCTTGAATGCCGGTTGGATCATTGTCTCGGGGGGAGGTGTCCGCTCGGGGATCATTGCCTCCGCTCAGCCACCTGATGCTGACGTTGTTTGTTGCTTCAGTCGCTCGGCTTGCGCATTCTCTCTCTGTTGCTCCACGAGCTTAGCTGCTCTTGCCTTGATTAGAGCATCGAGCTCCTTCGTGGAGAGCATCACCGTGTGTGGTCGTCCAGCCTCGTCCATTGCTTCCGATCGGATGCAGGAGCGTTCCCACAGACGGCGCCAAATTGATCCTGTCCGAAAGCTGAATCAACGGACGCTGGGCACGTGGCGCTCTCCGGTTGCTGACGTAGATCTTCGACCGCTTATGTAAACTTCCGGCAAACCTGCAAAAAAGTCGACCCGGGAAAGGGTTCCCGGCGGCGACCCTCCGACGCTCAAGTCAGAAAGATGAACAGTAAGAAAGTGGCTCCAGGGATCCTTGATTGCATACCTCCGGTGAAGTCTAATGGCCTTTATATAGAGCCACGGGAACTTGGTGCACACAAACCGAGGTGTAGATGTGTCATATCCCATACCGCAGCATGGGCTTGTCAGAAGAGCATGTTTGACTCCATACCGCTACAGTCTGAGCGTCTCCTTGATGGGACAGCAGAACATTCTATCGCACCATACTGAGTATGGTCTGGTGTTCGAACATGCCTGTTGTCAGCAACAGGGGTCACTGAGATGACGTTCACACTGTCCTCTACTCTTTGACTTCCTCTTCTTGGATCGACCATCAAGCCGCTCAGCCAGAGCATTCGTCTCTGGTCCGACATAGGTGGTCGTCCGTCCGGGAAGGTTGAGGGTCGTCCGTCCGCTCGGCTCGTATCGCCTGAGACCCTGGTCGAGCAGGCAAACGACTCGGCCTTCAGTCGTGCGTTGCATCACGGCCGGGCGGATTATCCGCTCGGCCATATGGAAATATGGGCTCCCGGTCAGATGGTTGTCCCTTCAGATAGGGGTCATTGCCTGGTGATCGGCATGTCCCGCCTACTCTTCGAGTCCATGGGGTTGACCCCCCTTTGACTGCCGTCCTCCACGTGTCTCTGGACTTTCCCTTATGAGGGCCTCCCGGTCTTACCACCGGATCACTTCCTATAATGCATTTTGAGGAAACGAGTTTAAGGCGTACCTTATAACATCTCGGTTCTCCATCTGGTGGTCGATCATGTGAGGTTCGTTGAGGATGTCCTTAATCCTTGCATCTAGTTGGTTTGCTATCTCTCCATCCTATATTTTAATATTAAATAATTTATTTAACAAAAGGTCGTGTTTAGTTACCTTGACGTCAGTTGTTCCTTCATGTAACTCGATGAGTTTATCTCACAGTTCTTTTGCATTTTCGTGTAGGCTGACGCGGTTTAGTTTTCCCTTTGTGAGTTTGTACTGAAGGGTGTTTATGGTGTTGAACTCAATATGTGCCTTCTTTTTCATCTCTAGGTTTCAACTTTCTGGGTCGAGAGGTATTTTTATAATTTCATCCATTGGTGCCTTGTATCCTCATCGAATGGTGAACCATTGATCGATGTCGGTCTTAAGGTGCACATTCATTCGCTTCTTCCAATATGAGAAGTCATCTCTGTTGAAAAGTGGGGGGCGAACGGTACTGTATCCTTCATTTTGGGCCATATAATTATTGACATAGAAAAAAACTAAACAGATATCAAGACTTGATCTTGGGGTAAGTAGTGTGGAAGGAAGTGAAAATAGAATAAAGTTCAAGTGGTGTTACACTAATTTTGAGCAATTCGAGAAAATCACAGTGAAAAACTTATTTGAAAAGGCAACTTAACCGGTTCAGAATGGTTTGAAAAACTTAAGATTAAAAAAATAAAGTAGAAGAAAACAACAGAAATTAAAGCCCCTGCTTGATTGATAGTTGCACCAATTCAGAGCTAACATGACTTTGATACCACTTATATGATCGAATGCACATGAAGGGGGGTAAATCACGTGTTTAAAAAAAACTTATTCTTTTAGGTTTTGTAAAATAAGTGCACAGTGGAAAAGACGAAAAGAGAGAGAAGAAAACACGAACACAAGCTATTTTACTTGGTTTGGAGCATTCGGCAATCCACTAAATCCTCTTCCGAAACCACCAGAAGAGTGATCGAATACAAAGAAACGAATAGGAAAATGTAATAATCCTACACTTTCCTTTTGCAAATATATAAAGCAAACACAATTTAAAACTAGTTACCAACACAAAGATGTCAAAGTGAAAGTGCTCGTGTATCGGTGATGGTCCATCAACAATAGTTGGGCATATCAGTGTCGTAGCAAAATAGCAGCACGAAGTCGGAGCAGTCGGAATATCGAGTGATTGCGTAGAAGCTTATAAAAGAGGTGCGCTTGAAGGGTTGGTCGAACATGTAGGAGATCGGTCGGCCGGCTTAAAGGAGGGTTGGATAGACGGCACCCCCAAATTGATTGATCTTCATACACTTGTTAGTATGCGCAACGGAATATACAAAATAAACAAGCTAAAGGAAATTAAACTAAAGAGAAGAAAGAATGCAAACCAAGCTACACGATTATTTACGTGGTTTGGAGATAAAGCTCCTACTCCACGGCGTATCCTTGAGGTGGACGATCCATATCCGTCGGTGGATTACTCCCCGGAAGACCTCCGGCTAGCTCACGTAGTTCCTTGTGGGTGGAGAAACCTCACCATAACTCCAACCAAGACCTCTTGGCACACAAAGATCTCTTGAGCACAAAAGACTGCTAATTAGACTTTAACCAAGTCCAATTTCGTCAACTATAACCAAGCTCCCAAGGCTTGGTTATATAGGCCGCGGGTTGAAAACCCTGCCTACCAATCGACTGCCAAAACATGCAGTCGACTGCCCTCTGTGGAAATTCGACCGTTATATCCCAACGGCTCGATACCAATCGACAGCTAAACCTAGCAGTCGACTACTCCACACTGACCGAACGAACAGAAGCATTCTGTTCGCTCCCAGTCGACTGCACCAGTCGACTGCTACAGTAACGCTACAATAAAACCCTGAAACTAGGATTTTACTCAGAGTGCAATCTCTCGTGCACTCGTACCCTCTCCCTTATGACTCACTTGACGCTTCTTTGCAGTCTTGACCTCTTGCCTTCAAGCCTACTTCTTTTGGCTCTCGTCCCTCGGATGCATTTAAGCCTGCGGCTTGTCCCCAATGCCATCTTTCGCGTATGTCTCGAAGTCGCTTCCCTCGGCCCTTGTCCTCACTGCCTTATCCACGGTCCCTCGGATGCTCCATCCTTCACCGGACCCGAAGCCATCAACTTGAGTCACATGTGTATCCTGCATACCTGCACACTCACATACACATATCAAATACAAGGGTGAATCTAACTTAAACCCTTTGCCCAAACACCAAAACGCATGGTTGCACGGACCATTGGGATTGCTCCAACAATCTCCCCGTTTTTGATGTTTGGCAATACATTTAAGTTAGGGAAAACATGATAGCAAAACAATATGCTAAAACAGATGGACTTACGTTGTCAAGACTACACACTTGGACTTACACCGCCGAATGGGCTTATGTTGTCAAGGCTACACACTTGGACTTACACTGCCGAAACAATGCATCATGCATTGGAACCTATCCCAAGGCTCCCCCTACACCTATGCTCCCCATTGAGCTAGGAATTTTCCCACAGGGATTTTTAAGAACCTATCCCAAGGCTCCCCCTACGCAAAGGCACTAAGGTTTTCCCAACTAAACCTTACTTCTCCCCCTTTGCCTAACATCCAAAAAGTTTTCGAACAATATCCCAATTGTTGAAAACTTATCATCCAATTGACCCTAAACTCATGTATTTATCCTCCATGGATCTCATACATCTATACGAGCTGACCCGGTCAAAATCCAGTGCTGAAAACACTTTCAGACTGGTATCAGTCGACTGCAATAAGTACCAGTCGACTGCCCTCATGAAAACAAGCTTACAGAGACATTATGTGCTCAAAAACACTGTTACCAGTCGACTGGTAACTGTACCAGTCGACTGATACACTATTCATGAAAAAATTAGACTTTTCTGGCCAACTTCAGAAATGCGCCAAAATTCCACAGACATCCAAAAAATTCTCAAATTTTGTGGAGAGGTCTATTTTATCAATGTCTACTTGGGAAAAATATATATAAAAATATATTTATCACAAATCCCAAGATTGGCACAAAACACAAAACTAGCTAAAAAGTTCAATTGAACTTTGACCTAAAGTCCTAGTTTTGACTTCCTATTGATGTATTTGCCCATACTAACCCATAATGCATCCCTAGCATTGGTTTATATGGCATCTATACATTAAAAATCAATTATCATGCTATATGACTCCAATGTCATATTTCTAAGCATGAAACACAACTCAATTGTGCCAAAACCCTAGGTTTGAGACTCAAGTCCGTCTTGAAACCACTTGACACATTCCATGATCCAATCTAGACTCCCAAGTAAAACTCACTTGAGATCTATTGGCCATGGGTCCCAAATTGACTCTTTGAGCTCCCCCTAGAGCTCTTATACTTAGTCACCTCCCTAGGTGACTCATCTACAATTACTAGGCCACATCGGTGCATCTCCGGTGACACTTTGCCTACAAACCTAACTTTCTTAACCTTGGATATCTTGTCCTTGGCTAATTTCTCCTTGCCTTTAAATGGCTTTCCCTTGCCATTTATTGGTTTCTCCTTGCCATAGTCATATGCCACCCTAGCATACAACTTTCCCTTAGCCTTAGAGACCTCTCCCTTGCCATGATCATTTGCCACCCTAGCATATGAACTCTCATTGGCCTTGGAGGGACTAGATCGGTATCCCAAGCCCGATCTATCATTATTGGGTCTTTGGCTCCGCAACATCATCCTTAATTCCTTAGATCCAACATTGAATCTCTTAAGGAATTGTTCTAACTTATCAAGCTTTCCCCTTAAGGCTTGATTCTCTTTCTCTAGGTTCTTAACCCTAGAGTTAATTTGTCCAAATTGGACATTCCTAAACCTACCCTTTCTAGGCATATGTCTTCCCTTCTTGGGATTAATGCCTTGGGTCTCCTTAGGTCTACCATTTCTAGATTTATCATGAATGGATACCTTAGGGTTTTAATCTATATTAACCCTACTTCTATCATGATATTTGAAACCAAAATTTTGCATGGGTAAATAGTAACAATTATTTCTAGCATGCATGGAGGAATTTAAATTTGACTTCAAATTTAAATTAGGGTTTACCTTACCCTTTACCTTTGGAGCTCTCCCTTGACATGAGCCTCCATTCTTCCTCCACTTCTTCTCCTCCTTCTTCAAATGTGCCAACTTTTTGATCTCTTTCTTCTTTTGGCATTTGGTGTGGTAATGACCCCACTCACCACACGTGAAGCACACTATGTACTTTTTCTCCTTCTTCTTCTTACAACTCAAATTAGATTCAAAATAAATTGAATTGAGTTTAGGAGATAACTTCTTCTTACCCATAGAACATCTACTTTTGTAGTGTCCCTTTTCATTACACCTGAAGCACACAATGTGATCTTTTGACTTTGCTTCGGTGGAAGTGCTCACTAGGTTGACCTCTTCCAAGATTTCTTATTCACTTGTCTTGGATTCTTCTTCAACCTTTGAGGGTGTAGATGTTATTTTTCCTCATCCACACTTGTGGATGGCCTTTCTTCATCCTTTTCCTCAAATGTGACCAAATTCATTTCCTCTTCTTCTTTTGATGTTGAATTGGTCTCAACATCCAATTGGTTCTTCTCTACTTGAGCTTCTTCATCCGTTTCTTCGGATTTTTCCTCCTCTTGTGTAGACAAAGGTTCTTCCCATGGAACCTTCTTTATCTTGTTCCACAAATCGTGGGTGTTCTCATAGTCACCTACATGACTCATCAAGTTATTAGGCAAAATATCAATTAAAATCGATATTACCTTTGAATTTGCCTTTGACCGTGAGGTTTGCTCTTCCGTCCAATATCGCGGTCGGAGTTTCTTCCCTTTCTTATCCTTCGGGACTTCGAACGGTTCATTTACCACCATCATGATGTCCCAATCCGTGTTGAAGAAGATCTCCATCTTCATCATCCAAAATGTGATGTCCCCAAGGCTTCCTCCTTCAAACTTTGGAGGTGCTATCAAGTCGGCCATCTTCTTGCTTCCTCGGCTATTAGTCCGAAGGAGAGCATTCTAGCTCTGATACCACTTGTAAGGGGATCGGTGGCTGGCTTGAAGGGGGGGTTGAATAGACGGTGCCCCTAAATCGATCGCTTCTCCTACGATGTTAGCTTGCGTAGCGGAATACAAACAAAACAAACAAGCTAAAGACTAAAATTAAGAAAGGAAATGCAAACCGCTAATACGTTCGTTTAACGTAGTCCGGAGATTAGGGCTCCTACTCCACGACATGTCCTTGAGGTGGACGATCCCGATTCGTCGGTGGATTAGCCCCCGGCAAACTCCGGCTATCTCAAGTAGCTCCTTGTGGGTGGAGAAACCTCACCACAACACTCACAAACACTTGAGAACAAGTAGACTACTAATTAGGGTTTACCACCACTAATTTCGTCAGGGATAACCAAGCTTCCAAGCCTTGGTTATATAGGTCGCGGGTTGAAAACTCCGCCTACCAGTCGACTGTCAAAACATGCAGTCGACTACCCTCTGTGGAAATTCGACCGTTACATCCCAACGGCTCGATACCAGTCGACTGCTAAAACTAGCAGTTGACTGCTCCACACTGACCGAACGAACAGAAGTATTCTGTTCGCTCCCAGTCGACGGCCCCAGTCGACTGCACCAGTCAACTGTTAAAACATGCAGTCGACTGCTACAGTAACGCTACAGTGCTTCTATAGTAACGCTATAGTAAAACCCTAAACCTAGGATTTTACTCCGAGTACAATCTCTCGTGCACTCGTACCCTCACCCTTATGACTTACATGACGCTTCTTTGCAGCCTTGACCTCTTGCCTTCAAGCCTACTTCCTTTGGCTCTCGTCCCTCAGATGCATTCAAGCCCGCGGCTTGTCCCCAATGTCATCTTTCGCGTATGCCTCAAAGTCGCTTCCCTCGGCCCTTATCCTCGCTGTCTGATCCACGGTCCCTCGGATGCTCCATCCTTCACCGGACCCGAAGCCATCAACCTGAGTCACATGTGTATCCTGCATACCTGCACACTCACATACACATATCAAATACAAGGGTGAACCTAACTTAAACCCTTTGCCCAAACACTAAAACACATGGTCGCACGGACCATTGGGATTGCTCCAACAGAACATCCCTTTTAAAGATAATTAGAGGCGCCTCCAATGCCACTGGAGGTGCCTTTAACCCTAAAATTTATCCCTGAAGAAGCAACTCTTATCGTTGATGAAGCCCATTGCCTTATCCAAGTGAAGGTGCCTTCAAAACTCTCCGGGGTGCCTCCAGCGCCAAGCTTCAAGATGCCTCCATTCACATGGGAGGCGCCTCCATGCCCTTTTGCGCAAGGACTTCGACTAAAGCCTCCAAGGTGTTTCCAGCAGCATAAGAGGTGCCTTGAGCACTATTCACCCAAGTTTTCTTATTCATTTTTTACTCCTACAAATTATGTTAGTTCAACAAGAAAATATTTAACCTGCAAAACATAATTAGCACAATTATAGAACAACAGTATTAATTAGATTCTATCTTTTCAAGACCAGGATCTAGTCATAGTCTTAGTTTAGGCTTCCAAAATAGACCTAAATTAGACTTGCTCCTAAAGCCCCAAATTAGGACTCGTCCTCACTGAAGCACTCTCCTCTAGCGACTTATCTTACTTACCATGCAGAATCGCTTGACTACCTTTCGACCCACCAGGTATTCTCGCCAATTGTTAAGTCCGCAAACGCAACTGGACTTTGGTCAAGTATCAGGTCCTGTGGACCCAGCTAGCCTTCTCACTAGATATTGGATCACTCCTTGATCTATCTGGACTTCTACACCAGCTATCAAGTCCTCTAGACTTAGCTAGATTTCAATTTTGTGTCAGATCTTGTTAAGTCTTGCACACTTGGTAGAAAGGTTAGATCACACCACATCTAACTTTAATCTATTTGTCATTCATTAAAACTTAAGTTTGATCATTGGTGTCAACTACACCAATACATCTTAGGGGTGAAGATCATTAGAAATCGTTCTAAAAGACTTTTGGGGTTGTCACAAGAGTCTTATATAAATATGATGTTATATCATTTTAGCATGTCTAATTGCAACATAGAACATACATCTATTGTGATAGTTACTATTTTAAGCAAGAGTATAAGTCCCAAAACTCCTGAGGTAATAACCAAGATGAATAAAAAATTATATACCAGCGCTATTGGTAGTTTGATGTATACTATATTGTGTATACATCCCGATATAAGCTATGTTGTTGGCATAGTTAGTCGCTTCCAGTTAAATCCAAGACCAAGATACTAGAAGGAGGTAAAAAGGATATTCAGATATCTCAAAGGGACAACAAATTATTGTCTATGTTTCTAAAGATCTAAGATGAGTCTGAAGGGCTACACAGATACAGATTAGACAGGTGACATTGATGATAGGAAATCCACATCGGGCCATATCTTTTTGCTGGATGGTGGCGCCATCTTATGGAACAGCAAGAAACATGCTTGTGTAGCGCTGTTGACAATGGAAGTATTTGGCTTGTGTAGCGGCTGTGCAAGAAGCTGTCGGGTTGAGAAGGTTCCTAAAGCATCTGAACATTGCTGAGGATAGTGGGAGTCATGTTACAGTGTACTATGATAGTCAAGCTGCAATAGCTTTCTCGAAGGATCCCAAATATCACAGCAAGGGCAATCATGTGAGGGATGTTGTGGCTAAAAAGATGGTAATTCGAAATAATTTTATTAGATTTTGTAAAAAAAATTAGAAATTTTCAGAATTTAAATGGAATCTGTATGACACGTTTAAGGGGATAAATCAGTTAAGCTTGGGGAAGGCCTGTTTAGAATACCCATTTTAGTTGGGAGTTGATTGGAATATAAACTTATGATTTGATTAATTGACCCTAAGTTGCATTAATTAAGCTATATAAAAACATAATCCTAAACCGAACCACATTCTTCTCCTTCCGACTTCTTCCTCTTCCCCAATCCCTCCGTTGCCTCCTCCCTCACGATCTCGCCTCACTGACACCCATCTTGCTATTGTCAGCCATTTTTCTTCATGTGAGGCCAGGAAAACAACTCCACCGGCCGTGTGAGAGCCACGGATGCTCTCCCTCTTGCGAACTCCTCTTCTTCCCTGACATCTTGTTCTCGCGCGTGTTCACATCGCCTTCTACCCGATCACCAATGACGCCACTTTATCGTCGGGAGTCGTCATCTCTGGAGTGGAGGATCGACACAAGGAGGGCTAGAGCTACCCTCCTTCCGGCTTGAGGACCAAATCAGAGTAGCGGTTGTGGCCACCCGAGAACTCATTGGCGACGGAACCCTAACATCCTGTCCATCGCCACACCAGTCTCTTTCACCGGATTTGAGGCGTAACTATCAGACTCTTTTCTCTATCCACAAAAGGGAGACAATAGCTTCGACCATCACTTTCCGGCTGCAACTCCTCCGGCTGTGAGTCAACGACGGTGCATTCAAACTTGGGACTCAGATTCGAGATGAGCACTTTGACGTGGGGATGATTTAGCTCGATCTACAATAAAGATAGGTACTTTTGACTTGTTTCTTTAGATCTTTGATCTTAGTGTATAAATTATGAATTGATTGGTAGTTTTATTACCTTGACTTTATTCACTTTGTTACTTGAGGTTGATACTTATTTTACTTGACCTTAGAACTGACCCATTTTATATCTACGTAGTCTCATTATTCTGCATGCTTGACGTTGTTATATATGTATGATATCATCATACCATAATGTAGTGTTGGGTAGCCCGATGCGGGTGCATGCTAAAACACATTTCGTAAACATGCACAGTGGAAAATAAAAATAATAATAATTCCTAATTATTACATCACACGCACCACCCGCATACAAGGATACAACATACCAGACATGATCACATAATAAAAATTTTACAAAAAGTAAATTTACGCTAGGTATACCTGTCAGATGATGCGTAGAAGATTCCATCGGATGATCCGAAGTGGTAAGAAGATCAACCAAGCGACACTCGGAAGCCTCGTCTGTACTTGTATCCATGCCCAGCTATCTTTGAGACGACTGCAATAAGTCCAAGTTGTGTCTCCGCTTCGGTACTAGCCAAAGGTGGGAGACGGTTTGATCCAAGAGAGGGATCGTGGTCCGATTCATGTCTTATGGCCGAAGCAACCCGACGACACAAAAGGGAAGAGAGGAGATCCTTTTACGGTTGTTGTCCCAGCGGCACAGCAGGTCCTTACCTGTTGTTCGGCGGTCGGAGGGTGGCCAAAAGGTCCGACAACTACAATAGCTGCCGGCAATGAAGCTATGAGTAGCGGCAGTAAGAGGACAGGCGGTAGGAACAACCGGCGATGTAGTCCTCCGACAACCGCAGCAAGCGGCGGCACTCGGGCGCGGCAAGCGCTCGGTCAATGCTTGCAGCCAAGGGTGACGGTGTAAGGAGGACACTCCTCCTTTGTCCTTGTTGTCGGGCGATTGTGGTCGGAGGACTGGTGTCAGCAGCGACGCTGACGAAGCTTGGAGGCGACAATACAAAAAGGGGCGAAGCCTTGTGTTCGGCGGCGGCAGAAAAACGAGAGAGAGAAGAAAGGAAAAAGGGAAAATTTGCATGCAGTCTCCATTAGCAAACATAACTTTGCATGCAGTCCCTACTTCCCAAATTCTTTGTTTTCACTCCCTAGTCAAATATATTTACCTAATTACCCATGATATTTTTAGGTATAAAAAGTTCAAAAATCAGTATAATTCATCTTAAGTTGAGTACATTAAATTTAGAATCTAGTATATTTTTTATCAAATTGAGTACGATTTATTTTTTATCTTAATTGGATGGAAAATATATTAGATTTCTTTAAATGGTACTCAATTGGATGAAAAATATAATAGATTTTCTTTAAATGATAAATATTGTTGAATTTAGGAGGAATTATATTAAGAAAAAAGTTGTGCTCAATTTAATAGAAAATATACTCGATTCTAGTTTAAAGTGCTGAATTTAATAGGAATTATACTCGTTTTTAGACTATTTGTACCTAAAAAAATATGAGAGTTAATTTTGATCAAAAATATACACGATTTTATTTAAATGGTACTCAATTGGATGAAAATATACTAAATTTTGTTTAAATGGTACTGAATTTAGGAGAAATTATATTAAACAGGGAAAAAATCATGCTCAATTTAATAGAATATATACTTGATTCTAATGTAAAATAATGAATTTAACAGAAAGTATACTCGTTTTTAGATTTTTTTATACCTAAAAAAAATATGAGAGATAATTTTGATAGAAAATATACTCGATTCTAATATAAAATACTGACATTAAGAAGAATTATACTCATTCTTGGACTTTTTATACCTAAAAAATCTGAGGGTAATTAGGTCATGATATTTACATGAGGGGAGTTAAAGCAAAGGAAACTTTACATGTAGGGAGTGAAAACAAAGTTTTTTGGATAGAGGGACTGCATGCAAAATTAAGAATGGGATTGGGGATTTTTCTCCCTTTACCGAAGGAAAAATGAGAAAAAAACTTTTTTTTTCAATTCACGTGTATATATATATATATATATATATATATATATATCAAATATATATATTTCTTATTGGATTTGGATCAAATCCAAAACTGTAACCTTTAACCCGCAATCCATACTAATAGTATTAAGTTTGATTCAAAATCAAATTTCATGGTTTAATAACCAAATCTCTTTTAATTAAAGAACCAAATCAATTTAGTTCATTAATTAAACTAAAGAGCGTCCAACTCGTCTTCAAAAGACGTGACTCATTCGCTCTTTTGTTGCACTATTCTGATTCCATATTTGCCCTTTGTTTGGTCCAATCAGAATTAATCTCTCTCGATCTGTGAATCCAATTCTCAAACACATTTTATATCTCTTAGATAAACTCGTAGTGCGTGTGACCTTATAGGTTCCTGGTTATGTTGGTCGTCCATAATTAACCATTAATTATGGAACGATCATGAGTGACACATAGTAGTACATCATAATCCCTAATTAAGCGAAAAATAATAGGTTCATCTCGGAACCACTTTTAAACCCTTCAGCAGCTACAATAAGTCGTGTCATGTTCCTTTCACTCGTTTTATATCCACTTAGTTCAGGACATGGTCTATGTGTCAGTCCCCACTAGGTTGACTATGTCGCACTTAGCCCAAGTAATACTTCCTCATTCTGCGGATTCAAATTACTCTGACATGTGTCTAAGAGTCTCGTACTCTTAACATGACTCTTAGACACATGATGCTTTGATCAAAGACTTTGAGTAATAATCTTAACGAGTGGCCATAGGATATACGTTTCTCGCAAGGAGCGGTGAATTCCTTGTGGGCTATCCAAACACCTTCGGACATTTCAACTTATACCCAATCATCCCGGATCCACACACTACAAGAAAATTGGGATTCTACAACACTTAAACGACAACGCTTTTTATAAAAAGCGTTGTCTATTTTTTTTTAACAACGCTTTTAGTGAAAAGCGTTGTCTATTTCATTATTTTCTTATTAATAGACAACACTTTTCTAAAAATCGTTGTCTATTAGTGATTTTTACGGGTCAAAGACAACGCTTTGTAAAAAGTGTTGTCTATTAGCATTTTTTTTAGTGTCTACAACAACGTTTTTAAAAAAGTGTTGTCTATTGTGAAGTTCTCATCTAAATCTTGATTAATACAAACCGTTGGATCTAAGTAAGGAATAGAAAACCCAAACCCTTCTCCCAACTCCGATCTTCCGATCGTTTTTTATCCCGAACCCTTCTCCCAACTCCTCATCTCATCGCGGTCTTCTCCATCCAACTCCTCTCCGGCAAACCCCTCTCTGGTAAACCCCTCTCCACGAACCACTCCTCCGACCTCCTCTCCATCAAGACCACGGGATTAATCTCTTCGCCTCCGTCGCCTCATTCAAGCTTCCTTCACACTGCCCAGTCTCTTTGACCACACTTTATTCAAGCGGCAGATCCCGGAACTGGTCGAGCTCCAGGTCATCGAAGACCTTGCGACGGCAGCTCAGCCGCGACTCCAGCTCCCGAGCTTAACCCCTTTCCAGTCGAGCGAAGGAGAAAGTAAGGAGTAAGCCTCCTTCGTCCTCTCTCTCTCTCTCTTTCTCTCGGAGTTTATTCTTCTTTCAGGCGCCTCACCCTTCCTTCGATTACAAGCGTAAAGGTAAGCGATCTGCTTTGCTTGTCCATGGAAGAACGACGAGGTCATCTCTAGGTTACATTTTTTTCCCTCTCCCTTGCTTTCTTCTTGAACCTTTTGTGTCGATTCACGACGAAACATTTGATCTCAGTTCTGAATTAGAAGCTCTAGTATGTAAATGGGCAACCTTTTGTCTCTAACTATTTAGTTTTCAGAATCCGACATTTGGGGATAGAAATGTTTCGTCTTTTCTCTCTCTCTCTCTAGGGCTACTAGACTGTAGCCTTCTGGATTAACTTGTGTTTATCTTGTTATTAGGTTCTCGGTGGAGTGATCATGCTAACTTCATTCATTTTTAGGGTTTTGATGTAAGACACCAAAAAACTTTGTTGCTTTGGACTGGGCGATGTTTACAGTGAGAAACTGGTGTGTTGATTATACTTTACAAACTGATTTTTGTCTATGCTTATCCATCTTACGAGTGTTACAAGACCCTAGAATTGAATAAGCAAGAGATTGAGCAGTTGCGTTTCTGGTGCCAATATTGGTCAGTCAAGCAAAATTCGTCTATATGTTCTCATAAACAAACATGATGAATTATTTGTTCCCTTTTTAGGATTCTATTTGGATTGTTGAGAGAATTGGGAGTATTTGCTGATATTCTCTTCTCATGGTGAGCATGGAATTTTTTTCTTTTTATAATTGTTGCAATATCTACACCTCTTATCATTTTCCTTTTCGCCATGTAGGTTACCATTCTATTATGGAGCAAAGCTTGGCGCCTTCCTGTATTTGTGGCATCCCCGGACAAAAGTATGATACTCCTTTCTACAACTTAACTAATTCTAAGAACTTTTGTATTGTCAGAATTTGTTTGTGGTTCATTTTGTGAAATTTCTTTTTTTAAACAATACTTCATTTAACTAGCTTAACAATGAATAATGATTGGAGTTATGTAAAGTGGGTAATCTCAGTTGGATATATCCAGTGATACTGAAAGTAATAAGTGTTTTTATATTTTTCCTATCTAGACTAGCTTTTTCATGTCTACCTTACAACTTGGTCTAACTAGTATTACAAATCTAAATCATTTTAGGGAGCAACATTTGTCTATGAGACATTCCTGGCGCCTTTTATCGCAGAGCATGAGTCTGAGATTGATCCGTCTTTGTTTGAGTTTAGAGCTAGGGCAGCAGATTGGGGATTGATAGCTTGGCAGATGGCTATTAGCTACTTGCAGACAAGTGTTCCTGAGATGAAGAAATATGCTATTTCATTGATGCCAACAATGAACTCTATAGAGTTATGGTTATAGCAAAGAATAGGAGTTTTTTTATGTCTTCAATCATATTAGCACTCTGCTTTTAGTTTTCCTTGTAGTTGATCCCAAATAAGTAGGGAGAAAAAAACTATATTTATTTCTTTTTTACTTCTATATATGTGGTAAATGACGAACCACATCGAAGAGGTACATAGCTCAACAAGGTGAAACCAATCAATCGAAAGCTCAATTAGCTACATGCTCAATCTAATAAAGTATGTTTCATGTACTTAATTAGCATCCTTAAATTCTCTCATAGACACACTGTTAAGTCATAATTTTCTTTCTTAATATATATATATATATATATATTTCCATGTTGTTAAATTAATTATAGGGGTTTAAATCTATTTAGGAACCACTAGCAACGCCAGTGCACTGAGCAACATGACCCTGGAAGAGTGCCAAAGTTTGTGCTGGACGAACTGTTCTTGCGTGGCATTTTCTATGATCAGAGACATGTGCCTATCTTGGCCTGCTGACCTGATGGATATTAGGGTTTTTGCACAAGGCGGCAATGATCTATACGTTCGGCTTGCAGCTTCTGAATTAGGTAACAACTTCCTGTGCAGAACTATGCATTCAGCTTTCAGTTTCTAGTTTTATGAACTAAAATGTAGCAGAACTAAAATCAACTTCATGTGCAGATTCAATAAGGAGTTCAGGAAAGCAGAAATCATTAGTGATAAAAGTTTCTGTTCCAGTGCTGAGCTTTCTATTGTTACTATGTGTTGGTTCATTTTTATGGTTGGAGCGAAGAAGCAAGCTCGGTATGTTTGCTACTATTCATTGTTCATACGAGCAACAGAAATTAAACAATGGTTGCTTGTGATATCTAAAAGCTATTACCTTGTATAACTTGTTCATTTTTTAATAGTTAAACCAGACATAGTAGACCCCTCCACTCCCAAAGAAACAGAGCTCGACTTGCCGTTATATCGTATGGTTTCGATAAGAGCTGCCACAAATGAATTTTCAAGAGACAATATAGTTGGAATGGGTGGATTTGGCTTTATTTACAAGGTGAAGATGCTACCTTTTTTTTTATTTGTAAGTTAATATATGCACTTAACATTATTTTTGACAACTAACATTCACTCTCTAAGATATCAGGGTAAATTAGCAGATGGACAAGAGGTTGCTGTGAAAAGATTGTCCAAAGCTTCTGAACAAGGTACAGATGAGTTCAAGACTGAGGTTTCGATCATTGCCAAACTACAACACCGAAATCTTGTTCGTCTACTGGGTTACTGCATCGAGGATGAGGAAAGAATCCTGATCTACGAGTTCATGACAAATAAAAGCTTGGACACTTTCATATTTGGTTAGCACGGAAACTGACTACTCTATACCTTCTGAAATGCATCTCATGCACCATGTCCTGTTTGTATAGAATCAATACATATGCAATAATGCAATTATGACAAAACTCGAATTATTTTAAAGCTTCGAACATTTCTGTATGTGCACACACAAATCTAACAAGACAAGTTTAAGAGGATCTTAGTATAATGACTAACCTAGACTGAACATTCAACAGATAGAAGAAAGAGTGAAGAAACGTTTCATTTCTGCAAGCTTTCTTTCTGCAGTTTGAAGAAACGTTGTATTTCTGCAAGCTTTCTTTCTTTCTTTCTGCAAGCGCCATTTCATTTCTGAGTATTGAGTTTTGGTTCATTTATAGAAAATAGCTAGTAGAAGTAATTTTTTTGTTCAAACTATTGACTGTAATTTTTTGTTTATATTTCAGGCCATGTTCAATCTGTTCAAAGCTCACAAAGATCCTAGACAAAATCCAATTGCTTATTCCTGTAATAGATTGAGAAAGACAAGCTACTTCTTCAGTATTGTGGTAGTAATTACTGTACTGTATCCAATTCTCAAGACGATAATAATTTTTGAGTGTAGCTAGTAGAAGTAAACAGATTGTTGGCTTCGAGGTCGGCTAATTAGTTTGTGCTCTTTTGTTTTATATGTGAATATCACTATCTATTTTGAAACAGAATTAGTGTTAATTTTGATATTTACTAGCTTCTCATGTAATTAAATACTAATATTACTTCAATTTCAGAATTCTATTATTTTGGTATGAGTTTGAAATCATTAGCTGAGTTGATTATATATAAAATTCGAATCTAGACATGGTAAAAGAAAAATAATAGTTTCGTAAATTTAAAAATAAGGATTTTTAAATAATTTTTTTAATTTTTTTCTTTGAAACGACAACGCTTTTAAAGCGTTGCAAAAAGTGTTGTCTTTATAAAAAAACAACAACGCTTTTAAAGCGTTGTAATAGTGCTGTCTTTGCAAAACATGACTACGCTTTTAAAGCGTTGCAAAAGCGTTGTTTTTGCTACAAACGACAACGCTTTAAAAGTGTTGTCGTTGAGCAGACTTTTAACAACAGTGCCTTTAACAACGCTTTTTCAGGCACAAAGACAACGCTTTAAAAGCGTTGTCTATTAGCTTTTTTCTTGTAGTGACACCTTAATGAGATGCTTGCTTAAGATGTCAAAGTATAAACTTCCATGACCAAGGTGACTTGTATACCTTAAGTCGAAGGAAACTTGCACTCAAGTTGCAGTAAGAGCTTCATTGACATATCTATATATGTAGAGAACCATATGAAGTCTTACAGCATGTCACTCTAATAAATTAGTTACCATAACTAGTATCCATGTTTAACTCTCGACATCCCAATGTCTTCAGCATATGAGAAAATAGCTGATTGGCTAAACCAAAGAGTATAACCCGTGCTAGTCTATCAGAATCGATGATGTCCAAACTCATCAATTCATTGACTAGGGAATATTCCAATACATTCATAATTGCACATGTAGAGATACTTACAGGTTGTAATTCAATCACAAGTTCTCTCATATTATTAATTGGATCGCGGGCATTCAATACGTGAGTTTAAGATCCAATCATACACATAGAGAATGTGCACCCAAATAGTGAATCTATATTTATCAAATAAATAGTAAAAATCATAAGGCGATTGTCTTAGGAGATCCCTCAAAATCCAACATGTAGGACGTTGGATATCCTACATTTTGCTAGACCCCTGGCTGATGATTTGAGCTGTGTTTATAGTTAGGTTGATCATACCGTAGTATAGGATATCGAGTATCCTACTAAATCTTTGATTGTTAATTAGGCTCATGTCTATACGCTAGTGAGGTTAGACTCTCTTGCGTACCATTTCATTGATATATCCTATCGACCATTGTCTCTCATTCGTAGTTGAGGGAGTCGTCAGTGATCATGATGCATATGGCTAGATAGTAACCTTACCCATTGTCTGCCCACGGGACCATCCGTGATAAAGTGTTTCTTCTTTAGACAGTGGTCACTTATATGTCTGGATTGCCCACAAGATTCATCCGTGGTAGAGCGTTTCTCCCACAGTCTTTAGCTAGATAGCTACTACCCGTCTGCCCATGAGACCATTCGTGGTAAAGCGTTTCTCCCGCAGACAGGGACCCTAACATTTTGGACTTCCCACGAGACCATTCGTGGTAGAGCGTTTCTCTCGCGGTTCCTATTTAGATGTCTTAGTCATTTGTAGTTCTTGTGGTAGAGTGTTTGCTCACATGTATGATGACTTGTTTTTGTTATATGCTAGTTATGCATTAGTTTGTGTAGGGTTAGATGTACAATATGTACTCCCCAGTTATTGGTCTTACTTGGCTGAGCAGGTTAGTAGATGGTTATAGTGGCTACTTATATTGACTTTGTTACTTCTATAGTAAGTATTTCACCTGAGGTTATATCCTATGTTCTATATGTTTTGTACCCGCTAAGTATTTTTATACTCATTACCCCTTGCTTCCCTTTTGTTTCCAGGTTAGTAGGATATGTCATGTCGCTCGGAGATCCTGGTTGTCAGTCCCGCATTACATTCGAGATCGTGTTCTCCTCGTTATGTATGGTTGCTTGTATTACATTTTGGTTTTGTTCGTGGATTTTAGTCTTGTGGTGGATTTGTATTTGTCGTGTTAAGCCGAGCCGGCTCGCAGTTTATCATTTTGGATTGGGTGACCTACCCATTTGTCTTCTATTGTATTTTTAGTACAGCCGTGTGAGTTGTTGTTTATTACTTGTGCGGCCTTGTGGCCTTGTATCTATGTTTGAATTGTCACAGTTATAGGGGAGAGGATGTCCATTTGTCGGGCAGAGACTCTTCTGGGGTGTGACATGAAGTCTTTGGGATTTCATAAAATGTAACACTTTGTAAAGATAATTAGATATATGAAATGTCATGATCTGTTCAGTATAAGTATATTTGTTACATTTGAATAGAAGTCTCGATGATCATGTGGTAGGTTGAGATTAGTTCACTCACATAGACAATCGTCTCTGTTTGTTAAGTATAAATAGAGGTAAGACCGTTACTTATGAGACAACTTATGTAGCTATGAATAAAGACATACCCATAAGTTAAGGTCGTCTTGATAATTGTGTCAAGATAAGATCATTTATGTATTAATAATGATTGAAGTAAATATACCTACTATTTATTGAACCTGTTGGAAGCTAGATTTGAATTTGAGTTGAATTCAAGATTAGACATTAGGTATGTTTAGATCAAAATCTATATGATATTAAATTTGATAACAACATGTGCTCTTTTTAGTAAAAAAATATAACATCGTAACATGTAATTCATACCACATGTGCTATTACGACAATGAGAGTAGTAAGAGAACAGATCCCTACTTTTCTACTATATGAAACTCTTGAGATTATAAGTTAATCTCAGTTTTACCCTAAGTGACTATTTAGCTGTTTACTTGAAGTTTTAATCAATGACTGCTACTTTACTATGTATCCTATGACTATGGATGATTCGGTCTTGGAGCATAACTAACAAAGTGATTGATTAGAATGAATATATTCTAGCTAAAAAGAAAGATTAAATAGATTTACATCTTTTAATATTATTCGTTGATCTACCCATTTCTGTTGTGTGTAGAAATAATTGTGAATATTAAATATGAAATATGCTCTTGACATAATAGTCATTATGAGGGATTAGAGATGTTCATATTAATGTAAATGAAGATTATTTAATCTGGGTAAGTAGCAAAACAAAGATATCTCCAAGATAATGATTGTGCGCCACTAGGAGATTGGATGTTTCCTGGATAACAGATATGTACTAGCAGAAGAGAGGCTATGTGTCATTATGAGAGTGTCTCTGATTCATTTGGAAGAGCGGTTATGTAAGGTGTTACAATCTTCTTAGTGACAATCACTCAATATGTTTGTTGTCGCACGAACTATTTTCCCTTAAGTATGGATTGAATGTTCTGCTTACTCTTTGTGACTTGATTCTTATATAGTCTATGTGACTTATTTAGTCTTTGTGGCTAACTAGTCTAAGTAACTTGATTCTGACTTAGTCTTAGTGACTTAATTATCTTAGATGAGTGGGAGATGGGAACGTGGGCATGCCCACGTTCGCCACATTTCCTTGGGACAAAATGTCCCTTTTACTTATGAGATAATTCTCATTATAAAAGGAGCATCCAAGGGTGAGAAGAAGGGTCCATAACGTGAGAGATATTTGATATGTAAAATTCGTTTTCACCGAAGAAGGAGAAACATTCAAGCAACAGGGATTTGGTTCGTAAAATTGTCGAGAAGCGTTTGTCACTGTAGCCTTGTCGCCGATAGCAAGAGGTGGATTTCTTCGGTATTTTTTCTGCTCAATTCTCCAAGATCTTTTCTAGAGCAAAGTATGAGATTTACTATTTCATACAATATTTACGTTCTATTTTCATCATAAGTTTAGTCGAAGTAAAAGGAAAGGAAGAGAGACTTTTGATGGCTTGGTTGAAGTTATCGAAGAGACTTGGTACTATTTTGAGTGTTGAGATGAAAAGGTCAATTGAGAGAGACTTAGTCATGCCATAGAAGATCAATGATTAATCATATTTTACATCGATTGCCTCACCTTACTATGGTAGATCGTATAGAGCCAAGCATATAATTTGATGTGATCACAAGTCGATTGGTGTCTTGTTAAGCATATATGATAATGAGATGGTGCCTTAAGTGAAGACCCTTTTTGGTGATAGCATCTAAGACTTCCTTTTGACGAAATATAAAATAGCTATGTGAACAAAGTTTAATGTTTAAGAGTTTTCAAATTTCTCTTTTTTTTGTTTCTTAATTTATATTCAAGTGCTAAATTTTTAGTTAGAATTATGTACTTATCTATATTAGTGTTTATGTTTGAACTGAGAGTGCCTTAAAAGCATTTATGGAAGATTATCAATATATCATGCATAAATGTTTTATTCTTCTATAAGGGGGTTATCAAGGTCTTTTTAGGTTAAAATGGCAATATGAGATCTTAATTAAATTTATAATTCTTTATTTTTTAAAATAATATTTAATTGTCTCTGATGATATACTGATATGAACTTTTATAGATCTCTATAATTGCCTTCATAAAATTCTCTCTCTAAAAAATTAAAATTTTGGAGACACTTATGCCTACTTTTAAATAAATTTTAAAGCCAAAATTATTGACTATATTTTAAAAAAATATTTTTAAAATATTATAATTGTTTCTATAAATATCTTTAAATATAATACTATTTTAGGACACTAAATTCTAGAAGCGAATTTAAAATTTGCCTCAATATATTTTAGAGATTAATTTCTTTGTTCCTGTGATGAAACCATTAACACAAGAAAAATAGGAAGGCTGATCAGTTCTTAAAAAATTCAAATGAAAAAAAATTAGCCCCATAAAAGCAGCAAGTGAAAATTAGAGAAATCTTCACCAACATTTCTTTAAAAAAATAAAGTAAAATGAATATTATTTAACTGTGAGATCTAACCTCCCACAATTAGCTCACCATAATTCAAATATGCACCATGAAACTTGAGGATGGTTTAAGATTTAAGATCAACTTAGTCTCCAACAACAAAGTATTCTCTTTCGTTTATTCCATTAGAGATCACAAAAAAAAAAAACTCTACCACTCATTGTACAACTTGCAAAAGTCGCACAAACAAAATGCCAAAAAAGCCTCATGAATTAAAAATTACAGCTGTTGACAGTTGAAACTTATTGCATGCCAAAGCATTAATTTGTAGCAGTAATGTAATTATCGCAAGCATAGTTCAGTTTGATGAAGAGGAATGGGGTGAGGCGGATCGAGAAGAAGTTGGATCTGATGGGCCACTCTGCTGCTCTTCTGCGATCGATTCAGCTTGTGCCATTGGAGTAGGATCTGGTTTTTTGGTTTGTAACCGATATTTCTAGGAGAAAAAAAAGTGAATTTTTTGTTTTTGTTTCTGTTTCAGTGGTTAAAATAATGAGGAAGGGGAGGAATTTGATAGTGATTGTAATCGTAAACTCACCTGCAAATGGCTTTTCACTTCATCGTTGGAGAGACCATCCACCTTCATCACTTCTCTGATTTGCTTAGGAGTTGCCACTGCGCACAGAACAAAGATGTTGAAATTGTCTTCAATTTTTCTTTTCTTTTCTTTTTTGATTGTCAATTTCGACTTAGAGAATGGAGAGGAAGCGGAATTGTGAGTCCAACCTCGTGCGCCGCCGAGCTGATCGAGAGCGGAAAGGAACCGTCGGTGCAGATCCGGCGACCAGCAGAGCCTTGCTTTTCTCGGTTCCTGCTGTTGCACATGCGAGATGCGGTGATTGTTCGGCAACGCCGGAGATATTCTAGTTTGGCGGTAACCGTCGGTGATGGGAGGGAGAATAAAGCCCCCCCTGTTCATAGCAGGGGCATGGTCGAATAGACCTGGAAATCTCGGCCTCTCCTGATTGTAGTTCGCAGCTATGGAGGATGGGCTTCGGAAAGCTACGAATGCGTCGCCTCCCCCGCCGCCGCCGTAGCAGAACATTCTCGGCTTCATCTGGAAATCGAACTCTCGACCATCCTGATGACCAAGGAACACGAAAGGTGTCATCTTTTTGCAAGAATCGTTCGCAAAATTGAACCTTTATACCTCTTTCACAACAATCCCCGCATTCTCCCCGTTCCACCGATTGCTGCTGCCGGGACTGCTGCCCCAGCGTGGAGCAGATCTCTTCCAGTTCGTCATCTCGACGCCTCTCACCGGATCAACCCCCTTGTCCACCTCTTCGAATCTTCTCTTAACGGGGATGTACCCCCCAAACACGCGCACGAACTTATCGCCTCTCCATCGCTCGAGCTCCTTCTCTAACCCAACAATCACTGAGACACCACCAGCGAAACACACCAGTCGGAAAAAATATTAAAAAAAAAAAAAATCCTCTTTTAGGTCAAAAGAAATCGGAAAAGGGGAAAACCAACAACGAACCATCGGCGAGCAGATTCATGCACTGAGGCAGCTCCCTCTTGAAGCCCGCGATCTTCCGCCTCTCCCGCTCCAAGATCCTCACCGACTCCTCCAGCCTAGCCGCCGCCCCTTCTCCGCTCTCCGACGCTCGCTTCACGTAGTCGCCGACTATCATAGCGGCGAACTGCGCCAAGTCGGAGCGAATCTCCTCCGCCGCCGATTCCATTTCCGCTCTCAGACCAGAACGACAAGGCAGGGGAAATTGAGAGAAACCCAAACCCGTCCTCTTTATATAGATGGATTGAGGTGGCCAGTGGAGGAACAAAAAAACAGAAGGTGACGAGTCCCCGATTCACCGCGTAGCGATCCGCCCCGAGTCACTACCTCGAGCTCGCCGATTTTGGAATCTCCTGATCGGTTCCGACTCGCCGAGTTAGGAATCGTCCTAACTGCCTTCCCAAACCGCCCGCAATCCAGTTAACTAAAATATTCCTCTATATTATGGCGGGGCCCACGGAACGTTCTATAAAATTCCACAGAGCAAATTCCTTTGCCATCGATAAAAAATCAACGGCCGCAATTCAATCTCAATTTGATCAAATGGCTACAGTGAGATTTCGACCAAAGATCCCTCCGGACAAATCACCTTCCTCATCGCGTGGGTTTGTTATGGAATGTTCTTCAGTTTAATTATCAATGACTTCTTTAATTTTTAAATTTTTTATTAAGAATTTATTTAATTATATATGAATATTATATATTTTTTTATCATGAACTATATCCATTAATATTAATCATAAGCAATTTAACTATGTTTGGTAAGGAGGGATGAATAAAATAAAATGAATATTCAATAAAGGTCTATTTGTCCATTCCATATTCAAAGAATTATAATATTAAATTTCGATCTTCCATTTTATTTTTCTCGTTGTGTATTTAAAAAATAGTGATAAAAAGGATGAATAAATCAAAGTAAGTATTAAAAAAAATTATGAATATAAAATAATTAGAATTCTAAATTTTAAGTTTCCATTTTTTTTCCTGTTATGCATTCAAAAACTTGAAATGAAAAATTTTATCTAATAAAGCATAATATTAAAAAAAATATATATTGTATATCTAGATAGAGTATGCACCAGGTGAAACTGATAAAGTAAGTTAATTTATCTGAGCTAATGCCATCGAACTAATAGCTGAGCTAATTAATTCTCAACTATTATAATCTTGATGTTCAAGTGAACAGACAAGTTTCCTTTATTTTTTCATATCGCCATCGCCAGCCAAAAATACAATTTCACGCGTTTGCTGCCAAAGTCAATAGAAAAGAGAAAACTTCCAAAAATATTTCTTTTTATCTAGGGAATTTGAAGGTAGATTTTTTTTAAATTATGTACCGCATGGATCTAAAGTGTAATTTATACACAGTCCTAACTCTAAAATATTCATCCTATTTAAAATTTTAGTTTTATTTATTTTGTTTATTCCTCTGAATACTTTATTAGACGCAATTTTTAGAAAATTTCTATTTCTTTTACTTTCTTACTCTATTGATTGTTGCCCATCATAACTGATCCAATTGAGATGGGTCAACTTTTTGAAATTGATTCATCTCAAAAAGTTAGTGAAGCCAGTTGATTGGGGATGTGACTTTTTAATAGACTTTGTGAAGACTATGTCTAATTTATAAGGACAAAAATATCAATATCGGATCGGAGGGTCCTCGGCGTTGGCCCTTCGACGCTCAAGTCAGTCACCGACAACAGCAAAGAGGAACACGAATAATAAATGAAAGCTGTCAATAGTAGAATAGGTGTGCTCGCATACCTCTTCCGGTAGTTGAACCTCCCCTTTATATAGAGCTACGATGACGGACGAGCATGCGTCTCCAAGCATATGGAGTTGTAGAAACGTGCGGGCACACGTTCCAAGACACTTGTACGTTTCCATACTTGTCTTATGAAAGGACGTGTCAGTAAAGCGTCTTTGACACTTCACCTTAACTGGGTGTGCAAACCTCTGATGAGATGTTGGAAGCTTCTGTCATACGATCTGCTTGTTGACTATGCTTGGTGTCAGCGACATTATCTCCCAGAAGGATATTGAGAGATACGTCAGTGATCCCTTTGCTTGGCCGAGCGGGATAGCTGCTTGACCGAATACTCCCCTGCTCGACTTGACTGGGCCGCTTTTCCATGGGGTAATGCGACTTGAGAGCTTGTGTTCGACCGACCGGGCTAACGCCCCGGTCGCCCTAACACTCATCTGCTCTATGATAAGTATCCAATGATCTTGGCTACACGGGCCTTCTGATCTAGCCAGATCATTGCCGGTCGAGAGCCTTATTCCCGATCAGTCATTGCAATAGAGACCGACTTGGACCCCTTCAGGGCATGCTTGCCGATTCCCTGGCATCGACCTCCTTAACTTTGACCTCCACGTTGGCCTCCATCTCCGTCCTTTGCCCCACACTTAGTAGGCTCTCCTTTATTACCGCATCACAAGTCATTTCCTTATATCTAGTTGAAAGAAGCTGCAGGTCTGACTGATTGGATAAGTAGTGCCTTGGGTGACCTTCTGCCTATCGGGCACTCTCTGTGGTCTGGTTGTCGATTGGGAACTAGTTAAAACACCTGCCCTAGACTCAGCCCTGAGGACTTGACCTGTCGTTGCTCAACCAAGAATTATACGGCGATAGGCGCCAGGGTCATACGTAGAGACTGAGCTACCTAAGCTTAGATAACCTGAGCAGTAGGTAACAAGCTAGAGACTAGTTAAAACACTTGCCCCAGACTCAACCCTGAGGACCCAACCTGTCGTTGCCCGACCAGGAATGATATGGGGGTAGGCGCCAGGGCCATACGTAGAGACTGAGTTGTTTGAGCTTAGATAACCTGAGTAGTGGTAACCAGACGGGGACTAATTGAAGCACTTACCTCAGACTCAACCCTGAGGAACCGACCTGCCTTTGTTATTTTTGGACAATGCCTGAGCGGTGCATTACCCGGATGCTTTGGGGACTTAACCATACGGATCTCGCCAAGTCGGGGGCATGCCCGCTCGAGTGTGCTCCTTCAATACTTGTCTCCTATAGTCATATATTTTGGCATATGGTATTTGTAACTGTCGTTCGACTCGAGATCGTCATTATTACCAGCTTAAGGTCACCTAGGTTTCATCAACCACACCTGGGTTTATAGCCTTTTCTTGGCTTAAATCGTGAGAGTTTATAGTCGCCGCTCGACTTACACAAGAGTTTATAGTCGCTGTTTGACTTTTGATTGGCGTAGACATGAGTTTATAGTCGCCGCTCGACTGTTGATTTTCTTCGCAAGAGTTTATATCCATCGTTCGACTGTTGATATTATTTTACTCAAGGGTTTATATTGCTGCTCGACTATTGACGAAAACTAGGGTTTATAGTTACCACTCGATTGTTGATGAAGATCAGAATTTATAGTCGCCGCTCGACTATTGATATTTTTTTACTCAAGGGTTTATAGTCACCGCTCGAATATTGACAAAGACTAGGATTTATAGTTGCCGCTCGACTGTTGACAAAAACCAGAGTTTATAGTCACAACTCAACTATTGATATTCTTTTACTCAAGGGTTTATAGTCGCTGCTCGACTATTGACGAAGACTAGGGTTTATAGTCGCTGCTTGACTGTTGACGAAGATGAGGGTTTATAGTCACCATTCGACTGTTAATATTCTTTTACTCAAGGGTTTATAGTCACCGCTCGACTATTTCTGATTCTCTTGAGTTTATAGCTGTCACTCGGTTTTTTTTTAACTTCTGATCTAGGGTTTATAGTCGCTGCTCAACTTAACACATGGTTGATCGACCAAATAGTCTCAAGCACTTAGTTTTTTCCTTCAGCATTCCCTGCATGGCTAATACAAATGTTATGACAGGTTACTTAACACATTCACGAACCTTTAGCCCGTTCAGTACGGTTGAAGATGATTTGTACTCCAAGGTCACTCAAGGATTTATCCATGTTCGTCTTCTAAATAATATGCTCCCAACCCGAGCTTCTGAATCACCTTGTATGATCCTTCCCATGGCGCCTCGAGCTTAATGGCGTCCCCGGCCGACTTTACTCTTTTCCAGATCAGATCGTCGACTTGGAATGACTTTGGAATTACTCTACGATTGTAACTTTGCTTTATACATTGTCGGTACGTCATTAACCGTGCGACTGCTTTATCCCGAGCTTCATTTACCAAGTCTAGCTCCATCAATCGCTGATCGACGTTATCCTCATCATAGAGTGACACCCGATAAGACTCTACTCCCACTTCGACCTGCACGACTGCCTCCTCCCCCGTAAACTAGTTGGAATGGGGTTATGCCAAATGCCTCTCTAGGAGCAGTGTGATACGTCCATAGCACACTTCGACCCAGCTTCCTCCAGCATGGTTGAGCTGAGTGTGAAGCCCTCTGAGGATTTCGCGGTTGATGACTTCCGTCAGGTCGTTGCTTTGCAGATAGGGCACTGACGTGAATGATTGCTTTATCCCGAGCTTATCTTCTGATCCTACACACTTGAGCAGCGATTGGGAGAAAGCTTTCTTGTATAACTGATCACCGATTAGTGTGAACCTCCCGACTCTCTTTTTCAGCATATGTGCTTCCATCTGATCGACGGGCCTAGTGCCCGCTCAGAGAAATTCAACGGAAGGCATCCTCCAGTCGCTCGGCAAACCTCCTATGGTAGTCCTGTCGATGTGCACCACCAATAGAACTTGTTCGACCGACTTGTCAACGACAATTGGGCTTAAGGAGCTTGCTAACATAGCCAACTCGTCAGCAAATTGGTTGTCCGATCGGGGAACTTTTCGAATGATGACCTCTTGGAAGCCCACTTTTAACTTCTCAAATGCCTTAGCATAAAACTTAAGCTGAGCGCTATTTATCTTGAAGGTTCATGCCAGTTGTTGGCCTGCCAACTGAGAATCTGAATGGACGAGGACTATTGTGGCTCTCACGTATCGAGCTGCTTGCAGACTGACTATTAGGGTCTCATATTCAGCCTCATTATTGGTGCCCTAATAGTCTAGCCGCATGGAGAGTTGCATTCTGTACTCCCACGGTGATATCAAAAAGATTCTGATCCCACTACCTTGCCAAATAGACGAACTGTCCACGTATATCCTCCATGTAACCTCTAGCTTGGTATTCTGGACCTCCGTGATGAAATCAAGTAAGGCTTGAGCTTTTATTGTCATTCGAGGCTAGCATTATATGTCAAATTTACTTAACTCGGTGGTCCATTTGATCAATCAATCAGACACTTTAGGGTTGAGCAGGACTTTCCCGAGCATTCTATTAGTCAATACCACGATTGGATGTGCGAGGAAGTAGGGTCGCAACTGTTGGTTGGTACTAGGAGAATCGTATCGGTTCCACTATACAAAAATTTTGTACAAGTGTCGAACCTTTTCCTAAACAACCTATTGTGTTCTTTAGAAATTAAATTAGGAATCGCAAACAGAACTTAACATTATTGATTCCAAATTTAACTTATCTGTTCTTAATGGTTTAAATTTGGATTGCAAGTGGAACTTAACACTATTGATCCAAATCAACTTATGTTATAAATTCAATTAAATATTAATTTCCAAAATTGGCTTCCAGGACTGCATGGCGAGGCATATGGCCTTCTTGGGTATGGGAGCATCCACCACCGCCTAGACAAAACCTTTTAAGGAAAGCTAATATTTAATTTCCTTATATAACTCTAGGTTTAACCAAAAAGAACAATCGAATCACAAATTCGAAAAATAAAACAAAAGAAACACAAATTCGAAAACTCTAGAATCATATGCCTTTTGTGTTTGGTATTTCCAAAAATAACTATACAAAGAAAACTAGTATGATGCGGAAAACAATTACTCGTTATACCTTTCTTTGTAAGAAAATAACCTCTTGATCTTCTACCGTATTCCTCTTCTAATCTTGGACGTTGTGTGGGCAACGATCTTCCGAGACGAGAACCACCAAGCTCCTTCTTTTCTAAGCTAGATTCGGCCACCATCAATTCTCCAAGAGAAGTAGAGGTCCGACCACCACCACCAAGCTCCAAGGGATGCTAGAAACAAAGCCTCCTTTTCCTCCTTCTTCTCCAAGCAAGATCCGACCACCTTCCAAGCTTCAAAGGTTGAAGAGATTCGGCCACCAAGGAGAAGAAAGAAAAAGGAGAGAGAAGAACTTGAAGGGTCGGCCACACTAAGGAAGAGAGGGAGAGAAAAAGAATAGAGTTGTTCTCGTGAAGGCACCTTTACCCTCTCTTTTATAATCCTTAGTCTTGGCAAATAAGGAAATTTAAATAAAAACTTCCTTAATTCCTTTGCCATGAAAAATAAAATTTAATTAATTAAAAAACAAATTTCTTTTCTCACATAACATGGCCGACCACTTTAAAATCCCAAACAAGGAGAGTTTTAATCAACACAAGTGATCCTGTCCGAGCGCTGAGTCGACGGACGCTGGGGACGTGGCACGCTCCGCTGTCTCCGACTGGTGATGTAGCTCTCCAGCGAACCTGCAAAGAAGCCGAGCCGTGAGGGGTTTCCCGGCGACGGCCCTCCGACGCTCAAGTCAGGCAACGAAAGAGGCAGCGTAATGTGGCTATAGTAAAGAGTTGCCCATACCTTCGTCGACGTCTATGGGTCCTTATATAGGACCCGGGGGAGGCGGGGGCACACTTCTCGATGCGTGCACGCTTCCCTAAACATATCTTAATGAGCCTGTGTCAAAAAAGTACCCCTGATGCCATTCCGCAATCATCCGAGCATATCCCGGATGTGACGGTGGAAGCTTCCGCCGTATGATCTTGTGTACGGCTCGGCCGCCAACTCTGTTGCTTGTCGGCGGTAGGTGTCTCGAGGATGATGTTATCCCCTGTCTCCTTTGTCCTCTTGCATTTCCTGTCTGTTCCCGGACCGAGCGGGTCGGCCGCTCAGTAGGCGTATTACTTCTGTCGCCGGTTATACGTATCGGTTCGACCGAGATAACTCCCGGCCATATGCTCGGATGAGATTGCTCCTGCCTCTGTTGCCTGGTGCCCCGACCGAACGGACATCCCACTCGGCCTTAAAACCTTTTTACCTTTGAGCATCAGAAACCCGACCCCCAGTCGGGTTGTCTTCATTCGGTTCAGGGGATTCACGGCCGGTCGGCCTGAATCGCCCAAACGGTCGACCCGCTTCGTCCGGTTGGCTAGTCTCAGGGTTGAATCTCCTGACCTTAGACCTCCACGTGTCATTGACCTTTCGTCAACGAGGATCCCCCGTCTTTATCACTGGATCACATGCCTCTCCTTCAAGTCTAGTCGAAGGAGGCGCTAAGTCAGACTGACTGAACTGCCGGTCGGCCTGAGTTATATCACCCTGCCATTCGGGAATGTTCCTCCAAACGGCCGCTCGGCCTCTTCCGAGCGCTGGCTTTTCTGCCGTGTCATCGGTCCTCGCTGACGCCCTTCGGATCTCCTCGGGATTCGTGCAAATCTTCTTCATTAAGACCAAGCACGCGCGCTGTGCGCCGTAATGGCACTCATTAAATGTGCCCCTATGACATGGTGCCACGTGGCGCCCCCGCTGGCGTCATCGTACGGTTCGGCGATGTGTCCGATGGGACATCGGTGGTTTGAAATGAACGGCCCGATAGGGGCCTCGATTCTAGTGACCTGCATCCGACAGTCGAGGCCGATCGGGCCCGACCTTATAAAGTCTTCACCTTCTTCCTCCGCCGCACCCTTGCCTTCGAGTGTCCCGCAGCCTTCCTCGGTGCTTCAGCGTTCCGGCGACTCCGATTCTCCCTTCTCCGATGATTCTCCGCCTTCTTCCTTCGATCCTCAACTCCTTTGTAAGGTTCTTCCTCCTTTCTTCCTTTCATCCTTGTGTTTTCTCCGCGTTCTTGGTCGTGTTTTGTCCTTTGGTTTTTGTTTTGCTCCTTTCTTCGCTTACGCATTAGGTTTCCCCTTCGATTTCTGCTTCCTCCATTGCTCTGGCGATGGCAAGCTCCTCTCAGCCTGCGGACCCGGCTCTCGGCCCATGGTATACCACTATGGAGTCGCGGTTCGATCGACGCGATGTCGAGAGCCTGTTTAACGCCTATGATATCCCTTCCGACTTCGAGCTAATATTACCTTCACCCTCCGCTCGGCCACACAGACCGCCGAGAGTTGCCTTTTGTCTCTTCCGCGACCAATTCATAGCCGGTCTGCGGTTTCCCCTCCACCCCTTCATTGTCGAAGTTTGTAACTTTTTTGGCATTCCGCTCGCCCAACTAGTCCCCAACACCTTTCGCCTCCTCTGCGGGGTTGTGGTCTTATTTAAGATACACAACATTCCGCTCCGCCCGGAGGTCTTCTATTATTTTTATTACCCCAAGCAATCCAAGCCGGGCACTTATCTTTTTTGATAAGTTGCCTTCTTCCAATAAACACTGGAAGGAGAATTTTTTCTACCTTCGTGTTCCCGGGTGGCTCCCCTTCCATACGAAATGGCAGGTCAGACCGCCCATCTCTCCTGAGTTGAAGAAATATAAGACCCGACCGGACTATCTTTAAGCAGCGAATCTGCTAGCTGGTCTAAAGCTCGACATCAACATGCTTCTACCTGAAGGAGTGATATACATATTTGGTTTGAGTCCGAGCCGGACCCCTCTCCCGAACAGCTTCGGTAAGAACTTTACTTAGACATTTGCCTTGAGTTCTAACTGATTTCCTTCTCTTTTCTTTGCAGCGAATATCGTAATGGAGTTGGTGCTGTTCAGAATTTTGAAGAAGAAAGCGGTCGCGCTCGAAGCAGTAGTGGCCAAGGAAATGGAGCAACTGGGCATTGCTCCGGTCGGCTCACATAAGGACGAGAGCGAAGCGCAAGCAGGCGAGTCGGCCACTCAGGCTTCGCCCATGGATGCTGCCTTCGGTGCAACTTCTGGCAAAGAACCGGTCGTTCGGGAGGAAAGCTCCGATTCGAAGGACGCGCTCCCGCTTAACAGGAAAAGACGGAGAGTTGAGAAGCCCCTCCGTTCGGCAACCTCCGCAGTGCAAGCGTCCGAGCGGACGGGCACCGCCTCCCCACGCGGACAAGCACCATCGGTCGAGGCGCTATCTTCCGACCGAACTCCTTCTCAACTGGAGGCGGCTGCAGCCCCCATCGAAGCAGTTCCGGTTGCCTCACTTCCTCCTGTACCACGCCGAGTTCTCCGCTCGGGCATTTTGTCCACCTTGTCCAGCCCAGCCTCCAATCCTTTGGCATCCGCTCAGACGACTCCGGGCCAGCGCCGTACTGTTAGGGCTACTCTGCATCTCCCTACCGAGGCTTTCATGGTCGAGTCCGATCGGCCTACGGCCCCCGAGCATATGATCACTATGAAGGGGCCCCTCGCTGAAATGTGGGCGGACGCTCGGGCCCGTGTGGCCATGATACCACTCGACAAGCTGGCTGATAGCCACATGCAACAGTCCACAGGGGTAAGCCCGATTTCCTTTTCTTTATATAACTTTCCCGATCGGCCTTTTAATCTTTCTGTGTACACCAGCGATGGGTGGAAGAGATTGTTGTCTCCAACCGCTTGGCGATGGTGGAGGACGAGCTGAAGAGGCTGAAGAGTCAGGGTGGCCCGTCGTCTTCCCGAGGCCCTTCTTATGCCGAGCTGCAGAATGAGTTCGACAAAACCAAGGATCTGTTAGAGGCCGAGCGGAAGAAGACGACCGACCAGGCTTACATGTTGGACCAGCTAGGCAAAAAGGTCAAATCCTATGATCGCAAGATTGAGCTGGCCACCACTCGGAAGAACACCGCCATCGCCGATCTGGAAAAAAAGAATGTAGAAGCCCGGGCTCTGGAGCAGCGTGTTAATGAGCTTGCCGAGCTGCTAGAAGGCGAGCAGAAGGGCCGCTCGGAGGAGGTGACTAAGCTCAAGGGTGATTTGAAGGACCTGCATGAGGCTCTTGAAGCTTCCCGAGCTACCTTTAAAGAGTACCAAGAGGCGGAGCCGGGCCACGTCGCCGCCTTGAGGCAAAATTACATCCGCTCGGCGGGGTTTGTAGAGAAGGTCTGCGACCGGCTGGTCATTGCCTTCGAGTTGGCCATCACAGCCACGGCGGATTATCTGAAGACTAAGGGTCAGCTTCCCGAGTCCGTGGTCATCCCTACGACGGAGCACGCGGCGCTTCTTTCTACCATCCTAAAGCATATCTTTGACTTCCTTGAGTGAAGTATTTTCAGGAATGCTTCCGATCGGCGTGTCTTTTATTTTCATGGGGCATCTATAATTTTCAAATGTTATCTTTAAATGAATGACCGTTCTTGCTGTGTTAATCTTCCATTTCGAGTGTTCCTTTTAACTCTGCCGACCGGTCGTTCGACCCTTTTCCCGCAGGGAATTTCTTAATCTCGTCGATTGATTAAACGACCCCCTACTATGCCTGGGACTTCTATAAGTTTGTCTCTAGGGTGTTTGTATATACTACGTCGATCGGTCAGACGACTTTCTGCTAGGGATTTCCATGAGCTTTTCGCTTAGTATTTTTCTTTATTGCGCCGATCGGTTAAGCGACCATCTACAGGCCTTGGGATTTCTATGAGCTTTTCGCATTGTTCTTCTCTATTGCGCCGATCAGTCAAGCGACCACCCACTGGCCTTGGGATTTCTATGAGCTTTCCGCTGATCAGTCAAATGGTTCGACTTTAGAGTTTAACGTCGCTGCTCGACGGTCTTCAAGCCGGGGGGTTTATAGTCGCCGGTTCGACTTTAGAGTTTAATGTCGTCGCTCGACGGTCTTCAAGCCCGGGGGAGCCGGGGGGTTTATAGTCGCCGGTCCGACTCTAGAGTTTAACGTCGCCGCTCGACGGTCTTCAAGCCGGGGGGTTTATAGTTGCCGGTCCGACTCCAAGATTTAACGTCGTTGCTCGACAGTCTTCAAGCCGGGGGGTTTATAGTCGTCGGTCCGACTCTAAGATTTAATGTCGCTGCTCGACGGTCTTCAGGCAGGAGGGTTTATAGTCGCCGGTCTGACTCTAAGATTTAACGTCGCTGCTCGACGGTCTTCAAGCCGGGGGGTTTATAGTCGCCGGTCCGACTCTAGAGTTTAACGTCGCCACTCGACGATCTTCAAGCCAGGGGGTTTATAGTCGCCGGTTCGACTCTAGAGTTTAACGTCGCCGCTCGACGGTCTTCAAGCCGGGGGGGGTTTATAGTTGCCGGTTTAACTCTAAGATTTAACGTCGCTGCTCGACGGTCTTCAAGCCGGGGGGTTTATAGTCACCAGTCCAACTCTAAGATTTAACGTCGCTGCTCGACGGTCTTCAAGCCGGGGGGTTTATAGTTGCCGGTTCGACTCTAAGATTTAACGTCGCTGCTCAATGATCTTCAAGCCGGGGGGTTTATAGTCGCCGGTCCGACTCTAAGATTTAACGTCGCTACTCGACGGTCTTCAAGCCGGGGGGTTTATAATCGCCGGCTCGACTCTAAGATTTAACGTCGCTGCTCGACGGTCTTCAAGCCGGGGGTTTATAGTCGCCGGTCCGACTCTCAGATTTAACGTCACTGCTCGACGGTCTTCAATAATGAGCCTATGACTCGGATAATATACGCCCGGCCGAACGACACGGGGTCTTCGCCATCGAGCATATGGCTCGCATAATATACACATACGCTCGGCCGAACGGCACGGGGTTTTCGCCATCGAGCATATGGCTCGGATAATATACACCCGGCCGAACGACACGGGGTCTTGACCACGCCATATTGTAACTACTCGTTTGGTGCACAATGCTCATGCCTTTGCTTTGTTCTTATAGCTTTCATTCATGTAACCAAATGATACATTCGAACGGAATATTCATGAAGTACATTACATCCACGCACCTTTCATCCGGCCCGATAGGGCTGGAGGTGGTTTGCGCTCCATGGTCTCTCTAGCCGTCGTCCATCCTCATCCTCTAAGTAGTAGGCTCCCGATTGGAGTTTCTCGACGACTTTGAAGGGTCCTGCCCAGGGAGCCTCTAGCTTGCCTACATCCCCGACCGACTTCACTTTCTTCCAGACCAAGTCACCCACCTAGAGGAAGGTCCGGCCGGACGTGAAGTTCATGTTGCGCCACGCTTGGCGAGACCCCTGACAGCTCATGGGTCGACTAAGCGAAGACGTCGCAGTTTCGCCGTAGGCATTTGATCAACTTCTCCTTTTGCTTCTCCTCCAGATCGGATGCTATGAAGGTGGTGGCCTCTGGTTGGGAAGAGTCAATCTGCACCTCCTCTTTCTCTTCATAAACCAAAGAAGGAGGTTTCTCGGTTATAGTATTTACCTCGACTCGCGGCACTTTCCAAGCGGACTTGAATTCGGCTCGGACCATCTCCACATAGCATCTCCGAGCCGCCAGTTGGTCTCCCCGCACCTCCCCTACTTGATCTTCCACCGGGAACTTGATCTTCTGGCAGAAGGTAGAGACGACCGTCCGGAACTCGTTGAGCGCTGGTCGCCCCAAGATAACGTTGTATGTAGAAGGAGCATCAACCACGATGAAGGTGGTGGTCCTTGTCCTTCTGAGCGGCTCCTCGCCCAACGAGATAGCTAGCCGGACTTGGCTGACCGGCAAGGCTTTGTTCCCAGTGAACCCGTAGAGGGGGTCGTCATTGGCAGTAGTTCAGCTCGGTCTATTTGCAGTTGGTCGAAGGCCTTCTTGAATATTATATTAACCGAACTGTCTGTGTCAATGAAAATGCAGTGAATAGTATAGTTGGCTATTACCGCTTGAATGATCAGGGCGTCATTGTGTGGGACTTCAACTCCTTCGAGGTCCCTAGGCCCGAAGCTGATCTCGGGTCCGCTCGCCCTTTCCTGGCTGCAGCCGACCGCGTGGATCCTCAGCTTCCTTGCGTGTGTCTTTCTGGCTCTATTGGAATCTCCACCGGTCGGGCCTCCGGCGATGATGTTGATCTCTCCCCGAGATGCATTGCCCCTATTTTCCTCCTCCCGAGCGGAAGGTCGAGGTCGTTCGTGTGATGCCAGATGGTGAGCTCCGGGGCTGCTGACGATGCCGCCGCTCGGGGGATCTCCTTTCTATCCTTTGAACGGGGCTCCGTTGTCGATGTTGCCGGTCTGGTGAAGGCGATCGGCGGCGGTAACTTCTCGGCGCGGGATGAGCGATGGGGGGGAGGCTCCGACAATCGCGGGTGTTGTGAGTAGCCGACTGATGGAGTGAACAAAACATTGGGGTCCATACCTCCCCCTGGGCTTGGGCCGATCCGCCGTGACTTGCTGGACGGCGTGGCCGAGCGTGCTGATGAGGACGGGCGGCTTCGGCTCACGGTCCTCTGGGTGGCTGGTGACTGATGAGTTGCTTCCGCTCGGCGGAAACTGGTTGGTCACTCAGGGCTTCTTTTCTTCTCGCCGCCTGGGCTTCCTCCATATTGATGTATTCGTTGACCTTGTGCAGCATGTGGTCGTAGTCCCGGGGCGGCTTCCGGATGAGCGAGCGGAAGAAGTCACCGTCCACGAGCCCTTGCGTGAACGCGTTCATCATTGTTTCCGAGGTAACTGTTGGAATGTCCATGGCCACCTGGTTGAAGCGCTGAATGTACGCTCGGAGCGGCTCCTTCGCGCCTTGCTTGATGGCAAACAGGTTGACGCTTGTCTTCTGGTGGCGCCTGCTGCTTGCAAAATGATGGAGGAATGCCGTTCGGAATTCCTTGAAACTTGTGATGGATTCGTCTGGCAGTCTCCGAAACCACCGATGCGCCGATCCCGAAAGCGTGGTGAGGAACACTCGACACTTCACACCATCTGTGTATTGATGTAGAGTGGCGGTGCTGTCGAACTTACCCAGGTGGTCGTCTGGGTCGGTTGTCCCGTTGTACTCCCCGATCGCGGGGGGTGCATAATGCTTCGGCAGCGGATCGCGAAGAATGACGTCTGAAAACTGCCGGTTGATCCACTCGGGTGACGAGTCTGTTCGGGCGCCTTTCCTTTTCTAATGTCCCGGACGGGTGCTTCGTCCGATGAAGATCCCTTGTCTTGATTGGCTTGCGCTACTTCTGAGGGCGTCTGAAACAGAGCCCGATGAAAAGGTAACGGGGCGGGCAGCGCCCCCATCTGAGTGCCGGTCGGCCCCTTATTTTGCCCCCATATTGAGAGCTGTTCCTGCCTGTCTTCGGGTGGGGCTCGACCCCCCGAGGCTGATGTCGCTTGCTGCGCTGCCCGCTCGGCCTGAGCTTTCTGCTACTGCTCCATGATTTTTGCTGCTCGCACTTGGACGAGTGCTTCGAGCTCCTGGGAGAGAGCATTACCAGAAGTTGACGTCCAGCTTCTTCCATCTTCTAGGCTCGGATTCAGGTGTGTTCCCACAGACGGCGCCAATTTGATCCTGTCCGAGCGCTGAGTCGACGGACGCTGGGGACGTGGCACGCTCCGCTGTCTCCGACTGGTGATGTAGCTCTTCGGCAAACCTGCAAAGAAGCCGAGCCGGGAGGGGTTTCCCGACGACGGCCCTCCGACGCTCAAGTCAGGCAACGAGAGAGGCAGCGTAATGTGGCTATAGTAAAGAGTTGCCCATACCTTCGTCGACGTCTATGGGTCCTTATATAGGACCCCGGGGAGGCGCGGGTACGCTTCTTGATGCGTGCACGCTTCCCCAAACATACCTTAACAAGCCTGTGTCAGAAAAGTACCCCTGACGCCATTCCGCAATCGTCCGAGCATATCCCGGATGTGACGGTGGAAGCTTTCGCCGTATGATCTTGTGTACGGCTCGGCCGCCAACTCTGCTGCTTGTCGGCGGTAGGTGTCTCAAGGATGATGTTATCCCCTGTCTCCTTTGTCCTCTTGCATTTCCTGTCTGTTCCCGGGCCAAGCGGGTCGGCCGCTCGGCAGGCGTATTACTTCTGTCGCCGGTTATAGGTATCGGTCCGACTGGGATAACTCCCGGCCGTATGCTCGGATGAGATTGCTCCTACCTCTGTTGCCTGGTGCCCCGGCCGAACGGACATCCCGCTCGGCCTTAAAACCTTTTTACCTTTGAGCATCGGAAACCCGACCCCCAGTCGGGTTGTCTTCATTCGGTTCAGGGGATTCACGGCCGGTCGGCCTAAATCGCCCGAACGGTCGGCCCGCTTCGTCCGGTCGGCCAGTCTCAGGGTTGAATCTCCTGACCTTAGACCTCCACGTGTCATTGACCTTCAGCCAACGAGGATCCCCCGTCCTTATCACCGGATCAACAAGAATTAAAACTTCCTAATTTGTTTCCGGAAATTTATTAAAAAATTTCTCCAATAATTTTTCCCTTCATGATGGATTATAAAAAGGAAATTTTATAAATTAAAATCTTTCTTTTAAACATGTGGATGATTACCAAAAAGGAAAGTTATCTCTAAAAATTAAAATCTCCTTTCAATTTACAAATAAGGAAAGATATCAAATCTTTTGTTAATGTTTTGTAGAAACTTATAAAAGAAATATTTAATTTTTAAACTCTCTTTTAAATCATGAACATGGTTCAAAAGGAAAGTTTTCTTAAAATTAAAATCCACCTTTCAATTTACAAATAAGGAAAGATTTCAAATCTTTTCTTAATCTTTTGTAGAAAGCTATAAAGGAAAGATTTAAATTTCAAACTCTCTTTTAAAACCATGATATCTACATAAGAAATAATTTTAATAAAAATCTCTTTTTATTTTCTATGTGGCCGACCACACCTAGTTGGACTCCAAGCTAGGGTCGGCCACTAATCTTGGCTCTATCCTTGGGTCTTGGCCGGCCCTAGCTTGGGTTCCAAGCTAGCTTGGCCGGCCCCTTTGGGTTGGGTAAGAAGTGGGTATATGGTGGGTATAAATCTCTATATACAAGAGGCTACGATAGGGACCGAGAGGAGAAATTGGTTTTGGTCTCCCGATGAAATTAAGCTTCCTGTGTTCGCCCCGAACACACAGCTTAACTTCATCAATAATAATTCATACCACTAAAGAATTATTATTGAACTACCGCATCAATCCCAAATTACATTTTGGGCTCTTTCTTATTATGAGTGTGTTAGTCTCCCTGTGTTTAAGATGTCGGATGCCCACTAATTAATTGAGTTACTGACAACTCATTTTAATTAATATCTTAGTCCAAGAGTAGTACCACTCAACCTTATCGTCATGTCGGACTAAGTCCACTTGCAAGGTTTAACATGACAATCCTTATGAGCTTCTCTTGGGGACATTATCAACTTAGATTACTAGGACACAGTTTCCTTCTATAATCAATAACATACATTATAAGTAATATCATTTCCCAACTTATCGGGCTTATTGATTTATCAAGTTAAATCTCACCCTTTGATAAGTTAAAAAATAAATATTAAATATATGTGTTTGTTATTATATTAGGATTAAGAGCACACACTTCCATAATAACTAAGGACTTGTTCTTTTATTAAGTCAGTATAAAAAAAACTTTCCTTAAATGGTCCTGCTCAATACACTTAGAGTGCACTAGTATAATTTATTAGTCAAGATAAACTAATACCTAATTACACTATGACTATTCCAATGGTTTGTTCCTTTCCATCTTAGTCGTGAGCTACTGTTTATAATTTATAAAGAACCGATAACAATATCTCCTGTGTGTGACACCACACACCGTGTTATCTACAATATAAATTAATTGAACGACTACATTCAGTATATATAAATGTAGATACTTGACCAATGTGATTCTTATTTCTAAATAAATGTTTATACAAAAACTAGACTTTTAATATACACTCTAACAGCAACCTCCAGGAGGCTAGGACCATCCCGTATACTAGATTTTCGAGACAGGCGTGTTGGCACTCAACATCTTTTAATAGATGATTTAAGAAGTATATCGGCTACTATTTGGACTCGTTCTGCTATACCAACCCTGAGCCAACTGCTCGCTCTGTAGATGATAAGTAAATCTAGAGTGGCTCCCCTACGATGGGTTTTGCCAATATAGAGAGAGAATAAAGGTACTCCTTCAACTCTTCTAGTGCCTTGTCACATTTGACGTCCCATTGAAAGTTGGTTGTTCATCGCAATATCTTAAAGAAGTGATGACTTTGATTGGACGACTTTGAAATAAACCTCAGCAGCACCATGATTCGTCTGGTCAACCACTGAGCTTCCTTAAGGTTGTGAGGTGGGGCATGTCTTGAAGAGCCTTTATCTTGTTTGGGTTCGCTTCTATCTCCCGCTCAGTGACAATGTAGCCTAGGAAGCATCCACTCTTTGCCCCGAATAGACACTTGCCTAGGTTCAGCTTTATCCCATACCTCCTTAAGGTCGGCAGGTCTCCTCCACATCTACACAAAGGTCAATAGCTTGGATATACTTTATCAATATGTCATCTACATATACCTTCATATTGCGATTGACCTGCCCTTGGATACTTTATTCATCAGCCTCTGATAAGTCGCACCGACATTCTGATCGACATGACCTTGTAACAATACATCCCATCAGTCGTGATGAAGCTAATCTTCTCCTGGTCTTCCTTGGCAAGTGGGACCTGGTGGTAGCCCAAGTACGCATCGAGCATGGAAATGAGCTCACACCTAGCTGTCGAGTCCACCATCTGGTTGATCCATAGTAAAGGATAGAAGTCCTTTGGGCAAGCCTTATTCAGGTCATGAAAATCGATGCATATCCGCCATTTGTTGCCCGACTTGAAAACTAGCACCACATTGGCAAGCCAATTCGGGAACTGTACTTCAGGAATATGGTCGGCTTCAAGTAATTTCTTGACCTTCACTTAAATTATCTGGTTCTGCTCCGGGCTAAAGTTGCACTTCCTTTGCTTGACCGGGTGGGCGTCTAGTCGGGCATGTAGCTCATGCTGAGCCACACTCAGTGATATGCCTGGAAACTCGTGGATCAACCGGGCGAAGACATCATGGTTTCGCCTAAGGCACTCAACCAAGTTAGCCTTCTTCTCCTGAGGCAAATCGACGACCACGAAGGTTGTTGCTTTCGGTCAGCTGGGGTGGATTCGGACCTCCTCCTTCTCGTCGTAAACTAGTACAGGAGGTTCTTTGAGGATTGCGTTCACCTCCAGCCGTTGTGCCTTCCGTGCGGCTTTCGTCTCTGACTTGACCATCTTGGCATAACATCGCCAAGCGGCCAGCTAGTCTCCTTTGACCTCTCCAGCAATGTCACCTACCGGGAATTTGATCTTTTGGCAGAAGACAGAGACGATTAGCTGGAATTCATTCAGGGCTAATCTATCGAGTATGATGTTGTACGCCAATGGCGCATCAGCCATGATAAAGTTTGTGGTTCTCATTCGCTTCAATAGCTCTTCTCCAAGTGATATAGCTAGTCATGCTTGGTCGATCGACAACATTTCGTTGCCGGTGAACCCGTATAGAGGGGTGGTCATGGGCAGCAACTCATTACGATCGATCTGCATCTTGTTGAATGCCTTTTGAAGATAATGTTCATCTAGCTGCTTGTATCTATAAAAGTTTGACAAACATTGTAATTGGCTATTACCGCATGAATGATCAGGCCGTTGTCATGAGGGACCTCTAATCCCTCAAAGTCCCAAGGACTAAAGCTGATCTCCAGTCCGTCCGTCTTCTCCTTGCTACATCCAACAGCATGAATTTCAAGTTGTCGAGCATGCGACTTCCTTGTCCGGTTGGAGTCCCCGTCCGTCGGGTAGTCGGCAATCATCCTGATTTCTTCCCGAGTGGCATTGTTTCTATTTTCCTCCTCCCGCGCCAAGAGCTGACTCCGCTTGGTTGAGGGTCGGGAAGGACTAGTCTCTCTTCTTCGATGGACCTGATCTTGATGTTGTTCATCCCTAGGACTCGCCTCGTCCCTTTTTTCGCCCGACCGACGGTGTTGTTGGCGCTCAGGTGAAGGAATTTTGCGATGGAACTTTTGCGGGGCCGGTCGGCCTGCCCCTGCTTTCAAATCATAGCAGTCTTGTATATTGTGCGTTGCTGACCGATGGTAGGAGCAGAACAGGGGAGTCCATTTTCGGCCTCTTGAGCTTCTGGGCAATTTTGCTTCAACATGTTGAACAACATGTGCTCGGTCCTCATGCTGCTGCTGAGATGTTCCCACTCGGGGTCCCTTGGCGGGTGGTTATGGCTTGAGGGACGTTGCTCGGAAGTGGTGGTCGGCTCTACGATCGGCTCCTTCCTTTGTGCCACTTGGGCCTCCTAGACATTGATGTACTCCGTGGTTCGTCCGAGAAGGTGGTCGAAGTCTCTAGGGAGCTTTCAAATGAGTGAACAGAAAAACTCACCCTCTGCTAGCCCTTGCGAGAAGGCACTGACTAGCATCTCTAGGGTAGTTGAAGGGATGTCCGTGATCACCTGGTTGAACCTTTTGATGTAGACCCGCAGTGCTTCTTTAGACCCTTGCTTGATGGCGAACAATTTGACATTCATTTTCTAGTAGTGACGGCTGCTAGTGAAGTGCTGCAAGAATGCCGCTCGGAAATCGTTGAAGATGCGCATTGAGCTGACTGGCAAACATCGGAACCATCATTGTGCTGATCTAGCAAGAGTGTGAGGAAGACCCGACACTTCACTTTGTCCATGTATTGGTGCAGAGTAGCTTGGTTGTCAAATTTGACCAAGTGGTCTTCAGGTTTGGTCGTCCCATTGTACTCCCCGATTGTCAATGGTCGGTAGTTGGTCGGCAGTTGGTCCTCCAGAATCTCCTGAGAGAACTGCTGATTGATCTGCTCGAGGGAATCATCTAGTCGGGGTGCCTTTTCTTTTCGTCTATCTCGAGCAAGTGCATTTTTTGAGGAGGATCCCTCTGCCTTCTCCACTCATCCTTGCTCTTCCGAGGGCGTGCAAAACAACACTCAATAAAAGGGAATTGGAGAGTTCGGTACTTCATATGAAACATCTATTGGTTGATTATGCGATTGTCGAGCAGTGTGTTCTTCAGCTTGGCTCTGCTGGTTGGCCTGCGACCCTCTCAGTGACACAGTCGGCTCGTTCATTGCTCGGCCATCAGCTACTGCTTCTTGCTACTGCTGTAACAACTTGGCTGCTCGGGCGTTGACCAACAAATTCAAATCTTCCTACATCAAAGTGATGGTGGCGAGTCATCCAACGTCCTCCATCTTCACGGTTTGGGTGTAGGCTAAGTTCCTATAGATGATGCTAAATATGATCCTATCCAAACTCGGTGAAGATGGCTGGCTAGGGATGAGGCTCCTTGGTGGACTCTGCGAAGACTATGCCAGATCTGCAAGGACAAAAGCATCAATGCTGGGCCGAGGAAGGGGTCCCCGGTGTTGGTCCTCCGACGCTCAAGTTAGTCACTGACAGCAACAAAGAGGAACACGAATAGTAGACGAGACCTCTCAATAGTAGAATAGGTGTGTGCATGTACCTCCTCCGGTAGTTGGACCTCCCCTTTATATAGAGCTGGAGTGACGTGCGAGCATGCGTCCTCAGGCATATGGAGCCGTAGTAACGTGCGGACACACATCCCAAGCCGCCTGTACATTTCCATACTTGTCCTATGAAAGGACATATCAATAAAGCGTTTCTGACACCTCACCTTAACGGGGCATGTAAACCTCTAATGAGACAGTGGAAGCTTCTATCATACGATCTGTCTGTTGACCATGCTTGGTGTCAGCAGCACTATCTCCCAAAACGATATTGAGAGATATGTTAATGATCCCTTTGCTTGTCCAAGCAGGATAGCCGATCGACTGAGTACTCCCCCGCTTGGCCTAACCGGGCCGCTTTTCCACAGAGTAATGCGGCCTGACAGCTTGTGTTCGCCTGATCGGGCTAATGCTCCGGTCACCCTAACGCTCTGGTCACCCTAACGCTCCTCTACTCCATGATGAGCGTCCAATGATCTTGGTTGCATGGGCCTTCTGCTTTGACCAGATCATTGATGGTCGGGAGCCTCATTCCCGATCGACCATTGTAGTAGAGACCAACTCGGGCCCCTTCAGGGCATGTTTGTCGGTTCCTTGATGTTGACTTCCTTGACTTTGACCTCCACATTGGCCTCTATCTCTATCCTTTGCCCCGCACTTATTAGGCCCCCTTATCACCGCATCAAGAGCTATGAATCGATCACTATCAGATGAGGGGCAGTCGCTTCTAGTCAGACAATTCCTTATTAGATCAATAATTAATTGGGTTGATAAGTGATTGGGTCATTTCTTGATCAAACAAGCCACGGTTTTTTCATTGTCAACTTGGCTTTGGCGAAGGAGGGCAGCTATAGATACATCCACATAAAGCGAAAATTGATAGAATGATGATTATTGAAGTCTAATCCGGAGCTCTTCCATGATTGATGTGCGAACATAGGACTACGACCACAAAGTAAAGTTAGAAGGGAGGTTAAGATGAATTTTAGCGAGACCCCTTCGACACTCAAGGTAGATGTGGAGAAGAAGAAGAAAAACTTCAATAAAATGATATGACTAGATACCATTTGTTGGATCATAAAGATACCAGAGGGGAGGTAAATAGCGTTCGTCACTTTTTCAGAAATTGAGAGTACGCAGCAAAAAAGAAACATGAAAGTACAAACACTAACGCAAGTAATTTTTACTTCGTTTGGAGCCTTCGACGACTCCTACTCTAAGGCTCGCACTCGTTGAGTGCTTTCATTAGGTAATCACTATCAGTTCAAAAATGAGTTACAAAGATTTGAGTACAAGAACTGGAAATTCAAAGATTATCGACAATAAGAAAGAAAGAACAAAGTTCCTTGATCGTTGATTGTCAAAGCAGTTTTTCAGGATCGTCAGAGCCTTCTCAAAGCAGCGCACAAGAACAAAACTTATAGCAAATATTGTTATAAAGATGCTAGTTGAAGGCTACTTTTATAAACCAGTTCGGGAGCTTGGATCCCCTCTTGGGTGCCTGGACTGTGCTGATGTGGTGACCTCTTGTTGAAACTTCATCCTCGAAGTTCATACACCTCCGGGCTTCCAAACCCCATTTAGGCGTTTAGACCGTTGATGTGGGCTTGGCCATTCGACGCACTTCAACTCAGCTTCTGGATAAATTTTCTACTCCGAGCGCCCAGATCGCTCGGGTGCCTAGCCAAGCACCCCACCCGGTGAAGCTGGTCTGGGCGCTCGAACCAGCTCCAAGCGCCCGGACACTCTTTTTTTAGCCCTTTCTTTTTGTAAAAAAGAGTTAGTCCAGGTAACCAAAATATGTTTAACCTGTAAAATAGAGTTAGTATAATACAATAAGATAGTAGTATTAATTAGATCCCGTCTCTCCAATACCAAGATCTAGTCAAGGTCTCGACTTAAGTTTTCTAAATGGATCTAATTAAGTTGGGTTGATGTCTACTATTCCCTCTACCAGGAATGCGTCCTCACTGGATATCTCATCCAGTTGCTTATCTTTTACTTACCAATTGTAGTTGCTTGACTTCTCTTTCTTTGACCCACCAGATCTTCCTACCAGTTGTTAGGTTTGCAGACTCAACTGGACTTCGGCCAGTTGTCAGGTTTCGCAGACCCAACCAGACTTCTTACAAGATTTGGGTCCCACAGACCTATCTGGACTTCACACTAGCTATCAGGTCCCACATATATAGCTGGATTTTAGTCTGGTGTCAAGTCCTCCGGATCCATCAACTCTTGCATACTTGGTAAAGCAATTAGATCACAAACACTCTAACTTTAATTTACTTATCATTCATCAAAGTCTGAGTTATATCATTAGTGCAAATTGCACTAACAACTTTTGTAATTAGAGGGAGCTCGTCAAAGCCACTGGTGTATATGGCTCTAATACTATATTTGTTAGAATTTTGGTGGAACTAGGATGAGAAAATAAGAATATAGGAGACACTTTGTAAGAAAGTATAAGGATGGGAGAGAGAATCTTTGAAGAGGAATATTTACTACATATATTCTTCATCATACAAGTTCTCTATTTATATACTTAGACTTATGCTTCCACATCCTTCTATAATTAATACATCACATCATTAAACATAAGCTAATTAGAATTTATTTTTTTCTATACTAATGACTATTGTCATAAAGAGTTTCATTGAACTTAGTCAGATAATTAAACTTTGCTTAGTTCATAAAGCGTCACATGAAATCAAATTGATTTTGATAACTTCCTTGCATAGTTGATGAAGTCAAGTTTTTCTTGACATTGTTCTTGCATAGTTGAAGTCAATTTATCTTTGGAATACATTTACATGACAACATGTAGCTCTTGTTGGGCACGTGGCTGTGGGCAACTCCTACTGTGAGTGTGGCCACAAGCATCTCCTGCTTTCCTATGCTCACGGTGTGACTGCGATAGGAGAATAGGAGATGTTGTGTACTTTAATTTTTTACCGTACTTGATGGAGATGTTACCAAAAGAAGAAGTGAGCTAAATGTGTAGGTTTGAAACAATAATAATAATTTTAATTTATCTCACTTATTCTTACTGTGAACACTTATTCTTTTAATGTCCATTGCACCCAGGGCAATGGTGCAACGACAGGTCATTTTCTAAGTTTCTCAAACATGTAAGAGTCAAGTTTTAGTTTCAGCGAATTAACGATCGACTTTTCTTTAATGGATGGTAAATCTAAGAATGCTAGATTGATGAGTTGTCCACTATAAGAACTTCTCGATTTACCCAGATGACTAGTGGAAAATTTCCCTAGGACTGAATTGGTCACCCCCAAGATTAGTTAACATAAACTGGATACCTAATGTTAGCTAAAGAATCATGAAAACTTGTATGATCTTAGTTTAACATCATGGTTTTCTTACTTTGGATTTTAACCTAAAAAAAGTGACAATTTTGTGCTTATCTTTTTCACTTGTTGTTAGTAATTATACTATTTTATGTGAGTTTGACCAATTATTATTTTAAGGTTATTTTAAAGTTGTTCACTTTGTGGATTAGATTATTTGTTTTGTCTGTTGGCTATTACTTGTTTGGCTATATGACTGTTATTTATTATTTATTTAGAGATATAACTTGAATTATTTTAAAATGGAACATCAATCTACTATAAAGAAAGAAACAATATCCTCTTTCTTTAAACAAAAGAGATGATCAAACTAGTGAAAATACTTCAATTTCTATCTTCCTTATAATGCAACATCAATCTAATGAAAATCTTTCAATTTCTAGTATCTAAATTCTTAGTCATAAGTGGAACTTTTTTTAATATAACTTTAGATTCTAAAAATTCATTTAACTCATTTAACAGTAATGATATTTGGAAGCTTGTAAGAATAAGGTTATAAGGTTGCAAACAAAGTTCCATATTGCAAATACATTGCATGATATTATCCACTTTGGGTCTAAGCACTGATGGTTTTTTTTTTTAGGTTCTACCCAAAATGCCTCATATCAATGGAGATATCTTTCCCTTATAAATCTATGATCTTTTCTATGTATTTTCAATATGGGACTATGTTTGCAACCTTACAACCCAACAATCCCCCCTCAAATAAAGGACTGTGGACTTACCACGTCCGATCCTCGACCCACCAGGTCTTCCTGCCCTTGGTCCACCCAACCTATTAAGATTTCCTTGCTTAGCCATAATTAGAACTTCCTGCCTGGTGTCTGATCATCTTGATTCAGACATGGGAGCCCCTACTTCCTTTTTTCGAGGTCAATATTCTACTTACATAGTTCAATTAGACTATAGCTCTTATGTACAGTCGGCAGTTAGACCTTCTGGCAGTCCAGACTCTGATACCAATAATAGGATCAATGCGGTCGAGAGAGGGGGTGCATCCAACCTCCCAGGGTCAGTGCATCCAAGGCCTAATCACAGGAGGCACCCGTCCACTAGTGGTCTCCTTTCCAGAACTTTCCAAAGGCGAAGAAACCCATCTTACAGTTTGTGATACAAGTACAAATAATAATAAATTAAGTACAACTTATAATAAACAAACCAAACAAAAGATGACTGCCAATCTGAAAGCCCCCTGGAGGCATAAATTAAGTACAACTTAGCACAACGCACCCCCTGGAGCTTCCCCGGTCGCAGAGCTTCACAGCGTAACTTTTTGAGCGTAGAGATGAAGAGTAGGATGAAGAATCAGTGTCTTGAACGTAGAGCCTTCATCTCCTTTTATAGAGTTGGATCAGATCCTTATCTGGATCAACTCTTATCTAGATGAAGTTATATTTGGATGAAGTCATATATGGATGAAGCAATATCTGGATCAAGTCTTATCTCTATCCATATCATCTAACTTATCCTTATTCTCATCCAAATCATAAACATAAACTAGATCTTTTACCACATTATCTTCCATATCAACATTTAACAACTCAGCAATTTGGACCAAGCTCAGTCGGTCTAGCAAACCGTTGGTTCAGTCTATTGAATCGGTTTAGGTCCGGTTGGACCAAAGTCAACTTTAGTTCACCCATTTGTTTTTGTTTTCTCTCTATTTTTCTTCCAGCTCCAAGTTCCTACAAAACAACGAAACATACACAAACAAGCAACTTTAGCCTTAATCCTATATGTCTACTTGACCTACTAGGCTTACCTTTTACTTAGAGGTCTCTCCTCCAAGTCTACTATCTAAGGGTCAATCCCTTAGGATCAAGCCACACTCCTGTAAGTCTACCCGACCTACTAGGCTTACCTTTTACTTAGAGGTCCCTTCTCTAAGTCTACCTGTTAGGATGTATACTAAAAGTCTAACTTTTGGTATAAACATTTATCTAGAAATAAGAATCACATTGGTCAAATGTCTACATTTATGATAAATGTAGTTGTTCAATTAATTTATATTGTAGATAACATGGTGTGTGGTGTCACACACAGAGGATCATGTTATCAGTACCTTATAAATTATAAACAGTAGCTCACGACCAAGATGGAAAGGAACAAACCATTGGAAGGTCGTAGTGTAATTAGGTATTAGTTTATCTTAACTATATAATTACACTAGTACACTTAGGGTGTATTGAGTAGGACCATTAGAGGTCGTTTCTTTTTATACTGACTTTATAAAGGAACAAAGACCTCAGTTATTATGGAAGTATGTGCTCTTAATCCTAATATAATAACAAACACATATATTTGATATTTATTTCTTTAATTTATTAATGGGTGAGATTTAGTTCGATAAATCAATAAGCCCGATAAGTTGGGAAATGATATCACTTAAAGTGTGTGTTGTTGATTATAGAAGGAAACTGTGTCCTAGTAATCTAGGTTGAGAATGTCCCCAAGAGGAGCTCATAAGGATTGTCATGTTAAACCCTACAGGTGGACTTAGTCCGACATGACGATGAAGTTGAGTGGTACTACTCTTGGAGCTAGATATTAATTAAGTGAGTTGTCAGTAACTTACTTAATTAGTGGACATTTGTTATCTTAAACACAGGGAGACTAACACACTCATAATAAGAAGGAGCCCAAAATGTAATTTGGGATTGGTGCGATAGTTCAATAATAGTTCTTCAGTGGAATGAATTATTATTGATGAAATTAAGTTGTGTGTTCGGGGTGAACACGGGATGCTTAATTTCATCGGAAGACCAAAACCAATTCCCCCTCTCAGTCCCTATCGTAACCTCTTGTATATAGAGATTTATACCCACCACATACCCACCTTCTTACCCATCCAATGGGGTCGGCCAAGCTAGCTTGGAACCCAAGCTAGGGCCGGCCAAGACCAAGTGGATGAGCCAAGTTGGTGGCCGGCCAAAGCTTGGGTCCCAAGCTTAGGTGGTCGGCCACTAGAGTATTAAAAGGATTTTTATTAAAATTATTTCTTATGTGGATATCAAGATTTTTAAAAGAAAGTTTAAAAATTAAAAATTTCCTTTTATAGATTTCTACAAAAGAGTAAGAGAAGAGATTAATCTCTTTCCTTATTTGTAGATTAAAAGGATGGTTTTAATTTTTGGTAAAAACTTTCCTTATTTGTAAATCATCTACATGTTTAAAAGAGAGTTTAAAATTTGAAATCTTTCCTTATTTGTTGATTAAAAGGTGGATTTTAAATTTTAAGAAAACTTTCCTTTTTAACCATGTTCATGATTTAAAAGAGAGTTTAAAAATTAAATATTCTCTTTTATAAGTTTGTACAAAAGATTAAGAAAAGATTTGATATCTTTCCTTATTTGTAGGTTAAAAGAGATTTTAATTTTTAGAGATAACTTTCTTTTTATCCACATGTTTAAAAGAAAGATTTTAATTTATTAAATTTCTTTTTTATAAACCAATCATGAAGGGATAAAAATTATTAGAGAAATTTTATTTTAAAATTTCCGGAAACAAATTAGGAAGGTTTTAATTCTTGATTGAATTAAATTTCCTTTGCTTAGATTATTGTGGTCGGCCATGTTGATTAATAAAAGAGAAATTGATTTTATATCAATTAAATTTATTTTTCATGGCAAAGGAATTAAGGTAGTTTTTATTAAAATTTCCTTATTTGCCAAGACCAAGGATTATAAAAGAGGGGGTAGAGATGCCTTCATGACAAGAACTCTATTCTATTTTTCTCTCTCTTTTTCTTCCTTGGTGTGGCCGGCCATCCTCTCCTCCTCTCTTCTCTTTGATGGTCGAACCTCATCCTTCTTGTGGAGATTCATATGGTGGCCGGATCAAGTTTAGAGAAGAAGAAGAAGAAGGAGAGAAAGAAAGCTTTGTTTCTAGCATCCCTTGGAGCATGGTGGTGGTGGCCGAACCTCTTCATCCTAGGAGAAGTTTTGATGGCCGAAACTTGCAAGGAAGAAGAAGGTGATTGGTGATTCTCATCTCGGAAGATCGTTGCCCACACAACGTCCGAGGTTAGAAGAGGAATACGGTAGAAGGCCTAGAGGTTTTTGTTTGCAAAAGAAAAGGTATACTAGTATTTAATTTCCGCATCATACTAGTTTTATTTCTTTGTAAAAATACCAAATACAAGAGACATGTGATTCTAGTATTTCGAATTTGTTTTCGATGTTGTGTTCTTTTGTTTTTTCTTTTCCTTGTGATTTGATTGTTTTTTTCGGTTGACCTAAAGTTATTTAAGGAAATTAAATATTAGCTTTCCTTAAAAGGCTTTGTCTAGGCGGTGGTGGTTGTTCCTATATCCAAGAAGGTCATGTGCCTCGCCATGCAGTTCTGGAAGCTAATTTTGGAAATTAATATTTAATGAAATTAATAACCTAGGTGATTTGGATCAAACGTGTTAAGTTCCGCAGGAGATCCAAGTCTAAACCTAAAATAACAAATAAATTAAACTTAGGATCAAACGTGTTAAGTTCCGCAGGTGATCCGAGTTTAATTTAAAAGAACACATGGTAGCTAGGAAAAGGTTCAGACCTTTGTACAAAATTTTTGTACAGTGGAACCATTAGGTTTTCCAAGTAGCAACCAACAATTGGTATCAGAGCTAGGGTTTTGCCTCTGTGTATTTGGTATTAGTTTAATTATGCACATGTCATACATAATTTAGGCAGGATAATAGTAGGATGTGCTAACTTTGTGGATGCAGGATCCAACTATTATGGCTTATAGATATTGTGTGTGTGATTGGACCCTTGGACATGTCAAGGGCATTTTATTGTGTGTGCATGATTGTATTATAAAATACAGTAGGAGCTGTATTTAGTTTTATTAGAATTTTATTTTTTGATCTAGATACATGTACATTCCTTCGAGGAATATAGGATCGAAAAATGTAAAATTCTATTTATGTCGCGGATCGAATCTTGCAAGGCGTGGAACCTTTTGAGGATCAGAGGCGCAGCGGAACAAGGAGCAAGATGGATGCGACAACTAGACCCGGTGGCGGTGGCCAAAGATGACAGCAGCTAGGGTTGGCGACACACGGAGGACAGCAATAGATAAAAGCCATAATAGTTGAAAATTAGTTTTTCTATTTATTGCTTTTTATGTTGTGCTGTGTATGCTTGTTAGTATGCATGTTAAGTAGGCTAGCATAGTCAAAATTCCTCACTTTAAATAACTAAGTGGGAGAGGGATTTATTTTTAAATAAATTCCAAGGTCTCCATTACTGGTTTATAAGTGATGCAACAAGCTTGCGCGTTGCCTCTGAGTGTCTTCCTCCATATCGGATGAGCTTGTTTGCGGATCACTAGATTAAACTTCCATTTTGGATGACTATAGGAAGTTAATTAAGAACGTGTGATCTTCCCCATCGGAAGGGGCACAATCTTATTAATGGACTTAGTGTCAAGTAATGGTATACACTTAGGCACGTCTAATAGTATCCTCCCCATCGGAGTCACTGCTATTATTTGTGCGATTGAAGAAAACTAACTATTAATTTGTCAAATAAATAAGTTGACAAGATAATAAAATTAAAAACCCCTCTTACAAATGTTTGATTTTGTATACGTCCACACTATCGTGGCATACAAAATTCACGGTGTTTGAGGTAATTTTATTTGTCATAAAGATTTATTGACAAGATAATTAATGGGTAAACCCCTCCTCTTACAAATGTTTAATTTTGTATACGTCCACACTATCGTGGCATGCAAAATTCACGGTGTTTGAGGTATTGGTGAATTTAAATAATATTGTTTGAGGAATCAATGTTATTTTAAATTCAAAAGTTTTGACCAAATATTTGATCAAAGAAAGATCAACTATTAATTTTATTTGTCATAAAGTAAAGTTGACGAGATAATAAAATTAATGGATAAAATCTCTTCTTTGATTTTGTATACGTCCACACTATCGTGGCATACAAAATTCATGGGGATTTTAAGGAATTGATCTTGACCAAATATTTTTGTGATTTTTAGAATTTAAAATGTTTGTCAATTCCCTAGTTGTTATACTATAGAAAAGACTTAGTAGTCCCGATTGTAATGATTGGAAATAGGACTTGGACATTAAGGAAGTCTGTCTTTTTAGAACTAAAGAACAATATAGGTGTATTTAATTCATTAGTTGAAACATGTTTAGTGGTGTTATCTACCAGAACCTGGAGTGTAGATACAGATACCATTAATCATGTCCGCAATTCATTGCAAGGTTCCAGGAAACCCGACAACTAAATGAAAATAAAAACACCATCCACATGGGCACTGCTATAAAAATGGCAGCTGTTGCAGTGGGAGATGTTTATCCTTTGATAAAATATGGATTTTAAGTAATTGTCTTTACATACCAAGTTTAGAAAGAACTAATTTTCAGTTTCTAAACTATTCAAAGAACTTGATATTCTGCCTCTTTTAATAACAAAGTTGTTATTAAGAAAAAGAGGGAAGTTATCTGTTCTGGTACGTTGGTTGACAATTTATAAATCCAATAACTCCCACGATGTAACAAATGGAAATTAGTAACACATCTTCTAACTTTAAGATAAAGCAACCTTCGGAAATGAACCAATTATATCTTTGGCATCTAGGGCTAGGTTATATTAACTTGAGTAGGATTCATTGGTAGCTGATGAACTTTTGGGTTCATTGGTAGTGAAAATCTTTCCAACATGCGAGTCTTACTTGGAAGGAAAAATAACCAAGAAGCTTTTAAGTATAAGGGGTATGGAGCCAAAGATACATTGGAATAGGTTCATTCTGATTTGTGTGATCCTATGACAAGAGTTAGTATCGAATATTTCGTCTATTTTATAGACAACTATTCAAGATGTGGATACATTTACTTGATGTGTCGCAAGTCTAAGTGCTTTGATTAGTTCAAAGAGTATGAGACTGATGTGGAGAAACGTCAAAGTAAAAGTATCAAGACACTATGGTGAGATCGTAGTGGTAAATACCTCTTGGGAGAATTTAGGAGTCACTTATCAGAAGTAGGGATTTAATCCTAACTAACTGCACCTGGTACACCCCTACAGAATGGTGTAGAAAAAGGAAGGTATAGGACTCTTATGGAAATAAGTAGATTGATGATGAGTTATTTGGAAAATTACCAAATTCATTTTAAGGATATACTCTGGAAACGGAAGTGAACATAGTACCTTCCAAAGTCAGAACTCTCTACTCATATAGAATTGCTAAATAGGCATAAGCCTATTTTGAAGCATATTCGGATTTAGGTAGTCTAGCACATATGCTGAACAGAGACAATGATAAGTTGGACAGGAATTCACTTGTTTGTAAGTTATCCTAGAGAAATGAAAGTAGGTTTATAGTCTTAAAAATCAGAAAGTTATTGTTAGCATCAATGACCGATTTTTAGAAAAGGACTATGTAATAAACCACAAGCCCATAAGTAAATTTGTTCTTAAAGAAATTATAAAAGACATGTCTAATCTAGTACCAACTGTACAAGATGAAATATCACAAGAAACTACAACACGTATCACAATTGATACACAATTATAGACAGTGCATCATCGTAGTGGGAGAGTTGTCAAACAACCAAAAGGATTCATGTTTTGGGAGAGTTTTTGGACTTGATCCCAAATGAACATGAGTCTGATCGTGGAAATATGATGAAGCACTCCAAGATAAAGATGCAGCATCTTGGCAAAGAGCAATGAATACAGAATTAGAATATATGTATTCTAATCAAATCTGGAAGCTTATAGAACCACCAGATGGTGTAAAAGCCATTGGGTGAAAATAGGTCTACAATAGGAAAAGATGGATAGACAGGAAGGTGGAAACTTTTAAAGCAAGGCTTGATGAAAAAGGAAACTTTTTCACTGGTAGTCATGTTTAAGTCTATCCGGATTCTTTTATCTATTTGGCAAGAGGATGTTAAGACAATATTCCTTAATGGAAGTCTTGAAGAAAGCATCCATACAAAGCAACCAGAAGGGTTCATTGCAAAGGGCAAAGAGCATTTTGTATGCAAGCTCAATCAGTCTATGGACTGAGGCAAAGCTTCAAAGTCTTGGAACATCCGGTTTATCAAAGGAATCCAGACCTATGGATTTATTTAGTAATCGGATAAGTCTTGTGTATACAAAAAGTGTGATGGAAATGTGGTGGTATTTCTTGAACTATACGTAGATAACATTTTTGGTAATTGGAAATAATATCAAAATGTTGTCAGAAGTAAGGGTATGGTTGTCCAAACAAATCGATATGAAGGACTTGGGAGAATGTATATATTCTTGGGACCAAAGTAATAAGGGATCACAAGAAAAGGATATTTTACTTATCCCAAGCTTCGTATATCAAAAAAAAATCCTTGCTCGTTTTAAGCATGTAAAACTCCAAGAAAGGTTTTAGCATGGAGTAACTTTATCTAAAGAAATGTCTCCGTAGACATCAAAGGAGATAGAGGATATGAAGGCAGTTCTTTATGCTTCGGCTGTCGGAAGCCTAATGTATGTTATGCACGAGATCAGAAATCTGTTTTGCCAAGGGCATAGTTAGAAGATATCAAAGTAACCCTAGACAAGGACATTAGACTGCAGTAAAGCATATATTGAAGTACCTTAGAGGCACTAGAGATTATATGCTAGCTTACAAGGCAGTTAATTTGGTCCCTGTGGGTTGCACGAATTTTGACTTCCAATCGGATAGGGACAATAGTAAGTCAACCTCGGGGTTTTGTGTTTATTTAGGAGGTAAAGTCATAACTATGGAAGAGTGATAAGCATAGGTGCTTTTCGGACTCCACCATAGAAGCTGAGTATATGGCAAACCTTTGAGGTAGTCATAAAAGCTGAATGACTCAATAACCTCAAGATAGACTTAGATATGATTTCTGGTTTGTCCAAAAATTATTACAATTTATTATAATAATAGTGGTGCAGTAGCAAACTCGAAGAAACCATGAGTCTATAAGGCAAGTAAAAACAATAGAGCGCAAGTACCAGTTGTTGCTGCCTAGATGATGACCTATAGATCTTTTCACTAAGGCCCTTAAGGCAAGAGCTTTTGATGGGCATGTTGAAAGGTTGGGAATCAGATGTATGGCAGCAGATATAGCAGCTTAGTCTTTTAGTGTAAGTGGGAGATTGCTAGGATGTATACTAAAAGTCTAGCTTTTGGTATAAATATTTATCTAGAAATAAGAATCACATTGGTCAAATGTCTACATTTATGATAAATGTAGTTGTTCAATTAATTTATATTGTAGATAACATGGTGTGTGGTGTCACACACAGAGGATCATGTTATCAGTACCTTATAAATTATCCTTCAACACCAAGATGGAAAGGAACAAACCATTGGAAGGTCGTAGTGTAATTAGGTATTAGTTTATCTTAACTATATAATTACACTAGTACACTTAGAGTGTATTGAGTAGGACCATTAGAGGCCGTTTCTTTTTATACTGACTTTATAAAGGAACAAAGACCTCAGTTATTATGGAAGTGTGTGCTCTTAATCCTAATATAATAACAAGCACATATATTTGATATTTATTTCTTTAATTTATCAATTGGTGAGATTTAGTTCGATAAATCAATAAACCCGATAAGTTGGGAAATGATATCACTTATAGTGTGTGTTGTTGATTATAGAAGGAAACTGTGTCCCAGTAATCTAGGTTGAGAATGTCCCCAAGAGGAGCTCATAAGGATTGTCATGTTAAACCCTGCAGGTGGACTTAGTCCGACATGACGATGAAGTTGAGTGGTACTACTCTTGGAGCTAGATATTAATTAAGTGAGTTGTCAGTAACTTACTTAATTAGTGGACATTTGTTATCTTAAACACAGGGAGACTAACACACTCATAATAAGAAGGAGCCCAAAATGTAATTTGGGATTGGTGCGGTAGTTCAATAATAGTTCTTTAGTGGAATGAATTATTATTGATGAAATTAAGTTGTGTGTTCGGGGCGAACACGGGATGCTTAATTTCATCGGAAGACCAAAACCAATTCCTCCTCTCGGTCCCTATGGTAGCCTCTTGTATATAGAGATTTATACCCACCACATACCCACCTTCTTACCCATCCAATGGGGCCAGCCAAGCTAGCTTGGAACCCAAGCTAGGGACGGCCAAGACCAAGTGGATGAGCCAAGTTGGTGGCCAGCCAAAGCTTGGGTCCCAAGCTTAGGTGGCCGGCCACTTGAGTATTAAAAGGATTTTTATTAAAATTATTTCTTATGTGAATATCAAGGTTTTTAAAAGAAAGTTTAAAAATTAAAAATTTCCTTTTATAGCTTTCTACAAAAGATTAAGAGAAGAGATTAATCTCTTTCCTTATTTGTAGATTAAAAGGATGGCTTTAATTTTTGGTAAAAACTTTCCTTATTTGTAAATCATCTACATGTTTAAAAGAGAGTTTAAAATTTGAAATCTTTCCTTATTTGTTGATTAAAAGGTGGATTTTAAATTTTAAGAAAACTTTCCTTTTTAACCATGTTCATGATTTAAAAGAGAGTTTAAAAATTAAATATTCTCTTTTATAAGTTTGTACAAAAGATTAAGAAAAGATTTGATATCTTTCCTTATTTGTAAATTAAAAGAGATTTTAATTTTTAGAGATAACTTTCTTTTTATCCACATGTTTAAAAGAAAGATTTTAATTTATTAAATTTCCTTTTTATAAACCAATCATGAAGGGATAAAAATTATTAGAGAAATTTTATTTTAAAATTTCCGGAAACAAATTAGGAAGGTTTTAATTCTTGATTGAATTAAATTTCCTTTGCTTAGATTATTATGGCCGGCCATGTTGATTAATAAAAGAGAAATTGATTTTATATCAATTAAATTTATTTTTCATGGCAAAGGAATTAAGGAAGTTTTTATTAAAATTTCCTTATTTGCTAAGACCAAGGATTATAAAAGAGGGGGTAGAGGTGCCTTCATGACAAGAACTCTATTCTATTTTTCTCTCTCTTTTTCTTCCTTGGTGTGGCCGGCCATCCTCTCCTCCTCTCTTCTCTTTGATGGCCGAACTTTATCCTTCTTGTGGAGATTCATATGGTGGCCGGATCAAGTTTAGAGAAGAAGAAGAAGAAGGAGAGAAAGAAAGCTTTGTTTCTAGCATCCCTTGGAGCATGGTGGTGGTGGCCGAACCTCTTCATTCTAGGAGAAGTTTTGATGGCCGAAACTTGCAAGGAAGAAGAAGGTGCTTGGTGGTTCTTATCTCGGAAGGTCGTTGCCCACACAACGTCCGAGGTTAGAAGAGGAATACGGTAGAAGACCTAGAGGTTTTTGTTTGCAAAAGAAAAGGTATACTAGTATTTAATTTCCGCATCATACTAGTTTTATTTCTTTGTAAAAATACCAAATACAAGAGGCATGCGATTCTAGTATTTCGAATTTGTTTTCGATGTTGTGTTCTTTTGTTTTTTCTTTTCCTTGTGATTTGATTGTTCTTTTCGGTTGACCTAAAGTTATTTAAGGAAATTAAATATTAGTTTTCCTTAAAAAGCTTTGTCTAGGCGGTGGCAGTTGTTCCCATATTCAAGAAGGCCATGTGCCTCGCCATGCAGTCCTGGAAGCCAATTTTGGAAATTAATATTTAATGGAATTAATAACCTAGGTGATTTGGATCAAACGTGTTAAGTTCCGCAGGAGATCCAAGTCTAAACCTAAAAGAATAAATAAATTAAACTTAGGATCAAACGTGTTAAGTTCCGCAGGCGATCCGAGTTTAATTTAAAAGAACACATGGTAGCTAGGAAAAGGTTCAGACCTTTGTACAAAATTTTTGTACAGTGGAACCATTAGGTTTTCTGAGTAGCAACTAACACTACCACCTAAGGGTCAATCCCTTAGGATCAAGTCGTACTCCTATAAGTCTACCCGACCTACTAGGCTTTATACTTGGACAGTATCCAAGACTTTACCATTACTTAGGATTATCTCTCCTAGGATTTCCATTGTCTAGCTTTACTCATCAAGATTTCCACCACCTAGGGTTACTTCCCCCTGGGATTTCCATTTCCTAGCTTCACTTACCAGGTCTTCCACCACCTAGGCTTACCTCCCTCTAGGATTTCCACTACCTAGCTTCACTCACCAGGGCTTCCACCACCTAGGGTTCCCTCTCCCTAGGATTTTCATTGCCTAGCTTCATTCACCAGACCTTTCACCACCTAGGGTTACCTTCCCCTAGGTTTCCCCCTTGCCAACTAAGTTAGAACTTTTTCTTGCTAGTTTCTTCCAAACATCAAGTCATGTTTGGATTAACCCTTGGTCAAACTGACCAGACTTAGGTACACTATCAAATATCAAAACCTTAGAAGATGATTGCACCAACAATTTTCAGTTTGACTTGAAGGAGGGGCATATGATGATAGCCGGGGTTTTCCTCCAAAGAATATTATCTTTAAACATACACTTAATTAGACTTCATTCGACTTCGCTCATTAGTTTAATTTGAAGGAGGGATATCGGATAGTAGTTGAGTTTATCTCGAGTAATATATTAAGGTTCTCCCAGGCAATATAGCCGGGTTCCGTCCTATGTGCTAAATAAATATTGCTAGACAATATAACAAAAGTTTAGCAGAGCAATAGTGATAGAGTTTCTCCCGATGACATTACAAAAGGTTTGCCAAGCAATAACTCCAAAGCCTCGTAGAATAATGTTATGGAGGTGTCCATAGAGCAATGATACTGAAGGTCCACCAATCAATAGTACTAAGTTCCATAAAGTAACATTATCAAGGTCCACCGAGCAATAATACTAAGTTCTATAGAGTAACATCATCAAGGTCCACCGAGCAATAATATTAAGTTTTGTAGAGTAACATTATTGAGGTCCACCAAGCAATAATACTAAGTTTTGCAGAGTAACACCATCGAGGTTCATCAAACATTAGTACTAAGCTCTGCAGAATAATATCATCAAGGCCTGTCGAGCTATAACACTAAAGTCTATTAAGCAACATTATTGAGTTCCACATAGTAATATTATTAAATTCTTCTGAGCATTGAGGATCACTTTACTTAGTAAAATAAATCCTTTTACCATATATCAAGTGTGGTGATGCTTCTTATTATTAACACGTGGTAATCAATGAATGGAGAGGCAGTAATGGTTAGAAGCGGTTCTTTTGATTCCTTCTTCATAGTACATGACAATCAATGAATGGAGAGGCAAGTAATGGATGTCAGAGGTGGTTCTTTTGATTCCTTCTTCATGATATATGATAATTAATGAATGAAGATATGAGTAATGGGTGTCAAAAAGCAGTTCTCTTGAGGCTTTCTTCACGCTACATGACAATCAAAGATTGGAAGAATAATAACGGATCATCGGAACCTTGTCTTCACTGACTCACGAAAGAATGTGACTTGGCGATTCTCTCCTAACAACTATATAAGCATCACAAATGGTAAGTTCTAGGTACGTTGGTCTTTTTCTCACAAGTAGAGGCATGTCTTCTCCGCCAAGCTCCTCTCATCTTCTTCTTTACTTCGTTTTCTTTCCCTTCTTGATGACTAACTTGAGCGTAAAAAGGGTAGTGGAGTAAGTCGGCCCAAGTTTTAATCAATGTTACATCTCAAGACATCAGACCTCACGAGTCGAAAGGACGATCCAAGATTTCCAGAGAGGATGAGCCTGAACGAGTGGAAAAAAGATTATCATTACCTTTTTCTACTGCCACTACTATGCAAGACTTTTCAATAATGAAGCACGTAACAAAATGACAGATGATTTTTTTACCAATTGATTGACACTCTATATTGAATGAGATTTAATTAGGATATAGATATAAATTCTAATATAAATGAGTTTTACTTTTAAAATCTTATAGGACACAATTTTATTGAAAAATAATGTAACTTTCCGTTTATATTTATTATATATATTTTTATAATAATATATAATTTATTATATTAAGTTCAAATCCCCTAACTCGAATTTTAGATCCATCCTCATCAGATCACCTCTAGTTAGACAATTCAGTGATGAGTGATCTCTTAGTTGATAAAGCCTAGGGTTATTCATTGTTAATTTGGTTTTGGCAAAGGAGGGTAGCTGGAGATATGTCCAACTTAGGTGAAAATCGATAGAATGACGATTATCGAAGTCGAATCCGAAGCTCTTCCACGACTAATGTGCAAACAAGAGGACATTGCGACTACAAAGTAAAGTTAGAAGAGAGGTCAAGATGAATCTTAACAAGACTTCTTTGTCGCTTAAGTTAGCCATAGACTAAACAAAAAAATCAACGATGTAACAAGATAGTTAAACAAAAAAGTATTTTATACCTCCGCACAATTTCATTCGACTAATTATGACTCTCTTATTCGTCAACCACAACTTATATACACTTAGGAATTACTTTTCTTAAATTAACTGTTGGCACATCCACTTTCAATCTCAAGTATGTTAATTGTCAATTGCATCTTGCCTCAGTCGACCAAGGGTAACCTTAGGCAAGTCATGTAAATGCTTACTAAGTTTGACGAAACGGCCTTAAAAAACAATTTTAAATATAATTATTATAATATATAATATTTTCGACTAAATTTATTATATATGTGGTAGCTTGTCGAAATTGTTATAAAGAATTCTGATTAAATTATTTTATATTGTAAGTATAGGTTGTGGAAATTTTGAATAAAACTATTAAAATAATAGTATTTTTAGAATAAAAAAGATAAGGTGTTATTTTAGAATTTTTTTTTAAAAAATATTTTTTGTTGAAAGGGGGGAAAATATAGGGGTGCTTTTATTATATTCAGAATAAAAAAGTGTTTTTGGGTAAATTTGTTCGCATTGAAAACTTCAGAAATCTGCCTCTGTACTCGATCAATTAGGTCTCTCCTCCTTCTGGATCCCGATTCAAGGAACCGGCCGCCGGCTATGTATCGCCCTCCGTCCACCTCCTCCTCCATGTATCCTAGAGTCGGCTCCTCCGGCGCCCCTACGCCGGACCTCGAAGCACCTTATGTCCACCCGACCTCATCTGCACCTCCCCCTTCCTCCGTCGGTACAGTCTCTTTATTAAAATATCTATTTTGGTAGATTTTTTGAATTATTATTATTATTATTATCTTAATATGATCGGACCTTGGGTTTCTTTGTTCACAAGCTCTCTCTTTGTTCCGTTGTTGTGTTGACTGCCGACTTCAATTAATTGGATTTCCTGAAGAATTTCTGTGTGATGATAATTCCTCTTGTTCATTCGATATATATATATATATATACACACACACACACACACATACACATGGAGAGTTAGTGTTACGCGTTTAGTTATCTGGTTGCCTTTAGTAGGGAAAGAGTTAATCTCTGATAAGCCTACATCTGGGATTTTGATTGCCTGAGTTGAGCACCAAGGAAAAAAGCTTCAAATAAGTTTTCAATTCATTTCTTTCTTACCTTTTTCTACATGATTTTCTATATTCTTGAATGTATGCGAAAGTTCCTGATACAGGGATATAGTCAAAAGTCCACGAATTGCATATACTATCTGATTGACTACTCACATAAAATAGGTTTCATAGGATGATTGAATGATTCATGAATAATTTTAGCTTGTTTTTTTTAATGAAAAGTTGTTCTGGACAATGAATTGAGTGGATCATAACTTATTGGATTCATTTTCTTTGACACTATCTCTCACATTATTTAGGATAAATCACTTTTACTCCATTCTATTAATTTTGAGTTACATTCGAGATCTCTTTCAAAAAATTAATGATTAATCTCATTCTATCTTATTTGTGCTAGAAAATACATTCAGTTAACTTCATGTTTCTACTCTTGCATACTTGGAGATTTTCAATATTTCCAAACCTCGAATTGTATCTTGTTGATGAAGTGTTCAATATCCTTTTTGTATGTGACTTGCTGCATATCTCAGATTTGTCGGTATAATAAATGGCTATAGATTTCAAGTATGAGCTTTTCCATGTCACTGATTGAGTGCGTGAATTTGTTAAACTTGGGCTGTGTTCTCTTTTGTTTCTTCTTTATTAGATGTTTTCCAATGTCATGTGGACTTGGAATTAATTTAGTTAATGTGTTTTTTTTTTTCTTTTAAAACCTTATAAAATTTGTTGTCTTTTGCATCAGCAGTAGCCAAGTTTAATGGGAAGCATGTAAGACATGGTGCTTTATGTTATGTTTTGGCTACTAGTTAATGCCAGATAATAGGATGTGACAACTTAAGGATACCATTTTTATTCATCGTAATATGGTTGGCCTCGTTTGAGCAATTTTGATTTCAGAAAAAAAAATTATCGACTAAAATACAAGATCTGTATGCTTTTTCTTGAAGCTCCTGCTGATTTTACATATATCTATTGTCAGTTTCTGTTTCTCCGGCCATCTTTACTTCACTATCAGAGATGTTTGACAATTAGGTGAACAAAAAATATAAACCTTCATGAACTAAATCAATAGTTATCACCAACTTATATTTCTTTTGATTTTCTTTGTCATTTTATATGGTTAATGCTCCTTTTGATACTAAACTCGTAATTATATCTGCATTAATTAATTGTTCTTTGAAAATCTTTAATTATCACTGAAGATTGGCATAATATATTCAAGCCTCTTAAACATTTTAGCTGCAGGACTTGGCATCAAAGTTATGATAAAACCAGAATATCTTATAACACCAGTAAGTAATTTGTTTCATAGTTATATTCTATTCGTCATTAATTTCCTATTCCAGAACTTGCCTTCTCAAAATTAGCATATAATAAGTCTGTAATCATCATTTTTTGTTTGTGTCAGTTGTATTTGATCTTATATATCAATACAAATATTAGTTAATCTTAATAGATTTTAAGTATGATTTTCAAAATTTCCATTTCCTTGATGTCCAATTCCTCAGTTTGATTATGACACAAAATACATATTCTTCCATTAATTAGTTTTTTGGATACCTAACATATAAAGTAAACTTGGAATTGCTTCTGAAATTTCACTTTTGTGCACCCTGCCTATTACTAAATCATCCGTATTGCTTGTCCATCTTTATGAAATGGATGAGTGCTAAATATTTTTTGATTTTCTTAAGGTTATGCTCATCCATATATATCTTTCAAAAGAAAAGTTAAGTCACATGCATTTTGCATACTAATTTTGGTTACTTTGCATTCTTATTTCCATGTGTCTAACGTTGTACAACACAATTTTGGATACATGGTCTCTCTGATTTTTCCTCGCCATTTCTAACTATGATGTGATGAACCATACAATGCCTCGTTCTAATTCATCTCAGAGACAAGTGTTGTCACATTAATACAAGTCAGGAGCAAACTAATGTAGTGTTGAGAAAACTAGTTCCTTGAGACAAGAGAGATGTCAAGAATGATGAAAGCTGTTAAGTTTTGTTTCATATTGACTAGGGTTAATTAATAAATTTATCACAACTTTTGTACAGATTTTCATATCTGTCACAACAGTTTGATTTTTTTTAATGTATCACAACATCTAAGTTTATGATAGAGTCCAGAAATTGTATGGAGAATTCTAGAAAAGAGAGATGTTAGCGTAACATATATTGAATTAATTAAGGATATATACGAGGATATAACAATTAGAGTAAAGACTTCAAGCAGAGTAATTGAAACATTTCCAATAAAGATAGGGTTATATTAAGGATCAACTCTAAGTCCATGTTTTTTTATATTAATTATGGACGAACTCGTTGCACATATTCAAGACACAGTACCATAGTCCATGTTGTTTGCAGGTGATATTATTTTGATAGATGACACACATGAAGGAGCAAATGCTAAACTAGAATCTTGTTTTAGGCTTAGTAGAATAAAGACAGAATATATGAAATTTAAGTTTAGCAATATTAGACATAATAAGACAATTGTTAAGATAAGAGATGATGAGTTGCAGAGGTTTAAATATTTAAGATTATTTTTTGCAAAATAATGGAGAGATTGAGAGAGGTGTCTCATATAATACAAGCAGAATTGTTGAAATAGAGGAGAGCGAGTATTTTATGTGACTGTAAAGTACTTTTAAAACTTAAAGGAAAGTTCTACAAAATTGCAGCTAGACCTACTATTATATTATATGAAGCTGAATGTTGGGCTATGACCTGAGCACATGAGCAAAAGATGAGAGTTGCAGAGATGAAGATATTAAGCTGGATGTGTGGACATACGAGGATGGATAGAATAAAAAATGAGAGCATTAGAGAGAAAGGTGGAGTTGCATCTATTGATGGAAAACTCTGAAAGACACGTTTAAGATGATATGAGCATGTACTTAGATGACAATAAATGCTCAGTTAGGCGATGTGAAATAATGACAAACATACATATCAAACGAGGAAGAGGAAGACCAAAAAAGACTTGGTTAGCAATAATAAAACAAGATAAAATTTATTTAAATATAGATGATGATATAGTAGGAGAAAAAGCTTAATTGCGTAAAAGGATCCATATAGCCGATCCCACCTAGTGGGATAAGGTTTGGTTGTATTATTTGTATCACAACATCTAAGTTTCAATGTTAAATCTATCATCCACTTGATTTTCATCCAGATGCTGTTAAGTTGATAACTGTTGTGACATGCTGCAATGCTAGATCATCCATTTTACATCAGCCTTGTCAATATAACAGTTCCTTGCCAACTGATTTGCTAATTCATCCCTTCTTAATGCAAGTCCTTGCTCTTTCCTTCCTCCTCTTTTTCCTCATCCTCCTTCCACCATCCAACACAATTTTGTAGCTGTGTTGATTACTAATCATAGATTGCAATCACAAAATGATGATATTTTGATTGCTTAAGTTACTGAAGACTTGTACGGAAACTATCTATCTTATTGTTACAACAAAAAGGACACGTATTTCCGTATGCTGTTGGTATGATAAATCACTTTATGCAGAAGCCTAAAATCCACCACTTGAAAGCAGCATTTATAATTTTGATCACTATATAAAAGTATGCCCAATAAAATATTTACTCAATAAGAAGAATGAACATGCAAAGTTCAATTATTTCTCTGATACAAATGTTGTTGGTCTACGGATGTTAGGAGGTCGTTTTCAGAATGTTATAGTTTTGTTGGAGGTAAGCTGATATGTGGAAGAGGAGTATAATGTTGTTGTTCACTCTCCTGCTGAAATTGGATGTGGTGCCAGCTTGTGAAAATTTTTGAGATGCTGTGCAATAGCAGCACCTTTTCCTGTTCAAAATTAGTGAATATGCACACTAATTATCAAGCTACCATCTATAATGCAAATAATCCTATGGTTCATGATTCCATCAAAGACTAGACACAATGAACATTTGTGACTTCATCAGAAATGTTGTTATGTGCAATAAATCAATGCAGTTTCTTGTGAGGGAAAAATTGATTTGATTTTCTATGTCGTGTCACAAACTAGACATAATTGATATCTCCTTGTGAGAGTTAGAGTAGATGGAGCTATAGATGCACATTAGTTGTTTACTATTTTTTACTACTCTATAATAAACTTGTATATGTTGTGTATCCTCACCAGCTCACCTTTCCAAATGAAGTGGAACCTTTCTGTTAACTGAGCATATTTCAGCAATTATCTATGCTAACTTCTGGCCTTTAGTTCTTGTAGTTTGAGCCAACACACTCTTTTGAGCTAAACATAGGCAAAGCTATTTGATAAGAACATCAATTTCAGAGTTAATTGTTTATAAATTGGAGTCATTTTCATAAATAATTCCTTGTGTTATATTTTTCATGTGTAATTGTTGTTTTTAAGTTTCTGAATTTATTGACATTTGTTTCTTAATTAACATTAATCTTCAGCCTCAGTTAGCACCTCAAATGCCAGAAGTTCCTCGTAGCAAATTCAAATTTGATTTTGAGTTTGAGAAACAAATACTAGCTGAAGCTGAAAAAGATAGTCAGAGTTGGAGCAAAATCGCATCTCAAAAACAGCCATCAAAGCCTTCAAGTGTGTCATCATCTTCATCTTCTTCAATGGTAGGATAGACCTCAGCCTGACATACCTGTATTGCATGTTCTTTTTATTTACTTGTTGGTTTCTAAAATTTGACTTACTTTCTATTCTATCATGAAACCCTCATTTGTAGCCAAATTCTGTTTGTTTGCTGGAATGCATTTTTTCTTAGATTTTGTTTATGTACTTTTATTGTCATATACATATGCATTTATGGGTTACTTTTATTTCTGTCCACCACCTTTCCACATTATATATAAAAAACAAGAGAAACTGTTCTACGACTCGACATTTCCTTATCTGGTCTTGTGCAATCTTTTGAAGGCATCATCAGGGGATCCAATTGTGGACAAGTATGTTGCCTCAGGGCTTGGACGTGAAGCTGTGTCACTTGCAGTGCTGAACTATGGTGACAATCCGATGAAGGTACGTAATTGTCTCTTTAAAATTTTCTCCCGTCATAGAAGTAATACAAACAGATCTTGCATCAATTAATTTCTTTTATGAGAAGTTTCCTCTGTCAACTTCGTAATGTTCTCATTACAACTGTGTTTTTCTTATACAACAACAATAACCAAGTGGAGTATATCACTAGGTGGAGTCGACTATATAGATCTTTTTACGTCATTGGCCTCCATACCCTAGTATATCATCATCTATAGTTAAATAAATTTTATCTTATTTTATTATTGCTAACCATATATCTTTTGGTCTTTTCCGTTTGATGTGCGTGCTTGTCTTTCACATTGCATAACTGAAGTATATGTCCGTACCATCTTAAATGTATCTCTTAGAGTTTTCTCTCAATAGATACAACTTCGATTTTTTTTCTAATGCTCTCATTTCTTATTCTGTTTATTCTTGTATGTCCACACATTTACCTTAACATCTGCAACTCTCATCTTTTCATCTTCTCATCATATGTATAATATAGCGACCTTCATGTTCAATTCATCATTACAAGTGGATGTAACAAAAGTGATTCATACAGCCCAAGGAATTAGATATAAACTAGAGTTTTGCTTCTAGGTTGTTTTTTCCCAAATGAATGAAGAGGTAAAAGAATAGAGAAATAAATCATTCTCGAGTAAAATGTAGGTAGGACAAACAAAATATAGTTACTTTCCCTTGATTCTTCTACCCATATGAGGAATTTCTGCCTCCTACCAACATGCAAATTTTTTTCACCACCATTGCAATCAGCTTTCTCCATTTATTTTAGTTCTGGGGCTTCTCTCTCTCTTTTTCATTTGTATTTTGAACAATATGCAAGAATGAATTTTCATTTGTATTAAAACAATTGTTTTTCAGGTGAGGGAATTTGTAAAAGGGTACAACATTCTCCGCGAAATGGGGTTCCCGTCGAAGAATGTGGCAGAGGCATTGGCCATTTACGATAATGACACAGACAAGGCCGTCGCCCACTTTCTTAACACCTCGCAGTGATGCTCAGCGCTTAATGTTTTTAAAGTGTTGATTTTGTGTTCAATAGACCCTCTCGATGTTATATTTGTGTGTATAAACAGCAACATGTATTGCATAGTCTTGTTACCATATAAAAGTATTATTGTTTGTTGACTAATTTTGGTTTACAATTTTATTGTGCACCTTTATGAACTGTCTTGTTTACGCTGCTTCGGGTTGTATTTCACCTCACTTTTTTGTTGTGCAAACCTGAGTTGAATGGTAGAAATTTTAATTCGTGATACATCTTGCAAATCAGAGCATCACTCAAACAAAACCCAAAGGTCATCGAATCCAGATGTCTGAGTCTAGTTCGACTAATTTTATTAAACCCTATAAAATTGGAGATTACAGTCCTTCGATACTAGCGTAATCGTTTTGTGTTTGGCTTATTATGTGGATAACTATATATACAGTAGAACACGGTCAACAAAGGCATGAATGGGATGATAATGATATATGGGAGCTCTCGTTTATATTTAATTTCACATTTTTTTATACATAAAAAACTCATAAAAGTTAAACATCGATCTTATGCGTATCAGTGCTTCTTATCCATCACACACGGAGAAAACAAAGCTGTCACGTACCTTCTGATAAAGATGACAAGCCTTTCAAGTATTTCACTAGTCACTACCTTCATCTTCAACTTTGTCCATACTCTTGGAATCAGATAACTCCAAGTCAATGAGAAGAAGAAAGCTGTCACGTATTAATTTCCTTGCTGCCAGATAAGGATCATTCTAATGCACAAAAAAGAATGAATAACTGTTGCTGCTTACCATTCGTCAACGTATCAGCCTTAATTTGACAAGGAAAGGTTCACCAGAGAGATCCCTGGTCACTTGGAGCTGGCTGGGGCATAAAGCAGTGGTGTAAAGCTCTGGTCACTGGGCGACCAACAAGTGTCAAATGGCCATGGAGAAGAAAAGCTCTCCTTTTCTGCTGCCAATCAACCTCCTCCACAGTTTGATCTCCATAGCTATCCACCTCATCATCAATTATTCCTCATATCAATCACATGAATCGCGTTCGTGGCTTCAACACCTCAAAATAGAGATAATTGTTAGGAAAATGTTTAAATGCTACACTGGCAATAAAATTTGATACTTTATTCACATTGATGAAATTATAATCAGTTTTTGGATTCCAATTAATAGTTTAATATACTTACTAGAAATCTAAGAAACAAAAAAGCAAAGTTAGAGAAGTAATTGGATTGAATTGTATTGATGTGAGGGTGTATGAGTTGTTTGCCTGTTGCAATTATTGGAGGAAGATTAGTCTTCATATTTGTGGCATGTGATCCATCTATATGAGTCTCCACTTTAAAATAATCTGTAATAAAATAGCTGTGGTGATGTTTATAGTGGTTGTAGGATTTTAAAGATGCTTATATATGTATGTATATTCTCTGGTAGAATGGAAATGATACGATGGAGATCATAGAGCGCACGTGGTAGGCTAGCTCCGATCAATGGAGAGCCTAGTGATATATTTGAGGACTTGATCAACACATGGATTATTTAACCTTATCAGACCTTCCGAGTGCCCGACTTCTTGACCAATCAAGCCGATCCGATTTCTGAGCCGATCTGACTTGTCGAGTCATTGAGTTACTGATTTAGTAGGACCGAGTCTTAATTAGGTTCAACCTGACACAAAAAGACATGGGGCATGATCCCCACTCCTCCATTATCTCTTCTCCACCTCTCATGATCTCTATGGGTACATCAGATTGCCTTTTGCCACTATGGGTACATCAGATTGCCTTCAAAGGGTGACATATTGGTACTTACATGTGATGTTGCTGTAATAAATCATATGCTTGATTTTTAGTGTGTACGAAATACATTGTGGGTCACCTGATCCCCTTACAAAGGGTTATTAATGGAGTAGTCTTGGTAGGGCCGCGAGTGAGGATCAACAACTTTTTTTTTTACTGTAATATGGATACATCACACTTATAAAAGGTTGAGTATATGCTCAGAAGAGGCTCCCTCTAACTCAAATTACTTTGTCCTTTTTTTCATCGAAGCAGATGATTTAAGCATCTGAGTGATTTCATTGAGGAAATTCTTGACGAACTCTTTAATGTTTGTTACTTTCTGCAGATTTCACTCCACCATGCACGAGGACATCAATAATAAAATTTCAATGTCATCGCTCTTGGATGCAAGTGTAGCAAGGATTCAAAATTATCTATGGCTAGACCGTCGACTATAATTGATATAATAAATTAATTGATTTAAAAATATAAATTAAAAATATGTTTATCTTAATTTTTCAAAAATATGGAACAAAATTACAAAAATACTCCATATAATTCAAAAGCATGGAGCAAAAATACTATTAAAGTTGTGCTCTCATTCAATGTACATGTCCATAGGATCCACTAAAAACTCTTCTTGCATCTTATTATGAAGAGTTATTTTAACAAGTTTCATAATTAAAAATGTTTGTTCTATTGTTATTATATAAACGGAAAAGTTAAAACAAAATTAATCAATTTGTTAATTAAATAAATATATTATATTCAATATATAAAGTTAATATAATATATATATATATATATATATATATATATATATATATATATATATATATATATATATATATAAACTATAATAAATAAGAAAAAAAATCATCTGTCAATCAAATTATAAATTCTTGTCTTATTTGTTTTTGACTAATATTCGATATAATTTAGAAATAGTGGATAAATTCTGAAATCTTTTATAGCCACCAACATCATGCATATAGTGATCCAATTACATCTCAAATGGTGAAAATATTGTGCATCGAAATTAAGAGGAACGAATTTCATAGTAAGTCGATAAATGTGATCAATATTAAGAAACTTAAAATTTTCTTTAACTTCCAAAGAACAACTAAATTTAAGAAGTTCAATTGCTCCATCTTGAATCTACTATTAAGATTTTTAACTTAAAAATTTATTGTAGCATTATCAATAGCGGTGTGATTGAGTTATTTTGTTAATAAGCATTATCGATAGTGGTATTCAAGTGTGATTGAGTAATTTAATTAACAAGAACTACCTAATTAGATTTATAACTAATTTCCATGTGAGTATTTCAATGTCAAAGTTGATACAAACTTCAAAACATGTAATAATAAATCAACCAATAAACAATATTAGCAATAAAAAATTGAACTAATTCAAATAAGTAAAATTCTTACTCAAAAGAGCTTGTAAATTGACCAATACAAGTTAGAATTGAACTTCAAAACTCCAAAAATTATAGCTAAATCGAACGGGTAAAATTTCTAACAATCGACAACTTGAAAACCCAAACAAAGGATTTGAAATCGAGCTGACAACTCCTTAAAAATGAAGGGAAATCGATTTGGAAGAAGTCATCGATAAAATGACAGAAATCAAAGGCAAAATCACTAGCATACGACCTACGTAAACTAGAATTTATTTTTCACCATTTCTTACTAAAATATTCTGATTCAAGTCATAAATAGATGCAATAGGACCTGAGTTAGATTAGGTTAGAATCAAACGTCCCTTTTTGATAGTTTTCCAACAACAATCAACCCTAAATTGGTAGGGGGAGGGGCCTGACGGCAAAAGGCATAACCACCCTTGAGTTTTACTATTTAATCAACCAACAATAAACAATCGTTTATCGTGAATTCATTTTATAGGTTTTATAAGTAACTCATACATTACAATTTATTATGTCAAACTTATAAAATAAGTGGAGCTGGAGCCTACCCTAGTCCAAGAGTGGCTTCACTCCTGGTGGCAAAAGGTGAATACGGTCGCCCCCAGTACCCCTGCCAATCCGTCCCAGGGCCAACACGGAGAAGGTAAATCACGGTCGGCTATTAGCCTTTAGAATAATGCCTAGCACATAAGGAAGACACTTTGACACTAAGCAGACTATAGATTATTATGGGGCATGAAGTTACTGTAAGACCGTTAGATTCGATAGAGGGGGGGGGGGTGAATATCGATTCGAAAATCTCGAGTTAAGACGCAGCGGAAAAGTAAAGAAGTAAAGAGATGAACACTGTTGATTTTTTACTTCGTTCGGAGCCTGTGACGACTCCTACTCGAAGGCCCGTACTCCTTGAGTACTTTCGTTGGGCAATTCACTAGCAATTCGGATAATTACAATTTACGTACAAATATTGCTAATGAAAAGAAAGAAAACAAAGCTAACCGACAAACAATGAATTAAAAAGAGAGCCGGAGTGAGTCGTCGGAGCTTTGTGAACGTTGTTGGAGCGCAGAGCAGCAGAGTGATTGGACTCAGAGTTCTCAGAAGACTGATGTGTTGAAGCTCCTGCCTGGGGCTTCTTTATATGCTGCGCATGGAGTGTGACGTAACACTCCCAACCAGCATGCTCCAAGTGTCAACGTCGTCTGGGATAAATTTGCCTCGGCGCTGGATCCTTCCAGCGCCTGACTTCCAGCCGGAGCCATTCGGCGCCTGACCACTGCTCCTACCGCAAAAGCGGTGTTAGTCCGAGGCAAATAAACCCTGCAGCACAGTTTGTTAGCACATTTTTACAGATACGCTAAGTAATAAAAATTAGCATCAAGAGTATGACTTAGATTCCGTCTTTCCGAGACCGGAATCTAGTCACGATCTCGACTTAGATATCCGAAATGGATCTAAGCCGGATCGACGCCTAATGTTCCCTTCTCGGAAACGCGTCCTCGCAGTCACTCCCCTCCAATGACTTACCTTACTTACCTGCCAGACGTCCGGTCAGCCCGTCGACCCGTCTGGACTTCTTGCCAAGCGTCCGGTCAGCCCGTCGACCCGCTTGGACTTCTCGCCAGCTATCCGGTCAGCCCGTCGACCTAGCTGGACTTCTCGCCAAGCGTCCGGTCAGCCCGTCGACCCGCTTGGACTTCTCGCCAGCTATCCGGTCAGCCCGTCGACCTAGCTGGACTTTTCCTGCACACTTGATCAAAGTGTCAGACAACAACACAACTAACTTAACCTATTTGTCATTCATCAAAATCTGGGTTAGACCGTTAGTGCTACCCGTACCAACAATCTCCCTCTTTTTGATGGAATGACAACCTGGTTAAGTTAGTGAAAGCATATGTACGAAACAACATGCATTTGTGTGGTTTTAAAGTCAGTTTGTGTTTTCAAATTGGTTTAGCTAACTTAACCACCTAACCCTTCTCCCCCTTTGGCATTCATCAAAAAGTAAGCAGGGGTAACAAGTACAATTTTTAATAGCAAGTTAAAAAATAGTCAAGTTGACTTGGGGGAGTTTAAGCTTTTGAAAATTTGTTTAAAGCATTAGCTTTTAGCTTTTAGAAAGCTAGCTAAGTTTTCATTTTCAAACACAAGTTTTCAAAAACCAGAATTCCAAAACTAAGTTTGAAAAATTTTCAACACTAAGTTTGTAAACGATTTAATTTAAAACTTAAGTTTTGACAGTGATTTAAGTTTGAAAAATCTAACTTTCATAATTTTTAACACTTGAGTTTTTGCAAATCAAATTTCAGTTTGTAAATATTGATTTTGAACTTTACTTTTAGTTTTCAAAGGAGTTTGGTAGAACTCCTTTGAAAGTTGATTTTGAAGATTGATTTTTAAACTTTGATTTTCAAAATTAAGGAAAATGATTTTGAGAAGCTTAGTTTGTAAACTTTAAGTTTTGAAAAATCTAATTTCCACAATTTTTCAGAGCTAAGTTAAATCTAATTTTCAAAATCAATTTTCAATAAAAAGTAAAACCCAATTCTTAAAAACAACTTAGTTTTATAAGAGTTAGTTTTCAAAAGTAGGTTTAAGAAATTTTTAGGAGAATATTTTTCAAACAAGATTTAAAATATTTTATATAAAGGAAAATTTTTAATTAATTCCTCCCCCTGAACCTGACATAACTTTAACCAGCTGTCTAACCAATTAGGTACTAACTAACTATCAGAAGATAGTAGCTTTCACTTGGTTAGTCAGATTAAGTTAATTACAACCAGTCAGTGTTTGACTTGACTGATGAACTTTAATCTGATTAATATCTGAATTGTATTTAACGTCCAGACTTATGTTGATGCACTGAAATTAGCATCTTAAGTCCAGACAGTTGGCCTATGCATCTCACCCCTTTCTATGTTTATCAAACACAAGCAAGGTAAGCCTAAGGTGTTGGTGAGATGCTCACGAACTAGATCTATGGGCACATGCTTTCTAAGGATTCAAAACTAGTCTAAGGCCAAAACTGTTTTTGAAAGTCTAAGAATGGAAAGTTTTGAAAAACAAACAATTTTAGCCTATAAGTTGGTAAAAACATTTTTGAAAGTATTTTTGAAAGATTCTAGGCTATTAAGATAGAACATATTCAATGTAAGTTTGAAACGCTACTAGATAAATCCAAAATATTTTACAAGTAGTGTAGCTACAGACGTAGGTCATCACTAAGGCTACTGGGATGATGAAGGGGGTGGTCCAGATCCCAAGGATCGAAGAAGTGTCATCAGCTCAGTGTGTCGGGTGACTCCGGCAGCTCGTAACTCGGCAACCTCTCGCCGCATGTCCCGATGAAAGTCAGAGTTCTCCTGCTGGAGACTCGCCATAGCTCTCTCTAGTCCGGTCATACGGTCGGCTAGAGTGCGGGGAGCGTGTCGTGGTGCTCGAGCTGGTGGTGGAGCCGGTGCGGCTTTCTCTGGAAATAGTGCGAGCATGAACTCGTCCACCTGTGCGTCTGGATCGGGCTGGTGCTGTGCCCCCCTCCGCCAAGACATAGTCCCGTCATCTCTATCTATGTGGATGCCGGCTAGAGAAAAGTTTCGAGCGGCTATAACATCGAACTCGGTCATATGGGCAACATTTCCCCTAGTGACATCAATGTGCAGCGAGGACATATAGGCTGTCAGAACGTGACCAAATGGTATATGGACTCGACTGTCAGTCACAAATCCAGCTGAATGGATAATGGTGGAGAAGATGTGTAGGCTAATGTCAATGTCTAACCTATGAATCAGGGCATAAAGTAAGAACGAATGGAATGGGCGCATCACAGCGATGTCCCGAGTAGTCAGTGGTAAAATGCAAAGGACTACAACCCTATAAAGAGCGTAGTCCTGGACTCGCAGTTCTACTGACCTAAACTGTGTCACCGTGGGATCTCTCTCTCCCCCGAAAAAATACGAATAGATCGTATCGAGAGTAACATGTGAGTAGGGATCGTCGAATGGTAGATCCCTCGGAGGATAGCACAAAAAGGAGCAAGTAGATGGACGCAACTCTAAAAACTCTCGGATAGTCGTAGGGGAAAATACGATATCAGTGCCTGCTGCCCTAGTGGTATAGGTGAAATCGTCTACTTTTACTAGGTTATTGCAAAATTCGGCACATAGACTTATGTTTATTGGACTGGTACATTCGACAAGGTTCCTTAAATTATAGTGGCCTATAACTTCTAAAGCAGAGGGACATGACCTAAGGAAGAACGCTCTATCTATGCAGGTAGTCCTAATGGCCTTATAACTGGTGGACTCAAATTTAATCCTAAGTTCGTCTGTGGGAAACCTAGGGTCTGTACTAGCATTGGAGGGTCCAGCACCAGTATTTGTTCGTTTCCTACTGTATATAAAGAATATTAAGAAAAAAAATTTAGAAGAAAAAAAATTTTGAGAGGGGAAGAATGTTTTACCGAGGAGCCATCGAAAAAATATAGATTTGACGACCTCGGTTGAATCGCAACAGCGTCTTCACCGCAAGAAAATTTTGATTTAGAGTACTTTCGCACTGAGGTTCAAAGTGAACCTTGGCAAAAGTGAGAATGAGTGGGGCAGAGGTTGGGGGCGCCTGCTGCCCCTTATTTATAGGGGACTCCGGGCGCCCGGGGTTGATTTAGGGCGGGGCGCCCGGATCCCCTCCGGGCGCCCCGGAGGGGAATACCAGGGGCGCCCGCCCCTGGTTTTGGACTGACAATTTTTTTTTTTTTTTTTGGGGTTTAGGTTTTGGAGTTTTAAGTTTTAAAATTAAAATTTTGAAATTAATTTAAGTTTTTAAAATTTTGAAATTAATTTAAGTTTTAAAATTAAAATTTTGAAATTAATTTAAGTTTTAAAATTTTGAAATTAATTTAAGTTTTAAAATTAAAATTTTGAAATTAATTTTTAAGTTTAAAATTGAAATTTTAAAATTAATTTAAGTTTTAAAATTAACATTTTGAAATCAATTTAAGTTTTAAAATTGAAATTTTGAAATTAATTTAAGTTTTAAAATTGAAAATTTGAAATTAATTTAAAAATTAAAATTTTGAAATTAATTTAGGTTTTAAAATTAAAATTTTGAAATTAATTTAAGTTTTAAAATTGAAATTTTGAAATTAATTTAAGTTTTAAAATTTTGAAGTTAATTTTTTAAGTTTAAAATTAAATTTTGAAATTAATTTAAGTTTTAAAATTTTGAAGTTAATTTTTGAATTTTGAAAATAATTTGAGTTTAAAATTTTGAAATTAATTTAGGTTTAAAATTTTGAAGTTAATTTTTGAATTTTGAAAATAATTTGAGTTTAAAATTTTGAAATTAATTTAGGTTTAAAATTTTGAAGTTAATTTTTTTAAGTTTAAAATTAAATTTTGATTTAAGTTTTAAAATTTTGAAGTTAATTTTTGAATTTTGAAAATAATTTGAGTTTAAAATTTTGAAATTAATTTAGGTTTAAAATTTTGAAGTTAATTTTTTTTAAGTTTAAAATTAAATTTTGATTTAAGTTTTTTTTTTTGTTTTTTTAAAATGAAATTTTGAAAATAATTAGAATTTTGAAAATTAATTTTAACCCTTATTCATCTTACCTGATCTATATTATCAATCAGGGAATCCTATGATTTTGTGAGATGAAATTAGTTTGATTACAGAGTTTTGTTTTAACTTGTGTTAGATTCAGACTTAGCTTTGGTTTCCACAAATAGGCATTCTTCGGATAAACTTCTAAGCTTGGTGAGTCACAAGGACATCATTAGAAGTAACCAACCTTTCGAGGTTTTCCGAATAGTCCTATCCACGAAACTTAGTACTAAATCTTGTTCTAACTGGTTAGGATTCGTTTAAGGGTAGCTTCGGTCAGTTCCACTTGGCCAAATGCACCAGATCGAAGCCATATCTTTCTAGACATGCGATGCCCAAGCTTCCCTAACGTACTATCATCCAAAAACTTCACCAGTACCATGAGTTAAGTTATACTTGGTCTCTCTTTAACTAATCCTAATTACTCTTTTTAGTTTGTTTTGGGTTACCCTGTCGGGTAGGTTAGTTTTGGAGGTGCCAGCTATTCTGGAGCCTCCCCCTGAATTATTGGCCATTAATTTAGATTTTGGGTTTGTGTCGATTCTTTTTATAGTTATAATCAACTTGGTGATAATCTAAATTTTGTTGAGTTTTGAATTTTGATTTTAATTTAGATTTATATTTTAGTTTTTGATCTGATTTATTCAAGTTTATATAATGTATTTTATCTTTAGGTATATAGAATTGATTAAGTCCTACTTGCGTGGTTAAGCACGCTTTCGGGACCCAAGCTTGTTTAGTTGCTTTGTGTTGGGTTAACAATGATTTAAAGGTTTTGTTTGAGTTTGACTTATATCCAAGTCCGGTTTTATTGTAGCATGCCTTTTGGTTATTTAGAATTAAATCTAAATTTTTAGATCTTGTTGTGAATTTTTCCAACAATTCTTTTAACTTATTACTTTCATTTTTTAATGATAAATTCTCCTCCTCAAGTGTTCGATCTTGAGTTGGATTCGAATTTTTTAATTGTTCCTTGAGGTTTTGATTTTCCTCAAGAAGCGATTTATTTTTATTTTCCAATTTAACTAATTTTTTATTCAAACACGAGATAATTCTAAAGAATTTACGATTTAAGTTTAGGTATACCTCTTTGGAACCTTCGGAAACGAGTACGGACTCGTGGCTCGATTCGAGTTCGGACCCGTCTTCCGATTCGTCTTCCATTTCAGCTTCGCGAGTCATCAGCGTGAGATGACTTTGGTGCTTTTGCCTTTCTCCCTCCGATTCGTCTGAGGAGGAATCGTCCCATGTTGCTTTGAGGGCTTTCTTCTTTGTTGACTTTGGTTTGTCAAGTTTCAATCTTGGGCATTCGTTCTTGTAGTGCCCCTTTTTGTTACATCCGAAACATGTGACATTTCTTGAGTCGGCTGGCGAACTGATCTTCTGAAGATCCTGTTTGCTGAAGCTTCTCTTTTTCCTGGTGAACATTTTCCTTACCAGGTTCACCAGGTGTTCTTCTTCTTTTCTTTAGAGGAACCTGCAAATAAAGCTACACCTTTCTCGACCCCGGCGTTAGTTTGCTCATGAAGTTCTAATTCACAAAAGAGTTCGTCCAATTTTAATTTAGATAAATTTTTTGAAATTTTGTAGGCATCTACGATTGATGCCCACAAATTGTTTCGCGGAAAAGCATTTAACGCGTACCTGATTAAGTCTCGGTTCTCCATTTGGTGGCCTATCGCGTGGAGACCATTGAGGATATCTTTGACCCTCGCGTGGAGTTGACTTGCCGTTTCTCCTTCCTGCATTTTTATATTAAAAATTCTATTTAACAGCAAATCTCTCTTTGTTACCTTTGCGTCGCTTGTTCCTTCGTGCAGCTCGATCAGTTTATCCCAAAGTTCCTTAGCGTTTTGATGCGGTCCGACCCGGTTCAGTTCTTCTCGTGTTAGTCCGCAGTGTAGAGTATTGATGGCTTTGTTTTCAATTGATGCCTTTTTCTTCACATCATTTGTCCAGTCTTCAGGGTCTAGTATGTTCCCGGAGTTGTCTACTGGAATTTTGTAAGCCCTTGTGACGCTCATCCATTGGTCGTAGTCTGTCTTCATGTAGACCTCCATTCTCCTCTTCCAGTACGAAAAATCATCCCCGTTGAATAGAGGAGGACGTACTGTGCTGAAGCCTTCTTGTTGAGACATCATTACCTACACACACGAAATTAACTGGAAAAATATCCCAAGACTTCGTCTTGGATTAGCAGTGCGGGAGAAATAGAAACTCTAAGTTGGTGTTGTACCAATTTAGATTTTAAATGCAACGAGAGAAAAAATCTTCCAAAAAGATAATAATATCAGTTTTGAATTGTTAAAAAAAATGATTTCACCCCCTGTTTGATTGGTGGTTGCACCAAATCAGAGCGGTACCGGCTCTGATACCACTTGTAAGACCGTTAGATTCGATAGAGGGGGGGTGAATATCGATTCGAAAATCTCGAGTTAAGACGCAGCGGAAAAGTAAAGAAGTAAAGAGATGAACACTGTTGATTTTTACTTCGTTCGGAGCCTGTGACGACTCCTACTCGAAGGCCCGTACTCCTTGAGTACTTTCGTTGGGCAATTCACTAGCAATTCGGATAATTACAATTTACGTACAAATATTGCTAATGAAAAGAAAACAAAGCTAACCGACAAACAATGAATTAAAAGAGAGCCGGAGTGAGTCGTGAGCTTTGTGAGCGTTGTTGAGCGCAGAGCAGAGTGATTGGACTCGAGTTCTCGAAGACCGATGTGTTGAAGCTCCTGCACAGGGCTTCTTTTATATCGCCCGGGCGCACGAGTGTGACGTAACACTCCCAACCAGCATGCTCCAAGTGTCAACGTCGTCTGGGATAAAATTTGCCTCCGGGCCTGGATCCTTCCAGCGCCGGACTCCGCCCGGAGCCATTCCGGCCTTGGGACCCTCACTGTTCCTACCTGCAAAACAGTGTTAGTCCGAGGCAAATAAACCCTGCAGCACAGTTTGTTAGCACATTTTTACAGATACGCTAAGTAATAAAAATTAGCATCAAGAGTATGACTTAGATTCCGTCTTTCCGAGACCGGAATCTAGTCACGATCTCGACTTAGATATCCGAAATGGATCTAAGCCGGATCGACGCCTAATGTTCCCTTCCCGGGAACGCGTCCTCGCAGTCACTCCCCTCCAGTGACTTACCTTACTTACCTGCCAGACGTCCGGTCAGCCCGTCGACCCGTCTGGACTTCTTGCCAAGCGTCCGGTCAGCCCGTCGACCCGCTTGGACTTCTCGCCAGCTATCCGGTCAGCCCGTCGACCTAGCTGGACTTCTCGCCAAGCGTCCGGTCAGCCCGTCGACCCGCTTGGACTTCTCGCCAGCTATCCGGTCAGCCCGTCGACCTAGCTGGACTTTTCCTGCACACTTGGTCAAAGTGTCAGACAACAACACAACTAACTTAACCTATTTGTCATTCATCAAAACCTGGGTTAGACCGTTAGTGCTACCCGCACCAACAGTTACAAAGGGATTAAGAAGAAACAAGAAAGAAATAATGAAATAAAAAGTAGCTCAAGATAGGTTTTAAAAAGCCTTCTTGAGAAAATAAGAGCGGGAAATAAAGAACAAAAGAGATGTAGTTGTAACGTGACTTAAGCGAAACTAATTGATTCAATATCAAAATAACTAAGCATAGGTTTATATAGCTCTCAAAACCCTCAAAAAAATCTAAACAGGAAAATAACCAACTAGACTTATTCCCTAAGATTTAGGATAAATTAACTATCAAAATTCAGTTCATAAGATTTAGGACAAAATTAAATATAAAAAATAAATTAAACTTAATTAACGGATAACTACTTAAAAACCCCTAAATTTGGATTTTCTCCTGCATCAGTCGCCTGGAGTTGAAGAGAACTCGTCCTCGAGTTTAGGGTGGGTGTATCCGGCTCTAGAGCACAATGACTTAGGTGTTTTACATTAAAAATATCAGAAGTTTTTAAATGGCTAGGAAGTCGCAACCTGTAGGCATTGTTATTAATCTTTTCTAGTATCTCGCAAGGTCCAATATTTTGATCTTTGAGCTTGTTGTATTCACCAACAGGGAAATGGTCACAAGCTAATACAACCCAGACCATATCACCAATGTCAAAAAGAACCTGACGTCGATGCCGATCTGCCCTGATCTTGATTCGGTGTTGCTTTCTTGAATAGCTTGCTTAACTTGCTCATGAATAACTCGAAGATGCTCGGCCATCTCCTTAGCCTTGGGGTTAGTTTGTCTGGGACGCAAAATAAGGACTAAATCCAGTACCCCAGATGGGTTTCGTCCATAAACAACTTCGAAAGGACTCAAACCAGTGGTCATGTTCTTTGATCTATTGTATGTGAATTCTGCTTAAGGTAAAACTAGATCTTATTGCTTCGGTTTGGTTCCTATGAGACATCTCAGAAGATTTCCTAAGCTCTAATTCACTGCCTCAGTCTGACCATTTGTTTGACGGTGATAGACGCTGCTGAAGTTTAGCTTTGTCCCTAGCTTTTTCCATAAAGTCTTCCAAATTGACTAACAAATTTAGTATCACGATCCGAAGTAATAGTTTGAGGAATATCGTGTAAACGCACAATCTTTTTGAAGAAGAGGGTGGTAATCCGAACAACATTCATGATTTTTTTGCATGCCACAAAGTGAGCCATCTTGGAGAATCGGTCCACCACAATTAGAATACAGTCTGCATTGATGAGGGTTCCCTTAAATTGCTGACAAACAAAGTAACGGTCCATGAAATGAGCTACATCACTGTTTAGCTTGATCCAATAGAAGTCGGAAGAGATGAGGGCTAATGTCTTATCTCGGTCAAAGTGTCTTTCGTTATGCAATTCACTGATAATGTGTTGTATATCTAAGAAAGATCCAAAGCCGACAACCTTAATGCTCATGGCAGTAAGCAGGGAGGAATGATAGCTTAGAGCATCTGCAACACAATTAAGACTCCTGGATTGATGCTTCAGCGTGAATGTGAACTCTGGAAGTACTAGAACAGGTGCTTCAATCATCTTTTCCTTCACCAGTTGAAAACTAGTTGTAGCTGCTTCAGTCCACTTGAACCCGTGCCCCTTGAGATACTCAGTGATAAGAGCAATTAAGGTGCTAAAATTCTGGATGAATCGATGATAGAAAGAGGCCAATCCATGAAAATTTCGGATGTCGTGAATGGTTTTTGGCTGCGGCCACTCTAAAACTGCATCTATCTTTGATGGATCTACATGAACAACATCGGTAGACACTATAAATCCAAGAAACAAAAATGAGGTTGTGAAGAAAAGAACACTTCTTGTTGTTGATGAACAAGTGCTCCGCCTTTAGCTTATCAAAAACAGTGCGAAGGTGATCAAGGTGCAAAGCTCGTGTCGAGCTATAAATGAGGATGTTGTCCAAATATACAACCACGAATCTTCCCATGAAAGGTCGTAAGACTTGATGCATGAATCTCATGAACGTGTTGGGTGCATTGGATAGTCCGAAAGGCATGACCATCCACTCATACAACCCATGTTGTGTCTTGAAGGCGGTCTTCCATTTATCTCCGAGTTTGATTGGAATCTGGTGACATCCACTCCTAAGATCAATCTTGGAGAAGATCTTTGAACTGGAAAGTTGATCAAACATGTCATCTAAGAGAGGAATCGGAAATATATACTTCATCGTGATTGTGGTAATGACTCTACTAGCAATACACATGCACCAGGAATTGTCTTTCTTTGGCACGAGTAGGGAAGGGATTGCACAAGGGCTCATACTCTCATGAGTATAACCTTGTCTCAATAGCTCCACAACTTGTTGTTGTAGTTTTTCAGCATCCTTAGGGCTAACACGGTATGCCGGCCGGTTAGGTAAGCTTGATCCTGGAACGAGGTCAATCTAGTGTTGAATGTCTCTCCTAGAGGAAAGTCCCAGAGGAAGGTCTTCAGCCATCAAATTAGCAAAGTCGGATAGGAGTTGTTGCACCTCAGCTGGTAGATCCAAGTCTAGGTATATTTTATTGCTTTTGTAAGGAAGCAAAGTATAGACCATGTCTTCGTGCTTCATCTTGTTCAAAAATCTGGACATAAAAAGTAGTGTAGAGTTATCAGTTACCAAATATGAAGGGATTCCATCTCGTCCAGACTCCAAATATAGTGCAACCATATTAGAAAACCACGAACTCATCATCTTCCTTATAAGTAGCCTTGATCGTCCTTCTTCTAGATTCAAAAGGAAAGTTAGTAGCTTTATTTTCTTCTCGTAACAACTCCAAGGGGAACATAGCCATGTTGGATGGTACGAGATGATTGTGTCACTGGATGCTCTTGCATCAGATGCCCTAGGTTGAAAAGAACTCGTCCTTGAGTTCAAAATAATGTCTTCAACATCTATAGTCTCCCTTTTCTTTGCATTGTCTTCCGATACGACACAAACTGCATCCTCAAATAAGACCAAAATCTTATGGTCATCAACATAGAGTACCTTGTCAACTTCATCATCAAATATCAGTTCGCCTAGTGCTTCGATCTCGTCTTCGTCGTAAATTGGATAACCAAATAATTCGATCTTGTCGTCGTCTTTGCTGCCTCCTGCAATTGGATGATCGAGAGAGTAGAACTGGTCGTACTCGATGTTGTCGAGGTCCGCATCCTCATGGTTGTCTCTGCCGCCGTGAGAGGAAGGGGGGACGTAGAGGTACTGGGGAGTTGGTGTTCTCTCGAAGTTGTAGGTGGTGGGGTGGTTGAACTTGTATTTTTCAAAACCAAACTTGTGCTTGGACAACTCTTCTCGATTGGAAATTGGAAATTTTTCAAAAAGGGGAATAAAGGAACTTATGATATTTACGTTCTCGTGTCACTAGACGTTGAGATAACTTTGTGACTTGTCTCTTTAGATACTGAATCTCGTCTTGGGTGCTACAACCACAATGTGAGGTTTCCTCAGCTGGAACCTGCCTTTTATGATCATGACCACGTCCATTGTTGGTGCAATCGACCTCCAAGGTTTTAATGTCCGACAAATTTGTTTAATGAAGCTTGATCATGGGAAGTCCTAGTCGTGACTAGGCAAGGGTGAGAAGTCAATCGAGTGACTAGTCCTAACTGCAGTTAGGCATGGAAAGTCCTAGTTATAGGCTAGGCAAGGGAAATCTCGGTAGATCGTGGAAGCCAGGTGAATAGGTCTAGAGGACCTGATCCCTGGGTAGCCGAATACTGAGTCTTGGAAAGTCCTAGTTGTAAACTAGGCAAGGGAAATCTCGGTAGATCGTGGAAGCCAGGTGGATAGGTCTGGAGGATCTGATCCCTGGGTAACCGAATACTGAGTCTTGGAAAGCCCTAGTTGTAGGCAAGGCAAGGGAAATCTTGGTAGATCGTGGAAGCCAGGTGGATAGGTCTGGAGGATCTGATCCTTGGGTAGCCGAATACTGAGTCTTGGTGAGTGAAGCTAGGTGAAGAATGTTAGGACCTTCGGATGCGGCTAGAAAGGGGGGGGTGTAAATAGCCGACCCCAAATTCTTTTTCTTCCTACAATTTGAGTTAGCACAGCGGAAATAAAAAGTAGAAACGAAAATGGAGAAGATCAAACCTCAAACGCGACGATATAACGAGGTTCGGAGATGATACTCCTACTCCTCGGCATGTCCGTAAGGTGGACGAATCCTATCAATCCGTCGGTGGATGAGATCCCGGAAAATCGGCTAATAAAAACTCCTTCTGGGTGGAGAAACCTCGCCACAATCTCTCTTGCAACAGCAAGATCAGAGTACAAGAAATACAGCAAGAAGCCAAGAACAATATGAATGTAAAAACACTAGTTTGCTTGCCTTCTCGTCGACTGTTGATGAAGCAGCAACTTCACGGATGCCAACCACAGCAGCAACTGATCAGTTGGAGTCCAGCCGAGGGAAGCTCACACGAAGCTTCAGTAGTGGAGAGCTCAACAAAGCTCAGATCGTAGGAGCAAGAGGAATTCCACCTTTTCTTTTTCTCTTCTTCTATATATTTCTTCTTTCAGAGGCCATCGGCCTCGTGATTTATATGAACCTGCGAAGAAGAAGACACAGACACAGAAATCTAGCCGTTGTGACTCAACGGCTAGGCCTGGATCGATCAGGCTAGGGCCTGATCGGTCTGTGGACCGATCAGGGCCTAGGCTGATCGGTCCCCAGACCGATCCCAACTCTCACAGAGAGTTGGTTGCCGAGCCCTGATCGGTCTGTGGACCGATCAGGCCATAGGTGGATCGGTCCACAGACCGATCCCACCTATTCCTCCTCCCAATCTGTTTGGTTACTGATCGGTCACCAGACCGATCAAATGACCCACAGTGAGAATCTGTGTATCACTGGATCGGTCAGCAGACCGATCCAGATACCCATAGTATCACTGGATCGGTCAGCAGACCGATCCAATTTCCCAGCTTTAAACCCTAAAGCCTTCCTGATCTAGAGAACGAGATACCGAGCCCTCTCTGACCTAGTCCGGAGAACGAGCTACCGATCCCTCTCCGACTTCCACGTCCGGTCCAGAGAACGAGCTACCGAGCCCTCTCTGACCTAGTCCGGAGAACGAGCTACCGAGCCCTCTCTGACTTCCACGTCCGGTCCAGAGAACGAGCTACCGAGCCTTCTCTGACCTAGTCCGGAGAACGAGCTATCGAGCCCTCTCTGACTTCCACGTCCGGTCCAGAGAACGAGCTACCGAGCCCTCTCTGACCTAGTCCGGAGAACGAGCTACCGAGCCCTCTCCAACTTCGTCCGGTCCAGAGAACGAGCTACCGAGCCCTCTCTGACCTAGTCCGGAGAACGAGCTACCGAGCCCTCTCTCACTCCATTCAGTACAGAGAACGAGCTACCGGGCCCTCTCCGACCTCCCATTCCAAGCTTCCATACTTGGACTTTTCCCCGTGCCCAGCTCCCTGCTTGGACTTTTCCCGTGCCAAGCTCCCTGCTTGGACTTTTCCATGCCAAGTCTCCATACTTGGACTTTTCCGTGCCAAGTCTCCATACTGGGACTTTTCCCGTGCCAAGCTCCCTGCTTGGACCTTTCCGTGCCAAGTCTCCATACTTGGACTTTTCCCGAATCAGGTCAACTCAAGTCGGGTCAACCAGGTCAACCTTGACCAAAGGTTGCACCCACAATCCCCCAAGTTCCTATTCTTGTCAAACATCAAAATATAACTTCTACATTCTTGTCAAACATCAAAATATACTTCGAGTCAGGTCAACTCGAGTCGGATCACCCAGGTCAACCTTGACCTAAGGTTGCACCAACAATCTCCCCCTTTTTGATGTTTGACAAAAACCATAATCAAGTTAGGTTAACCCGATAACCTAACTTAGGTTTTCCAATAGTTCTCCAATGTTCTTCCTTGAACATTCTCCCCAAACTTCAATGTTCTTCCTTGAACATTCTCTGGACATTCTCCCTCTTTTTGACACACATCAAAAAGGAGTGAATCAAGGTCAAGAGTTTCTTCCTAATGAAAGTCCCATACCTTTCATTGAAACCCTTAATTTCCCCCTTGATACTAAAATTAACAATCAACTTAGTGATAATCTCATATCACTCATCCTCAGCAATCTTGACGAGTAAAAACTCTCCCTAAAAGTCAACTCCCCCTTGACCAATAGGTAAAACTCCCCCTAAAGGTCAACTCCTCCTTGACCATTGCACCAACAATGTCTTGGAGAGTTTCAACCCTTTAGAAATCTAAAACACCAACTTCCATAGCTGAAGTTTCAGACAACAGTCGAAAATCAGCATTTTGGCACGCTCTGATCAGTCACCAGACCGATCAGGACTCCACTGGATCGGTCACCAGACCGATCTAGACTTCCCTGGACCGATCAGGATCTCCTCTGATCGGTCCACGACTCTCTGATAAGAATTTCTGATTTTTCTCCCGAAATTCAGAAACCTCTAAAAAATTACAGAAAATTCCAAAAATTATAAAATTTTGAGGATACATTTCTCATAACATATATTATCATGGAAAAATAGTTTTCTATGAAAATAACTCCCATTTTTTAATCTTGATACAAAGTTCGAAAGACTTTGAAATAGCTCAAGGTTAACCCATCTTTGTATCAACTTGCTCAATGATGAATGCTATCACTAGAAAAGCTTCATCAAGGTTTTTCAAATCAATTTTGAAATGATCTTAAACCATTCAATTTAGGACCACAATCTTAGGGCTAAATGTACATGCCTTGTACACAAATTTTCCCTATGATCCTCAAATTCGAATTAGGCTCATCTAGGTACAAGAACTATGCATCTTGATCCTAACTCATAATCCTAATATCTCACACACATCTAAGGTGTATCAAACACATCCAAGTCAATTTTGATGTGAGATATGGGTTTAGGTCATCTTAAGCTAAGTTCTCATGCATTTTCTAAACAACAATTTGATCTCCATATCAAATTGTGTTTCTATCCTTAAATCAAATTAATTGATCATAAATGCAAGAGATGATGACATGGCATAAAATAATATCATAAGTGGAAACATGTGCCAATGTCATGATGTCATGTCATAAAGTATGAAACTTAAATAAGGCATGACATATAACTAACCTAAGCATTATCATGACATTTCAAATGATAATAAAATAAATATGATGTCATGACATGGCATACGACAAATAATGTATGGCAAATAACATATAAAGGTATAGAAAATACCTAATTCTAGCCTTAGTTGCCATTTTTGATAATTTTGATCATTTTACCATAAATTCTATATTCCTAAGTGTAATAGACCTAAAATCATATACTAAAGATTTTTAGATCACTATGTGCCAATTAGATTGACCCTAGAAACCTCCTCAAATGTGGCTCCTCAAATGTGGTTGGCACATCCTAATCACCTTAGGAATAATTTTTAATTTCATTTTCAAGGCTTGATCACACCTTGAAAATTCCTAAAATGCCACCTTTTGCCATGAGTAGGTTAACTACCTATCCAATTAAGGTTGGCACACCCTAAACCATCTAGCGTGAAGGAATCACGCTCCTAGGAACCCAATACCTATTTGAGCTCATTAGGTTCACTAAATATTCACTAGGGATGACTTCCCTGGCAACCCTCCTAATGACCCTCCTAGGCTTTAAAGCCTTGGTCATTTGAGACTCATCATGATCAACTCTAGGGGTGACTCCCCTTGTGACCTTGGTGATGGTCTTCTTAGCCTTAGGTCTTGTTCTATAATCGAATGGAACATTATGATAAGCGGGCTTGACCACTTGAGACTTAGGTTCGTGACCTGAACCTCTCATGTCCTTGGGCTTTGATTTTTGACCCTTATACACTAGAGTTGACTTTTCCAAATTCTTAAGAGTCTTTTCTAAAGTGTCAAGTTTTGACCTCAAGACTTGATTTTCCTTCTTTAATACCTCAAGCTTTAATTTTCCATTTTTCTTTGAGGTATTCCTAGGCATATGTCTAGTTGTTTTGGGATTCCTATCTAGGTTTTCCTTAACCTTAGATGAGTTAATTCTAGGGTTGGCATTTCTAGCATTGTCCTTATCTAGGCTAACATGTTTGGCACCTAAGCACATGTATCGATTTCTATGGTTATCATGCTTATCATTATTGACAATTGCAATAAAACTACTAGCATGTGTCTTAGAATTGCAAGAATGTGCCTTAAAGGATACCTTAGGGTTTGCCTTAGCTCCCCCCATAGATGTGCTTGGTCTCTTGTTCTTGTGAGGTTGCCTCCCCCTTGGACATTGACTCCTATAATGTCCCCTTTGCTTGCATTGGAAGCACACCACGTGCTCCTTGCCCTTGCGTATCGGGACTCCGGCTTCCTTGACTTTTGGTGCCGGTGGAGTCTTCCTAATCCTCTTTGGACATTTACTTTTGTAATGCCCATATTTCCTACACTCAAAGTACATTATATGTAATTTACTTGAAATTAAGTTGCTTGAGTTACCTAGGGTTGAGGATGGATATAAGCTCTCTCCTTCATCCCTTCCGGAGGTAGAGGCTTCTTCTTCTTGCTCCAATCTTGAAGAAGAACTCTCCTCCTCTTCTTCCTTAGATGTTGAGTAGCCCTCAACTTCTAATTCCATACCTCCATGATGTGAGCTAATTGGCTCACTTGACTCCTCTTCATGACTTGAATTGGAGCTCTCCTCATGGAACTTAGTCAAGTTGTTCCACAACTCCTTGGCATTGTTGTATTTACCTATCTTACACAAGATATTATTAGGTAATGAAAATTCAAAGATTTTCGTTACCTCGTCGTTGATTATAGATTGATGGATTTGTTCCTTCGTCCACTTCTTCTTCTCGAGAGGTTCTCCTTCTTTATCCACCGGAGGAATAAAACCTACTTGTACACAATTCCAATTTACTAGGTTAGTCATAAGGAAATACTTCATTCTTACCTTCCAATACGCGAAGTCGTCGCGATCGTAGAAGGGTGGAATCGTGACATCTTCTCCAAGTTGATCCATTCTCTAGCTCGTGCTCCCCCGGGTGTTAATTCGACGAAGAGCGACCTTGCTCTGATACCACTTGTTAGGACCTTCGGATGCGGCTAGAGAGGGGGGGGGGTGTGAATAGCCGACCCCAAATTCTTGTTTCTTCCTACAATTTGAGTTAGCGCAACGGAAATAAAAAGTAGAAACGAAAATGGAGAAGATCAAACCTCAAATGCGACGATATAACGAGGTTCGGAGATGATACTCCTACTCCTCGGCATGTCCGTAAGGTGGACGAATCCTATCAATCCGTCGGTGGATGAGACCCCGGAAAACCGGCTAATAAAAACTCATTCTGGGTGGAGAAACCTCGCCACAATCTCTCTTGCAACAGCAAGATCAGAGTACAAGAAATACAGCAAGAAGCCAAGAACAATATGAATGTAAAAACACTAGTTTGCTTGCCTTCTCGTCGACTGTTGATGAAGCAGCAACTTCACGGATGCCAACCACAGCAGCAACTGATCAGTTGGAGTCTAGCCGAGGGAAGCTCACACGAAGCTTCAGCAGTGGAGAGCTCAACAAAGCTCAGATCGCAGGAGCAAGAGGAATTCCACCTTTTCTTTTTGTCTTCTTCTATATATTTCTTCTTTCAGAGGCCCTCGACCTCGTGATTTATATGAACCTGCGAAGAAGAAGACACAGACACAGAAATCTAGCCGTTGTGACTCCACAGCTAGGCCTGGACCGATCAGGCTATGGCCTGATCGGTCCAGGAAATCCCTGATCGGTCTATGGACCGATCAGGCCCTAGGCTAATCGGTCCCCAGACCGATCCCAACTCTCACAGAGAGTTGGTTGCCAATCCCTGATCGGTCTGTGGACTGATCAGGACATAGGTGGATCGGTCCACAGACCGATCCCACCTATTCCTCCTCCCAATCTGTTTGGTTACTGATCAGTCACCAGACCGATCAAATGACCCACAGTGAGAATCTGTGTATCACTGGATCGGTCAGCATACCGATCCAGATACCCATAGTATATCCAATGACTTCGATCTTCCCAGCCTTAAACCCTAAAGCCTCCCTGATCTAGAGAACGAGCTACCGAGCCCTCTCTGACCTAGTCCGGAGAACGAGCTACCGAGCCCTCTCCGACTTCCACGTCCGGTCCAGAGAACGAGCTACCGAGCCCTCTCTGACCTAGTCCGGAGAACGAGCTATCGAGCCCTCTCCGACTTCCACGTCCGGTCCGAGAACGAGCTCGAGCCCTCTCGACTTAGTCCCGAGAACGAGCCACGAGCCCTCTCCAACTCGTCCAGAACGAGCCACCGAGCCCTCTCGACCTAGTCCGGAGAACGAGCTACCGAGCCCTCTCGACTCCATCTAGTCCAGAGCGAGCCACCGGGCCCTCTCCGACCTCCCATGCCAAGCTTCCATACTTGAACTTTCCCTGCTTGACTTTTCCGTGCCAAGCTCCCTGCTTTTCCCGTGCCACCTGCTTGGACTTTTCCGTGCCAAGTCTCCATACTTGGATTTTTCCGTGCCAAGTCTCCATACTTGGACTTTTCCCGTGCCAAGCTTCCTGCTTGGACCTTTCCGTGCCAAGTCTCCATACTTGGACTTTTCCCGAATCAGGTCAACTCAAGTCAGGTCAACCAGGTCAACCTTGACCAAAGGTTGCACCCACAATTCCCCAAGTTCCTATTCTTGTCAAACATCAAAATATAACTTCTACATTCTTATCAAACATCAAAATATACTTCGAGTCAGGTCAATTCGAGTCGGGTCACCCAGGTCAACCTTGACCTAAGGTTGCACCAACAAAGAAAACCCTAGGGTGTGGTAACCTTAGGTTCTGGTGAGTAAAGCCAGATGATGAAAATCCTAGGGGGAGATAACCTTAGGTAGCGAGAAGTCTTGGAGGAGTGAACTCTAAGCAAGGTTGACCGGATGGTTTCCGGTTGACCGCGTGCGGTTGACCGAACCAGCGGATCTCGGTAAATCTAAGTTTAGGTTTACCATAGTATTCTGTATTACTATTATTACTATTAACTAATGTAGTATTGTAGGAAAGACTTTAGTGGATCAGGTGATCAGCCACTGAGCAGAGAAAGTCCAAACAAGTTTGGAGGACCAATGTTTAACAAGTAAGTTGAGGTAAGCAACTGGAGGAGCGACAGTGAGATCGTGTTCCTGCTAGGAACAACCTAAGGTCGTTAATTCAACTGAAGAAACCGGGAATGTTTTCAAGTTGAGATCAAGACTGTCTATTATTATTACTCATGCATTTTATATATATTACTGTGTTAATCTTTGTTTTACAGGATTATACTATTTAACTCTGTTTTGCAGGTTCGACTAGATCGGTCGATCGAACAGAAGGATTGGTCGACCGAACCAGGCTAACTCAAAACAGACACAGGTTCAGACTAAATCCGATCAGAGCTTGATCGATCAACCGAACCAAAGGATCGGTCGACATAACCCTGACGATGTAGCACAAATTAGTTCGATCAGAAGCAAAAAAGGAAGCTAAGCTGATCGGTCGACCGAACCAACAGATCGGTTGACCGAACGATACCTCATCAATGCAACATTAAGTGCTAATCTCGACGAACAGGGAAACTCTCTGTTCGATCGATCGAAAAAGGTGATCGGTCGATCAAACACTTTAATAACAGTAAATGCCGAAGATCGAATCAGCATAGATCTCAACGAAGATGGAAGGGAGCTGGTTCGGTCGATCGAACCTGGGGATTGGTCGACCAAAAGTCAATGACTCTTATAAAAGAGAACTCGAGGTCTGAGGCTGTGGAACGGATTCTGATCGATTTAAAGTTCATCTTTGCACAAGCTACTCGTGCTACAAGTCTTCTGCACATCTTCAAGCAAGCAACTTCATCCGGCCGACTGAGCTTCATTTTCTACTCTTGTCGGTATAATTATTTAAAGCTTGCATTGTATTTGATTTAAAAGAAGATAGTAGTCTGTTACTATCTTCTATTTACATTTGTACGATCTGCTTCTTTCCGATGATTTCAGAAAGAAGGGTCTTAGTGGATGCCCATCGGTGTGGTCCAGGATCGCGGGCCTTGGAGTAAGAGTCGACCTAGGCTTCAAACCAAATAACCGAACTGAGTCTTTTACTTTCCGCTGCATATTCTGATTATTTTTAAAATATGAAAAGAAAAGTTTTTTAAAAGAGCACGATATTCACCCTTCCTCTATCGCACTCATTCGATCCTACATCCACGACGACCCTCCATTGGATCTTAATGAGCTCTAATACCAACTGACACCAAGCAAAATATAGATTATTCTGGAGTATGAAGTTACAGAGGGATTAAAAAGAAACAAGAGAGAAATAACAAACTAAGAAGTAGTTCAAGATAGGTTTTAAAAAGCCTTCTTGAGAAAATAAGAGCGAAAAATAAAGAACAAAAGAGATGTAGCCATAACGTAGCTTAAGCGAAACCAATTGATTCAATATCAAAATAACTTGTCACCAAATATCATCTAAGCATATGTTTATATGACTCTCAAAATCTTCAAAAAAATCTAAACAGAAAAATAACCAACTAGACTTATTCTCTAAGATTTAGGATAAATTAACAATCAAGACTTGGTTCCTAAGATTTAAAATAAAATTAAATATAAAAAATAAACTAAACTTAATTAATAGATAACTACTTAAAAAAATTTTAATTTTAAATTCTCTCATATATCATATTTATCTCGATTTTATCCAGATTTAAACTCTAGATATAATATTATTTTATATATTAACTATTAGATCATCCGAACAGATTTACGAAGGAGAAAAATTGGTCTTCCAATGGATAATTATTATTTTTCAAAAGCTCATGTGGTCCTAGTCAACTCTTACGTTGCTATCGGTCTTACACGAGTTGATTGTGCATTGCAATTACCTATTTCATAAGAAATGGACGGTTCTTTTCATACTTGTTTATTTAGACACGTAATTACGTGTCTTTTTTTTTTTAAGTTTAAATTTGATGTCGATCGATAGATACATCTTCAATTTAACATTTTCAAGAATTGTTGTCTGTTTGTTTTTTTCCTTTTGTCTTGTCATGCTACGTTAGATACCCTCCAAAATCTTCCAATCATTCTATGATTCTTACCAATTTAAACATTATTTGATAATTTTATGTTACTCTTTAGAAATCTAGTCAAGAAATAATATCTATTCATTTATTCAAAAAAAATTATAAATTTATTATTATCGAGATATGTTTTGGATTTAACCCAAAATTCTTAATTAGTTGGAGCCAAAAAAAAAAAAAATTTGAGCATGTGAGTTAGTTGAATCAGTCAAGCTAGTAGCGTTAAATGAGTTAAGCAGGTCAAATGGATCAAACTCAGTATCTAAGCCCTAAAAAACGTATGACACTGAAAATCTAAAATTTTAACTAGCAACAAGAGTAAAAATCTAGGATAAAATTCAGGAAAAATCATCGACACGAAAAAATTATGTCGTGCTCAAATGTGTGAGTTGAAATAGTTTTTTTTTTTTTTCCCGTGTGTGTCCTTTTCTTCTGTTAGTAAAGTAGGCTCGTCCAGAGATGGTCCTCAAAGGCTATCATTCATTAACAATTCAATCCATAAGAGCAACTCAAAATTGATAGATATACTTAGATGGCCCTTCAATAATTCAAAGTCCATTTCAATTGATCTTTTAAATTCTTAACAACTTGACGTGCCAAAAAGGAGCTTCGAATCCACTTTAGTATAGTAAAAGATGATAATACGTGCTCCAAAAACTCCTCCAGTATTATCCCATGTCATTATGTCATTTTGAAAGAGTATAAAAATTACATAGATGGTGAAAGTACATGGTCGGAATATTAATTCTAGATAATAATATCTCGAGGATCCAATCTTAGATTTCTTGGCCATGAAATCATGCATTCCAGTTGTGCTATACTTGGGATAAGTCCGTGGAACATAAATGATAGTGCCCTTCGGATGAATTTAGTGACTAACATATGAGGTGTTGTTACAATAAGATTTGGGGTTCGAATTTCGGTAAAATCGAGATAAATACCTCCCTTATATGTTAGTTATTATTTCAAAAATTATTAGTTATCCGTGATTTATCTCCTTCAAATTGATCCTAAGATCTAAGATAAATTGACAAGAGCACTAACAACAAGTATATTCATTTGTTGTCACAGTGGAACATAAATGATAGTAAATGATGGGTCAATTTCCATTGATTAATGCCATGCATGATATTATGTGACATTGGTATTTAATTAATTATAAAAGGATTAAGGAATAATTTATTAGTAAAAAAAATGAAATATGAACCAGGTAAATACCCTCCTGGGCGAATTATACCGGAAAAACTACCCACGCTAACGTAAATAAACACCAACTCCAGGGGCATTTTCGTAATAAAAGCTCTTTAAATGTGGCTCTTCCGCTTCTCACCCGTGTGCTGGTTCCGAACTCGTGGCCACAACCGCTGCTGCTCTCCGCTCTGCTTGCCCGACGTCGGAGACCGGCGGCGTCGATCTTTGAATCTCTGTTTTTTGGCTTCCCACACCTGCGCTTCTTCCTTTAGCTAGGGACGTGATTTTAGCGGAGAACTCGAGCAGGCGAGTAAAGTTTAGATTTTTTTAGGCGCACGCGCGAGGAGGGGGCCAAAGAGGGGGGAAATGGAACCCAAGTGGCGGAGCGCTCATTTTCTGACGGCGGTTGTGGTTTCTCTGGCGGCTTTCGTGGCGGTCTCCGCGGAGCGTCGACTGCGGTCGGAGGGGGCGGTGGCCGAGGCTGTTAAAGCGGAAGAGGTCGGACTGTCCGATTACGTGCTCAGGGTGGTCGACTTCCTGTGGCGGCCCGATGAGTCTTCCTACCAGCACGTCTGGCCGGTAATTTTTGATTTTTCAGACTCTATTCTTGTCTCTTTTCTGTCTTCTGGCGGTCGATCTCTTGAGAAAATTGTCTTTTTTTCTTTTTCCATTGGTTTCCTCTTGAAGCCTATGAAATTTGGGTGGCAAATCGTTGTCGGAACCATCATCGGGTTCTTGGGCTCAGCATTTGGGAGCGTCGGAGGCATCGGTGGTGGTGGAATATATGTTCCCATGCTCACTCTCATCATTGGATTCGACGCCAAATCTTCCACTGCCATATCAAAATGTGAGAGACTATGTTCTGTTTGCGTTATTGACTTTAGAACCCTCATCATCCCAATTTGTGCATCAATGCCAGTAAATGATGTTTTCTGAAAGCTTAACAAGAGAAACTTAACTTGATTGTTCTTTGTTTTTGCGTTGCAAATACTATTCTACCTTACTAAGTTCATTGATCCATGCTTATTCTTCTTGTCTGTGTTCACAATTCTTTGGATAGGTATGATCATGGGTGCAGCCGGATCAACAGTTTGGTACAACCTTAAGCTCAGGCATCCCACTCTAGACATGCCGATCATCGACTACGATTTGGCTTTGCTTTTCCAACCAATGCTCATGCTGGGGATTAGTATTGGAGTCTCTTTCAATGTCATCTTTGCAGATTGGATGGTCACTGTCCTTCTAATTATCCTCTTCATAGGTAATTATGCCATTCTATTTCCTTTCAGTTTTGCATTTGCTGCTTCAGACTGTTTGCAGAAGTTTATGTTGTATGGCTTCTCTTGATAGGCACGTCAACCAAGGCTTTTCTGAAGGGGGTCGAGACATGGAAGACAGAGACAATTGTGAAGAGGGTGAGCAGTGTTCTTAGTTTATCATAGAACAGGATTTTGCTTCTTTCTCTATTGAATCACAGTTTGCCTTACATATTTTCTTCGAAATCTAGGAGGCAAAAAAGCGTATAGAGTACAATGGTAAGTTGCCAAGCCTTCTTTTTTTTCCCCCTCGACATTGTACATGGCAAATTTTTGCTTAAATTGCTGTTCTATATCACATAGGGAGTGAAGAAACAGAATACAAAGCTCTCCCTTCTGCTCCTGGGAATTCAAATAGAGAAGAGGAGAAGGTGCTTCGAGGAGAGGTATGAAGGAAGCACTCAGAACCTTTTTTGTGCCACCAGTTATCACATGAGACTCACATGTAAGATCAAACATTGCAGGCTCCACTGTTGGAAAATGTTTGCTGGAAGGAGCTTGGTCTTCTTTGCTTCGTATGGGTAGCTTTCCTCATCCTGCAAATTTTGAAGGTGAACCAATCTGTTCTGGAGAATTCACTAGGTCCATTAATTATCTTTCTTTCAATTAAATCACTCACAGTTGCATGTGTTCTTGTACCTCCAGCAAAATTATACGTCAACATGTTCTCTTTGGTATTGGATTCTGAACTTTCTTCAGGTAATCCATTGTTTTTCTTAAGCAGAAATGCTTGACTTTGATTAGATTTTAATGCAAAAAAACTTGTTCAGGTTCCTGTATCACTGGGAGTTGCAGGATACGAGGCTATTAGCTTATACAAGGGAAAGAGAGTAATATCATCAAAGGGGAATGAAGAAATAGGTTTTACAGTTTTGCAGCTCGTTTCCTACTGCTTGATTGGTGTTCTTGCTGGAGTAGTTGGAGGGCTTCTTGGCCTCGGAGGAGGCTTCATCTTGGGCCCTGTATTCTTGGAACTTGGCATTCCTCCCCAGGTTAATTTGTGCTTCACTGTGACAACCATGGTTCTGGATTAAAATGTCTGAATTACTGAAGAACAGCTTAATCTTTCCCCAGGTCTCAAGCGCCACCGCAACTTTTGCAATGACATTTTCTTCTTCCATGTCCGTCGTGGAGTACTACCTTCTGAATCGGTTCCCAGTCCCGTATGGTAACGTCCAACAGCTCCACATTTCCATCTCGATCGTTCTGTTGTGTGAATCAGTACTGCTTCGTGGCCATTGACACTTGCTCTGTTTTTCTCACAATTGGGCAGCATTGTACATGGTGGCGGTCGCACTGGTTGCGGCAATCATCGGCCAACACATAGTGAGGAAGATCATTGAAATACTGGGGAGAGCTTCTCTCATTATCTTCATTCTTTCCTTCACAATCTTCGTCAGCGCTGTTTCTCTCGGTCAGTAGCCATCTTCCATTTTCTGATCTAGCTCCTAGTGCTAACACTATGTATGTATCCTGATGCTTGACAGGTGGGGTTGGCATTTCCAACATGATTTACAAAATTGAGCATCACGAGTACATGGGCTTTGAAGATCTCTGTAAATATGAAGTGTAGATGAGGAACGAAGACATTAAGTTGGTAGCTCTGCCATGATTGAGTCCATGCAATTATCGATGCCTATTGTAAAACTTCTGTATCTTTAAGGGAATACTTAAATGCAAACTAGTAGAGCAGGATTTATTATAGATTGATCACCATAATAACAGAGAATCATTCAATAAATCAAATTAGTATAAGGCATAATAATTGTTAAAAATTCTTTCCTTATGAATCGGTCTTATTAGTTGGTCAATGGACCGAGTGCTCAATAAATTGGAACTCCCTTTCTAATACATTGTTGTATTTGTGCTAATATATTTTCCGTTGCAGTTTTTTTTTCTATCATCGTCCCAAGCCGCGCTGCTCACCCGACCTTCCTCCTCCCATGCACCGGATTTCTGCTCTTCCTTCGAATTTTTCCTTTCTAATATCTTTTCCTAAGTCCCCTATCATCGTTTTCCTTTTCTTTCTTTCCCTTTTTTCTTTTTCCTTTTTATTTTCAATGTCAGTACTTATAAAAGATGTCAAATTTATCTAGTAGGACATATTGGTACTAAATATTCTAAATAATTTGACACAAATTTTGTCAATGGTTCTACACTTTTAAGACAATCAACCATTTCACAAGCATATCTCAAAGCATGCTCGTCTATGTCTATTCTGAATAAATCATCAGGATTTTTATTTACTGAATGATATACTAACACTGGACTTGTAATTCATCATGTCACATCAGATCATAATATCCTTACAGAAGTAATGTCTTGTTTTGGTTCAGATATGATACAAGTAGGTGATAATTCATATTTATAAATTGCTAATCTTGAAAACACATATATTCATTTATTCAATCGTACTTTTCACATACACAACATCTTTCATGTTCCATCTATTAATAAAAATTTACTCTCCAAGCATCAGTTTTCTCTTGATAACACTGTGTGAACATACAAATACATCAGCTTAGCTTACCCGACTTAGTCATCCTTCTTTTGACATTGTTAAGTCAAGCATCAATATGTATGATTTACCTACTTCTTTTACCTCCTCTCCATCTCATTTATGTAGTGCTTATATGAAATCTAAAAGTTATAAGATACATTTTTCTTCATCCGATTATATTCTAATTTTCTACTTAAAATAATTCATTCGAATGTTTGAGGACCTGCACTTATCTTGTCTAATCGAGGTTTTCTATATTATGTCACATTCATTGATCATTTTAGTAAATATATCTGGTTCTATCCTATGAGATAGAAATATGATTTATTAGACATATTCTATCATTGTCAAAAATAAGTTAAACGATATTTTAATAGTAAAATACCCTCTCTTTATTTTGATTAGGGAAGTAAATATCAAGCTCTTCATTGTCATCTTATCTCTTGTGAAATTGTTCATCGAGTCTTTTGTCCTCACAATCTAAAGTAAAATGGCTCTGCTAAGAGAAAATATAAATTTATAGTTGAAACTACCTTAACTCTTCTCCATTATGCATCAGTTTCACGTAAATTTTGGGATGAAGTTATTTGTACTGTAGTATATATCAAAAATTGACTTTCTACTTTATTGCTCAATTATAAGTGCCCTTTAGGAAAACTTTATGATTAGACTCCTGACTACACTTTTCTTCGAATTTTTTATTGCACACATATTCCGTTGTTGCACCCCTACTCTAAACACAAAGTTGGCTCTCTTTCACTATAATGTCTTTTCTTTGGTTATAATAATTTACACCATGAGTTTTGTTACTTGTATATACCAACAAGATGGATATATATTTCACGGCATGTTACTTTTGATGAGTCTTTATTCCCTTTCTCAGCAGCGTCTTCAATCTCTCCTCTAGATAAATGTGACACCTGCTTAATGACACCTAACATTGTCGGGAGTGATGACATCCTAAATCCTGCTCTAGAGCTCTCTAATAACTCCCCTATGTCATCAGAATCACCTCAAGTTACTCCTCCAACAAGAGCAGGATGCGCTCACAATATCAGAAGGGATAATATGTTGGAACCCGTTCTATGTCTACTCTCAGAAGTCTCACCAGTCGTATATAATATCCTTTCTAGCTTTGGATCTTCGGATAATACAAGTACATCATCAAAATCATCATGTCAGCATACTTTCTTATCACCGTCAATAAGTGATTCAGATGATAATGCTTCTCATCGGATGCTTCCCTTAAGTGACATCTATGAACGTTGCCCACCAATAGTAACCCAATGTCCTCTTCAACAAGTTCTAGTGATCTATTCAAAATCTGTTGAACCTGTTAGGGGTGAATAGCTTCGCGTGTGCTCGTCGTGCTTCGTTGCTTGTTTCTTCGAAGTGATGCGCAGCGGAATACAAAGAAACAAACTACAACAATGCTAACAATAGGATTTTACTTGGTATCCACCTCACAAGAGGTGACTAGTCCAAGGATCCACGCACACACACACACCTCCACTAATAAACACTCCTTTTCGGTAACTACCGAAGGCGGAGAAGCCCTACAAGACTCTCAATACAAGTAGAAGAAAGGGTAGTAAAGAATAAGCAAAAGCTTACAAGAGATGCAGTAAAAACCCTAGCTTCTTCTTCTTCTCGTTGCAACTCGCCTCTTGACTTGGATGAACCTCCAAGAACCTTCAAGAACCGGTGAGGAGCTTAGAGAGTCCGGGAGGAGCTGTGATGAATCGAATGAATCGGTGAAATCGCCAGCGACCATCGAACGCGCAGCTATAAACGATGTCAACGGTCGGATCCCGATCGATTCAATGTTCCCAATCGATCGGGAGGCTTTGGATCGATCCACGGATCGATCCAGCGCTTGGAAACCCGCTGGATCGATCCACGGATCGATCCGGCGCTTAGCGGCAGCGTCCCAATCGATCCACCGATCGATTGACCTCGATCGATCCACGGATCGATCCGAGTTTCTGTCATTGATAGGTCCGGATCGATCCATTGATCGATCCAGAGCCCGGATCGATCCATCGATCGATCCAACACTTGGTTTTGTCCAAAACCAAGTCCTAAACCTCCCAACCAACATCCGGTCAACCTTGACTCTGTTGGTATGTCATGCCTAGCATCTAGTCACTCCTTGACCGCTAGGACTCCCTTACCAAGTGTCCGGTCAATCCCTTCGACCCACTTGGACTTTTCTCTGCCAAGTATCCGGTCAATCCCTTTGACCTACTTGGACTTTTCTTTCATGCCAAGTATCCAATCAATCCTTTGACCTACTTGGACTTTCTGATGTCCGATCATCCTTGATCCATCCGGATTTTCCTGCCTGGCTTCACTCACGGGACTTTCACCTAGCTTCACTCACTAGGGTTTTCATCCTAGCTTCACTCACTAGGACTTTCACGCTTCCTCAGGGTTTTCCATCGCCTAGCTTCACTCACTAGGACTTCCTGCTGCCTCACCAGGACTTTTGCCTGGCTTCACTCACCAGGACTTTTCTTCTGCCTAACATCCCAGTTAGGACTTCCCAGTCAAGTATCCAGTCAACCTTGACCTACTTGACTCTTCTTCAATCAATATCTTATTGTCAAACATCTAAACCCAAACCAAGACTCAGCTTGGTTACCCAGGTCAACCTTGACCTGAGGGATATTGCACCAACAGAACCAACTTATTTTTCACATGCAAGTAAGGATTCAAATTGGAGTAGCACAATAGCTATAGAATTTGATGTACTTCTTTGCAATGGAATATAGAGTCTAGTTCCGTGCACCTCCTCTATGAATATTGTGGGTTCTAAATGAGTATTTCATCTTAAGTATCAAACTGATGGTTCTCCTAAATCACACAATGCTTGACTAGTAGCCAAAGGTTTTAATCAACAAGTTATTGATTTTAATGATATCTTTAGTCCAGTCATCAAAATTACATCTATCATATTATTATTATTGATAGTTATTAGTTCTAATTGACTTGTACGACGACTAGACATTTCTAATGCATTCTTTCATGGTCATCTTGAGGAAATTATATTTATGGAACAACACATGGGTTTATTCATCCATAATTTTCAACTCATCTTTGTCAAATTAAGAAATCTATATATGGTCTTCGATAAGCTCCTCACGCATAGTTTCATTGATTATCTAACTCATTACTGTTGGTGCAATTTCCACTAGGTCAAGGTTGACCTAGTTGACCAAGCGTAAACCTTGGTTATGGTTTCGATGTTTGACAATACAGAAAGACATGTAGACATGGACAATGCAGGTGCAGTTGTCCATGCGGAGAGATACTGATTAGGGTCTGATCAGGTTGGATGAAGAAGAGTCAAGTAGGTCAAGGTTGACCGGATACTTGACTGGGAAGTCCTAACTGGGATGTTAGGCAGTTCGGGAAATCCTGGTGAGTGAAGCCAGGTGAAAATCCTAGTGAGTGAAGCTAGGTGAAAGTGAAAGTCCTGGTGAGTGAAGCCAGGCAGTTGGAGAAAGTCCTGGTGAGTGAAGCCAGGCAGATGGGAAACCCTGGTGAGTGAAGCCAGGTAAAAGACCTAGTGAGTGAAGCTAGGCAGTTTGGAAGTCCTGGTGAGTGAAGCCAGGCAAGGAAATCCAAATGGGTCAAGGTTGACCAGACATCTGGTGAAAAGTCCAAGCAGGGAGCTTGGCACGGGAAAAGTCCAAGTATGGAGACTTGGCACAGAGAAGACCAAGATGGAGACTTGGCACGGAAAGTCGGAGAGGGCTCGGTAGCTCGTTCTCCGTGGTCGAGAGTGTATACTCTCTGGACCGGACGAAGTGAGAGGAGGGTAGCTTGGCTCGGGAGAAGTCCAAGTATGGAGACTTGGCCTGGACAGTCGGAGAGGGCTCGGTAGCTCGTTCTCCGGACTGTGGTCGGAGAGGGCTCGGTAGCTCGTTCTCTGGACCGGACGAAGTCGGAGAGGGCTCGGTAGCTCGTTCTCGGGACCAAGTAGGGTTTAGGGCTGGAGCTCTAATCCTGGATCGATCTGGGTTATCTGATCGGTCTGGTGACCGATCAGTAACCAAACAGAAGTATTCTGTTGCTTATCTGATCGGTCAGTAGACCGATCAGTGATCGATCAGTAGACGATCAGAAGGAGATCACCTTCGGGAGGGAAAGGACCTGATCGGTCTCCATGACCGATCAGGGAAGGGCCTGATCGGTCTTGTGACCGATCAGGACCCTTGTGGACTGATTAGGATGAAGCCTGATCAGTCCTACGCAACGGCTAGTTTCTTCCATGTCTTCTTCGCAGGTTATAAAAGGAGTTCGAGGGCCTGTACAGTAACTCTCCCTTCTTCTTCTTCCTGCTGAGTTCTGCTGAGCTCTCGCCGCCGAAGCTTCGGGTGAGCTTCCTGCTGGTTTTTTAGCTGAGCTTGGATCCGAGAAGTTGCTGCTTCATCAGGATTCCAGTCGGCAACGAGAAGGCAAGCAAAGGGTTTTACATTTCGATTGTTCTTGTTTGCTTTCTCTACTGTTGTACTCCTTATTGCTGTTGCAAAGAGATTGTGGCGAGGTTTCTCCACCCACAAGGAGTATTTATTAGCCGGTTCTCCGGGGACTCATCCACCGACGGATTGATAGGGCTCGTCCACCTTACGGACACGCCGAGGAGTAGGAGTTTATCTCCGAACCTCGTTACATCGACGAGTTTGAGGTTTGCTATTCTCCGTTGTCGTTTCTATTGTTTATTTCCGCTGCGCTAACCTTGATTTGTAGAAAGAAACGCGAAGAATTTGGGGTCGGCTATTCACACCCCCCCTCTCTAGCCGCGACCATCGATCCTAACAAGTGGTATCAGAGCGAGGTCGCTCTTCGTTGGATCAACACCCGGGGGAGCACGAGCTAGAGAATGGATCTTTTTGGAGAAGACGTCACGATCCCGCCCTTCTACGATCGCGACGACTTCGCGTTTTGGAAGGTGAGAATGAAATATTTTCTTATGACTAATCTTGAGAATTGGAGTTGTGTCCAAGTAGGTTTCGCTCCTCCAATGGATAAGGAAGGAAAACCACTCGAGAAGAAGAAGTAGACAAAGGATCAAGTCCACCAATCCCTAGTCAACGATGAGGTATTGAAAATTTTTGAATTTTCTTTACCTAATGATGTTTTGTGTAGGATAGGTGGATATAACAATGCCAAGGAGTTGTGGAACAACTTGGCCAAGCTCCATGAGGGGAACTCCACTTCAAGCCATGAAGAGGAGTCAAGTGAGCCAAGTAGCTCACATCATGGAGGAGAGGAATTAGAAGTTGAGGGCTACTCAATATCTAAGGAAGAAGAGGAGGAGAGTTCTTCTTCAAGAATGGAGCAAGAGGAAGAAGCTTCTACCTCCGGAAGGGATGAAGAAGAAAGTCTTCATCCATCCTCAACCCTAGGTAACTCAAGCATTTCAATTTCAAATAAATTACACATAATGTGCTTTCAGTGTAGGGAGTATGGACATTACAAGAGTAAGTGTCCAAAGAGGGTTAGGAAGACTCCACCGACGCCAAAGATCAAGGAAGCCGGAGTCCCGATACGCAAGAGCAAGGAGCACGTGGTGTGCTTCCAATGCAAGCGAAAGGGACACTATAGGAGCCAATGTCCGAGGGGGAGGCAATCTCACAAGGACAAGAGACCGAGCACATCGATAGGGGGAGCTAAGGCAAACCCTATGGTAATCTCTAAGGCACATTCTTGCAATTCTAGTAGGATGCATGCTAGTAGCCTTATTGCTATTGTCAATAATAATAAGCATGACAACTATAGTAACTGATACACGTGCTTAGGAGCCAAACATGTTAGCCTAGGTAAGGACAATTCTAGAAATGCTAACCCTAGAATTAACTCATCTAAGGTTAAGGAAAACCTAGGTAGAAATCCCAAATCATCTAGACATATGCCTAGGAATACCTTAAAGAAAAATGATAAATTAAAGCTTGAGGTATTAGAGAAAGAAAATCAAGTCTTGAGGTCAAGACTTGACTATCTAGAAAAGACTCTTGAGGATTTGACTCTAAGGTCTAGGGGTCAAAAATCCAAGTCCAAGGACAAGAAAGGTTTGGGTCACAAACCTAAGTCCCAAGTGGTCAAGCCCACTTACCATGATGTTCCATTCGATTATGGAACAAAATCTAGGGCTAGGAAGACCATCACCAAGGTCACAAGGGGAGTCACCCCTAGAGTTGATCTTGATGAGTCCCAAATGACCAAGGCTTTAAAGCCTAGGAGGGTCATTAGAAGGGTTGCTAGGGAAGTCATCCCTAGTGAATACTTAGTAAACCCAATGAGCTCCAATAGGTATTGGGTTCCTAGGAGCGTGATTTCATCACGCTAGATTAGTTAGGGTGTGCCAACCTTACTTGAATAGGTAGTTAACCTAATCATGGCAAAAGGTGACACTTTAGGAATTTTCGAGGTGTAATCAAGCCTTGAAAATGAATTGAAAAGTTATTCCTAAGGTGTTTAGAATGTGCCAATCAAATTTGAGGAGTTTTCTGGAGTCAATCTAGTTGGCACGTAGTGATCTAAACATCTTTGGTATATGACTTGTGGTCTATCACACTTAGGAATATAGAATCTATGGAAAAATGATCGAAATGATCAAAAATGGAAACTAAGGCTAGAATTAGGTATTTTCTATATCTTTACATGTTATTTGCCATATACTGTTTGCCATATGCCATGTCATGACATCATATTTATTTTATTATCATTTGAAATGTCATGATAATGCTTAGGTTAGTTAAATGTCATGCTCTATTTAAGTTTCATACTTTATGACATGACATCATGACATTGGCACATGTTTTTACTTATGATATCATTATATGCCATGTCATCATCTTTTGCATTTAAAATCAATTAATTTGATTTAAGGACAAAAACACAATTTGATATGGAGATCAAATTGTTGTTTAGAAAATGCATGAGAACTTAGCCTAAGCTAACCTAAACCCATATCTCACATCAAAATTGACTTGGATGTGTTTGATACACCCTAGATGTGTGTGAGATATTAGGATTGTGAGTTAGGATCAAGGTGCATAGTTCTTGTACCTAGATGAGCCTAATTCTAAATTGGGGATCATAGGGAAAGCTTATGTACAGGTTATGTACATTTAGCCCTAAGATTGTGGTCCCAAATTAAAGGGTTTAAAATTATTTTAAAATTGATTTGAAAAACCTTGATGAAGCTTTTCTAGTGATAGCATTCATCATTGAACAAGGTGATACAAAGATGAAGTTAGTTAACTTTGAGCTATTTCAAAGACTTGTGAACTTTGTATCAAGATTGAAAAATGGAAGCTATTTTCATAGAAAACTATTTTTCCATGATAGTATATGTTATGAGGAATGTATCCTCAAAATTTCACAATTTTTGGAAATTTTCTGTAATTTTCTAGAGGTTTCTGAATTTCATGGAGAGAAATCAGAACTTATCAAACCTTTATCAGGTTTGTGGACCGATCAGAAGGGTTTCTGATCAGTCCCTGATCGGTCTGGTGACCGATCAGGGCGTGCCAATCTGCTGAATTTCGACTGTTTGTCTAAAATTGCAGCTATGGGAGTGGTGCTTTAGAGTTCTAAAGGTTTGAAACTCTCCAAGACATTGTTGGTGCAATGGTCAAGGGGGAGTTGACCTTTAGGGGGAGTTTTACCTATTAGTCAAGGAGGAGTTGACTTTTAGGGGGAGTTTTTACTCGTCGAAATTTTTGAGGATGAGTGATATGGGATTATCACTAAGTTAATTGTTGAATTTAGTTTCAAGGGGTAAATTAAGGGTTTCAATGAAAGGTATGGGACTTTCATTAGGAAGAAACTCTTGACCTTGATTCACTCCTTTTGATGTGTGTCAAAAAGGGGAAGAATGTCTAGAGAATGTTCAAGGAAGAACATTGGAGTTAGTGGGAGAGTTTGTTAATCACGACGAGTGAAGTTGTGAACAACGATAACTTACTCTTCAGGGGGAGAGTTTGTTGATGTGTGCCAATAGGGGGAGAATGAAGGGTTTAAGTTAGGCCTTCATTATCTAAGAAGGAGGTTGCCTTCTTAGAAGGAAAATGTAAGATTGTAACTTATGTTTCATTAGCCTAGTGGCTATTGGATTAGCCTAACTTAAAGGTATTGTCAAACATCAAAAAGGGGGAGATTGTTGGTGCAATTTCCACTAGGTCAAGGTTGACCTAGTTGACCAAGCGTAAACCTTGGTTATGGTTTCGATGTTTGACAATACAGAAAGACATGTAGACATGGACAATGCAGGTGCAGTTGTCCATGCGGAGAGATACCGATCAGGGTCTAATCAGGTTGGATGAAGAAGAGTCAAGTAGGTCAAGGTTAACCAGATACTTGACTGGGAAGTCCTAACTGGGATGTTAGGCAGTTCGGGAAATCCTGGTGAGTGAAGCCAGGTGAAAATCCTAGTGAGTGAAGCTAGGTGAAAGTGAAAGTCCTGGTGAGTGAAGCCAGGCAGTTGGAGAAAGTCCTGGTGAGTGAAGCCAGACAGATGGGAAACCCTGGTGAGTGAAGCCAGGCAAGGGAAATCCAAATGGGTCTAGGTTGACCAGACATCTGGTGAAAAGTCCAAGCAGGGAGCTTGGCACGGGAAAAGTCCAAGTATGGAGACTTGGCACGGAGAAGACCAAGATGGAGACTTGGCACGGAAAGTCGGAGAGGGCTCGGTAGCTTGTTCTCCGGACTGTGGTCAGAGAGGGCTCGGTAGCTCGTTCTCTGGACCGGACGAAGTCGGAGAGGGCTCGGTAGCTCGTTCTCCTGACGACTCGGGAGCTCGTTCTCTGGACCGGACAAAGTCGGAGAGGGCTCGGTAGCTCGTTCTCCGGACCGGTCGAGAGGGCTCGGTAGCTCGTTCTGGACCGGACGAAGTCGGAGAGGGCTCGTAGCTCGTTCTCGGGACCAAGTAGGGTTTAGGGTGGGGCTCTAAACGGATCGATCGTGACCGATCCGGGATCTGGGTTATCGATCGGGCGACCGATCGGTAACCAAAGTATTACTGTTGCTTATCGATCGGTCAGACCGATCATTGATCGATCGATAGACGATCAGAAGAGATCATCAGGGAAGGACCTGATCGGTCATGGGACCGATCGGGACTCGAGGCTCCCGATCGAGGGGCCTGATCGGTCTTGTGACCGATCAGATTCCCTCAGTAGCATACTGTGGAGTTCTGATCGGTCCACAGACCGATCAGGCAACGATCAGAAGTTAAGAAAGGAGTTCCTGGTTCTTCCTTCTTCCTTCTGCGAGTTTTGTTGAGCTCTCTCTGCCGAAGCTTCGGGTGAGCTTCCTGCTGGTTTTCTAGCCGAGCTTGGATCCAGAAGTTGCTGCTTCATCGACAACGAGAAGGCAAGCAAAGGGTTTTACATTTCGATTGTTCTTGTTTGCTTTCTCTACTGTTGTACTCCTTATTGCTATTGCAAAGAGATTGTGGCGAGGTTTCTCCACCCACAAGGAGTATTTATTAGCCGGTTCTCCTGGGACTCATCCACCGACGGATTGATAGGGCTCATCCACCTTACGGACACGCCGAGGTGTAGGAGTTTATCTCCGAACCTCGTTACATCGACGAGTTTGAGGTTTGCTATTCTCCGTTGTCGTTTCTATTGTTTATTTCCGCTGCGCTAACCTTGATTTGTAGAAAGAAACGCGAAGAATTTGGGGTCGGCTATTCACACCCCCCCTCTCTAGCCGCGACCATCGATCCTAACAATTACAAGCTCAAGGATTTTTTGGATCAAACCTAACTCTTATCTATTTTATAAATATAATGATGGATTTATGATATTTTTTTCTCATTTATGTGAATGACATTTAATCACTTTTAATGATAACAAGTATATCATTACTCTATTAAGTCTTCTCAATCAAAAAATTCATATTCAAGATTTGAGCATTGCTTGCTTTTTTCTTGTTATTGAACTTAACCCACGTGATGAAGGTTCTCTTCTCTTTTAGAGTAAATATATTACTGGACTTCTTAAAAGAGCTAAAATGGATGGAGCACATCCAGTCTCCACAGCATTACTATTATCATGAATTCTCTGCATCTTCTCTTGCTATATCTGATCACTAAATTTATCGTAGCATTGTTAGAACCTTACAATATGTCACTACTATATTTCCTTTACGGTAAATCATGCTTGTCAATTCATACATGCTTCCACTGAACAAAATTAGAAATATGTGTAAAGAATATTTTGCTATATCAAAAGTACTAATTTTCATGATCTCCTTTTATATTGTCAATCATCTCAATACTTATGTTCCTAATAGTAATTAAAAATATTTAGAAATGCTTTAGAAAAATTCTAGAGATTTTTAGAAATTTTTAGAGTATTTTTATGTAATTTTTGGAGGTCGTTTGGTATTGTTACTAAACGAAGGAAGTTTTGACAAAAAAATATCCAAGCCAAGATTCGAACCCATGACCTCCGGCCCCTAATAGTAATTAAAAATATTTAGAAATGCTTTATAAAAATTCTAGAGATTTTTAGAAGTTTTTAGAGTATTTTTATGTAATTTTTGGAGGTCGTTTGGTATTTTTACTAAACGAAGGAAGTTTTGATAAAAAAAATGTCCAAGCCAAGATTCGAACCCGTGACCTCCGGCCGAACCAAGCTTTAAGCGGATCCGACTGACCAAGTGGGCAAGCAGTTGTTACATGAAAAAATAAAGGAAGAATTTTATTTAAGTAGTAGAAGTTAATAACAAGAAATACTAGGAAGAAAATGGTTGCAGCCGAGATTCGATCCCACGAGCCAAGTCCTAAGCAACGCACGACCGACCAAGTGTTCACGCGGCCAGATCTGTTTAGAAGAGGGTAGCGAATTTATTTAAGTTAGTTAACAAAAATAGTTAAGTATTAAAGGGAGTACCTAGGGATTATTTTTCCGAAACCAAAACCTCTCCCCTTTCTTCTTCTCTCTCGCACAGCGTCGGGCTCTTCTCAGGCAGAAATAGAACGAAGCCCTAGCTTCGTCTCCGGCGGCTGACCGAAGGGGATTTCCGCGAGCTCTTATCGAATTCGAGCTCCTCTCGTCAAGAAGGACCCGTGAGCACGAAGAAGAGGCTACGATTTCAAGAAACTCGAACCCTAGAAGCCTTCGTCTCCTTCGGTTTGAATCCAAGAATCGTGGTAAGTGTTGGGAATCGGACGGCCGACTTGAAGGGGGGTTGGATAGACAGCGCCCCCAAATCGTTCGCTTCCTACGTTGTTAGCTTGCGCAGCGGAATAATACAAAAATAAACAAGCTAAACAAAATACAAGACAAGAAATGCAAACCAAGCTACACGATCATTTACGTGGTTCAGAGATAAAGCTCCTACTCCACGGCGTGTCCGTAAGGTGGACGATTCCTATCCGTCGGTGGATTACTCCCTGGAAGATCTCCGACTAGCTTAAACCTCCTTGTGGGTGGAGAAACCTCACCACAAACTCACCAAGACCTCTTGGACACAAGGAAAACTCTTGAGCACTTGTAGACTACTAATTAGACCTTAACCAAGTTTAATTTCGTCAACCTCAACCAAGCTTCCAATGCTTGGTTATATAGGCCACGGGTTGGAAAACCCTGCCTGCCAGTCGACTGCCAAAACATGCAGTCGACTGCCCTCTGTGGAAATTCGACCGTTACATTCCAACGGCTCGATGCCAGTAGACTGCCAAAACTAGCAGTCGACTACTCCACACTGACAGAACGAACAGAACCATTCTGTTTGCACCCAGTCGACTGCGCCAGCCGACTGCACCTGTCGACTGCTAAAACATGCAGTCGACTGCTACAGTATTGCTATAGTAAAATCCTAAAACTAGAATTTTACTCCGAGTACAATCTCTCATGCACTTTGACCTCTTGACACTTCCTTTGCAGCTTTGACCTCTTGCCTTCAAGCCTACTTCCTTTGGCTCTCGTCCCTCGGATGCATACAAGCCCGCGACTCGTCCCCAATGCCATCCTTCGCGTATGCCTCGAAGTCGCTTCCATCGGCCCTTGTCCTCGCTGCCTTGTCCACGGTACCTCGGATGCTCCATCCTTCACCGGACCCGAAGCCATCAACCTGAGTCACATGTGTATCCTGCAGTCCTGCACAACTCAAGTACACATATCAAATATAAGGGTGAACCTAACTTAAACCCTTTGCCCAAACACCGAAACACATGGTCCCGCGGACCATTGGGATTGCTCCAACAGTAAGTGCTTCCTCACCTGCAGAAGAGTAGTTTCGGATTCATGTTAGTTTTGTTTTGATATTGATTTAAGATTTTCAATAGACTTTGGTAAAACATATAATGATGGTTGAAATGAGTTTTCATTTTGGTTGGTGGCTATAGATAGCAAAACTAGGTTTAGAAGAACAAATTGACAATTCAGAATTTGTTTGTAATTTTCTGATACTTGTAACAGACTTATATGTTGTAAATTCTATGCAGAACAATGTATATTGAGACCTACTTGAGTGTGTTGTAAATTTTAGTTCAATCGACAGTACTGGAATTTCATTCTTTGAATGTATTGATTTAGTTTTAATTGATATGATTCATGTATGAAGAAATTAGATACAAGTGTTATTGCTAGAGCTTTGGGATTTCATTTTTCATATCTAGTAATGATGCTAGATAGTGTAAGCATAGAATAAGGAGGTTAGAGAATAATTGAGAATAGCTTATGTGTTTTGAATTCTGCAGCTTTGTGATGGTGTAATAAATATGTTGTGCACAGATCCGTTTGTATCCTTAACCAGTAATAGGTAGATTCACTTAAGTTTCGTTTAATTTGGGTTATGTACTAAATTAGTGTGTAGCAATTTAATGGTCTCTATTGGCTATCTGCCAAATAGTGATAGGTAATCGTTGACGAATTAGGTTTGTGGATAGTTTAATCTTCGGTGTTGGTGTTTTAGTTTCCATTTTAAATTGCCGAGGCATATGTTTAGAGTCAGCTAGTTTAGTCCTTTTAATACGAAGCATGCAGTGTAGGTTTTAATTCCAACAAGTTTTAGATTTAGTTTAAGTTTGTATGCAGATTTTTATGTAGGCTTATAGTACAGATTTTTATTAAGCTTATAATGTAGATTTTTATGTAAGCTTATAGTGCAGATTTTCATTAAGCTTATAGTGCAGTTTTGTTAGCATAGTATGCAGATTTCTGTTAGCGAAATATGCAGAATTTTGATTAGCATAATATGAAGTTTTATTGAGCATTTTAGTACAATTTTATTAAGTATTTTCATGCAACTCTGTTAAGCATTTCAGTACAGCTTTATTAAGTATTTCCATGCAATTCTGTTAAGCATTTCAGTGCAATGTTAATAAGCATTTTAGTGCTGTTTTGTATGAGACATCCTCCTATTAGAGGTATTAACAAGTATAAGAAAGATAAAGAAAAGAAAGAAAAAGGCCAAGGCCTTAAGTAGATCCCAAGTCAAGACTTTAGGGATTTTGGCACACAAGGTGCTAAAGAAAATGCCGAGACATTATATATTAGAAGTATTAAAAGATAACAAGTATTTTACTTTTATCAGTGGCACTGTACTAGACTCTCAGTTGTCCTTGTGTTGGGCTCCCATAGTCGTCCCTAGGTTTAGATAACCTAGTATGCTGGACTCTCAATTGTCCTTGGGCTGGGCTCCCATAGTCATCCATAGGTTTAGATAACCTAGTAAACCCTACTAGATTCGGGACTAGCTAACTCGGGTCTAGTTAGGGATGCGCGCATAGCAAGTACAGTTGCCGGGTCCAAGAGAAGTTGATTATTATTTTGAAGTATTAAAGTATAAGTTTTTGAACAAGTAAAATAAGTTTCACATAAGTATAAAAGTATTAAAGCATAAGTTGTAAGCAAGTGGAATAAAAGAATAAGTTTAGAACAAATAAGTTTCATTTTGTTTTAAATCAGCAAGTTTAGTTTTCTTTTATGCTAGCATGTTAATTAGATTAACTTACTGATCTTTGCTATTAGAAGAGCATGAGTAGCTTTACATGTTTAGCATTTCAGCCTGGTTGATTCCTTTACTATTAGATGAACATGAGTAGTCTTCAGTAAGCATTCAGTTAGTTCATGTTATAGATATATGTACATGCATATCGAGATTTTTGTGAGTTAGATAGCGCTTACTAAGCATTTTGCTTATAGATTGCATTTCCTCTTACTGCAGATAAAGGAAGATGAGGAGGAGGTGCGGATGGTGTGTGATGTCAGGACTATGGGAGAGACTTGGGATGTTGAGTTTTCCACATTTTAGTCATTAATAAATATTGAGATTGTATTTTGAGTTCCATGTCATTTGAGATTATTTTAGATAGTATGCTAAGATGAATTCAGTATAGTAAGTATGTATTTTTGGTGTTTGACACTTATTTAACTGCGTGGATGTTTAATATATGTTCCAGCCACCTGTGGCTGATGTATACTATGTATGTATTTCAGTTTATGGTTACTGGTACAGGGGAGATGCTGTCAAAATTTTTCGGTAGAGACTCCTCATGGTTTCGATCTTACCAGTTAAGTAACGGTTATCCTAAGAGAGTAGTATAGTAGGGAGAAGGGTGGTCGTTACAATTGGTATCAGAGCAGTTTCTATTCTCCAACATCACACATCAGCACCATCTTTGCTGTCTTCAAGTAAGAAAGTATTTAAGTTTTCCTTTTATGCTTTCTTTATTATTTGCAGTATGGAGTAATTGCTTATATGCGCTTTAGTAAGATAGAAGTTTTGTTTCTCTTATATTCATATACATAACTATGTTTAGAAAGGATAGAGAAGATATCAAGCCTTTTTCTATGCATAACTAGATGTCAAGAAGAGAATTTCCCCGTACATTCGTACTGAGGACCGAGTACAGAAGAACAAGAAAGACTCAAGCAAGAAAACGTTCGGGTAGTCTGTGAGTATCCAAAAGTATTTCCAGAAGAGTTACCTGAACTACCTCCCAACAGAGAAGTGGAGTTTGAAATTGAATTGGTTCCTGACACCAACCCAATTTCAAAAGCTCCGTACCGAATTTCTCTAGCAGAGCTAAAAGAGTTACAAGAACAATTTCAGGAGCTACTTGACAAGGGTTTCATCCGCCCTAGTCATTCACCCCGGGGAGCTCCAAAGTTGTTCGTTAAGAAGAAAGACGGTCTATGCGGATGTGCATAGATTTTAGAGCGCTGAGCAAAGTAACAGTTAAGGACAAGTACCCTCTTCCCAGAATAGATGATCTATTTGATCAGCTAAAGAGGGTAACAGTGTTCTCTAAAATAAACCTGCGTTCTAGGAACCATCAGTTGAAAGTGAAAGGAAGTGATACAACCAGAATAGTTCCCAGGACCAGATATGGACACTACGAATTTGTAGTCATGCCATTTGGTGTGAATAATGCACCTACGGTCTCCAGGGACATTATAACAAGTCTTTCAAGAACCACTAATGGGTATAATGCGATATAGGTGATAATGGACAGAGAAGTTAAGGGACTAAGAAACAAAGAAGTACCACTAGTAAAGGACAGTATAAGACAGAGATATCCAGAATTATTCTAAGTTCGAGGACGAACTTTTTATAAGGTAGGGAGAATTGTAACACCCCAAATTTTAATATTTGGAGTCCTAATAGTAATTAAAAATATTTAGAAATGCTTTAGAAAAATTCTAGAGATTTTTATAGTATTTTTATGCAATTTTTGGAGGTCGTTTGGTATTTTTACTAAACGAAGGAAGTTTTAACAAAAAAAATGTCCAAGCCGAGATTCGAACCCGTGACCTCCGGCCAAACCAAGCTTTAAGCGGATCCGACTGACCAAGTGGGCAAGCAGTTGTTACATGAAAAAATAAAGGAAGAATTTTATTTAAGTAGTAGAAGTTAATAACAAGAAATAATAGGAAGAAAATTGTTGCAACCGAGATTCGATCCCACGAGCCAAGTCCTAAGCAACGCACGTCCGACCAAGTGTTCATGCGGCCAGATCTGTTTAGAAGAGGGTAGCGAATTTATTTAAGTTAGTTAACAAAAATAGTTAAGTATTAAAGGGAGAACCTAGGGATTATTTTTCCGAAACCAAAACCTCTCCCCTTTCTTCTTCTCTCTCGCATGACGTCGGGCTCTTCTCGGGCAAAAACAGAACGAAGCCCTAGCTTCGTCTCCGGCGGCCGACCGAAGGGGATTTCCACGAGCTCTTCTCGAATTCGAGCTCCTCTTGTCAAGAAGGACCCGTGAGCACGAAGAAGAGGCTACAATTTCAAGAAACCCGAACCCTAGAAGCCTTCGTCTCCTTCGGTTTGAATCCAAGAATCGTGGTAAGTGCTTCCTCACCTGCAGAAGAGTAGTTTCGGATTCATGTTAGTTTTGTTTTGATATCGATTTAAGATTTTCAATAGACTTTGGTAAAACATATAATGATGGTTGAAATGAGTTTTCATTTTGGTTGGTGGCTATCGATAGCAAAACCAGGTTTAGAAGAACAAATTGACAATTCGGAATTTGTTTGTAATTTTCTGATACTTGTAACAGACTTTATATGTTGTAAATTCTATGCAGAACAATGTATGTTGAGACCTACTTGAGTGTGTTGTAAATTTTAGTTCAATCGACAGTACTGGAATTTCATTCTTTGAATGTATTGATTTAGTTTTAATTGATATGATTCATGTATGCAGAAATTAGATACAAGTGTTATTGCTAGAGCTTTGGGATTTCATTTTTCATATCTAGTAATGATGCTAGATAGTGTAAGCATAGAATAAGGAGGTTAGAGAATAATTGAGAATAGCTTATGTGTTTTGAATTCTGCAGCTTTGTGATGGTGTAATAAATATGTTGTGCACAGATCCGTTTGTATCCTTAACCAGTAATAGGTAGATTCACTTAAGTTTCGTTTAATTTGGGTTATGTACCAAATTAGTGTGTAGCAATTTAATGGTCTCTGTTGGCTATCTGCCGAATAGTGATAGGTAATCGTTGACGAATTAGGTTTGTGGATAGTTTAGTCTTCGGTGTTGGTGTTTTAGTTTCCATTTTAAATTGCCGAGGCATATGATTAGAGTCAGCTAGTTTAGTCCTTTTAATACGAAGCATGCAGTGTAGGTTTTAATTCCAACAAGTTTTAGATTTAGTTTAAGCTTGTATGCAAATTTTTATGTAGGCTTATAGTGCAGATTTTTATTAAGCTTATAATGTAGATTTTTATGTAAGCTTATAGTGTAGATCTTAATTAAGCTTATAGTGCAGATTTTCATTAAGCTTATAGTGCACTTTTGTTAGCACAGTATGCAGATTTCTGTTAGCTAAATATGCAGAATTTTGATTAGCATAATATACAGTTTTATTGAGCATTTCAGTACAGTTTTATTAAGTATTTTCATGCAACTCTGTTAAGCATTTCAGTACAGCTTTATTAAGTATTTCCATGTAATTCTGTTAAGCATTTCAGTGCAATGTTAATAAGCATTTTAGTGCTGTCACTACAAGAAAAACCTCATTCAACAACATTCAAACGACAACGGTTTTATACCAAATGGTTGTCTTTTTGCCTTTTAACAACGGTTTTATCAAAAACCGTTGTCTTTTAGCAATTTTTTTTGGCTTATGACAACGGTTTTTAAAAACCGTTGTCTATTTATATTTTTTTAGGGCTATGACAACGGTTTTTAAAGGCTACGACAACAGTTTTTTAAAACTGTTGTCTATGTGCATTTTTTTCTGGGATTACGACAACGGTTTTTAAAAACCGTTGTCTATTAAGTGTTGTTGAATGTCATTGTTTCTTTCTTTCGCCGCTTTTCCCCCTTCGCCATTTTTTGCCGCGACGTTTTTTCTTTCCCTCTCCCCGAAATTTTTTGCCGCCGTATTCCGCCCCTTTACCTTCTCGATCCAAGCCCTAAACCTGTCGCCCCTTCTTTGCCCTGCCTCCTCCCTTCTGCCGCCCGCTTCCACTGCTCCATTTAATTTCTTCAGAAATTCTTTCACAGCTCACTGCCACCCTATTACCATCTTTGCTTGTTCTGTGGGTGCACAGGTAGCCTTTTTTCATCTCCTCGTTATATGTTTCCTTCTTTTTCTGTACTCTTCCGGCCATCAATTACTTTCACATTTCGCCGTAGGAGTTGTGAAACAGAGAGCAGGGGGAGTGAGGCATAGAAGGGGGAGAAGAACGATGCTGGGTGGAATTCTAGGTGGGAAATTTTTCAACAAATGGTAAGAAGTAATTCTGTTTCTTGGTAAAGTTTGGAGCTTTTGTTCTTGGTGGTGGATATTCACGATGGATCGACTGGGCAGCAGCAAGCACTCGGCGAAGAACATAAGGGCGAGGATCGGGCCGATACGAAGTAAGAAACAGGCCACGGTGCAGTGGCTCAAAAAGGACGTCGCCGACCTCATCGCTGCCGGCCACGAAGCGAACGCGTACGGAAGGGTAAGAGTTTGTTTTCGCTTTCAAGAAATTGCTAATAATGAAGTTTTTTGTTTTTGAAATTAAAAAAAAAGAAGAAGAAAAGAATAGGAAATTGGATGAATGCTAAGGTTCCCCCTTTCCTCGAGCTCATTTTGGTGTAGGTTTCCTTGAAAGATCTGTCGCTACTGTAGTTCCTGTGTTTTTTGTTTAAGCATTAAGAGATTGAGTAAAAGGATGGTTTCTAAGCACTTCCAAATTGGAGTATTTGCCTTCAGGGCATTTGTTCAATTTCCTGTTCAAAAATGAGAGGAAAAAAAACTTGTTTTTAACATTCCTGCATATTGTGTTTCTGCTCTTGATTGTTTGGTTTCACCCTTCATGTTTTGATGTTAAAAAGAATTGCTTTCGAGCATTTTATATCTGATATTTCTGTTCTTAATTTGCTTGGCTTATTTATTTCTTCTAGCTTTCTTTTAAATATTCTATATTTACTTTTGGTCTTAGCAGTTTTCTCCTCACGCGCAATAGGAAGACTGCATTATTTTGTTTATTTGTTGCAAATCAGCATAGAGGGAAGATAACTTCCATAATATATAAATTTTGGGCTGAAAGGAAATTGGTAGGTTTTAGTTTGACCTTTTGGGTATGTGTATTTTCCCACTACTGCGAGCAATAATTAATGAAGAAAGAATTTCTGATCGAGATATATATCTTCTAAAGCCTTGAAACATTTTTATTTCCTAAGTCTTTTTTGCATGCCTGCATGTCTATAATTATGATATAGGTCTTTCCTTAGTGTTTGTGTATTTTCTACTCTTTGTTGCTGCAGGATGGAGTAACTTCTCTGGGAGTCCTTTTGAGGATGTGTGTTCCGCAAATATACAGAGGTTCAGATCTAGCAGAATCATAAACCAAAGCTCTCTTGCTCAACTTTTGCTGTCCTTTTTCGACAAGGTGCGATCTTTTAGATTCATGGCTAGTTACCTAATTGTACAATATTTAGCGTTTTAGACTGAGCAAGTCTCGATTTTCTTATCTTGAATTTATATAAAGTAGGCTATGATAGAAAGAGGCTGTTGGGGTATTGATCAATATTTAATCTATATGTGCAGTTTTCAGATATTAGAACTTCTGGTTCAGATTATAGCATCTCGACATATGAAGGACGACAAAAAAGCCATCGTTTTTGTAGATCGCTGCCCCTGATTGTAAGATTGTTGATGTTTCTGCTGAAATTTCTTGGAATAATTACTTGCAGTCTATAGCTAGTTGATGATCTTTCAACTTTACAGATAGAGGATCCTTTCAAGCGAATGGAAAATGCTACTAGAACAGTCCGCTGGGTTGAACTACCTAAGATATCAAATGCATTTCAGAATGCGCACAATAAGCTTTCATCTGGTTCGGTGCTCTCTGATCGTGACTCCTTGCTCTCTCTTTTGACTAGGCCTTTCCTTGCTTCTAAGTTTCGTGAGCAGCAATCGTCAACACATTGCATCTGTTTTATTTGATTATGTGAAAGATAACATTTTCTTTAATGCAAGAACGTGACTTGTTCATTCGACTATGTGGTTCCAGGTTGGTAAGCACAGCCTTGTGTTAACTTTAGAGATTGAAAATTGATGTAATTAGCATGTTTTTCTGGTGCTATAATCCAATGATATAATTTATTCTTCCAATGCGAGTAAACATTGTCAGATTCCTTTATACTCCTTTATGTATTAGATTTCTTATGATTATTTCTAATTGGCTTCTCATTTTTCTGGTCGTAGAGATCGAGCGGATCGAAGAAATACTTGCAATGTTGAATGGAAAGGTTAGTTTGCATAATTGCATCTAGTTTAACTTTTTCCCTCTTAATGGAACATTCTTGAGATAAAAATGAGTGCAAAATAAGTCTGTTAATATCTTAATTGTCTCGGAAGAAGTCTATTGTGTCACTTGTGTTGGGTTATTGTATAATTTGAATACTTAATTCTATATTTTCCCCTCTGTTTGACATTATAATTGTTTCTCTTTGAAAGTGTCCTTAATCTTAGTCCATCTCGTATTTACTTTATTCACAGATTATTAGTCTTGATGAAGCTCATACTTCTTGGGTGCTTGTACAGATAAGTAGATTATAAATCTTTGTTTTCTTAAACACACTAATGGTTTTATTTTGTTTCCATACACTTGATGGTGAAACAAGACCTATCAGAGCTTAGTTTCTGCAATGCTACAACAGATTTATCTGAGAATCCCTTATCCCTCCTTTGAGATAATAATTGTTGATTAAGAATCACCCACTAGTGGGAATTACATGAAGCCCTTGATCAAGTTGTATCCGCTATTGCTTGAATAAGTTGATTAAAGTTGCAAGTTGAGCCCGCACTTTCACTAAGACTAGAAACTTTATCCTTTAATCAAGTAGTAGCTTCTTGATGGAGTTTATTTAGCATACGAAACTCATTTAAGATTTATGTCTGTTGTTCAATATTTTTTTGACCTCATACTTGTTATAATTTTTTGTTTATAATGCATTGGACCTTATTTAACATTATTTAAATTTTAAAGTGTGTATTTAAATAGATATATAACAAGTAGCTTTATTGAAGAAACTACAGTGCTAAAGAGGAACATTATTGCAGTCATTCAAAAGTTCAATATCCAAGTTAATAATTTGACTCAAGTAAGTTTTACAATAGCTTCTTTATATAACTATACTTACATGTTAGATTTCCCCTTGAATTATTGTCAATCAATAGAATAATGATGCAGTATTTTTGTCAATATAAACAAAAAAATGTATTTTTGTTCGTACTAAGTTTTTAGGTTGAAACTATATATGCGATTGTCAAAAAGAATAATTTTTTTATTACATGTCAGAGATGATGATTTTTATTACTGATCTTTCGTTGTTCATTCCTTTATACTATCTTGTGAAGGACTAACTTTTCCACCATTTTTAGAAAAAGTGTGTCAATTTCAACACTGCTCCATTTTTTTTCAGGATGTCCTTGGAAAGTCTAGTTCAACTGTTTATGCCATTGCATTGTTAGCCTCTAGACAGAGCTCTGCAATAACTGGTACATACGCTGGGCAATACATCATGCAGGTGGTAATTTGATAGGAAACACAAAGATTAAACTAATGTATGATATTCGTAATCTGTCTTTACCCAATTCCCAATTCCCTTGAAGGGTTTTCTAAACATGAAGATGAAAAAATGGCTGAGGAATCTCATGACTCGATCAATCGCAATCACTCCAAGTCTCATCGTGTCCATCATCAGTGGTTCCTCAGGAGCCGAACGACTCATCATAATCTCATCGGTACTATTGATATTCCTTCTCCAAATTTCATAATCTTAGTATTCAGAAGCAATATAAGTGTGAGAACAGGATTTTTGACACAACATTTCTCAAGTATCAAAATTCTCATTTATGTAATGCAGATGGTACTATCATTTGAGTTGCCATTTGCACTCTTATCTCTTCTCAAATTCAGCAGCAGTCAAACAAAAATGGGACCTCATAAAAGTTCAATATATGTAAGTTTACTCAGATAATTTATATTTGTAAGTGATAATTAATAGAGTAAATGACTATATATATTTGATGTGTAGATCATTGTGGTGTCATGGATTCTTGGTTTGCTTCGGGTAGCAATCAACATCTACTTCTTAAGCACCAGCTTTGTCAGTTGGCTCATTGATAGCAGCCTACCAGCAATTGCTAACGTTCTCATCAACATCATTGTTTTCCCTCTCATGGCAGTGTACATTCTTGCTGTGATCTACTTAACCTTCAGGAAGGAGACTGAAGTAACATTCGTCGACCTATTGAATTCTTCACATGTTAACATAGAGAGTGGTGGTTCATTTCAAGTTGATGGAATGAGTAGATCTGAAGTTGCACCCGTCAGAGAGGATCATGCAGATATTCCCCTCCCTGATTAGATAATTAAGGTTCTAATTACTTGGATGTTGGTACTGAGTCCTTCACAAGTTAGTTCTTCTTCGGCACCAACTTCATATTGTTCATTAATTGTAAATAGAGTTTATTTATTTATTTGTATTGGGATAAATTTTATTTGAACATGAGATATGTTTCTTCTTTTGTAATTGTAATTCTTGTATAACTAACATTTTGAATAATATTGATGTGGGGAATATTCTTTCTTGCTTATGATTCTTTATTATATATTTAAATTGAAATATGATATATTGGTATTAAAAGATAATAATTTAAAAGACAACGGCTTAAAACCATTATTGTTGTCTATCACCCTCAAAGACAACAGTTAAAAATCGTTGTCGTAGCCTCAAAAACGGTTGTAATTGGGAAAAAAATGCTCTAAAAAACAACGGTTTTAAACCGTTGTCTTTTCATTCAAAGACAACGGTTTAAAACCGTTGCAAGACCGTTGTCTTTTCATTCAAAGACAACGGTTTAAAACCGTTGTCGTAGCCCCCCACTTTTAACAACACTGCCAATTACAACGGTTTTAAAGGGCCTACGACAACGGTTTTTAACCGTTGTCTTTTAATGTTTTTGTTGTAGTGTGTTTTGTATGAGACATCCTCCTATTAGAGGTATTAACAAGTATAAGAAAGATAAAGAAAATAAAGAAAAAGGCCAAGGCCTTAAGTAGATCCCAAAGTCAAGACTTTAGAGATTTTGGCACACAAGGTGCTAAAGAAAATGCCGAGACATTATATATTAGAAGTATTAAAAGATAACAAGTATTTTACTTTTATCAGTGGCACTGTACTAGACTCTCAGTTGTCCTTGTGTTGGGCTCCCATAGTCGTCCCTAGGTTTAGATAACCTAGTATACTGGACTCTCAATTGTCCTTGGGCTGGGCTCCCATAGTCGTCCCTAGGTTTAGATAACCTAGTAAACCCTACTAGATTCGGGACTAGTTACCTCGGGTCTAGTTAGGGATGCGCGCATAGCAAGTACAGTTACCGGGTCCAAGAGAAGTTGATTATTATTTTGAAGTATTAAAGTATAAGTTTTTGAACAAGTAAAATAAGTTTCACATAAGTATAAAAGTATTAAAGTATAAGTTGTAAGCAAGTGGAATAAAAGAATAAGTTTAGAACAAATAAGTTTCATTTTGTTTTAAATCAGCAAGTTTAGTTTTCTTTTATGCTAGCATGTTAATTAGATTAACTTACTGATCTTTGCTATTAGAAGAGCATGAGTAGCTTTACATGTTTAGCATTTTATCCTGGTTGATTCCTTTACTATTGGATGAACATGAGTAGTCTTCAGTAAGCATTCAGTTAGTTCATGTTATAGATATATGTACATGCATATCGAGATTTTTGTGAGTTAGATAACGCTTACTAAGCATTTTGCTTATAGATTGTATTTCCTCTTACTGCAGATAAAGGAAGACGAGGAGGAGGTGCGGATGGTATGTGATGTCAGGACTATGGGAGAGACTTGGGATGTTGAGTTTTCCGCATTTTAGTGATTAATAAATATTGAGATTGTATTTTGAGTTCCATGTCATTTGAGATTGTTTTAGATAGTATGCTAAGATGAATTCAGTATAGTAAGTATGTATTTTTGGTGTTTGACACTTATTTAACTGCGTGAGTGTTTAATATATGTTCCAGCCGTCCTGTGGTTGATGTATACTATGTATGTATTTCAGTTTATGGTCACCGGTACAGGGGAGATGCTGTCGAAATTTTTCGGTAGAGACTCCTCATGGTTTCGATCTTATCGGTTAAGTAGAGTTAGTAGTTAAGTAACGGTCATCCTTAGAGAGTAATATAGTAGAGAGAAGGGTGGTCGTTATAATTTATATGTATATAGTGATGCAGATTCGGCAAACGCTCTTGAAGACAGATGCTCTACTAGTATATATGTAATATTTCCTGAACGAAACCTTATATATCTCTTGGAATTTGAAAAAGAAATCTACAGTATCTCGTTTAAACACTGAGGTTGAATATAAAATTATAATCAATACAACGTTGAAAATTATTTGATTTCAATCATTGCTCTCTGAACTTTATCTTACATCAAAAGTTGCACCAAGAATTTAGTGTGATAATATTGAAACTACATATCTTATAACAAATCCAATATTTCATGCACATACAAAATATATATAGTAATTGACTTTCATTTTATTCCATAGCATGTGATAATTCAATAATTATTTGTCTCTTACATTTCATAAAAAGGATTAAATTGCTGATATTTTTTAAGCCATTATTCAGACGACTAGTAAACTAACTCAATGTAAAAGATCTCTCAACTAAGTTTGTCATGGATACATCAATATCAAGAAGATTAATTATTGCTCTACTGTTGCCCAATTACTTTTCCTTCTTCTAACACATAACACATGATTCATGAGCCATGCACTTCAATGCAAGAGATTGACGAATTCTATGACAACGTCCACAGCATTTTGAGAGGCCAGTGAACTGAACACAGCAGCTTCATTGGATTCAGAGGAGCCACCACCCGCGAGGTCCGACAGCGCTCTGAAGGCGATGAAAGGCACGCGTACCTGACGGCAAACGAGCGCGACGGCGGCGCTCTCCATGTCTATCGGAGTAACATCGAACTTATTCCTCAAGAACTGCCTGTATCCTGCATTGTCAACAAATGTGTTGGCACTGCAACCATTCTCTACCCTCAGCACTTTCGCCCTCCTCCTCAGGCATGTGCTGTTGATGCACTGCGGCAGCTTCAAGCCCTGTCCAGAATAAGTATTTCCAAGTCAAGAATTAGCTTGCAAGATAACGAAGTTTTACGGTCGACGTCACTATCACCTCTAGATTCCTGGAGAGTGCGTAGTAGTTCTTGTTGACAGAAACCCAGAAGGCATGCTGTCTGACTTCTGGAATTCCATCCACTGGGAAAATCTCTTCAGGTTGGTACCAAACGCTGTTCAGTAAGTTTCCTTCTTTGATCGCATCATAATCTGAAAAATTAAGATACCCAATTCTTCTTGTGTAGTCACCAGTGGCCTCCAGGGCCAGTTCATCATTTGGACCATCTCCATATCTCTGTCAAGGTTATGAAAACACCAAAGAAGCTTAATTCAATGCATGCACAAGGAATTTTCCTAGAAACCAGTAATTCTCATATATGATTGAATCATATGAAGTCAAATATATTTAACTAGTCTATCTTTTTACGTGAAGCCATTAATCACTTTGTTGGAATTTGTTTATTTCATGTCATTTTCAGTGACTAGTCTTCATCCTTGACTCTGTCGACTCAGAGTATTCAAGCAATTTTTATTGATTTCTTGATGGATATATCTCACCTGCCAATTCCAAAGGCCTGTGTGAGCCCATCGACGAGGAATTGTTACATCTCCTATTTGGAGATCAGAGTTTGCATTCCCAGCAATTCCAAAATGCACAACTCCTTTCACATCGAAGAGAGTCAGAAGCAACTGGGTGCTTATACCAGCATTAAGCTGCAATTAGATTAAAAGAATGTAATTATACTCACAGTTAATTAGTATTGTATAATTAAGTCTTCATTATTTCATTATAATTGGAAATTATACCATGCTCAAGCCTGTCATCACCACAATAACCTTCTCTTTTCCCACTGTTCCAAATCGAAATCTCCTTCCTTCCATTCACATGAAACAAAAACAATCAATTAATTAGGCTTCTCTACTGATGTTATCTGCTAAAACAAAGAGAAAAGGAGCAAACTTGAATCGACAACATGAATTTAATACACAAACTCTATCAAAATTTGAAAAGGGAAACTTGAATATAATGGATCATCTTCAATCGTGTTCTTGGGGATGTAGCTGAATAAACAATTCAAAGAAGAATTACTGATTTAAGAGGAAAGCATGCACCTGCAAGATCCAAGAAAGGGAGACGTGGACTGTGGACAAAGTTGGAGGACTGGAGAAGAGGATTCAGCTCGAAGGAGTTTGGGACTACGAGCCCCAAGTATGGCCCTTCCTTGTTCACTCTTCTCACTGTTCTCCAAGCCTTCTTCGTTATACTCCCACCACTGGCTCTTTCACTCAATGAGCCCGCCATGGCTGCCAATACAAGCAGAACAAGGATACTCCTCTTCTTCATCGATTCCATCCTCATCAACTCTCTTTCTTTCTGAGCCCGTGAGTAAGACGAAGATGCAAGGCTTGCATTGGACCTTAAATATAAGGCAAAGAAGAGAAAGAGGAGAAAATTCTAACATTGCCCATCATGTTTGAGAATAAGAAAAGTAGGGAAAATGAACTTTGCAAGTTTTCTACTAGAATAATGACTGATTTGGCAACAAGTTAATGGTTGATTTGGCAAAGAAGAGAAAGAGGAGAAAATTCTAGCATTGAGAATAAGAAAAGCAGAGAAAGTAAGTTTGCAAGTTTTCTACAAGTAGATTAATGGCTGATTTGGCAGCTAAGCCGGATAAAGGTTGATTTCCAAGTGGATTATCTTTTTTTGTTTGTTGTTGTCAGAAATATAATTTTTTTCCTTTTAAATATGAATATGAATGGGTATACATTTATTGTATATAAAATACTACACTCCTCCTATCTAGAGTTTAGGAAATTAAAGTTTTAATATATCTAAATGATCTGCCAAAGTTCATTAGGTAGGATTAGGTCTATATAGATGGACAAAATCTAATTGAGTTTATAGTGATGAACTTAATCTTTATAAGATAAATTTATACTTGATTAATACACACAACTAATTATTATTAAAGTAACTAAATGACCAATTAAGTGATCTAATACTTCAATGCATATAAAGAGGGTTTGAATTAAATGGATATGGATTCAATGTGTACATCCAAAACCCAGTTCATTAACATTGATAGGCTGTTAATGATTAATGAGCTTTAAGGTGGATAGTCCCTATAGGATGAGCTTGGTATATAAAGGAAGATGCTCATAATTAGGGCATGTTCAAGAGCCTCTTCAACCTCTTCTCTTCCTCATCAAGTGAGAACTAAGGATTGTGCTGCCCACTCCTATAGAAGACCATTCTGCACTAGCAGGAACTCCGACGATAAATAAGAAGCAATAGCCTTTGTGATAGATTCAAGTTAGCCATTTATGAACTATTGTTTTAGTTTCCTATTATGCTTCAGAGTTTGATAATAGGTAGATTTTGCTGTAAATGTATCCTTTAGTTCATGTATGATGTATTGCAACTCTTACAATTGGTATCAGAGCTTAGACTTACCTTATTATCAATTTTTAAGGTGTAAGGATTATTTTTCAATGTCTTGGCACATATACATCAATTTTGCATTTGATTCCATATGGATAAGCAAAATTGATGTATATTCGTTGAATGTAGCATGGATAGATTAGGATTTAACCTATAAATCGAGTTTTTCACATTATTCGTAAAGAATACGATTGCTGGCACGATTTTAGGGTTGAAAATCATGTTCAGAAATCAGATTCATCTAATATCAATCGATTGGGAAGGTTTCTTAATCGATTGGGAGTCATGAATTAGCGAACAAAAGCTTCCCGAATCGATCAGTTAATCAATTGGTGTTTACCAATTGATTGGCGTAAAGTTGAATCGATTAGGATGCCGAGGTTTAAAAATAGAGGGGTCTAGAATCGATTAGCTGATTGATTAGTGTTTATCAATCGATTAGCATAAGGAGTCAATCAATTGGGATTGTCCGATCACGACAAAAGTACAATAGAGGGTTTCCGAATCGATCGGTTGATCGATTGTGTTCACTGGTCGATCAGTTAATCGATTGAATTTTGTAAGGAAGTCAATAAAGAGCTTCTGAATCAATTAACTAATCCAGGGGGAGGGGGTGAATAGCTTCTCGCGCTCGTTCACTTGCTTTATAAATGTTGATTTGCAGCAGATAGAATCAAATTTAAGCTCTCTAATACTAACACGTAGATTTACTTAGTATCCACCTCAAGAAGAGGTGACTAATCCAAAGATCTACATACTGAGCACACTCTCCATTAAAAAAATAACTCCTCGGAACAACCGGAGGTGGAGAAACCTCATATAAGACTCTCAATACACACAAGAAGAAATACAAGAAAAATCTTACAAGATTTACAACAAAGATGCTCTCTTCTTGTTTGAAAATGCCTCTTTATACTTAGAAATACAACAACACTTTATTCCAAGAATCTTCAAGAATTGGCGGTGAGAATCGGAGAAGAACTCGTGTATTTGCACTGTGGCATTTGAACCTTGCTATCGTCTTTATACTCCGTGATCTAGGGCTCCCAATCGATTGTGCTTGCTCCCAATCGATTGTCAGGTTAGATCTGTACGATCTCAGCCATCCAAAGCCTACATCTTGTGCAACAGTCATATCCCAATCGATTGACCAATCGATTGGGGAGGCTTTGATCAATCGACCGATGGATTCAGGGTTTATCTGCAAGAGTACAGAGACGCTCTAAATCGATCGGTCGATTGATCAAAGCCTCCCCAATTGATTGGGATATGATTGATCAATTCAGAGTGCCTCTATGCTCTCGTAGATAAACTCTGAATCAATTGATCAATCGATTCAGGCCGCTTCATAATCTCATAAGAAAATAAGCTCCAATCGATCAACCGATAGATTGGAGTATCCTAATCAATCGGCTGATAGAATGGGGAGCACACTGTGCTCTTCTCGCTAGTGGCCTCCAATCGATCAACTGATCGATTGACATAACCTAAATTAATCGGCTGATCGATTGAGTTGTCCTTTCTCGTGAAGCTCTCCCAATCGATCAACTGATTGATTGGGCTCTGGTTCAATTGATTGGCTGATTGATTGACCAACCCTAACTTGACTAACTCACGTCTAGGGTCCCAAACCTCACATCCAGTCTACTATGACCTATCAGACTCGCTCATGCCTAGCATCTGGTCAACCTTGACCTACTGGGACTTCGTTACCAAGTGTCCGGTCAATCTTGACACATTTGGACTTATCGTTTTGTGCCAAGTGTATGGTCCTCCATGACCCACTTGGACTTCCAAACTATTGGTTGGTCTAGGAAGATCGTATTGGTTCCACTGTACAAAATTTTGTACAAGTGTCGAACCTTTCCTAACGACCTATTGTGTTATTTAGAAATTAAATTCAGAATTACAAACGGAACTTAACATAATTGATTCCAAATTTAACTTATCTGTTCTTAATGGTTTAGATTTGGATCGCAAACGATGCTTAACATTATTGATCCAAATCCACCTATGTTATAAATTCAATTAAATATTAATTTCTAAAATTGGCTTCCAGGTTAAACATGGCGAGACACTAGGCCTTCTTGGATATGGGAGCAACCACCACTTCCTAGACAAAGACTTTTAAAGAAATCTAATATTTAATTTCCTTATATAACTCTAGGTTTAACCAAAAGAAACAATCGAATCACAAGATCGAAAAACAAAACAAAACACAAACTCGAATCACAAATTCAAAACCTAAAATTATATATCTCTTGTGTTTGGAATTCATACAAAGAAGAACTAGTATGATGCGGAAAATAATTACTAGTTATACTTTTCTTTGTATGCAACGACCTCTTGATCTTCTACCATATTCCTCTTCTTATCTCAGACGTTGTGTGGGCAACGATCTACCGAGATGAGAACCACCCAAACCCTTCTTCTTCCTCTTTGCAAGTTTCAGCCAAGCTCCTCTTCTAGAGATGAAGAGTTTCGGCCACCACCACCAAGCTCCAAAGGTTGCTAGAAACAAAGCCTCCTTTTTCTCCTTCTTCTCCTAACTAGAATCGGCCACCAACAAGAGCTCCAAGAGAGGGATGAAACCGGCCACTAAAGAAGAAGAGAAGAGGAGAAGAGCAAGGTCTAGGGCCGGCCACCACCAAGGAAGAGAGGGAGGAAAATAGAATAGAGTTGTGTCTCATGAAGGCACCCCTACCCCCTCTTTTAAAATCCTTGGTCTTGGCAAATAAGGAAAATCTAAATAAAACCTTCCTTATTTCTTTGCCATGAAAAGGAAAATTTTAATTGATTAAAACCAATTTCCTTTTGTTAAACAATATGGTCGACCACCTCATAGCTCCAAGCAAGGAAAGTTTTAACAACACAAGAATTAAAACTTCTTAATTTGTTTCCGAAAATTTTTAATAAAAATTTCTCTAATAATTTTTCCCTTCATGGTTGTTTATAAAAAGAAATTTTATAAATTAAAATCTCTCTATTAAAATATATGGATGATTTCTAAAAAGGAAAGTTTTCTACAAAATTAAAATCTTCCTTTTAACTACAAATAAGGAAAGATATCTAATCCTTCTCTTAATCTTTTGTAGAAAACTATAAAAGAAAATATTTAATTTTTAAACTCTCTTTTAAATCATGGCTTCCACATTAGGAAAAATTTTAAAATAAAAATCCTTTTAATTATTTATATGGTCGTTCACTAAGCTTGGGCTCCAAGCTAGGGCCGACCACTTCCAAGTTAGCTCAACCCTTTGCTTGGCCGGCCCAAGCTTGGACTCCAAGCTTGGTTGGCTGGCCCCTTTAGGTTGGGTAAGGAGGTGGGTATAGGTGGGTATAATTCTCTATATACAAGAGGCTACGATAGGGACCGAGAGGAGGAATTGGTTTTGGTCTCCCGATGAAATTAAGCTTCCCGTGTTCGCCTCGAACACCCAACTCAATTTCATCAATAATAATTCATACCACTATAGAATTATTATTGAACTACCGCACCAATCCCAAATTACATTTTGGGCTCCTTTTTATTATGAGTGTGTTAGTCTCCCTGTGTTTAAGATGTCGAATGCCCACTAATTAAATGAGCTACTAACAACTCTCTTTAATTAATTTCTTAGTCCAAGAGTAGTACCACTCAACCTTATCGTCATGTCGGACTAAGTCCACTTGCAGGGTTTAACATAACAATCCTTATGAGCTCCTCTTGGGGACTGATCCTGTCTGAGAAGCTTTACATAATGGAAAGCTGGGAAGAGAACTTACTGATGATGAAGAAAAATACCTGAGGATGTCTGATCCGAGAAAACCAAAGCTGATCCAGAAGAATGAAGTCATAGAACACCCCCCATGTGTGAAGAACCAAGGATAGAAGGAAAGATCCTGTGATGAATACCGAGATCTGGAGCTCCGATGACTTCCTGTGCACAAGAGACCAACCAACACTATCGTAAGTGACCTAAGACCGGGGTGGGAATCCTTAGCTAGGCCCTCTGACGCTCAAGTCAGGATCTCTCTTAGTGTGGAAGGAAGAAGATGAATAGTAATTGAAATTAGGGTTTGTATGAGTGTGGTGAGCGAGAGCATACTTGGCCAACAGAGAGGATTCCCCTTTTTATACCACTTCATATAACCTCCGTAGTCATGGAGTGGACCCCGATTTGTTAGAGTTTATTATGAGATGACGTAAGTCATGTACTTGCAGAAAATAACTTTTAAGGAATTTTTTTTGTACCCCAGATGTACCTTCTTTGTCGCCTAGCACCTGCAGAAGAGAGCTAGAAACATTCTTCCCACCAAACCAATCAACCTGTTATACAATCACATAAGTTATTTATGAATATTCTTGAAACATTTGTTTTCACCCTGTCTTATATCGAGTTATATCTATCGCTCATGTCTGCTCATCCTATTTTCCTAAGGTATATACCGACCGATATTGGCTTATCCTTCTCAAAGTATATACCGACCGATATTGGTCTATCTTTTCTTAAGCATGGTACCTCGATCGATATCGGCCTATCTTTTCTTAAACATGGTACCCCCGCCGATATTGGCCTATCTTTTCTTAAGCATGGTACCCCGGCTGATATTGACCTATATTTTCTTAAGCATGATACTGTTAGAGTGTATACTGAAAGCCTAAGCTTTTGTAAACATTTATTTTGAATAAAGAATCACATTTGGTCAAATTATCTATATTTATTTGTAGTTGTTCAGTTAATTTATATTGTAGATAACATAGTATGTGGTATCACATACAGAAGATAATGTTATCAGTACCTTATAAATTATAAACAGTAGCTCACGACCAAAATGGAAAGGAACAAACCATTAGAAGGTCGTAGTGTAATTAGGTATCAGTTTATCTTGACTGTATAATTACACTAGTACACTTAGAGTGTATTGAGTAGGACCATTAGAGGTCGTTTCTTTTATACTGACTTTATAAAGGAACAAAGACCTCAGTTATTATGGAAGAGTGTGCTCTTAATCCTAATATAATAACAAGCACATATATTTGATATTTATTTCTTTAATTTATCAATGGGTGAGATTTAGTTTGATAAATCAATAAGCCCGATAAGTTGGGAAATGATATCACTTATAGTGTGTGTTGTTGATTATAAAAGGAAACTGTGTCCTAGAAATCTAGGTTGAGAATGTCCCCAAGAGGAGCTCATAAGGATTGTCATGTTAAACCATGCAGGTGGACTTATTCTGACATGATGATAAGGTTGAGTGATACTACTCTTGGACTAAGATATTAATTAAGTGAGTTATCAGTAACTCATTTAATTAGTGGACATTCATTATCTTAAACACAGGGAGACTAACACACTCATAATAAGAAGGAGCCCAAAAATGTAATTTGGGATTGATGCGGTAGTTCAATAATAGTTCTCTAGTGGAATGAATTATTATTGATAAAATTAAGTTGTGTATTCGGGGCGAACACGGGATGGGATTTTAATTTTAATTAATTAAAATTTTCCTTTCAAAGGAAAAAGAATTAAGGAAGATTTTATTAAATTTTCCTTATTTTCCAAGGCGGTTTGGGAGCCTTCATGGATACAACCTCTATTCTATTTCTCCCTCTTTTATTCCTTGGTGTGGCCGGCCCCTTTAAGTTCTCTCCTCTCCTTGTTCTGGCCGAACCTCTCTTCTTTCTTGGAGATCAAGTGGTGGTCGGATCCTAGCTTGGAGAAGAAGGAGAGAAAGCTTGCATCCCTTGGAGCTTGGTTGGTGGAAAAAGTTCTTCTTCCTTAGTTTTTTTTGTGCTTGGCCGAAACTTGAAGGAAGAAGAAGAAGGTGCTAGGTGGTTCTCTTCTCGGAAGATCGTTGCCCACACAACGTCCGAGATTAGAAGAGGAATACGGTAGAAGATCAAGAGGTCATTGTCTTCAAAGAAAGGTAAAACTAGTAATTATTTTCCGCATCATACTAGTTTTGTTTCTTTGTAAAAATATCAAATACAAGAGGCATGCGATTCTAGTTTTTTGAATTAGTTTTCGATGTTGTGTTCTTTTATTTTTCTTTTCCTTGTGATTTGATTGTTCTTAGTGGTTAACCTAGGGTTACTATGGGAAGGTTAAATATTTAATTTCCCTAAAAGGCTTTGTCTAGTCGATGGTGGTTGCTCCCATATCCAAGAAGGCCAAGTGCCTCACCATGCAGTACCGGAAGTCGATTTTGGAAATAAATATTTAATTGTCTTCATGACCTAGGTGATTTGGATCGAACATGTTAAGTTCCGCAGGAGATCCAAGTCTAAACCTAAAAGAACAAATAAGTTAAACTTAGGATCAAACGTGTTAAGTTCCGCAGGCGATCCAAGTTTAATTTAAAAGAACACATGGTAGCTAGGAAAAGGTTCAGACCTTTGTACAAAATTTTTGTACAGTGGAACCGTTAGGCTTTCCGAGTAGCAACCAACAAATACCTCGGCCGATATTAGCTTATATTTCCTTAAGCCTGTTACCCCGGGCGATATTGGCCTATATTTCCTCAAGCATGTTGTCCCGGCCGATATTGGCCTATATTGCCTTAAGCCTGTTACCTCGGTCGATATTGGCCTATACTTCCTTAAGCCTATTACCCCGGCCGATATTGGCCTATATTTCCTTAAGCATGTTACACCGGCCGATATTGACTTATATTTCCTTACGCCTGTTACCCCGGCTGATATTGGCCTATATTTCCTTAAACATGTTACCCCGGCCGATATTGACTTATATTTCCTTAAGCTTGTTACCCCGGTCGATATTCATACTTGCTTAATTCTGCTATCTCTTTTCCCCTTTTCACCAGGGACCTACTAAACCTAACTCATATCACTAGTCTTTCCTCCAAGTCTAGTCGAAAGAGGTGTAGCCGACTGACTAGACCTAAGTCCATTTTTGTTTCTTTGCCTATCTTTAATCTTGACTCTGCCATGGCCACTACAGCAGACTCGTGACCTTCTCTGTAGTAGTTCTCGTGACTTCTGGTACAGCAATCCCGTGAACCCAAGTATAGTGATCCCGTGAGTCTTTTAACCCTTTAAATAGGGTTGTGATCCTCCCTTCCTTCTTCACCCGCCTCAGTTCTTTTCCACCTTGTTCACCTCCCCTTACTGAGAGTATGGCCTTAGACCCCCCCTTTCTGGGGGCAACTTTTGTTGGACAAGGCGAAATCTATACACGAAGTTGCCCAAGCTTTGGATCTAGTTAACTCTCTGGCACAAGAGCTAGAGGTATTTTCGTCGGTCACCTAGTTTCAAGTACAGTCGGGAACAACCTTGAGGAACAAAGTTCATCGAGGTCTAGAACTTCAAGACAAAGAAATGACTACTTTGCAGACTCAACAGGCTTCATAAGTGTTCACACTAACCAAGGAGGTTCACATAACTAGCCTATTGGCATCATGATGGTAGCAAAGGCCAGGTCATCTGCAGGCTAAGGTGGACGCTCTGGAAGCAGAGCTCAAAATGTTCAAGCAGGAAGTGGATTGTTCCGTGGCATGTCTGAGGGGACTTGAACAAGTTTGCACCTCCTTTGTTCATGAGACCACTCTCTTTCCTACTTTCTCCCAGGCGTAAAAGAACGCACTGGCTCTTCTAAACGGGGAGGGGGGAGGGCAATTCCGTTGGATGACAGATTTTTCATCCTTCCCTCATACCAGGCAAAATATTTCCACTTCTCTGACTTGGCCGGGTTTACCTTTAGCTGGATTACAGTTTTCTAAGAAGTTTGAGAACTCATGTTTCAGCGGGCTTCCCTTTAAGTCTAGTCAAAGGAGGTGTTAGCCAACTGACTAGACATGAGTTTATGTTTAGTTGAGTTACATAGCTTGGGCAATATTATGTGTTCGATCAGGCTGTGCCTATTGAGTATATGCAACACTTATTTTGTTTTTTTATTTAACTGATGATATACTTCAATCTATACAAGGCTAAATGCCTCAAATGCAATCAATATGCTATACTCAATCAAACCCTTTTGACCTTAGTTTACACTAATCTATCTATGGTAGACATGTTATCCCGATCGGTATTAGCTTGTCTATTATGGACAATGTTATCCCGACTGATATTAGCCTGTCTATTATGGACAATGTTATCCCGATCGATATTAGCCTGTCTATTATGGACAATGTTATCCTGATCGATATTAGTCTGTTTATTATAGACAATGTTATCCCGACCGATATTAGCCTGTCTATTATAGTTATATTAATCCAGACAGTGCTTCACGCATGACTGACTATTATTATTCATATTTTCCGTCTTTGACCCGGGATCTGTCAAATCCAATCCATCCTCCTTTATTACACATAGTAAACCACACCCTTTTTCCAAGATTTCCTTGATTATGATTGACTTTTCAATGGTAAGAGAATGTTGCAGGCGCGTGACGAGGCGCCACCAGCCCTTACACGATTCGATTTGTCGCGTCCATCATAAATGTCTATTTATGGTTATATGACGTGTGTCTTTTCTCATCTTCTGTGTAACACCAGCGTCTACACGCTTCTATAATCAATGGTGTTTGTTGCAAAAAGGTACTCTAATCTGACGGTCGTTATATGTTCCTTCAACCCTAAACCCTTCATCTTCTTGTTGACTTTGTTCTTTTTTCCTTACCTTAGCGTTTCTTCTTTGCTGCAATCTTTGATCAATCCTCGCGCTCACCGTCTTCCAGTGATCCTTTTTCTTAGCCATCAGTAAGTAACCTATTGTTCTGTTAACCCTTACTTCTATCTATGGCTGAAGAGACGATTGCTCCTTGGTATACTCAAATTTCATCTTCTTTCAACAAGGATGCTCGGCTTGCTATTTGTGAGCAATATAAAATTTCTAAGGAATATGACATCATAATTCCTAAACCAGATGAGCATCCTCACCATCCTCTTACTAACTGTGTAACTTTCTTTAGGGATCAGTTGATAGGGGGTTTAAGGTTTCCCATTCCCCCTTTTCTAATCAATGTAAGCCAATACTTTGGCATTCCTCTTCAACAATTTGTGCCAAATGTCTTTCGTTATTTGTGTGGCATATACATGTTGTTTCGTACATTTGATATTTCTCCTACTCCTCAAAATGTTTTCATGTTTTCCTATCCAAAATTAGCAGAATCAGGTGTTTTTCTTTTCCAATCTCGGACTAAGATGGTCCTTTTTGATGATATGCCTTCTTCTCTTAAAGTCTGGAAATCTTGCTTCTTCTTTATAAAGTTTCCGGGACCTATTCCTTGGTCCCATGCTTGGAAATCTTCGTTACCTCCTTTACCTGATATCAAGGAGTTTCATCTCCACCCGTCTTTTCCCCTTTATTGTGAAAAGTTGCTATGTCGTCGCCTTTCTATCACTAAATGGCTGCGGAGTGATCTTTTGTATCTGTTTGATTTGAGCCCAGTCAGATATAAGATACACGGCTCCTTAGGTAAAATTTTGTTTCTTCTTCTATCAATTTTTACTAACTAAAATATTTTCTTCCATTTTGTGTAGTGGCTGGTTTTTATGCTGCTTTGATTGACGAAGAACTACGTCTGGAAGAGGCCAAACTTCATGCTAAAGAGCAAGAGCTTCTTGCTGCCATTAATCCACCATCTTCAATTGAAGCTTCGGTTCCTCTAATTGAAGCTTCTAGCTCTCAAGTAGCTCCTGAAGTTCCTGAGGTTCTTTCGGCAGGAACTCCTGCTATTTCTTTACCAATTGTTTCTTCCTCAGTGGCTGTTGCTTCTCCACCAGCCACTTCCCTTCCTGTTATCGAGCTTACATCCCCTATAAGCTCAGGAAAATCCCTTGCTGAGATTTCCCCTAGCAAACGCCCGGGATGCAAACTCACTAGAGCTCCCCCATCAAAAAGAAGACTCATTCTTCCTGCTGAGGAATTACTCTCAGAAGGTTTTGCTTCTGCTACCCTTTCTTCTGTCGAGCATGTAACGCCCGCCCCTTTCACCACTCCTGCCTAGTGATGGCGGGGTTACTTTCTTACCCTTAGACTTAGTAAACTTAGACATTCATACATACATACAGCGGAAGCATATCTATGTTTCTAAGCATAGAGTAACATACTAAACATATGAGTATGAAATAACATGGTTCAACTTAAATAGTCATAGTATTCATTTCTAACACATGCATACGAAATCATGAAAGACATCAACATAACATAACATAACATTTTATTCATAAGTTCACTTAAGCAGGTCATTTTATTTCTTTAGCCAAGTCACCATCACACATCTCTTGCCCCTTCCTGCTGCTCCTCTAGTTTATTCATTCTTTACCTTTATCTGTGGTACAAGGAAAAGTTTCTGTAAGCCCTCAAGGCTTAGTGAGATCCTTTCCTACTCACAAAAACCAACGTATCATGTAACATCATCATATCATACATTATAGAATAAATGGCGCTCATATCATCAGGTAATTAAAACATATCATATCATGGCATGAATCTTAATAATAACATAACGTAAGGTAAACAACATATTATGGCATAAATCTTATCATGACATAAGAAATCATCATATCATGGTAATCATATCTCAATATAAGAAATCATCATATCATGGTATAAATCATATCATAACATAAGAAATCATCATATCATGGTAATCATATCTCAACATAAGAAATCATCATATCATGGTATAAATCATATCATAACATAAGAAATCATCATATCATGGTATAAATCATATCATAACATGGAGGTACATCAGAGCATAAGTGAAATCATCATAACATCTCTTTTCATAACATCAAGGCATCATATCATAGCATATCTGTAAGCATTATTTTTCATCATATCGTGAGCATGGATGCAAGATGTCCTTTAAAACATGGGAAATGTCATGTGCAATATGCCTTTCAAAACATGATTTATGTCATGTGTGAGATGTCTTAAAACAATATCATATAGTACTTGAAAATAATCTCAACATGAAAGGGGCCCGGCTTAGTACCACATACATACATAATGCGCGTATCCTAAGTAGACCCAAGGTAGCTAGTCTTGAACCTACTAGGAAACTAGGCCCGTAGCTCGGCCTAGGGGCACGTAAGGAGCCCACCCTTTACTAGGCCCGTAATTCGACCTAGGGGCGCATAAGGAGCCCACCCTTTTGGTACAAGTCATTCAAAGTAAAATACATGTCATATCATATCTCTATCTTTTCATAACATATCCATGTCATTCATAGCATATCTTATTCATGTCATTCATAGCATATCAAGTTCATGTCATTCATAGCATATCATGTTCATGTCATTCATAGCATATCATGTTCATGTCATTCATGTCATTTATAAGGTATGCATAAATGAGCACATAGCCATGCATACTTGGGCACATAGCCATCATACTTGTCTTTGGACATATAGCCACCATATTTGGACAGATAACCATCATATTTGGGCACATAGCCATTTTAGGTATCATTCTCATGCATGGTTCATAAGCATATGTAAACGAGCAACATAATATATCATAGAAGGAAAAAGAAGCATAATCATGCATGGATCACAAGTTAACTTCTCCTAATTCATATCATGGCAAGGGAAGTACATATTGAGTCATAACTTAGTCTAAATTCTCAACCCACTAAGGGTGGCCGAAACATGCATAGGCTCATTTAGGTTTCATGAAATCATACAAGCATATGAACCCACATTCATTTCTATAACATTTAACATAAGGAACATCATAAGCATATTTGATTTAGGTTCTATGCTTCCTAGGTTTTTAAATCCATCTTGGCCGAAACATACATGGTCCAAAATTTGGTTACAATAGCATGTAAATATGTGAATCTTAATCAATTTCCATGTATTTATCATAGGCCTTCACATGAGCATATTAGGTTAAAGTTCAAGCTTCCTAAGTTCACCAAGTGTAAGTGGCCGAATGCTACAAAAGCATAGATTCTAAGCATATGAGTACCCTATAAATTTCATAGCATATCATAGAGAAAAACATAAACATGTTAGGGTTGAATTTAGGTTTGCCTAAGCCCTACATTTCATGTTGGCCGAAAGTTCATCATGAAAAACCTAACCCTAAGCAACATGAAATCTCAAGTGCATTATGTTATCTTCATATCTTTTCATAGGGTAAAACATAAGCAAGCTAGATTTGAAGTTGAGCTTCCTTAAGGTATTAAATCCCTTAATGGCTGAAACCTTAAGGTAAGATCCTACTAGTTCTAAGCAACATACAAGTATAAAACATCAATAGCACATTCACAACATATTATGGAAAAACTTCATACTTGATACCTCTTCTAGAAATTACAAGCATGTGAGTACCTTATGAATTTCATGGCATATCATGGGGAGGAACATAAACATGTTAGGGTTGAATTTAGGCTTGCCTAAGCCTTACATTTTTGGTTGGCCGAAAGTTTATCATGTGAAAAACCTAACCCTAAGCAACATGAATCTCAAGGGCTTTATGTTACTTTCCATATCTTTTCATAAGGTAAAACATAAGCAAGCTAGATTTGAGGTTGAGCCTCCTTCGGGTATTAAATCCCTTCATGGCCGAAAACTTAGGGTAGGGTCCTACTAGTTCTAAACAACATACAAGTAAAAACATCAAGGAAAATATTCATATAACATCATAGAAGTGATCATAGGCATGTTAGTTTTTTTAAATTGAGCTTCCCTAGGTTTTAAGCCTCTTCATGGCCGAACCCTAAGGTAGAGTATCACCTAACTCCAAGCCTTATACAAGCATGAAATATCAAGGTCATATTCATAACATATCATGAGGAAAAACTTAAACATATTGGTTTTGGTTTTAAGCTTCCATGAACTTTACAAGTATCCTAACCGAAATTTCTAAAGGAAACTCTAGGTTATAAATTCATATAAACCCGAACAAAAATCATATAACCACTTGTACCACAGGTGAGGGGATACTCACATCCTCTTGCTTGGTCTTTTTCCTAAGAGAAGGTACCCTTTGTGAAAAGAAAGAAGAGAGCTTCTCCTCCTAGTGCTCCTTTTTGTTTCTCTTGCTTGTGAGAGGTAAATCTTGAGGGTTCCTTCTTGTGGTTTGGTTTCCTTAGGTAGAAAACCTTAGTTGGATTTTCGGGAAAGAAGAGAGGATGCTCTAGGTCACGGCAAGGTGAGGGAAGGGAAGAAAAAATGAAGTCCCTTCTTGATTTTCCCTCTTATGCTAGGTGGAAGTAAGAAGCAAAAAGAGGCTTTGCTTTCCCCTCTTCTTAACTCATCTTTTATTCTCTTAATGATGAAGAAATGTCTTCATTCATCCCCCTACTTCCTCTCCTCTCCTTCTCTCTTGACATCCACGAAAATGAAGAAGAAGGAGAAGAAGACAATTTGTCTTTTTCTTGTTTTCTTCTTAATCAAGAGAAGGAGGAAGAAAACTACTTGATGTTTTCTTGCTTCCTTCTCTTAATCATGGTTTTATCTTTATCTATAATATCCATTCTCTATTTAACAATAACTCATGATGGTCTAGTGGTAATTCCATAATCCTTAGCTTAAGAAGGTTCAAGGTTCAATCATTGACCAATTCTTTTTATATACATATATATACATATATATATATATATATATATATATATATATATATATATATATATATATATATATATATATATATATTCCATCTTATCTTCTTTTATTCTTAAGAGAAAATCTTCACATACTTAGCCTAAGAAGTTCGTGGGTGTTACAGAGCATACTTTGGTTAATCTCTATCCTTCTCTTATTTTTCCTCCTCTCCTTCTTCTGACAGTACTACCCCTGGTAGTACTTCTATTACTTTTCCCCTATCTCTTCCAGAATCGAGTTCTTTAACTACGTCATCCTCTTCTTATTTGGTTTTTGCTCCCCCTTCTATTCACACTTCCTCTTTTTCTACCACTTCCTCTTCTATCCATGTTCTTCCTATACTACTAGGAGGCTCTTTCACCACTGCTCGGGAGGAAATTTGCCATCTCTTTGGGGAACTTACCCCTCCCGAGATAATCGATCAATTCTCTCACGAGGAAACTAAGGTATGTTTTCTATTACTTATTTATTATTTATCCATGATTGCGTTATGACCCATTCTTATGTTCGTATCGATGGATGACCAATATGGGTCTAGCTCGACTAATGCATAACTTATATTATGAGAACGAGAAGCTGAAACAACAAGTTGCAGAGATGTCCTCTATTACCCTCTCAGAAGAATCTAAGAAACAATATGAAGCTCAGCTAGAAAGTCTTCAATCTCAATTTAAATCGGCTACGGACCTCAACACTGAATTATCTTCCAAATTAGAGAAATAGATTGTTGAGACAGCCAAACTGAAGTATGATTACGAGTCCACTGATAAACCCAATTTTGTCATGATTTGGGTATCAAATAATTTCATCGAATCCCTTTCTATACTAATGCAGTATAAGATAACTCGGATCGTCTCTCTCAAGGAATGTAAACAGTAGGATGATAGTCTTAGGATCAATTATTGTTGGCTTGAGGTTTCTTAGAAGAATTGGGATTTAAGAAATTTACTTTTGAACAAGGAGAAGAAGCAAGAACCTAAATTTATACTATATTTACAAATTCAATTCATGGAAATTAACAAACAATGAAGCTAACTAATCTCAACTACTGCATTGAAAGAAATAACAAATAAGAATAACCTATTGCAACTATTAAGCAAACCTAAATTGTGTAGACATCAAGAATCAGAACAATAACCTTCAAAGCAATAACAAGCAAATTTGAACCAACTATGCATTGATCAACTACAACAAAATGACAATTCAAACAAAGATAAAGAAACTAGCATCCAAAAGACTCTTACTAATCAAACTAAGGAACCCTAGCTTGAATCTGATGTGTATCAGATAAAGAATTCAGTGATGAAGACAAATAGAGTAACTTGACTGGAAATGGAGCAGAATCAAAGCTTCAATCAGAGATGGGTGCGGAGCTTCAAGAAAAGAAGATCATCGGTCGGAAGACAAAGAGATCGGCTCAAACCATCGAATTGCTTCACCTTCTTTGATTCTTCCTCCTTGCACGAAGTCGCGACAACAGTTGCGGTCAAATCTGGAATAGGAGGATGAAGTGGCATCGTCGGTTGCTGACAGATGGATCTCAGTTGGAGGAAGGGTCGCCCTTGACCTCGTAGATCATCGGCGGTGGAAGATCGGAAGCTCTGGAGAAGGATCGCCTTCCTCCCTTCTTCACGTGAGAAGTTGACACTGTAGCAATTAACGAACCCCCTGTAGCTTCTCATTTCCCACTTAAATCAAATCTGAAATATGAGTCAACGGTTGAGATTTCTCCAGATTGATCCAACGGTGGAAATTGCTCCAAATCTGATCCAAATCTTCAGATCTTGATCCCTGGTTGTGATCTACTTCCCCTTGGCTTGGATGGACCAGATTCTTCATGGATGTCTTAGATCTACTCCGATCTTGGATGAACGTCTGAGATTGTTCCAGAGCTTGATCTCCTTATTTAAGCTCAGATTTGAACTCAATCTGAGTTGATCAAACTAGAGTCCTTGCCCTTTGATGCCTACAAAGAATATAACCAAATATTAGCATCAAATACCACAAATATGATATAATTTGCAATTAAGTCCACAAATAGCTCTAACTCATGAAACATGATATAAATGTGGAATTAACACATGAGAAGATCAAATGATATGCTTATATGAATCAAAATATCAATACAAAATAATGGTTATCAAATTCCCCCACACTTATTCTTGTACGTCCCGAGCAAGCAAACAAAACAAAGAAACAACTAAAAATCATCTCCACACTAATTTCCTAGCAATACTTAGAAAATAGTAAAAGGAATTTAACTAAGACCATCTAAAGATCAAAACAATCATGAATTCAATCCAAACAATAATCAGTAAGTATGATAGTTTCAATCCAATTGAAAAATTGAGCAAGATGCAATCTCACAAGGTATTTACCTATTCTAACTCTCACACTCAAACATGTGTATAAATGGAGCTCAACTCAATGCCACTAACAACATTTCACTTCCATAAGCTTGCTTATTTTCTTATTCTCCACCACTATAAAACATAACATACATGAATCAAAAGGATTTATTAAGAGTTTTAATGGAATCAAGAGAAACAATGAAAATGAATGAAATGACAAAAGAAAAGAATTCAATGAAGAAAATAAGAAGATGAGAGTATTAAAGGAATATACTTGATGAGTTGACCATTTTGATGTGAGAAGAGATGAATACCATTTGTTTTTATCAATTCAAAAGACCAAGCTAACCTCCCCTTCAATTTAATGGCAAACAAAGAATCTTGATACTCTATCTCCTAATTTGATACACTTTTGATGTGCCATTTTGTTTTTCCATTTTTTCCACTTAAATTCCAGCAAACTCAAATTATCTCAACTCAATTAATGAAGAACAACTCCTCCCCCACACTTAAAGTTTTGTCCGTCTCGGACAATGAAACACAATTTGTATTCTTTAAACCACTACTTTTTATTTCATTCTGCAGATTTAATTTTGTAGCAGCAAAGTTCAAGTGTTTAGTGATCACACACTATAAAGATATGATCCAATAGATTTCAGAAATTGAATCAACAATATATCTCAGCAACAATTTCAGAATAAATGCTCAGAAATTCCATTCCACTCCCACTCTCTGCATTCCTCTGCAAAATCTCAGATTTCTAGAATCTCTGCATCAAATAATTAGCTTCCATGGTCTAATTTCAGAACTCTGAATCAGCAATGCAATCATATCCTTTGGAATTCAGATCACAGGAAAGTCTAGTATCTTGAATCATCCTATAAATGAGCAACCTAAATCTCATACCTTACAACAACATGAAAAGTCAAATGTAGCTGTTTTACAACTCAGGTTTTCCTAACTGCAGATTAGTCTCACTTCAGTAATTAAACTCAGCAACTTTCTGGACTAAGCTTTAGAATTTTTTAAGTTGTAGAAATTCATTATGGAACTGCACTTGATTTCTGATCTTCATACTGGATGTTCCTAGTTTCTGCGAAATTCAATCTGCAGCAACAAAAACATCAAGTTTGGCACTAAACATGATCTTGTTGATGATGGGTTCCATTTCTACATAATCAGATATTACAGAAATTCTAATTTGAATTCTAGATTCTGGAAACCAACATTTGTGAATTCAAATTCAAACATTCACTGTATTTCTAGCTTATAATCAAGAAAGAATTGAGAATGCAATGACACTAATTTATACAATTCAGGCATTCCAAAACATTTTTCAAACTCCATGCCATAGAATTCCCGCAATGAATCACAATAGACTTGAGAAAAATGAAATACCACTTGTCTTTGAGTAAGCAAGAACTTTACTTAGTCTTTCCACTTATCAGTTACTTGCCACAAAAGTTTGGCATGTAACTTGTCAAGGTTGATACTTCAATTACAGATTTACTGGCTATTCTTTTCTTCATGTGTCATGTCAGATCTTAACTCAAGGATCCAGCTTCAATTTGAATTTTGTTTTTTTTTAACTTCTAATTCCTGATTCAGCAGTAGCAGATTCTTAATAAATCATATGAAAATAACCTAAAATTAGCCCAAAAATAGTGATCTACAGATTTCACAAGCATGCTGGACAGATTCTAGCTACACTTCCATGATCCTTCTTTTCTTTTCAGAAATTACAGATATTCCAACTCACTGATTTAAGCTCTCCAGGGAAATGGCCTATCAGGTTCTGGAAGTTACACAACTAACAGCTGCTAAGACAACTTCTAGCAACTAGCTTTTGAAAACTACATATGCAGCAACCTCCGATTATTATCAGTGCACTGAAACTATGCAATTTAAAATCTGAATCCAAATAATGGCTTAAATGATCTTCTTAAAATTCCAGAATTAAAACTCATAATGATAACAGTTCAAGCTATACTGGTTCCTGAATTCTGAAGCTTGGCATTCTAACGCTTCCAGCAATCCTTGATAAAATTTTGTGTTTCCAACTTTGATGGTGTAGACTCAGTTTTCAGCTTCACAAGTCTGCATACAAAACAAATTCAAATCAACCACTTCTTTAACTAACAGTTCTAATCAGCAACAACATTAGCAATTGGCACATGAAACTCATCCACAACAGCAACTTGATTTAGTTACAATTTCAGATTTTAGAATTATGAAATCTCTGGTTTCAGTTTCTGCATTCCAGCAGTTCTAACAATTCTCAATTCTGTCCTGCAATTCATACATCTTCAATTTCTGCTCTTGTTCCCTTAATTCTGTTACCTTTAGACTCCTTGAAGTTGATTCCAATATTTGACTTAAATCCTTAATTCAGAAAATGCAACTTAGTTGAGCAGTTTCTAGCAGTTTCAAATTCAGCTCCAGGATATGCATTGTTTCTACATTTCTGTTTCCAAATGGTGTTCCTGAATTTCATTTTTTTTTTATTTTGCAGATGCCATAGATGGTAGAATACCATTTGTTCCAGCACAATATGGAGCTTAACTTAAATTTCTCACTGGTTAAAGCTTGCCACTAGATTTTTGATACCCCATTGGATAATCAATAACTTCTAGTTTCCTTATTTCTACACCCACAGATTTCTACTCCAATTCACAGCTCAACTTTTGATCCCTCTTAAGTTTCTGTTTTGCATTCTTGCATTTTTTTTTCTCTGCATCTTCTGCACCAAAAATTCCAGGAATCAAATCATAAGACAGATTAGCAACCTTGCTCTATGTTTCATTATTCTTTTCCATGCAGTTATTCACTTCATTATTGCCTCCCAACCGCAACACACATTCACTGAAATGTATATATCAGTAGACCTCACTGCCTTAAGCAATTTGAGCACTTGATAATACTCCAACAATTCCAATAAACCATACAAATGAAAATCTCTTGTCATTTTCATATCATACTCGAAAATCAAAGATCAATTTCTCATAAAGCCATCTAAAAACTTCATCATCTTCAAATGTATACCAATCTTTCCCCACACCTAACCCTTTATCCATCTAGTCAATCCACTTCATCAAGAATTCAACCAATACTCTTAATGAAATAATGACAAGCAAAGATAATAAAGAATTAGAATTCTAGATGAGAATGTTTCAAGAAAATTGTGGAGAAAGAAATTAGAAATTATGAGGGGGAATAAAATTGACAAAATCCTCAATTTCCATGCATACATATGCTATTATGATTTTGAAAAGAAACTAAGCAAGTTCTAGAGTTCAATTGCTATGAGCACATGTCACACAAAAATACAATAGTGTTTAGGCTTAAAGTGGTCCTCTCTAGTTTTTTTTTTTTTTTTTTTTTGCAGTCAAGCTCAATTGATCAAATTGCCATCCACCACCAAATTAACCAATATCATGCAAGAAAAGCATTCAATCATGTAAGATGACCTAAACTTGATGGTCAAACTTAAAGAACTTTTACCATTTTAAAAGTATTACTTAAAAATTCCCATGGAGACTTTTATTCAAAATAACATGCTATGTACCAAACAAAATGCAAAGTGTGAAAGTAAAATGCAATGGCAAAGTATGAAACTAAAGAAATGCGTTAAGCAAAAATAAAAGCAAGGAACAAACTCCCCTTAATTCGGGGTGGTTGAAGAAGATTAAGAAGAAGAATCCACGCCGGTATTGGAATGGTTCTTCCTGGAAGTTGAAGACGGTTCAATTTAAGCATCCACTCCGGAAGCTTATATTTGTTGGTTGCTACTCGGAAAATCTAGTGGTTCCACTGTACAAAAATTTTGTACAAAGGTCTGAACCTTTTCCTAGATACCATGTGTTCTTTTAAATTAAATTTTGGATCGCCTGCGGAACTTAACACGTTTGATCCAAAACTTAATCTATTCGTTCTTTTAGGTTTTGACTTGGGTCTCCTGCGGAACTTAACACGTTCGACCAAAATCACCTTAAGTTATTAATTCCATTAAATATTAATTTCTATAATTGGTTCCCAGTACTGACGTGGCGAGGCACATGGCCTTCTTGGATATGGGAGCAACCACCACCGACTAGACAAAACCTTTTATGGAAAGCTAATATTTAATTTCCTAAAATAACTTTAGGTTAACCGAAAAGAACAATCAAATCACAAGAAAAAAAAAATAAAAGAACACAACATCGAAAAACATATTCGAAATACTAGAATCGCATGCCTCTTGTATTTGGTATTATTTCCAAAAATAACTAGTATGATGCGGAAAGAAAAATTACTAGTTATACCTTATAGAAAGACCTCTTGATCTTCTACCGTATTCCTCTTCTAACCTCGGACGTTGTGTGGGCAACGATCTTCCGAGATGAGAACCACCAAGCACCTTCTTCTTCCTTACAAATTTCGGCCATCAAAACTTCTTCTAGGATAAAGAGGTTCGGCCACCACCACCATGCTCCAAGGGATGCTAGAAAAGAGGCTTCTTTTCTCTCCTTCTTCTCCTTCTTAGATCCGGCCACCAAAGCTATCTCCACCATGAGAGAGTTTCGGCCACACAAAGGAGAGGAGAGAAAAGAAAGGGCCGGCCATACCCAAAGAAGAAAAGAGGGAGAAAAATAATTGAGACCTTCACCATGAAGCCTCCTCTACCCCCTCTTTTATAATCCTTGGTCTTGGCAAATAAGGAAAATTTAATAAAAACTTCCTTAATTCTTTTGCCATTAAAAAAGAAAATTTATTTAATTAAAAATAATTTTTATTTTCTATTTGTTAATGGTCGGCCACCTTAATCCCTTTAATCAAGGAAATTATAATTCACACAAGAATTAAAACTTCCTAATTTGCTTCCGGAAATTTATAAAAATTTCTCAAATAATTTTTCCTTTCATGGTGGTTAATAAAAAGGAAACTTTATAAATTAAAATATTTCTTTTAAACATGTGAATAATAAGAAAGTTATCTCTAAAAATTAAAATCTCTTTTAATCTACAAATAAGGAAAGATATCAAATATTTTCTTAATCTTTTGTAGAAACTTATAAAAGAGAATATTTAATTTTAAACTCTCTTTTAAATCATGAATATGATTAAAAAGGAAAGTTTTCTTAAAATTTAAAATCCACCTTTAATCAACAAATAAGGAAAGATTTCAAATTTTAAACTCTCTTTTAAACATGTAGATGATTTACAAATAAGGAAAGTTTTTACCAAAAATTAAAACCATCCTTTTAAACTACAAATAAGGAAAGAGATTAATCTCTTCTCTTAATCTTTTGTAGAAAGTTATAAAAGGAAATTTTTAATTTTTAAACTCTCTTTTAAAATCATGATATCCACATAAAAAATAATTTTAATAAAAATCCTTTTTAACATTCTAGTGGCCGGCCACCTAAGCTTGGGACCCAAGCTTTGGCCGGTCACCTACATGGCTCATCCATTTGGTCTTGGCCGGCCCTAGCTTGGGTTCCAAGCTAGCTTGGCCTGCCCCATTGGATGGGTAAGAAGGTGGGTATGCGGTGAGTATAAATCTCTATATACTAGAGGCTACGATAGGGACCGAGAGGAGGAATTGGTTTTGGTCTCCCGATGAAATTAAGCATCCCGTGTTCGCCCCGAACACACAACTTAATTTCATCAATAATAATTCATTCCACTAAAGAACTATTATTGAACTACCGCACCAATCCCAAATTACATTTTGGGCTCCTTCTTATTATGAGTGTGTTTGTCTCCCTGTGTTTAAGATAACAAATGTCCACTAATTAAGTAAGTTACTGACAACTCACTTAATTAATATCTAGCTCCAAGAGTAGTACCACTCAACTTCATCATCATGTCGGACTAAGTCCACCTGCAGGGTTTAACATGACAATCCTTATGAGCTCCTCTTGGGGACATTCTCAACCTAGATCACTAGGACACAGTTTCCTTCTATAATCAACAACACACACTATAAGTGATATCATTTCCCAACTTATCGGGCTTATTGATTCATCGAACTAAATCTCACCCATTGATAAATTAAAGAAATAAATATCAAATATATGTGCTTGTTATTATATTAGGATTAAGAGCGTACACTTCCATAATAACTGAGGTCTTTGTTTCTTTATAAAGTCAGTATAAAAGAAACGACCTCTAATGGTCCTACTCAATACACTCTAAGTGTACTAGTGTAATTATATAGTTAAGATAAACTAATACCTAATTACACTACGACCTTCCAATGGTTTGTTCCTTTCCATTATGGTCGTGAGCTATTGTTTATAATTTATAAGGTACTAATAACATGATCCTCTGTGTGTGACACCACACACCATATTATCTACAATATAAATTAATTGAACAACTACATTTATCATAAATGTAGACATTTGACCAATGTGATTCTTATTTCTAGATAAATGTTTATACCAAAAGCTAGGCTTTTAGTATACACTCTAACAATCTCCCACTTATACTAAAAGACTAAGCTGCCATATCTGCTGCCATACATCTGATTCCCAACCCTTCAACATGTCCATCAAAAGCTCTCGCCTTAAGGACCTTAGTGAAAAGATCTATAGGTCATCATCTGATGCATTCTAGGCAGCAACAACTTCTCCTCGTTTATACGATTTCTCGTATTGGGTGGTACTTGCGCTCTATTGTGTTTACTTGCCTTTATAGACTTATGGTTTCTTCAAGTTTGCTACTGCACCAATATTATTACAATAAATTGTAATAATCTTTGGACAAACTAGAAATCATATCTAAGTCTATCTTGAGGTTATTGAGTCATTCAGCTTTTATGGCGACCTCAGAGGCTTGCCATATACTAAACTTCTATGGTGGAGTCTAGAAAAACACCTATGCTTATCACTCTTCCATAGTTATGACTTTACCTCCTAAAGTAAACACAAAACCCCGAGGTTGACTTATTTTGTCCCTATCCGATTGGAAGTCAAAATCCATGCAACCCACAAAGACCAAATTAACTGCCTTGTAAGCTAGCATATATTCTCTAGTGCCTCTAAGGTACTTCAATATATGCTTTACTGCAATCCACTGTCCTTGTCCAGGGTTACTTTGATATCTGCTAACTATGCCCTTGGCAAAACAGATTTCTGATCTCGTGCATAGCATACATTAGGCTTCCGACAGTCGAAGCATAAAGAACTGCCTTTATTTCCTTTATCTCCTTTGATGTCTACAGAGACATATCTTTAGAAAAAGTTACTCCATCCTGAAAAGTTAAGAAACCTTTCTTGGAGTTTTGCATGCTTAAAACGAGCAAGGATTTTTCTGATATATGAAGCTTGGGATAAGTAAAATATTCTTTTCTTGCGATCATTTATTACTTTGATCTCAAGAATATATACATTCTCCCAAGTCCTTTATATAGAATTATTTGGACAACCATACCCTTACTTCTGACAACATTTTGATATTGTTTCCAACTACCAAAAATGTTATCTACGTATAGTACAAGAAATACCACCACGCTTCCATCACACCTTTTGTATACACAAGACTTATCCGGTTACCAAATCCATAGACTTTGATAAATCGGATGTTCTACGACCTTGAAGCTTTTTCTCAGTCCATAGACTGATTGAGTTTGCACACAAGATGCTCTTAGCCCTTTGCAATGAACCCTTCTGGTTGTTTTATATGGATGCTTTCTTCAAGACTTCCATTAAGGAATGCTGTCTTAACATCCACTTGCTAAATAGATAAAAGAATCCGGATAGACTTAAGCATGGCTACCAGTGAAAAAGTTTCCTTTTTCATCAAGCCTTGCTTTGAAAGTTACTACCTTCCTGTCTATCCCTCTTTTCCTATTATAGACCTTTTTACACCCAACGACTTTTACACCATTTGGTGATTCTACAAGCTTCCATATTTTATTAAAATACATATATTCTAATTCTGTTATTCATTACTCTTTGCCAAGATATTGCATCTTTATCTTGGAGTGCTTCGTCATATGTCTGGAGATCAGGTTCATGTCCTCCAGAGATCGAGTCCAAAAACTCTCCCAAAACATGAATCTTTTTAGGTTGCCTAACAACCCTCCCACTACGACAAGGCACTTTCTGCAATTGTGTATCATTTGTGATACGTGTTGCAGTTTCCTTGTGGTATCTCATCTTGTACAATTGGTACTAGATTAGACATGTCTTTTATTATTTCCTTTAGAACAAGTTTTCTTATGGGCACATGGTTTATTACATAGTCTTTTTTCTAAAATTGGTCATTGATGCTAACAATGACCTTCTGATTTTTAAGACTATAAACCTACTTTCATTTCTCTAGGATAACCCATAAACAAGTGAATTCTTGTCCAACTTATCATTGTCTCTCTTCAGCATATGTGCTGGACTACCCGAATCCAAATATGCTTCAAAATAAGCTTACGCCTATTCAGCAATTCTATATGAGTGGAGAGTTCTGACTTTGGAAGGTACTATGTTCACTTCCGTTTCCAGAGTATATCCTTAAAATGAATTTGGTAAAATAACTCATCATCAATCTACTTATTTCTATAAGAGTCCTATACCTTCTTTCTACTACACCATTCTGTAGAGGTGTACCAGGTGCAGTTAGTTTGGATTGAATCCCTACTTCTGATAAGTGACTCCTAAATTCTCCCAAGAGGTACTTGTCACTATGATTTCACCATAGTGTCTTTTTACTTAGTCGTTTCTCCACATCAGCCTAGTACTCTTTGAACTAATCAAAGTACTTAGTCTTGCGGTACATTAAGTAAATTTATTTGTATCTTGAATAGTTGTCTATAAAATAGACGAAATATTCAATACTACCTCTTGTCTGGATAGTCATAGGATCACACAAATCAGAATGAACCAATTTCAACATATCTTTGACTCCATACCCCTTAGACTTGAAAGCTTCTTGGTTATTTTTTCTTCCAAGTAAGACTCACAGGTTGGAAAGATTTCCACTACTAATGAACCCAAAAGTTCATCAGCTACCAATGAATCATACTCAAGTTAATATAACCTAGCCTTAGATGCCAAAGATATAATTGGTTCATTTCCGAAGGTTACTTTCTCTTAAAGTTAGAAGATGTGTTACTAATTTCCATTTGTTGCATCGTGAGAGTTATTGGATTTATAAATTGCCAACCAACGTACCAGAACAGATAACTTCCCTCTTTTTCTTAATAACAACTTTGTTATTAAAAGAGGCAGAATATCAAGTTCTTTGAATAGTTTAGAAACTGAAAACTAGTTCTTTCTAAACTTGGTGCGTAAAGACAATTACTTAAAAATCCATGTTTTATTCTTATCAAAAGATAAACATCTCCCACTGCAACAGCTACCATTTTTACAGTAGTGCCCATGTGGATGGTGTTTTAATTTTTATTTAGTTGCCGAGTTTCCTGGAACCCTGCAATGAATTGTGGACATGATTAATGGCATCTGTATCTACACTCCAGGTTCTGGTAGATAACACCACTAAATATGTTTCAACTAATGAATTAAATACACCTATGTTGTTCTTAGTTTTAAGAAGACAGTCTACCTTAATGTCCAAGTCCTATTTCCAATCATTACAATTGGGACTACTAAGCCTTTTTTATAGTATGACTACTAGGGGATTGACAAATATTTAAATCCTAAGAATCACAAAAATATTTGGTCAAGATCAACTCCTTAAAAATCCTCATGAATTTTGTATGCCACGATAGTGTGGACGTATACAAAATCGAAGAGGAGATTTTATTCATTAATTTTATTATCTCGTCAACTTTACTTTATGACGAATAAAATTAATAGTTGATCTGTCTTTGATCAAATATTTGGTCAAAAACTTTTGAATTTAAAAAATATTGATTCCTCAAACAATATTATTTAAATTCACCAACACCTCAAACACTGTGAATTTTGCATGCCACGTTAGTGTGGATGTATACAAATTCAACATTTGTAAAAGGAGGGTTTTAACCCATTAATTTTATTATCTTGTCAACCTAACTTTTTGACAAATAAAATTAATAGTTGGTATCATTTGGTCACACAAATAATAGCAGTGACTCCGATGGGAAGGATACTATTAGATGTGTCTAAGTGTATACCATTACTTGACACTAAGTCCATTAATAAGATTATGCCCCTTCCGTTGGGGAAGATCACACGCTCTTAATTAACTTCCTATAGTCATCCAAAAATGGAAGTCTGCTCTAGTGATCCACAAACAAGCTCATCCGTTATGGAGGAAGGCACTCAGAGCCAACGCGCAAGCTTGTTTGCATCACTTACAAACCAGTAATGGAGACCATGGGATTTACTTAAAAATCCCTCTCCCACTTAGTTATTTATAAATGAGGAATTTTAACTATGCTAGCCTACTAAATATGTAAACCAACATGCACACACAGCACAATATAAAAGCAATAAATAGAAAATCTAATTTTCAATTATTATGGCTTTTATCTCTAGTTGTCCTCCGTGTGTTGCCAACCCTAGCTGCTGCCATCTTTGGCCACCACCACCGGGTCTAGTTGTCACATCCATCTTGCTCCTTGTTCCGCTGCGCCTCTGGTCCTCAAAAGGTTCCACGCCTTGCAAGACTCGATCCGCGACATAAATAGAATTTTACATTTTTTGATCCTATATTCCTCGAAGGAATGTACATGTATCTAGATCAAAAATAAAATCCTAATAAAACTAAATATAGCTCCTGCTGTATTTTATAATACAATCATGCACACACAATAAAATGCCCTTGACATGTCCAAGGGTCCAATCACACACATAATAACTATAAGCCATAATAGTTGGATCCTGCATCCACAAAGTTAGCACATCCTACTATTAACCTGCCTAAATTATGTATGACATGTGCATAATTAAACTAATACCAAATACACAGAGGCAAAACCCTAGCTCTGATACCAATTGTTGGTTGCTACTCGAAAAATCTAGAGGTTTCACTGTATAAAAATTTTGTACAAAGGTCTGAACCTTTTCCTAGCTACCATGTGTTCTTTTAAATTAAATTTTGGATCGCCTGCGGAACTTAACACGTTTGATCCAAAACTTAATCTATTCGTTCTTTTAGGTTTTGACTTGGGTCTCCTGCGGAACTTAACACGTTCGACCAAAATCACCTTAAGTTATTAATTCCATTAAATATTAATTTCCATAATTGGTTCCCAGTACTGACGTGGCGAGGCACATGGCCTTCTTGGATATGGGAGCAACCACCACCGACTAGACAAAACCTTTTATGGAAAGCTAATATTTAATTTCCTAAAATAACTTTAGGTTAACCGAAAAGAACAATCAAATCACAAGAAAAAAAAACAAAACAAAAGAAAAACATATTCGAAATACTAGAATCGCATGCCTCTTGTATTTGGTATTATTTCCAAAAATAACTAGTATGATGCGGAAAGAAAAATTACTAGTTATACCTTTTAGAAAGACCTCTTGATCTTCTACCGTATTCCTCTTCTAACCTTGGACGTTGTGTGTTCCGAGATGAGAACCACCAAGCACCTTCTTCTTCCTTGCAAATTTCGGCCATCAAAACTTCTTCTAGGATGAAGAGGTTCGGCCACCACCACCATGCTCCAAGGGATGCTAGAAAAGAGGCTTCTTTTCTCTCCTTCTTCTCCTTCTTAGATCCGGCCACCAAAGCTATCTCCACCATGAGAAGGTTTCGGCCACACAAAGGAGAGGAGAGGAAAGAAAGGGCCGGCCACACCCAAGGAGAAAAGAGAGGAAAAATAGAATAGAGTCGTTAGCCTTGAAGCCTCCTCTACCCCCTCTTTTATAATCCTTGGTCTTGGCAAATAAGGAAAATTTAATAAAAACTTCCTTAATTCTTTTGCCATTAAAAAAGAAAATTTATTTAATTAAAAATAAATTTTCTTTTCTATTTGTTAATGGCCGGCCACCTTAATCCCTTTAATCAAGGAAATTATAATTCACACAAGAATTAAAACTTCCTAATTTGCTTCCGGAAATTTATAAAAATTTCTCAAATAATTTTTCCCTTCATGGTGGTTAATAAAAAGGAAATTTTATAAATTAAAATATTTCTTTTAAACATGTGGATAATAAGAAAGTTATCTCTAAAAATTAAAATCTCTTTTAATCTACAAATAAGGAAAGATATCAAATCTTTTCTTAATCTTTTGTAGAAACTTATAAAAGAGAATATTTAATTTTAAACTCTCTTTTAAATCATGAACATGATTAAAAAGGAAAGTTTTCTTAAAATTTAAAATCCACCTTTAATCAACAAATAAGGAAAGATTTCAAATTTTAAACTCTCTTTTAAACATGTAGATGATTTACAAATAAGGAAAGTTTTTACCAAAAATTAAAACCATCCTTTTAAACTACAAATAAGGAAAGAGATTAATCTCTTCTCTTAATCTTTTGTAGAAAGCTATAAAAGGAAATTTTTAATTTTTAAACTCTTTTTTAAAATCATGATATCCACATAAGAAATAATTTTAATAAAAATCCTTTTAAATATTCTAGTGGTCGGCCACCTAAGCTTGGGACCCAAGCTTTGGCCGGCCACCTACATGGCTCATCCACTTGGTCTTGGCCGGCCCTAGCTTGGGTTCCAAGCTAGCTTGGCCGGCCCCATTGGATGGGTAAGAAGGTGAGTATGCGGTGGGTATAAATCTCTATATACTAGAGGCTACGATAGGGACCAAGAGGAGGAATTGGTTTTGGTCTCCCGATGAAATTAAGCATCCGTGTTCGCCCGAACACACAACTTAATTTCATCAATAATAATTCATTCCACTAAAGAACTATTATTGAACTACCGCACCAATCCCAAATTACATTTTGGGCTCCTTCTTATTATGAGTGTGTTTGTCTCCCGTGTTTAAGATAACAATGTCCACTAATTAAGTAAGTTCGACAACTCACTTAATTAATATCTAGCTCAAGAGTAGTACCACTCAACTTCATCATCATGTCGGACTAAGTCCACTGCAAGGTTTAACATGACAATCCTTATGAGCTCCTCTTGGGACATTCTCAACCTAGATCACTAGGACACGCTTCCTTCTATAATCAACAACACACACTATAAGTGATATCATTTCCCAACTTATCGGGCTTATTGATTCATCGAACTAAATCTCACCCATTGATAAATTAAAGAAATAAATATCAAATATATGTGCTTGTTATTATATTAGGATTAAGAGCGTACACTTCCATAATAACTGAGGTCTTTGTTTCTTTATAAAGTCAGTATAAAAGAAACGACCTCTAATGGTCCTACTCAATACACTCTAAGTGTACTAGTGTAATTATATAGTTAAGATAAACTAATACCTAATTACACTACGACCTTCCAATGGTTTGTTCCTTTCCATTATGGTCGTGAGCTACTGTTTATAATTTATAAGGTACTGATAACATGATCCTCTGTGTGTGACACCACACACCATGTTATCTACAATATAAATTAATTGAACAACTACATTTATCATAAATGTAGACATTTGACCAATGTGATTCTTATTTCTAGATAAATGTTTATACCAAAAGCTAGGCTTTTAGTATACACTCTAACAATATTCTCCTACAAAATCAACAAAAGACAACACCTCTTGCAAGTATGGGAAAATATTAGTTTCTACATTATATGGTTCAAGAAATGTATCACATCCAACAAAATCAATTAATTGTACTTCTATAAAATCTTCTGATAAATCGAAAGGAATACTAACCTTGTCATGTTGAAAGGGTACCTGGAGGTTCTAAAATGGTGACTGTGACCTCCTTCCTCATCATCAAGTAATAGTTCAGGCTTTGGCTCAGGTGGTGTATCTAAGGGAAGTGATTCTTGGGGCTCTGCTTCCACAGCATGAGTCCCTACACTCTCATCATCCACATCTATTTCAGGTGATTCTTGGGGTATTGCTTCCACTATGCAATCCCCTACACTTACATCATCATCCACATTAGTACCTGCATTATCAGTAGCATCTACAACAACAGTATCAGTAGAGTCAGAAATTCTTACAACTACAGAATCATAACAAGAAATACTAGAGGAGTCCTGTAAAATAATAAAATCAAGATCAGGTCTATCAAAGACACTACAATCCCTCTGCTCAGGCACCTCTACATCCATAGGAATAATCTCATCAACTCTTATGGTAACTAGTTGTCCATTTCTAAATTGTTGAGGGTTGGCAGCCATGGTTTCCAAAAGTTTCATAACTTCATCAGGAGTTTTATCAATCAAGGGCCCCTCCACTAGCTTTATCCACCATGTACAAATCAAAGGGCAACAATCCATCATAAAAATGTAGGACAAGCAATTGATCACTAATTTGATGTTGAGGACAACTAGAGCAAAGTTCCTTAAATCTCTTCCAATATTCATGCAATGTCTCCTCCTTGAATTGTTGAATACCACGAATCTTTTTCATCATAGCTATATAATCATTTTGAACTCCCTGTGGGCTTTGATATGCTGGATATGGCTCAGTAGACTGACTATGTGTAACCTCATACCTGAAATTTGATTGATCCACAAGTGGGTAGTACTGATGTTCAAGCTGATAGAACCAAGTCTGAGGCTGATAGTACTGATAATATGGATCCATAGTCAAAGAAGTTTCCTGCTCTTACACTAAAACACTAGCAAATAAAATCAGAAGACACAGGAGCATATAATATCAAACACATGGATATATGAACATGAAAGCAATTGAAACAAATTTTTTTTTCAAATTTTTATGTAAAAAGAAAAAGAAACAATCCTAAGGTATCAAACACAGCTACATTCCCCGGCAACGACACCAAATTTGATAAACCTGATTTTGTCGTGATTTGGGTATCAAATAATTTCACCGAATCCCTTTCTACACTAATACAGTATAGGATAACTCGGATCGTCTCTCTCAAGGAATGTAAATAGTAGGATGATAGTCTTAGGATCAATTATTGTTGGCTTGAGGTTTCTTAGAAGAATTGGGATTTAAGAAATTTACTTTTGAACAAGGAGAAGAAGAAAGAACCTAAATTTATACTACATTTACAAATTCAATTCATGGAAATTAACAAACAAAGAAGCTAACTAATCTCAACTACTGCATTGAAAGAAATAACAAACAAGAATAACCTATTGCAACTATTAAGCAAATCTAAATTGTGTAGACATCAAGAATCAGAACAATAACCTTCAAAGCAATAACAAGGAAATTTGAACCAACTATGCATTGATCAACTACAATAAAATTGAAAATTCAAACAAAGATAAAGAAACTAGCATCCAAAAGACTCTTACTAATCAAACTAAGGAATTCTAGTTTGAATCTGATGTGTATCGGATAAAGAATTCAGTGATGAAGACAAACAGAGTAACTTGACTGGAAATGGAGCAGAATCAAAACTTCAATCAGAGATGGGTGCGGAGCTTCAAGAAAAGAAGATCATCGGTCGGAAGATGAAGAGATCGGCTCAAACCACCGAATTACTTCACCTTCTTTGATTATTCCTCCTTGCACGAAGTCGCGGCAACAGTTGCGGTCAGATCTGGAACAGGAGGATGAAGTGGCATCGCCGGTTACTGACAGATGGATCTCAGTTGGAGGAAGGGTCGCCCTTGACCTCGTAGATCACCGGCGGTGGAAGATCGGAAGCTCTGGAGAAGGATCGCCTTCCTCCCTTCTTCACGCGAGAAGTTGACACTGTAGCAATTAACGAACCCCCTGTAGCTTCTCATTTCCCACTTAAATCAGATCTGAAATCTTAGTCAACGGTTGAGATTTCTCCAGATTGATCCAATGGTGGAAATTGCTCCAAATCTGATCCAAATCTTCAGATCTTGATCCCTGGTTGTGATCTACTTCCCCTTGGCTTGGATGGACCAGATTCTTCATGGATGTCTTAGATCTACTCCGATCTTGGATGAACGGCTGAGATTGTTCCAGAGCTTGATCTCCTTATTTAAGCTCAGATTTGAACTCAATCTGAGTTGATCAAACTAGAGTCCTTGCCCTTTGATGCCTACAAAGAATATAACCAAATATTAGCATCAAATACCACAAATATGATATAATTTGCAATTAAGTCCACAAATGGCTTTAACTCATGAAACATGATATAAATGTGGAATTAACACATGAGAAGATCAAATGATATGCTTATATGAATCAAAATATCAATACAAAATAATGGTTATCATCCACCTTGGCTGACATACTCAAAGCTCTGCAGTTGAAGGATGATGAAATAGCTTCTTTAAACACTTCCTTGAATATAGCTACAATAGAGGCCTCCACAAAAGATGCTGAACTAAGGTCTTCCCAAACAGATCTGGTTGAGTACAAAGCTGGTGAAGATGATCGCTTTAAGGGTCAGGCCATGACCCTAATCAGATCTACTGAGTTCAACAAGCCTATTGTAAAATCTATTTTGGCAGCTTATAGCGCGGGAGTTGAGGGAGCTGTTAAATAGTTACAGGAGTAGGGCTTCATATCTCGTGATCCTCCTCCTAACTTCTTGAATCGACGCAAGCTAATTGCCAATAGGCCTGACGATCTGTTTCCTCAACTATCTATAGAGTAACCTTTTGACTTTAACTCTGCTTATTGTAAAGTTAACTGTGACTGGCTATGACAATTTAAATCAGCAATTGGTTTATTTGTGAAAGGTTTAATTTTTTTTTGTGTTAATGAATTCAACTAACGAATTGGTTTGTATGCTTATTCTATGCTTTTATTATTATTATTTGTGGTTTGCTGCCCCCTTCCTAAATTTATCCCCTTTCATAACTGGCTTCTTATCCTTATCCTTATCATATTTACCACTCTATTATTATTTAGACAAGGACCCAATTTTTACCAGTATATTATAACATTATCCATCTTGACCGATTTAATATAGCATCCCCAATCTCGATCGATTTACTATAGCATCATCAATCTCGGTCGATCTACTATAGCATCATCAATCTCGATCTGTTTATTATAATATTCTTAATCTTGACTGGTCTATTATAACCGACCGATTTACTGTAGCATCACCAATCTCGACCGATTTACCATAGCACCACCAATCTCGACCGATTTACTACAACATCATCAATCTCGATCGATTTACTATAGCATCATCAATCTTGATCAATCTACTATAGCATCATCAATCTCGACCGATTTATTATAACATTCTTAATCTTGACCGGTCTATTATAACCGACCGATTTACCTCGTACCTCTTTGATTTTTTAAGAATCAATTGCAGAGATAAAAACTTGTCATGTTTTTCGAGGATGATTGATAAGCTTACCCTCCTTTCCTTGGGATTCGACCTTCTTTTTTTAATTTGATCCCCTTCTTTTTTGTACCTAAGTTTTTTTCACAAATTATTATTGATCTTTGGCTTTCTTCTCTTTCCAATTTTCCCTTATCTTTTAAAGGGTTTTTGGTATAGGGCACAGAAGAAAAGCAAAGGTTTAAGACGCTCTCTTCTGCTCCCCGACTATTCCTTCTTCTTCCTTTATTCGCCTTCCTTCTGCTATTCAGCCATGGCCACTCCTTCCCAGCGTGGTTTCTTTCATGCGTTTCTAGCCTTATCGAGCCAGAGGAGGTGGAGTTACAAGTGAACTATGGTTTTCCTCCTTATATAGTTCGCCCTACTTCTCAGAATGGTCTGCATATTCCTCCTCTAGGAAGTATATTTATCTTTTGGGATCAAGCTTTACAAGGTTTCCGATTCCCTCTTCATCCTTTTTTGTTAATGTTAGTACCTACTTTGAGATTTCTCTTAATCAGCTTACTCCTCAATCTTTTTCTATCCTGGTGGGTTTTGTTGGAGTATCTAAACTACTAGATTTTCCTTTGTCTCCTCGCCTTTTCCACTACTTCTTCATTCCCCGCCAAGTAGACATTGGTGTCTTTAAATTTCAGTCTCGCCCTAAGGCTATTTTGTATAGTGGGATTCCTCCTCAAGAGGAATGGCGTCACAAATTTTTCTTTATGCGTCTTCCTTCTCCCCCTCCTTTTCCTATCAACTGGATATATGACTTCCTCTAGTTCCTAGCACTGACAGCTTCCTTACTGATCCCTCAGTTTTGTTGGAGTGTATACTGAAAGCCTAAGCTTTGTAAACATTCATTATGAATAAAGAATCACATTTGGTCAAATTGTCTACATTTGTTTGTAGTTGTTCAATTAATTTATATTGTAGATAACATAGCATGTGGTGTCATATGCAGAAGATAATGTTATCAGTACCTTATAAATTATAAACAGTAGCTCACGACCAAAATGGAAAGGAACAAACCATTAGAAGGTCGTAGTGTAATTAGGTATCAGTTTATCTTGACTGTATAATTACACTAGTACACTTTAGAGTGTATTGAGTAGGACCATTTGAGGTCGTTTCTTTTATACTGATTTTATAAAGAAACAAAGACCTCAGTTATTATGGAAGTGTGTGCTCTTAATCCTAATATAATAACAAGCACATATATTTGATATTTATTTCTTTAATTTATCAATGGGTGAGATTTAGTTCGATGAATCAATAAGCCCGATAAGTTGGGAAATGGTATCACTTATAGTGTGTTGTTGATTATAGAAGGAAGCTGTGTCCTAGAGATACTAGGTTGAGAATGTCCCCAAGAGGAGCTCATAGGATTGTCATGTTAAACCTGCAGTGGACTTAGTCCGACATGACGATAAGGTTGAGTGGTACTACTCTTGGACTAAGATATTAATTAAATGAGTTGTCAAGAACTCACTTAATTAGTGGACATTCGATATCTTAAACACGGAGACTAACACACTCATAATAAGAAGGAGCCCAAAATGTAATTTGGGATTGGTGCGTAGTTCAATGATAGTTCTCTAGTGGAATGAATTATCATTGATAAAATTGTGTGTTCGGGGCGAACACGGGATGCTTAATTTTATTGGGAGACCAAAACCAATTCCTCCTCTCGGTCCCTATCGTAGCCTCTTATTTGTAGAGTTCTATACCCACCTATACCCACCTTCTATTCCCACCCAATTGGGGCCAGCCAAGCTAGCTTGGGAACAAGCTAGGGCCTAGCTTGGGTATAAGGTGGCCGGCCCTAGCTTGAACCCAAGCTAGTAGGGCCGGCCAAATTAAATTAAAAAAGAAATTTAATTTTAATTTTTATTATTATGTGGAAGATATAATTTAAAGAGAATTAAGATTAAAATATCTCTCTTGTAAAAGATCTACAAAAGATTAAAGAAAGAGATTAGATCTCTTTCCTTATTTGTAGATTGGAGAGATATTTTATTTTCTCTTTAAAAATTATTCACATGTTGATAAAATTAAAATTATAGAAATTTCCTTTTATTAACCATGAAGAGATTTTTAAAGAGAAATTTTATTTTTTAAAATTTCCGGAAACAAATTAGGAAGTTTTAATTTGTTGATTGAAACTCTCCTAATTTGCTCTTTTGATTGTGGCCGACCATTGGTTTTAATTTGGGAAATTTTATTTTATTTTTCTCAATAAAATCATGTCAAGGAAATTGAGGAAATTTTATTGTAATTAAATTTCCTAATTTGCCTAGGCCAAGGAATATAAAAGAAGGGGTGAGGGTGCCTTCATGAGATACAACCTCTATTATTTTCTCTCCCTCTTTTGTTCCTTGGTGTGGCCGGCCATCCTCTCCCTCTCTTCCTCTTGTGGTGGCCGAACCTCTCTCCCTTCCTTGGAGCTCTTGTGGTGGCCGAATACTACTTGGAGAAGAAGAAGAAGAAGGAGAGAAAGCTAGCATCTCTTGGAGCTTGGTTAGTATTTTGGTTTTCTTCTTTGGTGAAGTTCTTCCTTTGTGGCCGAACCTTGCTTGGAGGAGAAGAAGGTGGTTGGTGGTTTCTCATCTCGGTAGATCGTTGCCCACACAACGTCCGAGGTTAGAAGAGGAATACGGTAGAAGATCAAGAGGTTTTTCTACAAGGTATAACTAGTAATTTTTATTTCCGCATCATGCTAGTTATTTATGGAAATAATACCAAATACAAGATGCTTACGTTATAGAATTTCGAATATATTTTTCGATATTGTGTTCTTTTATTTTTTCTTTTCCTTGTGATTTGATTGTTCTCTTTGGTTAACCTAAAGTTATTTTAGGAAATTAAATATTAGCTTTCTATAAAAGGTTTTGTCTAGTCGGTGGTGGTTGCTCCCATATCCAAGAAGGCCATGTGCCTCGCCACGTCAGTACTGGGAACCAATTATGGAAATTAATATTTAATGGAATTAATAACTTAAGGAGACTTGGGTCGAACGTGTAAAGTTCCGCAGGAGATCCAAGTCAAAACCTAAAAGAACAAATAGATTAAGTTTTGGATCAAACGTGTTAAGTTCCGCAGGTGATCCAAAATTTAATTTAAAAGAACACATGGTAGCTAGGAAAAGGTTCAGACCTTTGTACAAAATTTTTGTACAGTGGAATCTATAGGTTTTCCGAGTAGCAACCAACAATTGGTATCAGAGCTAGGGTTTTGCCTCTGTGTATTTGGTATTTAGTTTAATTATGCACATGTCATACATAATTTAGGCAGGTTAATAGTAGGATGTGCTAACTTTATGGATGCAGGATCCAACTATTATGGCTTTTAGTTATTATGTGTGTGATTGGACCCTTGGACATGTCAAGGGCATTTTTATGTATGTGCATGATTGTATTCAAATACAGCAGGAGCTGTATTTAGTTTTATTAGGATTTTATTTTTGATCTAGATACATGTACATTCCTTTTATGGAATATAGGATCAAAATGTATAATTCTATTTATGTCGCGGATCGAATCTTGCAAAGCGTGGAACCTTCTAAGGACCAGAGGCGCAGCGGAACAAGGAGCAAGATGGATGCGACAGCTAGACCCGGTGGCGGTGGCCAAATATGGCAGCAGCTTGGGATGACAACACACGGAGGACAACTAGAGATAAAAGCCATAATAGTTGAAAATTAGTTTCTCTATTGCTTTTATATTATGCTGTGTGTGCATGTTAGTTTACAAGTAAAGTAGGCTAGCATAGTTAAAATTCCTCATTTATAAATAACTAAGTGGGAGAGGAATTTTTAAAATAAATCCCATGGTCTCCATTACTGGTTTGTAAGTGATGCAAATAAGCTTGCGCGTTGGCTCTAAGTGCCTTCCTTCATAACGGATGAGCTTGTTTACGGATCACCAGAACAGACTTCCATTTTTGGATGACTATAGGAAGTTAATTAAGAGCGTGTGATCTTCCCCAACGGAAGGGGCATAATCTTATTAATGGACTTACTGTCAAGTAATGGTATACACTTAGACACATCTAATAGTATCCTCCCCAACGGAGTCACTGCTATTATTTGTGTGACCAAATGATACCAACTATTAATTTTATTTGTCAAAAAGTTAGGTTGACAAGATAATAAAATTAATGGGTTAAAACCCTCCTTTTACAAATGTTGATTTTGTATACGTCCACACTAACGTGGCATACAAAATTCACGGTGTTATAAGGTGTTGGTTAATTTAAAATAGTATTGTTTGAGGAATCAATATTATTCTAAATTTAGAGTTCTGACCAAAAGTTATTTGTGATTCTTAGGATGTCTTTCAACCCACTGTCCATCATACTTCAACAGAATAGACTTACTGGACCAAACTACATAGATTGGAAAAGAAACCTGGACATTGTTCTTACTATAAATATGTACTGACCGAACATTGTCCTGATGCACCCACTCGTGAATCTACCCAAGAGGAGATTGAATATCATAGGAAATGGGTAAAAGCGAGATGAGATGGCGCGGTGTTACATTTGGCTTCAATGTCAAATGTATTGCAACATCAAGATTTACCAACCCTATGATATTATGAACAATCTCAAGGAACTCTTTGGTCATCGTGATAGGGCTTCTAGGCAAGAAGCCATGAGAAAGATAATGACAACCACCATGCAAGAGGGTACTCTAGGGATCATATCCTAAAGATGATGACTTATCCGAAATGATCCTTGGAGGAGAAATTGATGGGGAAACCCAGATCGATATGATCCTCAAACGCTACCTAGAAGTTTTGAGCAGTTTGAACTATAATATGAATAAGAGGGTTTATTCATTAGCGGAACTACTAACAGGCAGCGAAGGATTATTTCGTCACAATGCTCAAATTCACTATCAAAATGGTTCTACTTCTAAACCGAAAGGAAAGAAGAAGAAGAAACAAGTGGTTCAACAAAGAAAGTGAATAAATCTTAGTACGGGATTTAAAGTGGAATGAAGAAGCCAAGGGCAAGTGCTTCATCTGTAAAGGCAGGACATTGGAAGGCGGATCGTCCTCGTAGGAACCAAAACAAAGGTATATCTCATACTCTAGTTGTTGAAACATGTTTAGCGGTGTTATCTACCAGAACCTGGTGTGTAGATACGGGAGCCATCGATCATGTCTGCAATTCCTTGCAGGGGTTCCAGGACCTATCTGAAGGAGAAATTACCGTCTACATGGGCAATGCTACTAAGGTGGCAGCTGTTGCAGTGGGAGACGCCTACTTATCTTTTAGTAGAAATAGAAATTTGATTTTAAGAAATTGTCTTTATGTACCCAGTTTTAGAAAGAATTTTATTTCGTTTCAAAACTGCTTTTAGATGGATATTCAGTTTCTTTCAGTAACGATGTAGTTATTAAAAGAAATAAAGTGATTATCTGTTCTGGTGCATTAGTTGGCAATTTGTATACTTTAAATCCAATTTCTTCCACAAAGCAAAACATGGAAATTTATAACTCATCTTCTAACTCTAATAAGAGAAAAGAACCTTCGGAAATGAACCAAGCATATCTTTGGCATCTAAGGCTTGGTCATATTAACTTAAGTAGGATTCAGAGGCTTATAGCCGATGGACTTTTGAGTTCATTTGAGTTGGAAAATTTTTCAACTTGTGAATCTTGCTTGGAAGGTAAAATGACCAAGAGGCCATTCAAGGCCAAGGGGTATAGAGCCAAAGAAGTGTTAGAATTGGTTCACTCTGATTTGTGTGGTCCTATGTCTGTCCAGGCAAGAGGAGGTTTTGAATATTTTGTCTCTTTCATAGATGATTATTCAAGATATGGATACATTTACCTAATGCGCCGCAAGTCCGAGTGTTTTGATAAGTTCCAAGAATACAAGGCTGATGTGGAGAAACGGCTAGGTAAAAGTATTAAGACACTACGGTCAGATCGTGGTGGCGAATACCTCTTAGGAGAGTTTAGGAATTACTTATCAGAGGCCGGGATTCAATCCCAATTGTCTGCACCTGGAACACCCCAACAGAATGGTGTAGCGGAACGAAGGAATAGGACTCTTATGGAGATGGTTAGATCAATGATGAGTTATTCAGAATTACCAAATTCGTTTTGGGGATATGCCCTGGAAACAACAGTATACGTTCTGAACTTAGTACCTTCTAAATCAGTTTCTTCTACTCCCATAGAATTGTGGAATGGGCGAAAGCCCAGTCTAAGACATATTCGGTTTGGTAGTCCGCACATGTCAAACCGATCGATAAGTTAGAATCGCATGTAAGTTCGCGTGTTTGTAGGATATCCCAAAGGAACGAAAGGTGGTTTATTTTATAGTCCTAAAGACCAGAAGGTCATTGTTAGCACCAATGCCCAGTTTTTAGAAGAAGACTATATAATGGATCACAAGCCCAGTAGCAAAGTTATTTTAGAAGAACTTAGAGAGGACACGTCTACTTCAATACCAACAGTACAAGATGAAGTACCACAAGAGACTGCAACACGTGTCACACATGATACACAACCACATATAGTGCCTCGTCGTAGTGGGAGGGTTGTAAGGCAACCTGAAAGATTCATGTTTTTGGGAGAGTCTTCGGATTTGATCCCAGGTAAACATGAACCTGATCCCCGGACATATGACGAAGCACTCCAAGATGTTGCATCTTGGCAAAAGGCGATGAATTCAAATAGAGTCAATGTACTCTAATAAGGTCCAGCTTGTAGAACCACCGATGGTGTAAAAGCCGTTGGATGTAAGTGGATCTACAAAAGGAAAAGAGGGATGAAGGTAGAAACCTTCAAAGCTAGGCTTGTTGCGAAAGGCACTCGTAAAGAGGGAATCGATTATGAGGAAACCTTTTCACCGGTAGCCATGCTTAAGTCTATCCGGATACTCTTATCCATTCTGCTCATATGGATTATGAGATTTGGCAAATGGATGTCAAGACTTTCCTTAATGGAAGTCTTGAAGAGAACATCCATATGAAGCAACCGGAAGGGTTCATTGAAAAGGCAAAGAGCATCTAGTGTGCAAGCTCAATCGGTCCATTTATGGATGAAGCAAGCTTCAAGGTCTTGGAACATCCGGTTTAATGAAGTAATCCACATATGGATTTATTCAAAGTCCGGATGAGTCTTGTGTATATAAGAAGTGTAACGGAAACGTGGTGGTATTTCTTGTACTATACGTAGATGATATTTTGTTAATTGACAACAATGTCAAGGTATTATCGACGTAAGGGTATGGTTGTCCAAAGAATTTGATATGAAGGACTTAGGAGATTGTGCACACATTCTTGGGATCAAAGTTATAAGGGATCGTAAGAAAAGAATGTTGTGTCATCCCAAGCTTCATATATAGATACAATCCTTGCTCGCTTTAGCATGCAGATTCCAAGAAAGGTTTCTTACCTTTAGACATGGGGTAGCTCTATCTAAAGAGATGTCTCCAAAGAAGTCGAAGAGATAGAGGACATGAAAGCGGTTCTGCCGTAGGAAGCCTAATGTATGCAATGCTATGTACGAGACCGATATTTGTTTTGCCGTGAGCAGATATGAGAGTAACCTGACAAGGACATTGGACTTTGGTAAAGCATATATTGAAGTACCGAGAAGGACTAGAGATTATATGCTAGTTTACCAAGAGATGATCTGCTCCATGGGTTTTGATTTCCAATCGGATAGGGATAACAGTAAGTCTACATCAGCTATGTGTTTACTTTAGGAGGTGGAGCCATTTCATGGAGGAGTGTTAGCGAAATGCGCTTCGGACTCAACCATGGAAGTCGAGTATGTAGCGACCTCCGAGGCGCTAAAGAAGCGGTATGGCTCAGGAACTTTCTAATGGACTTAGATGTGATTCTGGTTTGCCCAAAATCATCACAATTTATTGTGATAATAGCGGTGCAAACTCGAAGGAACCACGAGCTCATAAGGCAAGTAAACATATAGAGCGCAAGTACCACGATACGAGATATCGTGAAGCGATGAGAAGTTGTCATCGCCAAGATTGCATCGGCAAACCTGGCGATCCTTTCACTAAGGCCCTTAAAGATTTCGATCGGCATGTGGAGGAATGGAATCGGATGTATGGTAGAAGATATGGCGCTTAGTCATTAGTATAAGTGGGAGATTGTTGGAGTGTATGAAAGTCTAAGCTTTGTAAACATTCATTTTGAATAAAGAATCACATTTGGTCAAATTGTCTACATTTGTTTGTAGTTGTTCAATTAATTTATATTGTAGATAACATAGCATGTGGTGTCATATGCAGAAGATAATGTTATCAGTACCTTATAAATTATAAACAGTAGCTCACGACCAAAATGGAAAGGAACAAACCATTAGAAGGTCGTAGTGTAATTAGGTATCAGTTTATCTTGACTGTATAATTACACTAGTACACTTAGAGTGTATTGAGTAGGACCATTTGAGGTCGTTTCTTTTATACTTACTTTATAAAGAAACAAAGACCTCGGTTATTATGGAAGTGTGCTCTTAATCCTAATATAATAACAAGCACATATATTTGATATTTATTTCTTTAATTTATCAATGGGTGAGATTTAGTTCGATGAATCAATAAGCCCGATAAGTTGGGAAATGGTATCACTTATAGTGTGTGTTGTTGATTATAGAAGGAAACTGTGTCCTAGAGATACTAGGTTGAGAATGTCCCCAAGAGGAGCTCATAAGGATTGTCATGTTAAACCCTGTAGTCTGATATGATGATAAGGTTGAGTGGTACTACTCTTGGACTAAGATATTAATTAAATGAGTTGTCAGTAACTCACTTAATTAGTGGACATTCGATATCTTAAACACAGGGAGACTAACACACATAATAAGAAGGAGCCCAAAAATGTAATTTGGGATTGGTGAGGTAGTTCAATGATAGTTCTCTAGTGGAATGAATTATCATTGATAAAATTAAGTTGTGTGTTCGGGGCGAACACGGGATGCTTAATTTTATCGGGAGACCAAAACCAATTCCTCCTCTCGGTCCCTATCGTAGCCTCTTATTTGTAGAGTTCTATACCCACCTATACCCACCTTCTATTCCCACTCAATTGGGGCCGACCAAGCTAGCTAGGGCCTTGGGTGGTCGGCCCTAGCTTGAACCCAAGCTAGTGGGGGCCGGCCAAATTAAATTAAAAAAGAAATTTAATTTTAATTTTTATTATTATGTGGAAGATATAATTTAAAGAGAATTAAAATTAAAATATCTCTCTTGTAAAAGATCTACAAAAGATTAAAGAAAGAGATTAGATCTCTTTCCTTATTTGTAGATTGGAGAGATGTTTTATTTTCTCTTTAAAAATTATTCACATGTTGATAAAATTAAAATTATAGAAATTTCCTTTTATTAACCATGAAGAGATTTTTAAAGAGAAATTTTATTTTTTTAAATTTCCGGAAACAAATTAGGAAGTTTTAATTTGTTGATTGAAACTCTCCTAATTTGCTCTTTTGATTGTGGCCGGCCATTGGTTTTAATTTGGGAAATTTTATTTTATTTTTCTCAATAAAATCATGTCAAGGAAATTGAGGAAATTTTATTGTAATTAAATTTCCTAATTTGCCTAGGCCAAGGAATATAAAAGAAGGGGTGAGGGTGCCTTCATGAGATACAACCTCTATTATTTTCTCTCCCTCTTTTGTTCCTTGGTGTGGCCGGCCATCCTCTCCCTCTCTTCCTCTTGTGGTGGCCGAACCTCTCTCCCTTCCTTGGAGCTCTTGTGGTGGCCGGATACTACTTGGAGAAGAAGAAGAAGAAGGAGAGAAAGCTAGCATCTCTTGGAGCTTGGTTAGTATTTTGGTTTTCTTCTTTGGTGAAGTTCTTCCTTTGTGGCCGAACCTTGCTTGGAGGAGAAGAAGGTGGTTGGTGGTTTCTCATCTCGGTAGATCGTTGCCCACACAACGTCCGAGGTTAGAAGAGGAATACGGTAGAAGATCAAGAGGTTTTTCTACAAGGTATAACTAGTAATTTTTATTTCCGCATCATGCTAGTTATTTATGGAAATAATACCAAATACAAGAGGCTTACGTTCTAGAATTTCGAATATATTTTTCGATATTGTGTTCTTTTATTTTTTCTTTTCCTTGTGAGTTGATTGTTCTCTTTGGTTAACCTAAAGTTATTTTAGGAAATTAAATATTAGCTTTCTATAAAAGGTTTTGTCTAGTCGGTGGTGGTTGCTCCCATATCCAAGAAGGCCATGTGCCTCGCCACGTCAGTACTGGGAACCAATTATGGAAATTAATATTTAATGGAATTAATAACTTAAGGAGACTTGGGTCGAACGTGTAAAGTTCCGCAGGAGATCCAAGTCAAAACCTAAAAGAACAAATAGATTAAGTTTTGGATCAAACGTGTTAAGTTCCGCAGGCGATCCAAAATTTAATTTAAAAGAACACATGGTAGCTAGGAAAAGGTTCAGACCTTTGTACAAAATTTTTGTACAGTGGAACCTATAGGTTTTCCGAGTAGCAACCAACAAGTTTCTCCTATCTTACCCAAGTTAAAGGGGGCTAAATTTTACTTACCAGTCTTGATTGTAGAAGGTCTAATGTTTCCCTTTGAAATAGGCTCCATCGAAACTCCCTTGGAGGTCTCTTTTGATATGTTCAGACATTCTTGACTATGTTTATTAGCCATTTGTTAATTATTTTCTATAATAACGCCTGATTTTTATATTTCAGCTGATGCTCTTCTACCTGCTCTCATGTACAAGAACCCAACTATGACCAAGTCTTTTTTGAATAAACTTGGAGGAAAATTGCTACAAACTCGTTGAGCTAATTCTACTACCTCTACCCTGGGTTTATTATCTAAGGAAGAACAAGCAGTGGAAATTATTGCTTCTTTGGAAGAGAAAGAAGAACAACCTTTTGTTGCTATATACAAGAAACCCAAGCTTACGGAGGAAGTTCCTTTTCGTGACACTTTTGGTACTTTTGTGCAGATCCCCATTGTTCCTTCGCCTATTTCTTTTGAGAGAGGTAAGAACCAATGCCCCCTACTAACATTGTCTCCAACCTTTCTCTTAATATGATGAGACCGGGTCTACTTATTTCTTCCTCTTCTGTTATTATTTCAGCTACTTCTACTTCTCAGATGGCTACTACTACTTCTGCCTCCTCTCAACCTCTTTCCTTGGCCTTACCCCCTCTGACTTCTGGACCACGAGCTAAAAGAACACCTTGCAGGAGATCTTCTTCGAGTCCAGGACCATCAGCTATCCACGCCTCAACAACTGAATCAACTTTCATTGCTTTACCACCTTCCATCCCCTCTAGCTCTTCCTCTGTTGTTCCCATTTCTACCACTTCCTCTCCTTCTCTTCCTTCTTCTTCCACGCGGCCTTCTTCACCTTCTGTCCCTCCACCTCTGTTTAGACAAGCTATAGGTCTGCCCTCTCAAATGGGACAAACTTCAGATCGTCCTAGTTACGGTTTTCTACAACTACAAGGCCTGTTGGTTGAGCCTTGGCTACATAGCCAAGAGCTATTAAGAGGCACCAATATTTCAAACCGCGTTGACAGTTATAGCCGTCAAGCTGTTGCCGTAAGTGTTTTTTATTATATATTGTTAACTTCTTATTATTCCCACTAACTGCATTATTATTTTAGTTCCTTGCCTTAAGTCTTCATATAGTCCAGTTACTCATTGCTCTGGAAAGGGACAATAGCAAGTTAAATAAAGCTCAAGTAGAGGCACTGAAAGCCAATCTTCCTCCCTCCCACATTGAGCTTACTCAATTACGAGAGAAGATGGCTTTACAAACCCAACAAATAGAGGCTATGAAAAAGGAGTTGCAGCATCAACAACAGTTATTGAAAAACAAAGAGCTTGAAAGGAAAACCCTTGAGCTACAGGTGGATCAGTTAAATTCTAGCCTATAGGTGGAAACTGCTTTGAAAGACAAAGCTATTTCAAATGTTTCCCATAAAAACACTATTTTAGAGGAAGTGGAGAGGCTTCACAATATCTTTCTTTCTGATCAAGCTCAAGATTCAGCATCAAAAGAGTTTGCTCTCCTACAAGAGCAAGAACAAAGAAAAGCTCAGGATGCAGAGATATCCTCACTCCAAAAGGAACTAGAACAACTTAAATTGGAGAGAGGCACTCTCAAAGATCAAAATACTAAACTACAAACTAAATTCCAAAGTTATAAGGAGCATGAGGAAGACCGATGGGAAGATAGGCGATTGACTTATCTAAGGTCTCTGGCATTTGTTAACGAATATGTTCGTCTAATCATAGAGACTTTAAATCATTCTGTGACAGGGGTTATTCAGCAATTGAGGAAAGGTGGTTATCTATCTCGAGAACCCCCCTCTCTATTCATAAACCGTCACAGACTTAACCAGAAATTACCCGAAAATCTGACGAGTCATTTTAAGTAAGCATGATTATGTATTTATGAAAGACTTGTAATTAAGTACTTGTAATATTTGTAAAAATTTATACTTACCCATTTTTCCGACCTTCATTATCTGGCTGCTGCTTCTTGAGAATAAGTACTATCTTGCTCAAAAGCTTTTCCTGTTGTGGTATCTTAATTGATCATATGGCTCTAAGCAATAAGGCTTTTCCATAAACTCTTTGCTCTCTATTCAGGCCTGACTATATATAAGGAACTATAAAGACCTCAGTGCTTCCGAGGGGCGTGTAATCTCGAGTAACTTTATATGAAAAACTCCATAGGATTTATGTATTCTTGGTTGAGCATACAATCCCGAGTGATTTTAAATAGATAACTTCATATGATTATGACTTCCGATGGGGAATGTAATTTTGAAGGATTATAGATATAAATAATTCCTTCTGAACTTTGAATCCTGGTCAGGAGTGTAATACCGAGTGATCTTTATAAAGAAATCCAGATGACTTTGAATCTAGACCAGGCATATAATCCCGAACGATTTAATATGAAGAATTTCATCAACCTTTGGTCAGGCGTATAATCCCGATCGATTTAATATGAAGAATTTCATCAACCTTTGAGTTTTCGGACGGGCATGTAATCCCGATGGATTTAATATGAAAAATTTCATCAACCTTGGTCGGGTGTATAATCTCGATCGATGTAATATGAAGAATTTCATCAACCTTTGAGTTTTCGGCCGGGCGTGTAATCCTGATCGATTTAATATGAATAATTTCATCAACCTTTGGTCGGGTGCATAATCCTGATCAATTTAATATGAAGAATTTTATCAACCTTTGAGTTTTCGATCGGGCGTGTAATCCTGATTAATTTGAGTCAATAGAGTCCTATGCTCTATCATATTTTGATCAGGTACTCAATCTTGCTTGACTTTGCTAATGATAGTTTAAAGTCTCCGGTTCCTCCCAGGAAGACCCGTCCGGGTCACCTCAAGAGTTTTCCCGATCGACTATGCTTGTGATAGTTTAAAGTCTCCGGTTCCTCTCAAGAAGACTCGTCCGGGTTACCTCAAGAGATTTCTCGATCGACTAGTTTCCTGATAGTTTAGAGTCTCCGGTTCCTCTCAAGAAGGCCCGTCCGGGTTACTTCAAGAGATTTCTCGATCGACTGTGCTTGTGATAGTTTAAAGTCTCCGGTTCCTCTCAAGAAGGTCTGCCCGGGTTACTTCATGAGATTTCCTGATCAACAATGTTCATGCTAGTTTAAAGTCTCCGGTTCCTCTCAAGAAGACCCGCCTGGGTTACTTCAAGAAATTTCCCGATCGACTATGCTTATGATAGTTTAGAGTCTCTGGTTCATCCTAAGAAGGCCCGTCCGGGTTACTTCAAGAGATTTCCCCGTCGACTATGTTTGTTATAGTTTAAAGTCTCCAGTTCCTCTCAAGAAGACCCGTTTGGGTTACCTCAAGAGATTTCCCGATCGACTATGTTTGTGATAGTTTAAAGTCTCCGGTTCCTCTCAAAAAGACCCGTCTGAGTTACTTCAAGAGATTTCTCGATCGACTATGTTTATGATAGTTTAAAGTCTCCGGTTCCTCTCAAGAAGACCCGTCCAGGTTACTTCAAGAGATTTCCCGATCAACTGTGTTTGTGATAGTTTAAAGTCTCCGGTTCCTCTCAAGAAGACCCGTCCGGGTTACTTCAAGAGATTTCCCAATCGACTATGTTTGTGATAGTTTAAAGTCTCCGGTTCCTCTCAAGAAGACCCGTCCGGGTTACTTCAAGAGATTTCCTAATCGACTATGTTTGTGATAGTTTAAAGTCTCCGGTTCCTCTCAAGAAGACCCGTCCGGGTTACTTCAAGAGATTTCCCGATCGATTGTGCTTTGAGTGAAATTAAAAATGCTTTCACTAACCTTGTGATGGTTTAATGTCTTCGAGATTCCTTAAGGAAACCTGGGCGGTCACTCCTTAAAGCTCCCCATTGATGGCCGCTTGAGCAGAATAAAAATGTTTGCCCGATAATCATCACGCTGTTTAAACCATGTCTATTTTTTGGGCGATACTTGGCCTGCATTGTATTTACCAAATTAAATGAAGTACATAAATTATGAGCATACTTGTTATATGTTCGTAGGGTCGAACGAAAGGAAATTGCTTAAAGTAAACTTGATTTGTTCTTTTGGATGTACTAAGTTCCACATGATTAGGTGATTGGAATATGCTGAGGAGTCATTAGTCCGCTTGCTCAAGGATATTTATATTTCTTAGATAAGCTTGTTAAGTTTGGTAGAGCTGTAAATGATTTGCACTCCATGGGCACCCGAGAATTATTCCTTCTATGTCTTGGAGATAATATGAGCTTGACACTAATTTTTCTACCACCTTGTAGGGTCCTTCTCATTGTGGTGCTAATTTGTTAACATCCCCAGCGGGATTGGCACGCTTCCATACTAGATCCCCCACTTGAAAGAATCTCAGGATGACTCTCCTGTTATAATTTTGTCTCATTAGTTGTCGGTATGATATAAGACGAGTTGTAGCTTTGTCTCGAATTTCTTCTATCAGATCTAGCTCCATAAGTCATCTACCTGCATTGTCATCGTCATATAGTTGTCTTCTGTTGGATTCTACTCCCACCTCTATAGGAATTACAGTTTCTCCTCCATAAATCAGTTGGAAGGGAGTAATCCCTGTAGCTTCTTGGGGTGTAGTACGATATGCCCAAAGAACACTAGGCAATTCATCTACCCAACTGCCTCCGACATGATCCAGTTTGGTTTTCAGACCTCTGATAATCTCTTTGTTGGTTACTTCTGCTTCGCCATTGCTCTGTGGATACGCCACAGAGGTGAATGCTTGAGTGATACCGTTGCTTTTACACCAATCTAAGATTCTGTCTCCTTGAAACTGTCTTCCATTATCAGAGACTAATTTATGGGGAATACCGAATCTACAAACAATATTTTTCCACAAGAATTTAATAATTGCATCTTCAGTAATCCGAGCAAGTGGTTCTGCCTCTACCCATTTAGAGAAATAGTCTACTGCTACTAATGAAAATCTTCTTTGTGAAGTTTCCATAGGAAATGGACCCACTATATCCATGCCCCAGTGATCAAAGGGGCAGGAAACTATAGAGGTTCTTAATAATTATGTAGGATGATATGGAATATTCTGATGTTTCTGACAAGAAATGCAAATTCTTACAAATTTGGCAGCATCTTCATGTAAAGTAGGCCAGGAAAGCGGTGCAGGAAGATATTTGTAGTATATGATTATATGACAGATGTTATATGTTTTGGCGGGAAATGTGTTTTTAGACTATTTTGCAGGTACTAGGCGACAAAGAAGGTACATCAGGGGTACAAAAAAGATTCTTTAAAAAGTCATTTACCACAAGTATGCAGCTTACGTCATCTCATAACAAATGCTAACAAGCCGGGGTCCACTTCATGACTACGGAGGTTATATGAAGTGGTATAAAAAGGGGAATCCTCTCCGTTGGTGGGGTAAGTTCACGTCATTGCGCACATCTATAACCCTAATTTTCAACTATTGTTCATCATCTTCTTCTTCTTCCTTGTTTCTACACCAAGAGAGATCACTAACTTGAGCGTCAGAGGGCCTAGCCAGGGATTCCCACCCCGGTCTTAGGTCACTGACGACAGTGTTGGTTGGTCTCTTGTGTGCAGGAAGTCTTGGAAGCTCTGAATCCAGGTTCTCTTCGATCAGATCTCCCTCTTGTCATCGGATCTTCGAGTAAGGAGGGTATTCGGTGACTCCATTCTTCCTGATCCGCTTTGGTTTTCTCGGATCAGTGTTCTACAGGTATTATTCTTCACCAGCGATAGGTTTTTTTCCCCGGATCTCCATCTTGTCCAGCTTCTCAGACAGGATCAAATTTGGCGCCGTTTGTGGGAACTTCACCTGAATATGAGACTACAAGATTGAAGAGGCCGGAAAATCAAACCTACTCACCATTAGTCGTGAGGATCTGGATTTCCTCATCAATTCTCACGTACAAAAAGCCTTGCAACAATAATAACAACAACTTCAAGCTCACACTGGAGCTGCTCTGCCAACAGCTCATAACCCAGTGATTTCAACTACTGAGCATCGGAAAGGAAAAGAGCTGGAAGAGGAGGAACATGCGTATTTTCCTCCAGTTGTCGTTTCTTCGACGAGACGTCCACGAGCCTTTCTTCGCCCTCCCATGGAGCAGGGGGGTTGGAAGCCCATGTTTCAGTAATCCTCTGGCGAAGCACCAAATAGAGAAAAGCGTAAGATTAAAATGATAACTAGTGATAGCTCACCAGAAAAAGTCATCTCCCCATTCTCTCAGAGTGTACTGGATGATCCGCTTCCTAAGCGGTATCAAAATCTTCAAATCTGCGAGTACACTGGAACAACAGATCCAGAAGATCATCTATTGAAATTTGAGAATGTAGCATTATTACAAAAATTCTTTGATGGGGTGAAATGTCGGATGTTTCTTACTACCCTCGGAGGAGCCGCACAACGCTGGTTTAAGAGATTGCCAGAGAAGTCTATTCGAAAATTCAAAGACTTCAAGAAAGTTTTTCTACACCATTTTTCCAGTAACAAGAGATATCATAAGACTCCTTGGAGTCTATTTTCAATTAAGCAAGCATCCAAAGAGTCCATCCGAGCCTACATCAAAAGGTTCAATCAGGTAGCTATCAATGTACCTAATGCTACCACAGAAATCTTAGTGAGCACTTTCTCTCAGGGTTTAAATGATAATGATTTCTTTAAAGATTTAGTGAGAAATCCTCTTGTTAATTTTGATTCCTTGATTGAGCATGCTACTGAATTTATTAATGTGGAAGAAGCTCAAGCCGCCCGTAGAATGGAGGGCGTTACTTCTTCTCCTACCCTGGTTAAGGAGAAAGCTCCTGCCCCTATTCCTCCACTAAGAGGGTCTCAAGCGACTCATCCACCTCACCGTCAACCAGAATATCGTCCACAGGCAGTACAACACGTAGAGATACAGCCAGAGGTACCAAGAAGATGGTGCACTTATCATAAAACTAGCAGTCATCATACTGAAGACTGTTTTGTTTTAAGAAATAAATGAGCTAATAGGGAGAATTATCAAAGGCAAAATTATTATCGGTAACAGTATCCTAGACAACAAAGTCCGCTCAAATTGGAATATCGTCCGGTCGAGCCTCGGCAGGATGCATTGCCAACCCTGGCCGGTACAAGTCAAGTGTCGGAAAAGGCTCCTTCTGAAGCCATGACAACTCGACAAGAAGAGAACAGGAGTAATGTCGTTCGGGGCAATATCAATATGATTACAGGTGGGTCCACTGATGGGGATTCTAATAGGGCCAGGAAAGCACATGCCCGAAGACTGGAAATTCATGTCGTCGGGTGCAGCATGGAACGAGCGGTTGGTCTCGAGATAAGTTTTGGGCCTAGAGATCTTGAGGGGGTAGAAATACCCCATGATGAAGCCCTAATTATCAAAGCCATGATAGCCAACTACGCTATTTCTCGTACCTTCATAGACACGGGCAGTTCTGTCAATATTATATTCAAGAAGGCTTTCGATCAATTACAGATTGACCCGAGTGAACTTCAATAGATGGTCACTCCTCTATATGGATTCACGGGCAATGAAGTACAACCGCTGGGTCAAATAAAGTTGGCCATATCTCTAGGAGAGGAGCCCCTGATGAGAACAAGGAGATCTTATTTCATGGTGGTAGATGCCCCGTCCTCTTATAATATGATACTGGGTCAACCGACCCTAAATGAGTTTAGGGCGGTCATTTCTGCTTTTTGTCAGAAAATTAAATTTCCTGTTGATGACCAAGTCGGGGAGGTACGGGGTGATCAGAAGACAGCCCGAAAATGTTATGTAGAGATATTTCGGGCTGAAACTAACGCTGCCTGAAAGATTCAAAGAATGGAAGTCAATGCCATTCAGGAGAAGCAGCCTGTCCTGGTTTATGAAGAAAAGGTAGAAGTTCATATTCAGACCGGTCGACCTAAAGCTACTACATATATTGCGGTTGATCTTGATCCCACTCTGAAAGCTGAACTGGTACAATGGCTAAAGAAGAATAATGATGTATTTGCCTGAACGCCCAAAGAAGTCTCGGGCATTTCTCCTACAGTCATGGAGCATTCCTTACATGTCTTCCTAGATGCCCACTCGGAAGAGGAATTTTAGCACGGAACAGAACCAAATCATCAAAGAAGAAATAACTAAACTTATGGAGGCTAGTTACATCAGGGAGGTACAATTTCCTAGCTGGTTAGCTAATGTGGTTTTAGTCTCTAAGCCAGGAAACAAATGGCGAGTATACATTGATTTCCGGGATCTTAACAAGGCTTACCGAAAAGATTATTATCCATTACCCAGGATCGATCAATTGGTAGATTCCACTACTGGGTGTGAGTACATCTCTATGCTAGACGCTTATCAAGCTATCATTAGGTCCCCCTAGCTAAAGAAGATCAAGAAAAGGTCAGTTTCATAACATCTGAAGGCACTTATTGTTATAATGTTATGCCCTTCAGACTAAAAAATACAGGAGCAACTTATCAAAGGCTTATGAATAAGGTCTTTCAGAAGCAAATTGGGAGAAATGTGGAAGTATATGTTGATGATATCTTAATTAAGTCTCTTTAAGCTGTTGATCTGTGCAGGGATGTAGAGGAGACCTACAAGACATTGAGACAATATGGGCTCAAGTTAAATCCGAGCAAATGTTTATTCGGAGAGAAATGGGGAAAATTCCTGGGGTATATGGTGTCTGAGCGAGGAATAGAGGCCAACCCGAGTAAAGTCAAAGCACTTCAGAACATGGAGCCTCCACGCAACATGAGAGAAGCTCAAAGACTGACTGGCCAGATTACAGCCTTGTCTAGGTTCATTTCCAGGTCGGCCAATCGTAGCTTCTATTTCTTTAAAATACTCAGGAAGGCTAACAAATTTCAATGGAACGAGGAATGTGATAAGGCCTTCCGAGAGTTAAAAGATTACTTGTCTACTCTTCTTGTATTAGCTAAGCCTATAGTGGGAGAGACCCTCTGGGTATATTTGTCGGCTAATGAAAATGATGTAGGCTCTGTATTAGTTAGACAAGAAGGAAAGGAACAACAACCTGTATATTTCTCTAGTCATTTATTAAAAGGAGCTGAGTGTAGATATACTACACTGGAAAAATTGGCTTATGCATTAGTATTGACTGCTCGGAGGTTGCGCCCATATTTCTTAACACATGAAATTGTTGTATTAACCAACAGTACTCTCGGACGAGTGTTACTCAACCCAGAGGCATCAGGTCGGCTAATCAAATGGATGACTGAACTTGGTGAATATGACATACAGTATCAACCTCGCTCAGCCATCAAGGCACAAGCTCTAGCAGATTTCATTATAGAAGTTCAAGGCCCTGAGGAGGAAAACATTTGGAAAGTTTATGTGGATGGCTCCTCAACCAGACAAGGTAGCGGAATTGGTGTTCTTCTTATATCTCCAAGGGAAGATAGACTCCAACTCTCTATCAGATTGAATTACAGAGCTACTAATAATGAGGCAGAATATGAAGCCTTGATAGCTGGATTGCAAGCCGCTCGCCATATAGGAGCAGCTCGGGTCCTCATCTATTCTGATTCTCAATTAGCAGCCCAACAACTATCAAGTAATTTTGAAATTAATAATGACAGGCTTAAGCTATATGCCGAGGCATTCGATAAGTTGAGGTCTCAGTTTCAAGAAGTGAATATATAAAAAATTCATCGGTCTGAAAATCAGGTGGCAGATGAGTTAGCTAAATTAGCCTCCGCTATAACACCATGGAATTTGGACCGGCCAGTGGAGCAAACCCTATTAATATCTTGTATTGAAAGACAAGCTGATGTAGAGATACAAGGCGACTGGAGGGCCCAAATCATATTGTATCTACAGCAAGGTATTCTTCCAAGTAATGCAGAACAAGCAAGGATATTTAAGAAAAGAGCTGCTCAATACACTATGATAGGAGAGCAGTTATATAAGAGAGCTTTTTCTAGACCTCTGCTCAAGTGTGTTGGTGCGGGAAGCATCCGACGATCGAACCTAAGTTTTGATAATGGCAAAGGATTCAAAGTTAAGGTACTTTGTTATCTGACAGCTTTTGCTGAGTGTTTCAGGAAAGTCCTAACTGCGGTTAGGCAAGGTAAAACCCTAGGGGGTGGTAACCCTAGGTCATACGGGGGGGGTAACCCTATGCGGAAAGTCTTGACAGGTCGATGACTTCAGGCAAAAGTCCTAGGGGGTGGTAACCCTAGGTGGAAAGTCCTGATGTCGCGAACCAGGTGAAAGTCTGAACTGGTCGGTGAAGCGGATGTTCAGCAGAAAGTCCGGAAGCATCGAGTGCCGAGCAAAAGTCCAGTCGATCTGGAGGATCGTACTGGCAACAGGTAAATCTCCTGAGTGGAGTAGGTGAGGACGCGTTCCCCGTAGAGGGAACAGTAGGCGTCGGGTCGACCTAGGGTTTCCGGTAGGAAACCTGAAGTCAGACTCGGACAGTCAAGAGACTGTTAAATATTTCAATAGTTATATTATTGTTTTTGTGCTAACTTTGTGCTGCAGGGTATTTTTGGGATTAACATATCTTGCAGGGACCAAAGTACAAAAAAGACCTCGGGTGAACAGTGCCGAGGCGCCTCCATGGAGCTTGGAGGCGCCTCGGGTGCGAGCCAGGAAAAGGCCAGCGCAGCAGACTGGAGGCGCCTTGAATGGAGTTCAAGGCGCCTTGGACCGGAGGTTGAAGGCGCCTTGGATAGGCTGAAGGCGCCTTAAACCAGATAGAGTTCGACCAGGTCAGTGCTGATCCACGCGGGTGACTCGGCTCGTTCAAGGCGCCTTGGTGAACAGTATAAGGCGCCTTGAACCCCCTTTATAAGGGGTCTCGACCAACAGCTTCAAACATCTTCTTCCAAGTGATTCAAGTGCTACGTGCTGCTCCAAACGACGATCCGAAGTGCTGCTACTTGTGCCCGACGACCAGGAGCTCCGAATCTTCATTTCTTTGTCGTTGGTATAATTATTTACTGTCGTTTATTGTACTTCAACTTGTAATCTTTTATCGAGCTTATAGTTATTGCCCACCGGAAGCGATCAAGGATCGCGGGCCTTCGAGTAGGAGTCGCCTTAGGCTCCGAACGAAGTAAACCACCGTGTCTCTGTGTTTGTGTTTATTTACATTTTCCGCTGCGTATTTTACTCCGATAGTTTTACGAATCGAACGAAATAGCCGCGAGCGCTATTCACCCCCCCTCTAGTGCGTCTCGATCCAACAATTGGTATCAGAGCGGGGTCGTTTTGAATTGGTGCAACCACCTTTCAAAACAAATTTTTTGCAGTTTTTTTTTTCGTTTTCGGAGTCGAATTAGAATTTAGCCTTATAGCTATATTCTAATTTTTGTTTCCCTCGAATCGACATTTGCTCGAAGTAGGTGCAACACCACTCGAGTTCGTTTTTATTACTCTTTATTCCAGCACTACTAATCCAAGACTTAGTCTTGGAACATATTCTGTTGTTTTCTTTTGTTACATATTATAAATGGCCCAACAAGAGGGTTTCAGCACTGTACGCCCCCCGCTATTCTCCGGAGAGGATTTTGGCTACTGGAAGGGAAGAATGGAAACGTATCTAAAGATACAATTCGAAACGTGGATGATCATAAAGACGGGACTTCAGCTACCATCCGATGACGACGGCAAACCGACTCCCTGCGAGAAGTGGGATGCCTCTCTAATCAAAAAGGTGGAAGCCGACGCCAAAGCTACCTGCACCCTCCAGTGCGGCCTTACCAAGGAAGAGCTCAACAGGGTCGGCCCGTTCTCCTCTGCAAAGGAGCTCTGGGAAAAGCTAATCGAACTCCACGAAGGCACTGACGACACCAAGGTAAGTAAAAGAGATCTTTTACTTAATAAATTATATAATCTAAAAATGTAGGAAGGCAAAACGGCGAGTTCTCTTCACGCGAGAATACAAGACATCCTTAACTCTCTTCACGGAATTGGCCAGAAGATAGAAAATCGGGACGTAATAAGGTATGCCCTAAACTCGTTTCCAAGGAATACATTGTGGGCATCAATGGTAGATGCCTACAAAGTTTCCAAAGATTTATCTTCTTTAAAATTAGATGAACTTTTTAGTGAATTTGAACTTCATGAGCAGGCTAATGCACAGCCTACCGAGAAAGGTATTGCGTTGGTTGCAGGTACAAGCCGAACCCGGGAACCGAGACCACGACGGAGAACCGAACCAGCATCGGAAGCTGAACCAGACTCTGACGATGAAGAAGGTGACATTACAACCGAGCTGGTAAACCTCGTGAAGAAGCTCTACAAGACGAAAGGATTCGACAAAAGAGATCTAAAGAAGGCAGTAAAATCAAAGGAAGGCCCACAAAATACAAAGATGAAGTTTGAAGTTACATGCTACGGGTGTAATCAAAAAGGGCACATCAAATCCAACTGCCCTAACCTGAAGGAGGTCAAAAAGCAAAGAAGGAAAAAGGTCCTTAAGGTAACATGGGACGAATCTTCATCGGAGGAGGACGACGACGAGCTCGAACAAACGAGTCTACTCGCATTAATGGCCCGGGACCAAGTCATTGAATATGGATGCGAGAGCGAGTCTGAGGCAGAGTCCGAGCAAAGCCACGGATCCGTATCCGTTTCCGAAGGACCAGACCCCGCTGTAAGTATCTCTCGGTTGAACATTTTAGTTAGCTACTTATTGCGCAAATTAGCTAAGTCAAACCTGAAAATTAAGTCACTTCTAAAGGAAGTAAGTGTCCTTAAAAAAGTGGCCGACACCAAACCCTCACATGACCAGAGTCAGACTGAATTTCCAACTCAAGTTCAAAAACTTGAGGAAGAAAATTCAACTCTAACAAATCAGGTTAAAGATTTAGAAAATACCCTAGAACGATTTACTTTGGGCTCCAAGAATTTGGACTTGATTCTTGGGACACAAAGAGCCGTCTACAACAGAACTGGGCTGGGATACAAAAGTAAATATAGATCTTATTTATCATTAATAAACAAACAAAGTATTAAATCAGTCCAAGCATGGGTCTCCAAGTCTAACTTGGTCAATCAAGTTGGACTTGGCCAATACTGGGTTCCGAAGGATCAAATATACTACCTCGATAGACCATATCGAGGCCATGATCCAGGGGGAGCAAAAAGAAAAACAATCCTAAAAATTTAAAATTCAAAATTCAAAATTAAATTCGAAATTGAAATTAAAATTAAATTCAAAATTCAAAATTAAATTCAAAATTCGAAATTGAAATTAAAATTAAATTCAAAATTTAAAATTAAATTCAAAATTCGAAATTGGAATTAAAATTAAATTCAAAATTCGAAATTGAAATTAAAATTCTAAATTCAAAATTTAAAAATAAATTCAAAATTCAAAATTAAATTCGAAATTGAAATTAAACATGAGTCTGGGCATTAAATATGCAATAAACATTAATCAAGTTAAGTTCTCCAGCTCTAGTCGACTCAAACTGGACCAAATGGACTTAATTTGACTAACTATGTGAAAGCTACTGCCCTCTAGGCAATCAGCAAGTAGCTAAAGGGTAGACAATTGGGAAAAGTGTGTTTCAATTTTTTAAGCATGATTGTACTTTAAGGTTCTAATCAAATCACTTTACCTGATTAATTTTAAGGCTCTGATACTTAATCAAATTAAACTCAGTAATTTAATTTGACTCATGCTTGGACTAGAAAACAAACTACTGCTACTCCCTGTGTCCTAAAACTAAATATTTTTCTTTAATATCAAAGTTTCTTCAAAATGCGTATTCAAAACTTAATTACAGTTTTTCAAAACTTATCCATGTAATTGAGTATTCAAATATTTTCAAATCTAGTCAACTTTTTATAACGTTTTAAAGTTTTCAAGTGACCTCATATTTTATAACTTCTAAGCAAATCCTTTTATTGAAAATTCAAATACTCATATTTTCAAACTTAGTTAATTTTAAGACTATTTTAACTAGACTTAGTTAGATTGTACTCTAAACTTAGCTATTTGGAAAAATATTTTCTCAATACAAATCATGTCGAAGCTAAATATATAGCTAAGTATTTTCAAATTTGGCAATCTAAGAAGAAAATTTATCCCTCTTTAAAAAATTTTTCCTTCAGAAAAATACAAATCTACTTTCAAACTGGTTTATTTTTGATATATGGCAAAGGGGGAGAGTAGGCAAATTAAAGTTAAAGGAAAATTCAAAGTATTTAATAAAGGAGGGCTTTTATTAAGGGGGAGTCTAATATCACAAAGTTAAAAGTTTCCAGCTTAACTATTATTGCATTTGAAGTTTATTTAAGCTTGGTTAACTTTATGCAGTTATTACATATGTTGTTTTTCTTAACTTTGAATTACGTGTTGCCATAATCAAAAAGGGGGAGATTGTTGGTGCGGGAAGCATCCGACGATCGAACCTAAGTTTTGATAATGGCAAAGGATTCAAAGTTAAGGTGCTTTGTTATCTGACAGCTTTTGCTGAGTGTTTCAGGAAAGTCCTAACTGTGGTTAGGCAAGGTAAAACCCTAGGGGGTGGTAACCCTAGGTCATAGGGGGTAACCCTATGCGAAAGTCTTGGCGGTCGATGGCTTCAGCAAAAGTCCTAGGGGTGGTAACCCTAGGTGGAAAGTCCGATGTCGCGAACCAAGTGAAAGTCTGCAGGTGAAGCGGATGTTCAGCAGAAGTCCGGAAGCATCGAGTGAGCAAAGTCTAGTCGATCCGGAGGATCGCACTGCAGGTAAATCTCCGAGTGGAGTAGGTGAGGACGCGTTCCCGTAGAGGGAACAGTGGCGTCGGGTCGACCTAGGGTTTCGGTAGGAAACCCGAAGTCAACTCGTCAAGAGACGTTAAATATTTCAATAGTTATATTATTGTTTTGTGCTAACTTTGTCTGGTGGTATTTTGGGATTAACATATCTTGCGGTACCAAAGTACAAAAGAGACCTCGGATGAACAGGCGAGGCGCCTCCATGGAGCTTGAGGCGCCTCGGGAGGAAAAGGCCAGTGAGCAGATGGAGGCGCCTTGAATGGAGTTCAAGGCGCCTTGACCGAGGTTGAAGGCGCCTTGGATAGGCTGAAGGCGCCTTAAACCAGATAGAGTTCGACCAGGTCAGTGCTGATCCACGCGGGTGACTCGGCTCGTTCAAGGCGCCTTGGTGAACAGTATAAGGCGCCTTGAACCCCCTTTATAAGGGATCTCGACCAGCAGCTTCAAACATCTTCTTCCAAGTGATTCAAGTGCTACGTGCTGCTCCAAACGACGATCCGAAGTGCTGCTACTTGTGCCCGACGACCAGGAGCTCCGAATCTTCATTTCTTTGTCGTTGGTATAATTATTTACTGTCGTTTATTGTACTTCAACTTGTAATCTTTTATCGAGCTTATAGTTGTTGCCCACCGGAAGCGATCAAGGATCGCGGGCCTTCGAGTAGGAGTCGCCTTAGGCTCCGAACGAAGTAAATGACCGTGTCTCTGTGTTTGTGTTTATTTACATTTTCCGCTGCGTTTTTTACTCCGATAGTTTTACGAATCGAACGAAATAGCCGCGAGCGCTATTCACCCCCCCCTCTAGCGCGTCTCGATCCAACAAAGTGTATTGGCACAGAAGATATACAATTTATTTTACAGGAGGTTCATCAAGGCTCATGTGGTAGTCATATAGGAGGAAGATCCTTGGCTCACAAAATTTTATTAGCAGGATATTTCTGGCCTACTCTACACGAGGATGCCAACAAGTTGGTAAGAACTTGTATTTCTTGTCAGAAACATCAAAATATCTTGCACCATCCTACATAGTTATTGAGGACCTCTATAATCTCATGTCCCTTCGATCAATGGGGCATGGACATAGTAGGCCCGTTTCCTATGGCAGCTGCACAAAGAAGATTTTTATTGGTAGCAGTGGATTATTTTTCCAAATGGGTAGAAGTAGAACCACTTGCCCGGATTACCGAAGATGCAGTCATTAAATTTCTGTGGAAAAATATCATATGTAGATTTGGCGTTCCTCATAAATTAGTCTCTGATAATGGAAGATAATTTCAAGGGGATAGAATCTTAGATTGGTGCAAAAGTTATGGTATTATTCAGGCCTTCACCTCTGTGGCTTATCCGTAAAGTAATGGTCAAGCGGAAGTAACCAATAGTGAAATTATAAGGGGTTTAAAAACCAAACTGGATCATGTCGGAGGTAGCTGGGTAGATGAATTATCCAGCGTTCTTTGGGCATACCGTACTACACCTCGAGAAGCTACAGGAATCACTCCCTTTCAATTAGTTTATGGGGGAGAAGCAATAATTCCCATCGAGGTGGGAGTAGAATCTCATAGAAGGCAATTATATGATGCAGACAATGAGGGTCGACGACTCATGGAGCTAGACTTGATAGAGGAAATTAGAGATAAAGCTGCTACTCGTCTCATATCATACCGACAACGAATGAGGTAAAATTATAACAAGAGAGTCATCCCCAGATTTTTCCAAGTAGGAGATTTAGTATGGAAGCGTATTAAACCTGTCGGGGATGTCAATAAGTTGGTACCACAATGGGGAGGACCTTACAAAGTGGTGGAAAAGCTCGCATCAGGTTCATATTATCTCCAAGATACTAAAGGAAGAATTCTAGAACGTCCCTGGAGTGCAAATCATTTACAACCTTATCGAACCTGACAAGATCATGCCACTCAAGAATACGTCTGAAGGAGCAAATCATAATTATCTGAAGTAAGTTCCCGGCGAGCTGAGGACAAGTATGCTTACAGTGTATGTACTCCATTTCCTTCAATAAATGCAATGCAAGACAAATACCGCCACAGAAATAAATGTGGTTCATACAGATTGACAAGTATTGCCAAAACTTTTATAATCTATTTCGAGCAATCAACGGTGGGGAATCCTAAAGACCTATTCAGCTCCCCTAAGAAAAACCCAGAAATTTTTCACAAGGTCAGTACAAACACCATAATTTGGCATAAGAACATAGTCAATCGGGAAATCCCATGAAGTAACTCGAACGGGTCTTCATGGGAGGAACCGGAGACGTTAAACTATCACAGAACATAGTCGATCGGGAAATCTCATGAAGTAACTCGGACGGGTTTTCATGGGAGGAACTGGAGACGTTAGACTATCACAGAACAAAGTCGATCGGGAAATCTCATGAAGTAACTTGGACGAGTCTTTATGGGAGGAACTGGAGACATTAAACTATCACAGAACATAGTCGATCGAGAAATCCCATGAAGTAACTCGGACGGGTCTTCATGGGAGGAATCGGAGACGTTAAACTATCATAGAACATAGTCGATCGGGAAATCTCATGAAGTAACTCGGACGGGTCTTCATGGGAGGAACCGGAGACGTTAAACTATCACAGAACATAGTCGATCGGGAAATCTCATGCAGTAACTCGGACGGGTCTTCATGGGAGGAACCAGAGACGTTAAACTATCACAGAACATAGTCGATCGGGAAATCCTATGAAGTAATTCGGACGGGTCTTCATGGGAGGAACCGGAGACGTTAAACTATCACAGAACATAGTCGATTGGGAAATCCCATGAAGTAACTCGGATGGGTCTTCATGGGAGGAACCGGAGACGTTAAACTATCACAGAACATAGTCGATCGGGAAATTTCATGAAGTAACTCGGGCGGGTCTTCATGGGAGGAACCGGAGACGTTAAACTATCACAGAACATAGTCGATCGGGAAATCTCATGAAGTAACTCGGACGGGTCTTCATGGGAGGAACCGGAGACTTTAAACTATCACAGAACATAGTCGATCGGGAAATCTCATGAAGTAACTCGGACGGGTCTTCATGGGAGGAACCGGAGACTTTAAATTATCACAGAACATAGTCGATCGGGAAATCTCATGAAGTAACTCGGATGGGTCTTCATGGGAGGAACCGGAGACTTTAAACTATCACAGAACATAGTCGATCGGGAAATCTCATGAAGTAACTCGGACGGGTCTTCACGGGAGGAACCGGAGACTTTAAACTATCACAGAACATAGTCGATCGAGAAATCTCATGAAGTAACTCGGAAGGGTCTTCATGGGAGGAACCAGAGACTTTAAACTATCACAGAACATAGTCGATCGGGAAATCTCATGAAGTAACTCGGACGAGTCTTCATGGGAGGAACCGGAGATGTTAAACTATCACAGAACATAGTCGATCGGGAAATCTCATGAAGTAACTCGGACGGGTCTTCATTGGAGTAACCGGAGACTTCAAAGCCTAATCAATCGGGATTATATTGGCATGGTAAATACAAAGTTATATGGATTTATTCACAAAATCGGTTGACATTTTACACTGGATCAGAAGCTAAGGTTCAAGAGGGATTCTATGCATATGGCACATTTTCTATCTGGAAGCCCATTCACATTAAAATCTTTATTTAAAATTGCTCGGAGTATTATACTCAGCTCGGAACTCAGGAGTTTTATACAGTTCCCTATCTAAAATCACTCAGGATTATTCATTCTTTTGAAATATGGAGCACACTAGATATTATCTGCAAATGAATTTATTAAGACAAGGTTTAACTTCAAGAGGTAAGCAAGGAATTCTTGAATAAAACTTATACTCAATACCCGGAAGCATTTCAAAGGAGGCACTCTCAAACTAGCACAAAAGAGAAACATGTAAGTATCAAAAATTTCCTATATATCGCAATCACTTAATTACCAAGTTTTTTTTTACAGTTCTTTTCATTACCAGTTTTTCCATTACAAGTCTTTTCATGGCCAATCTTTTTGGATACATATACATGATTAATTAAAAGGACTTTTTAAATCTACGGGTAGTTCCTCGTTAAGTCTGCGATGACTTATGAAAGAAGAGGGAGGTTCCTTAGGTAGATAACCACCCTCTCTCAATTGTTGGAGAACTCCCGACACAGAATGATTTAGAGCACCCACTATTCGACGGACAAATTCTTGGGCAAACGCCGAAGATTTTAGATAAGCCAGACGCCACTCTTCCCATCGACTCTTCTCTTGCTCCTTATAACTTTGAAAATCAGCTTGTAGTTTAGTGTTTTGATCTTTTAAAGCATCCTTTTCCAATTTTAGTTGTTCCAATTCCTTCTGGAGCAGTGACAACTCAACATCTTGAGCCTTCCTTTGCTCTTGTTCCTGTAGGATAGCGAAATCATGAGAGGCTAGGTCTTGAGCTTGTTCAGAAAGACAGACATTATGAAGCTTCTCTACATTCTCTAAAATAAGACTTTTGTGAGAAGCGTCTAAGAGAGCTTTCTCCTTTAAAGCAATTTCCAGTCAAAGACCAGAGTGTAATCGATCCACCTGTAACTCCAAAGTTCTCCTTGCAAGCTCTTTGTCTTTCAATAATTGTTGTGATTCCTCTAATTCCTGTCTCAATACCCTTAATTGTTGATCTTGCAAAGCCACTTTCTCTTGCAATTGAGCCAGGTCATTATTAGAAGGAGGTAAAGTAGCCTTTAAGGTCTCTAGTTGAGCTTTTAGCATATTGTTCTCCCGGTCCCGAGCCATAAGTAGCTGGTCGATGTGTAGACTCGAGGCAAGGAACTAAACAAAATGATGATATAGTTAGAGATAAGGATACGAAGTTAACAACATATAACCAAGAATACTTACAGCTACTGCCTGACGACTGTGGTGGTCGGCCCGATTTGGAAGACTAAGGCCCCTTAGTTATTCTTGGCCCTGTAGCCAAGATTCGGCCAATAGGCCTTGTAGTTGTAGAGAACCATAGCTAAGTGGATCAGAAGTCTGTCCCAATATAAAGGGCAGACCCATAGCCTATTTAAATAAAGGCAGGGGAACGGAGGAAGAAGGAGGTAGGGAAGAAGAAGATGCAATGGAAGGGAAAGAAATAGTAGAAACAAGAGCAGCAGAAGAAGAACTAGATGGAATGGAAGGTGGCAATGCAAGGGATACTGACTCAGTTGTGGGAACGCAAATTGCTGAAGGCTCGGCACTAGGAGAAGATCTCCAGCAATGTGTTCGTTTTGCCCGTGGCCCAGAAGCCAAAGGAGGCAAGGCCAATGCAAGAGATGTAGAAGACATAGAAGGGATAATGGTCATCTCAGAAGCAGAAGCAGAAGTAGAAGGAGCTGAAATAATAGCACAAGAAGAGGGGATGAGTAGACCAGGTCTCATCATCCTAAGAGAAGGATTAGAGATAATATGGGTAGGAGTTATCAGTGCCTTACCTCTCTCAAGAGAAATGGGCGCTGGAACAAGAGGAGCTTGCGCGAAAGTACCAAAGAGATCGCCAAAGGAGGCATCCTCAGTAAGCTTTGGCTTTTTGATTAAGGCAATAAAAGGCTCTTCTTCCTCCTCTTCCATGGCTGCGACAGCCTCTGCTTGTCACTCTTCTTCAGATAGCAAGCCTAAGGTGGAGGAATTAGGATTAACCCGACGAGCTCACAACCACTCTTCTCCAAGATTATTAACAAAGGACTTAGTCATAGTAAGATTCTTGTACATAAAAGCTGGAAGAAGAGCATCAACTGAAGCACAGGAATTAAACACCATTATAAAAGAGATATACTAATCAGTAAATGCAGAGTGAAATGTTTATACGTACCAAAAGAACCATCCAAGGGAGTGTCAATATTACCCATCCCAAAAGGAAACATCAAACCCTCCACAATTAAATGCGGCAAGCTGAATTTTGCTCCCCTTAGTTTAGATAAAGCAAAGGCGACAGAGGGATCGTTAAGGAGATTATGGGTACTAGGAATCGGAGGTAGATCGTATATCCATTGAATGGGAAACAGAGGAGGAGAAGGGAGACGCATATAGAAAAATGTGTGATATCATTCCCCCTGAGGAGGAATTCGGTTGAACAAAATGGCCTTAGGACGAGATTGAAATTTGAAAACACCAACATCTACTTGACAAGGAACAAAGAAGTGATGAAAAAGACGAGGAGATAAGGGAAAATCTAACAATTTAGATACCCCAACAAAACCCATAAGGATAGAAAAGGATTGAGGGACAAACTGATTAAGCGGAATGTTAAAATAGAGGCTAATGTCAGAAAAAAAAAAGGGTGAAGAGGAAATCGAAAACCTTGTAGGACTTGATCTCGGAAGATAGATATACACCCCAAAGGAGGACGATGTGGACTATCCTGAGGAGTAGGACGAACTATATAAAAAGGAAAACCATAGTTCACCTTCAAATCCACTTCTTCTGTCTCTATAAGGTCGGAAACACACGAAAGAAACCACGCAGGAGGGGAAGTTGCCATAGTGAAACAGTAGAAGGAAGATGAATCAAGGGAGATGAAGAGAAAAGTGAGAAAGCGGGAGAGAACTTCTTAAAACCCTTGTTTTCCTTTCGGTCCTGTGCTAAAACCCCCAAATAGAGATAGCAGAAGAAAACAAGAAAAGAAAAAGTACTCAGAATTTCAATCGTCATAAATGGGTGGTAACATTAAAGGATAAAATCAAATTCTAAAAAAGGGGAATGAATCCCAAGAAAGAGAGGTTGAGTTAAGTAATTTTCCTCTAAAAATGAGAAAAGTTTCCCTAGATATAATTTTAATTCTTAAGAAAGTCTGACGAATATAAGAAAAATTGGTCAGGTACTATAAGTTCGGATTATTTGTTTAATAAAATAACATACCCAAAGGGACATAATAAGACCAGGCAAAAGTTGGGTACAAGGCAATTAGTCAATAGACAAGACTTGGTTAAAGGATACCGGACGAGATACATAAATATGAGTCGGTCGGTCATAATAGACCGGCTGAGATAAATGCCATTCAGATATGTCGGCCAAAGGCTTATCATGATAAGTCAAATGACATACATTATGATAAAACCATATGAAATTTGGTTAATACATAAGATGGTATACGTAGATACGAGTGTAAATCAATCGAGTAGAATAAATCGACCGATATTGAGAATATGGCAATAGAACTGTACCAGATCGAACGGGACACCATTAACCTGTAAAGTATCAGACGGTATTGGTCAGCATTGATATATACCGCCCGGTCACGATGGAACGGTCTAAATAGATAAACATAATAATATGCTGGGTGAAGTTCTATGATAGCTGGCCCAGTAATATCCGATATGTTTGAATAAAACAAACAATCATCATAAGGAAACCTAAAAACAGTAATGAAATGCAAGATTAAAACTAAACCAATTCCAATCACAACCAATTCTTGAATCACAACTCTTGTCGTCACACAAGAGTCCTCACTTGAAACCTCAATTGCGAAATCCAGAAAAGCAGAAAAGAGAACACAGCTGATCCGAGTTCAGATCTAAAACCCGCTGATCCTAGCCAAAGAAACCTCTCTGGAAGAACACAAGTTCATATCTGTGCGAAATTGTCGAAATCTGGATCTGTGATTCAAATCTGTGAGCAGCTGTTGCTTGCTGATGGATCGATGATTGCAGTTGGAATCAAGTCGGTAAACACTAGAGAGACCTCTCTAACTCTTCCCGATGATGGCTGATGATCTCCTGCTGTCAACACCGTTTGAACAAGGGCGGAAATGAAGATTTGGATCGCAGCAAAGCTTGCCGTCGAGACCTCTTTGGCAACCCTCCAGCTTCAGGAAATTAGGTCAGCAGCTCCCTTACTCTTCCTCCATGGATCTAGAATTCAGAATGTGATTGTTCACTGGAATCGGGGGCATGCGCGCGCGCTCACGGAGAGGAAATCGCCGATGGCACGATGAACAGTAGGCGCAACCCACTGTTCATCCGCGATTCTCTTGGGTTTTATACCAAGGTTTAAACCGGGATTTGCATTTGGTTTAGGGCTTAGTTTAGGAGGAAAATTAGGGATTTGATGAGAAGGTTTGACATGGGTTAGCTCAAGAGGAAAGCTCCATTTAATGGATCGGGCCCAATCCAAATTCTTGTAGTCCAATGAGCCTATTCCTTCAAAACAAATAAAGTACCATTATTAGATAAGATTCCACAAGAAATATATAGAAAATGCAACAAGGCTCTAAATAATTCTCAACTCATAAGATATAAGATAAAACAAGAATTAATCATATGAGAAGATGCAAAATGCTCAATTCAAGAGCTCAATTAGGCACAAAAAAATACTAGATATCAACTCCCCCACACTAAATCTTTTTGCTCGTCCCGGGCAAGTAAACAAACTAAAGAAATGACCGAGGTTGCACCCCCCCCCCCTTTACCTTTCTTAACCATATTCAGAAGATAGTAAAAAGAAGTCACCTAAAATCATGAAGTTTCAAAAACTCACGCAATCATGAACTCCATTCTTACTTCAGTTGATCACTCAATGATTTCATCCATCATGAATAAAATGAAAATAATAACACAACTAGTCCTCACATGGTAGTTTTTAGTGGCTCTCATCCTAATTTCCAATTCATGTAATTGTAGAGATCACTCAAGCTACTTATGGCAAAAGCACTACCATATGCTTGCTCTTCATCTAATTCTCACCTCCATCTCAGATATCAAAATACATCCTTATGAAGGTTCATTGAAAGTATAAAGGAAAACAAAAGCAAAAGCAAATGGAAGCATTAGAATTAGAAAGGCAAGTAAAAGAACAGAGATTAAAGTAGAATTGGAAGACATGGAATGAGAATGCTATGTGATGCTAATTTTCGGCCATGGCATTCAATGCTGTTCTCTTAGTCTTGATAAATTTTTAGATGTTTGCATAGCAGATACTTCACTCTGCACTTCCCTTCCAAATCTGCAGATTCAACAAGACAGATCTATACAATCATAATTAGTTCTGAAAATGGCTCCAGAATGTCCTTTATGGCAGATTCAGCCATTGCATGCTATTGCTTCCATCTATTCTGTATAAAACAGTAATTTCATGATAACCCCTGATAATTTATAGATTTCTCAGAAATAATGTGAATCTGTACTCATTCGTCTATGTATCAATAGGACATTGAATTCAAGCAGAGATTTGGCACAAAACTGATTTCAGCTCCATAGTTAAGCACTGCTTCTGCATTTCTGTTTCCAGATGGCATTCCTGAATTTCATCATTTTTTATATTTTCCAGCTCCATTTGTTTCAGCACAATATATAGCTTAACTTGAGTTTCTTATTGATTACAATCTGCCACTAGATTTTGATACTCAATAATTTCCAGCTTCTTTAATTCTACATCCACAGATTTCTACATTTCCACTCTAACTCAGCACTGATTCAGTAGAGTTTGGCTGCCACAAAATTTATAGTTTAAGAAATCAGATATTAACACTTAAATGTTCCAACCAAATTCCCTGAATTCCTTACTCACAACCGAAACAGATATCAGTAAAGTTTCATTATAAGCAATTCAGTGTTTTGGACAAAACCCAAGCTGTAGAATTATTTCAGATTTAACTTTTCAGCTGTATGTTTCTGTTTCTGTATCTATTTCACCATCTACAAATCATGCAAGTTATAGAGAAACAAGATCATCATTTCAACACAATCAATCAACAGCTGGATTCTAATTTTCCAATGATCCAATAGCTCTACACCATATAGCACAGTTTAGTGCCATTCTGAATTTCTCATACAGCCCTGACTTTGTACCAACCACACATCATTAGCTGCCCTAAAATCCCAACTCCTCTTCATCTAGCTTCTTGTGATCCCTATTGATGCATACTTCACAGAATTACAAGCTTCAGCAATTCTAACTTGTTACAACTTGATCTCCAGATTAGCACAGAAAAAACCATTAGCAGAATTTCTGAAATTTCTGCCTTGCTGATTTTTCAACTTTCATGTTTGTTTTAATTTGAAACTTCAAAAGACTATTTTATCCATCATCCAGTAACAATCAGTTACCATTCAATCCCATCCATCCGAAAAGATCAAGATGCAGTCTTGCACATTCCTGCATATCAACTACTACATTTCTGTGATTAAGCATTTTCTGCATATGCTTCAACCTCAGGACTAATATTCTTGCTCTCTCTTCTCTGATCTCACTTGTCCCATTTGTTCCCTCAGCACTAAAGAATCAATTGAAACTGATTTTATTTCAACTTCAGCTAACAGCTCTCAGCTTTTACAACTCTGCACAAATCTGCATTTCTGTATTTCTGCCCAAAACTGAATACATTTCTGTTTCCCTGCAATTCTGTTTTTTTTTCTCTGGCCACTGTTTCCTGCACACATGTATTAAGGTATCAGAATTTCAAATTCAACTTCTACAGATTTCTGCAACCATAAGTTTAAACCAAATGAAGTCATTTCTGAATTCTGCAACTCTAGTTTTCAATTTCAGAAATGCAGCTGACCAAATCCAGAATTCAGCTACCAATTTCTGCATTTCCACCATTTCAATTTGCTAATCTGATGTCTTAAACAGTTGACATTCCATTCCAATTTGCTTGAGAATTCCATTCTTATTGCATTGATAGAACACGAATTATGCTTCTACAGCAATTTGGAATTAAGGTTCAGTTTCTGAAAATTTCAAAAATTGTACATCAATTTTCAGCTTCAGCAATTTAGTATCAGCAGAATGTTTTTCATATTAAGTACCAGCACTTCATTTCTTCTTCACAAAATGGTAAATTCCAGGATCTGAGTTCTGCTTTTTATCCAAATCTTGATGCTGATTATTCCACAAATTGAAATCATAACTTTCCTCCCTCAAAACAGGTCCTTCATTTGCTGTAAATGATTACTTCTGCTGAATCAAAGACTAAATATCTCAAAGACTAAATATCTATTCCATAAATTGAAATCATAACTTTCCTCCCTCAAAACAGGTCCTTCATTTGCTGTAAATGATTACTTCTGCTGAATCAAAGACTAAATATCTCCCCCACACTTAAATTTTGGCGTCCCGGTCAAAATACAAGCATCACACAACATCCCATGTAACCATATCCAAGATAATTACAAAGGGAAAGATAAATGATATGATGATTTAGTGGGGAATTGGAATAACCTTCATTCAAATGATTTAATCTCTGATCAAGTGGAATATTGAAAAGATTCAAGCAAGTTCTAGAGTGACAAAAACCATCAGTGCATCACACAATTAGGCTCAATCCTCACTAGGCAAGCAAAAGTTATTATCTCAAATTATCAATTAGAATCCATCACTAAATGTTAACCTTATGCAAGCCTAGAATTCATTTATGCAACAAAGACTTGAAACTTCATGCTCAAATGTAACTTTATTTTAAAACCTCTAAAATGATATAAAGAAGTGTAAAGGGGGGTGTGTACCATTTATTACTAACTTGAAACTACCAAGTTTAGTTCCACGATATTCACAAGGACTTGATTCCTAAAATTTGAATTATTAATTGTGAAAGCAAAATTATTAAGAAAACGAAGAAGTTAAACTAGCCACCAAATGACGACATCTTAATCACTATGACCGAATTCATTATTAGAAAACATAAAGACTACCAAAACGAACAAGTGAATTATTCATGCAATTATGTAATGACATGTATATCTACGAAGACATGAAATAATGAGAAATAACAAGACTTCCCTTTCACATTGGATAGATGGCCTCGGTACTAATCATTTCTTGCATCACCATCCCTTTTTCTCCTTCATGAAATATCTTTAGCCTATGTCCATTCACTTTAAATTTCCGATCAGTAGACTCTTCCTTTATCTCCAAGACTCCATAGGGGAAAGTGTTAGTCACACTAAAGGGTCCTTCCCAACGAGATTTCAATGTGCCTTTCATCAATTTAAGCTAGGATTTATACAAAAGCACTTTGTCACCAATTTTGAACTCCTTCCCTATAATGTGCTTGTCATGAAAATTCTTGGTCTTTTCTTTGTAGATCCTCGAGTTCTCAAATGCCTCTAGTCTAATCTCTTCAAGTTCTTGGAGTTGTAATTTCCTCTCTTCTCCAGCTGCGCTAGCATCAAAATTACAAGCTTTCACTGCCCAAAATGCTGTATGTTCAATTTCCACTGGAAGGTGACAAGCTTTACCATACACCATCCTATATGGAGACATCCCTATGGGTGTTTTGAAAGCTGTCCTGTAAGCCCAAAGTGCATCATTTAATCTCTTACTCCAATCTTTCCTATCAGGTCTCACTGTTTTCTCCAAAATTGACTTCACTTCTCTATTTGATACTTCTGCTTGTCCATTTGTTTGGGGATGATAGGGAGTGGAAATTCTATGTGAAACTCCATATCTGCTCAGCATAGTCTTCATGCGTCTGTTACAAAAATGTGACCCTTGATCACTGATTATTGCCCTGGGCACGCCAAACCTGCAAAAAATATGTGTCCTAACAAAACTAACAACAACTGAAGAATCATCAGTCCTGGTGGGGATGGCCTCCACCCATTTGGAAACATAATCAACTGCTAGCAAAATATATAAAAATCCAAAAGAGACAGGAAATGGACCCATGAAATCAATGCCCCATACATCAAAGACCTCACAAAATAGCATGAAATGTTAAGACATTTCATTCCTAGGTCCTATGTTTCCAGTTCGTTGACACCTATCACATGATCTACAAAAAATATAGGCATCACGAAAGAGGGTGGGCCAGTACAAACCACACTCCAAAACTTTCTTCGCAATCCTCTGGGGTCCAAAATGCCCCCCACACTCAAATGAATGACAAAATGCAAGTACAGACTGGAACTCAAAATCAGGTATGCATCTCCTAATAATCTGATCGCTACAAAATTTCCACAGATAAGGATCATCCCACACATAATATTTTGAATCACTTTTCAATTTGTCCTTTTGAGCTTTTGAAAATTGTGCAGGAAAAACATTACCTACTAAAAAATTAACCAGATCTGCATACCATGGTAACTCACCATGCATCTGAAAGAGTTTCTCATCTCTAAAGTCATCATCAATAGCCGTATAGTCCATGTCTCCTTCAATTCTGCTCAAGTGATCCGCAACCAAATTCTCCTTCCCACTCCTCTCTCGTATCTCCAAATTAAACTCCTGGAGGAGAAGCATCCATCTAATCAATCTGGGCTTAGCATCTGACTTCTTGAGGAGAAACTTCAACGCTGCATGATCAGAAAATACAACCACGTGAGAACATAATAAATATGATCTGAATTTATCTAAAGCAAAAACAATGGCAAGAAGCTCTTTTTTCTGTCGTGGTGTAATTTGCTTGAGCCGAATCCAGGGTCTTTGATGCATAGCAGATCACATACGGTGCTCCCTCTACTCTTTGTGCAAGTACTGCCCCTATGGCAAAATTCGAAGCATCACACATCAGCTCAAAAGGTAAAGTCCAATCTGGTGGCCTGATGATAGGTGCAGAAATCAAAGCCTCCTTCAATCTCTGAAAATCTTCCTTACATCTCTGATCAAACTGAAACTCCACATCTTTTTGAAGCAACTGAGATAGTGGAAGAGCAATCTTACTGAAGTCCCTAATAAATCTCCTGTAGAATCCTGCATGGCCAAGAAAAGCTCGAACATCCCGCACGCATGCAGGGTGAGATAAAGAAGATATAGCGCTAACTTTAGCAGGATCTACCTCAATACCTCTCTTAGAGACTATATGTCCTAAAACAATACCATGCTCAACCATAAAATGACATTTTTCAAAATTAAGTACCAAGTCAGTCTCAATGCATCTATCTAAAACCCTAGACAAATTTTCTAGACATGCATCAAATGATGAACCATATACAGAAAAATCATCCATGAAAACCTCCATGCAATGCTCTAATAAATCACCAAAAATACTTACCATGCATCGCTGAAAAGTTCCTGGAGCGTTGCATAATCCAAATGGCATCCGTCTGTAGGCAAATGTACCGAAAGGACAAGTGAAGGTGGTCTTCTCTTGATCCTCTGGGTTGATGCAAATCTGAAAATATCCCGTGTAACCATCAAGGAAGCAATAATGTGACTTGCCCGCTAGTCTCTCCAACATCTGATCAATAAAAGGTAGGGGGTAGTGGTCCTTTCTGCTTGCTTGGTTCAGCTTCCTATAGTCAACACAAACTCTCCAAGAATTCTTCACTCTGGTAGGCACTAACTCATTCTCTTCATTAGTCACAACTGTCACCCCCGATTTCTTTGGAACCACGTGGATGGGGCTCACCCACTTACTGTCAAAAATAGGGTAAATGATACCTGCCTGTAGAAGTCTAGTCACCTCTTTCTTTACTACATCAAGGATCAGTGGGTTAAGTCTCCTCTGGGACTGTCTCACTGGTTTCACATCCTCCCCCAAGTAAATCCTGTGCATGCAAATAGAAGGACTAATACCAGGAATATCTGCTAAAGTCCATCCAATGGCCTTCCTGTGCTGCCTCAAAATCTCTAATAATCTGCTTTCTTGTTCTAGTTCTAGATTCTGGGCAATGATGACAGGTAGCTGCTGGTTCTCTCCTAAATAAGCATACTTCAAGTGTGGAGGCAATGACTTCAACTCATCCTGTGTCTAGTCAACTGAAAGCGATCCTAGGGGTAATGCTTCTTCTAAGCAATCCCCTACGCATAATTTCTCTTCTCTGGGCGATCCTAGGGATAGAGCTTCTCCTAAGCAATCCCTTACGCATAAATTATCTCTCTCACTCGGATATACTCCACAAGACTCATCATCCACACCCAAGGCTGAAATATCCTCCTCTTCTGAAAACAAAAAATCACCTATACCACCCTCTACAACTTCTGAATCTGAATCAATCACTGAAAAGAAATCTACACTATCCAGCTCCTCTGAAATATCCAAACTAAGAATTGAATGATCCTCTCTAGGATGCTTCATGGCGTCAAAAATACTGAATTGGACCACTGTGTCTCCTATCTCCATAGAAAGTGTGCCCGCATGAACATCAATCTTGGTCCTTGCAGTCTTCAAAAATGGTCGTCCTAGAATGAGTGGAGATCTACTTGCCAGATAGTCTCCCTCCATGTCGAGGATATAAAAATCTACAGGAAAGATAAGTTCTCTCACCTTCACCAATACATCTTCAATAACTCTAGCTGGATGAGTCTGACTGCGGTCAGCTAACTGAATGACTACTCCTGTAGGTTGTAATGGTCCAATCCCTAATGTCTGAAAAACTGATTTTGGCATCACATTAATTGAAGCTCCCAAATCTAGCATGACATCTTTAAACAGATTACTCCCAATCTCACAAGGAACTGTAAAAACTCCAGGATCTTCGCATTTCTGAGGAACTGTTTGAAGAAGTGCAGACACATTCTTTCCCATGCTAATTAACTCATTCCCCTTCAATTTCTTCTTGTGCACACAAAGATCCTTCAAAAATTTCGCATATTTTGGAATCTGCTTGATCATTGTAAGTAACGGAACATTTACTTCCACCTTGCTGAATAAGTCCACAAGCTCCTGGAACTCCTTTGCTTTCTCTTCCTCTACATTCTTCCTTGGTTGAAATCTGCGTTGAGGGAAAGGCAATGGAATGTTCTGCTCTGAATTCTGAAATCCTGCATTTCCAGATTTGCTGCTTTCTGAAGTTGTTGCTGCTGGAAACTGCCCATTTTGAGAAAACTTGCTGGAAATTTCTGGAATGCAACTATTTCTTCCTTGTTCATTCTCCATATCCATTGGATCAATACAAATTGGGGTAGAACTCGAGGTTGGCACATTTTGCATTTCTGAAAATTCTTCATTGCTGGAACTGGATGGCTGGATTTCTGGAAAATTTTAAAACAGCAGCTCTTCCTCTTGCAGATTCTGAAACCTTTCTTCCACTCCTTAAAGTTAATGCACTAACGTTCCCTTTAGGCACTACAAGAAAAAAGCTAATAGACAACGCTTTTAAAGCGTTGGCTTTTTGGCTGAAAAAGCGTTGTTAAAGGCACTGTTGTAAAAAGTCTGCTCAACGACAACGCTTTTAAAACGTTGTCATTTGTACCAAAGACAACGCTTTTGCAACGCTTTAAAAGCGTTGTCGTTTTATGCAGAGGCAACGTTTTGCAACGCTTTTAAAGCGTTATTGTTTTTTACAAAGACAACACTTTTTGCAACGCTTTAAAAGCGTTGTCGTTTTAAAAAAAATAAAAAAATTTATTTAAAAATTATTATTTTTATATTTACGAAACAATTATTTTTCTTTTACCATGTCTAGATTCGAATTTTACATATAATCAACTCAGTTAATGATTTCAATCTCATAAAAATAATAGAAATCTGACGTTGAAGTAATATTAATAATTAATTACATGAAAAGCTAGTAAATATCAAAATTTACACTAATTCTGTTTCAAAGTATATAGTGATATTCACATATAAAACAAAAGAGCACAAAAAATCTGTTTTGAACAGCTACAATCTGTTTACTGAATACTGAATACTTAATACTGAAGTAGCCAACAATCTGTTTACTCAAAATAGTACAGTAGTTACTGAATCCATACGCTTAGTGTTCAGAAATCAAACTGGCCTAGAATAAGAAATACCCAAGTGGAATAGCAACTCCAATAGGATCTTGGTCACACATTTCTTAACTCAACTGATGCAAGTTGTACTTGAGGGGGATGAACCTGGAGGAGTGGGTAGCACCAATACCCGGTCTTCCGTGCTTCACAGGCTTGTATGAGATGGAGAACTCAGCCAAGTAATGGCCAATCATCTCGGGCTGTAATGCCACGTAAATAAATCAATATACGATGAGAAATATGATGGTTTTTATTAAAGATATAGAATGCAGAAAAGTAAAATTAAAGAGATCCCTAGCAATATGCCACATGAATGTTATGTCAAAAAATAAAAAAGGTTACCTTGATTTCAACCTGGTTTAATGTTTTTCCATTGTAGACCCCAACGATGCTCCCAATCATCTCAGGAACTATTATCATGTTCCTAAGATGGGTCCTCACTGGCTCAGGCTTTTCACCTGGAGGTGCATCTCGCTTCTGGGTATAGTTAATACATAACAAATGATAAGAGGATTCTATTTTAACAGAATTGCCGTTGAAATTTTAACCGAAGAAGAATGACAATCCTTGGATTGGCTCAGTTATTTAGCACAAAAGATGAAATAATACCAGGACATTATAAAAAAATGGCTGGATGGTATATACATGAATGTCTTAACATTCACCAATCAAAGAATCGATCAACTTAGAGGCGATAAAAGATTCTTGGAAATTATATTAGTTTTTTTATTTCTGAACACTTATTACTACAATTTGAATCTAATAACATTGCAATGTTTCAGAAGCATCTAAACACCAGTAAATTTTGAGTAGATACTAATTTACTGGACTTTTCAATTTTCTTTTTCTCAGGTAATAAAATCAACTTTTTAAACACCAGCCACAAGTTGATCTTAACTGGAACAGTTTACGAAGTTATATTCCATAGTGAAAACATGCTTTACAAGCATCAAACTCATAATTCCTAATTCTGATATTGAACCCTTTTTTAAAAAAAAACAAAATTTAACTTGATTAACTTTTTCAATCCCTAGCTTAATCTCTTCACATGGAGCTGTAAATCCCTCTACATATTCTATTATTAATATTAACTTTCTTTTGTAAATGTCCACTCTCTTCTTAACTTCCTGTTTGCATGTCTATTCAAAGCAATTTCATATTCTTGCTTATATCAAAGTTACAAAATTATAAATGCAAATAGTTCTTACCTTAAAACTTTTGACTTATGTCATCTGTAACAAAAACTATCTAAAAAAGCCTCCATTTGTATCCATAAATAAGACTCAATATTTTATATAGTGAAACTAAACGCAGTAAGTAATCAAAATATGGGCACAAACATTGTTTGTTACCCTTTCAATAGGAATACGACTGTAAATATGTAAGACACATACACAATAGGAATGGATGAAAGACACATACACAATAGGAATACGACTGTAAATATGTGGAGCAAGCACCAAATTCATGAAAAGAAACTGAACACTAAAAGAACATATATATATATTTTTCTCTTTTGAGAAAGAAAGCAAGAAAGAAAGAGAGATCATACCTTAACATGCTTTACAAGAACGTGAATCTCACAACTCAAGATCCTGCTTTATCAAAACCAACACAAGATCACAGAAAGAGTGCCTAAGCTAAGGATTTACTACTTCAGTCAACAACTTAAAGAAGAGAGCTACAAGCAACAAGCTGAAGAATGTTAGTGGTGCAGTAATTGACATTTCTACTAACTAAAGGAAGCACGCTAGTCTTTCTTAATAGAAATCGATTTCTGCAAAATAGTTGTGATGCAGTCAAATGAAGTTAACCTGTATGCAATACATACACTCCAGACATGTTAGGAAATGAATTGGGGATAGTTATCATGTTGACAAGGTACTACTTTGGGGATCTCTCCTGGACCAGTCGATTCAAAGATACATCATTTCATTTGAATGAAAGCAGTATACTAAGTAGGATCATTTCAAAATCAAATACCACCAATATTTTGCAAGAGAAGTGTATAGTAACAACAAGAAACTTAAATATACTGCACTTCACCTACCTAATGCCAGCCACACTTGGATCTTGAACTCCCGAGTCAATACCACCAATATCTCCAGATGAATTCCGTAAGCCAGCAGTTGTCTTCATCATCATCTTCAGTATTGTGCTTCAGATTTTGGTCAGACCAATAGATGAAACCAATTTTGAGAATGTTAAAATTCGCAAGGTTTGACACAGGAGTAGAGTCTGGGCTTCGCACAACGATCATTAATTTATAACATATCCCTCCATCTAGGGCTCAGTATGGGAAAGAACCCTGACGGCGATTGAGGGAACCAGAGCCCGGGGGAAGGTGGCGGCTGCAGCCCGGGTGACGGCCCGGCCCCCAAAATTCCTGGTTGCGGCAACGGCGAGAGGGCAAAGTTGGGAGTCAACGGCGTAGGGTAGCGGAACCCCGGCGAAAGCAGGGGGTAAGGAGATCTGGGCGAGAGCAGATCCAAAAACGCGGTCAGAGAAGGGAAAGCGGACGGCGGAGTAAGGGGCGGAAGCGAGGCCGAATTATGGAGCCCTTCGGGGGAAGGGGGGGGGGGGGGGGGGGGGGGGGGGGGGGGGGAGGTGTCGGAGCTGAGGAGGGAGCTTTCGAGGTAGCGCATGTAGGCGGAGACGGGGGACTCCGCCCAGCTGGGGCCGGAGAGGAGTTTGCTGGAGAGGAGAGAGTTTGCTGGAGAGGAGTTTGCCGGAGAGGAGTTGGATGGAGAAGGCCGCGCGAGATGAGGAGTATTTGGGAGAAGGGTTCGGGACTTGAAAATGATTGGAAGATAGAAGTTGGGAGAAGGGTTTGGGTTTTCTATTCCTTACCTAGATCCAACGGTTTGTATTAATCAAGATTTAGATCCAACGATTTGTATTAATCAAGATTTAGATGAGATTTTAAACATAGACAACACTTTTTAAAAAGCGTTGTCGTAGACACTAAAAATCAGTCTAATAGACAACGCTTTTTACAAAGCGTTGTCTTTGACCCGTAAAAATCACTAATAGACAATGGTTTTTAGAAAAGCGTTGTCTATTAATAAGAAATAATGAAATAGACAACGCTTTTCACTAAAAGCGTTGTTAAAACAAAATAGACAACGCTTTTCATAAAAAGCGTTTAAGTGTTGTAGAATCCCAATTTTCTTGTAGTGAGGATTCGGAATTGTTTGAGATAGCAATTGACTCGATCCCTGAGCTTGAATCTGATTAATGCTAGAAGCCAATTGCCCAATCTGCCTTTCCTGATTTTGTTGCTGCTGAAGAATTTGCTGCATTAATTCCTCCAATCTAGTTTGCTGTGCATCAGAATTAGAAGCATTACTAGAACCTCCTTGAGTTAAACTCAACCTCGTTGGTGCTGGAAGTGCTTGCTGTGAAACATTCTGCCCTTGCTGAAAATTCTGATTTTGAGAGTGATAATGCTGATTCTGATTTTGAAACTGCTGATAGGGCTGAAATTGTTGCTGGAATTGATTTGCAGGGTGGTAATGGTGTTGGACATGCTGATTTTGCTGCTGAAAACCCTGCTGCGATTGTTGAATTACTGATTAGGTTGCTGGAATTGCTGATTTGAAGACGGTTGTTGATAGAATGAATTTCCATACTTCAAATTCGGATGATCTCTCCACCCCGGATTGTATGTGGATGAATAAGGATCATGTTTTTGTTGAAATTGAGCTCTAGAGAAAGCTGCCAAAGATTCATCCTGATGGAGATTTGGACAAAGTTCTGAAAGGTGATCTTGACTCGAACAAATGCTACAAACTATGCTTTGTTTACATGGAAATTGCATACTTGGCACAACAGAAGGTTGAGTAGCATTGTTCAAGGCTAATTGTTTCACCAAGGTTGTCAATTCCATCAATGAATTCCTTATCTCCTTTTGTTCATTAGAAATCATTTGAATTTCACCAACCCCTCTAGTAGTGAGGGCTCTACTTCCAAATTGCTGTGAATTTTCAGCCATGTTCGAAATTAGCTCCCGTGCTTGCTCTGGAGTCTTGTTTACTAAAGCTCCTCCAGCTGCTGCATCTATCATACTTCTGTCCATAGCTAATAAACCCTCATAGAAGTATTGGACTAATAACTGCTCACTTATTTGGCGTTGAGGACAACTTGAACATAGTTTCTTGAACCTCTCCCAATAATCATAAAGTGTCTCTCCCACCACTTGTTGAATCCCATAGATGCTTTTCCTAATAGTTGCAGTCCTCGAGGCCGGAAAGAATTTCTCCAAGAAAGCCTTCTTCATGTCAATCCAAGAAGTAATAAATCCCGGTGGCAAATAATACAACCAATCTTTTGCTACTCCCGTAAGTGAAAATGGAAAAGCCCTTAGCTTGATATCCTCTTTTGAAATTCCTTGTGGCTTCATAGTTGAACAAACCACATGGAATTCATGCAAATGTCTGTTTGGGTCCTCTCCAGATAATCCTTGATATTTGGGAAGCAAATGAATCAACCCTAATCTTAGCTCAAAATCACCAGCTAGAGTTGGATAAGTGATGCATGAATATTTGAAAGCTTCATCAAGGGCTGCAAGCTCCTTCATTGTCCTACTATGATCAGTCATGGGGGTATCTGAAGATGATAAAGAACTTCCTGAGTCCTCTGAAATTTTCTCCTAAATTCTCAAAGCTCTAAAGGTCCTTTCAATTTCCGGATCAATATCAAGTAACTTATCACATGAAGACCTGGTCATACCACCAAAAATCAATAATTAGAACAAAACTGGATAGACAATAAAATCAAGAAAGTGAAAACAAAGGAAAGACAAACTATGCACAATCTAACAACAAACAAACTCTACTAGTCTCCCCGGCAACGGCGCCAAAATTTGACAAGTTGGAATTGACTGTCACGTGTGAACTCCAAATTAATTAATCTTGAAAACCCTTAACTACTCTAGATTGTTGTAGTAAAAAGCCAAGGTCGAATATCTCAAGGAAACTAGTAGTAGAATGTTTGATCTTAGACTAGAATTATTATTATTATTTTTTGGTTTTCTCCTGATAAAATGGGGGTATTTAGTTTTGTTTCAAATCCTAATTTAAGAATTTAAATGCAGCTAATAATCTGATACTAAGTAATGATTAAATCCTAGCTTAAGAGAACTAACTTACTCTATGATTTAGAAACTAAAAGAGATACATCAGAATTTAAATTGCAGAATTGAATTTGTGAAGGAACTTGTCACAACTACAATTGCAGCGATGGAAAATGCAAAAACAAAATAAAGATACCCAACTAGAGAAACAAGAGAAACAGAATTTAATTGCAGAAATGACATCTAAAGGAACCAAACTAGAACTACTCGTTCAGATTTAAAGAAACAACAAATTCGATGACAAAATCTAAAGAAAACAAAGATGCAAAAACAATAAACTGCAGAATTCTCATGGTTAAAATCTGAAGAGAAGTGAAATAAAACAAAGCAATTCTCTAAAATTGTCAACTACTCAAAATTGAAACGATTCAAGTAATTCTTAACAAGCAAAAACAATTGCAATCAAACAACAACTACTCTTTAATGATAAAACGATAACATTCTTCTCTGAAACAAAGTTGGAAACTAATTACACTAAAGAAAATTCTGTTGAAATTGCTGTATCAACGAACAAAAATAGAAACTAACTAATCCAACATAAACTACTGAAATTACTGCATCTAAAACAAGGATTGTAAACTACTTTCATTAAAAGAAACATGCTGGAAATTCTACAGCAAAGAACAGGGATTAAAAACAAAATTCTGGAAAGAAATTGATCTGTGCTCCAACTATGCTACAACCGAGATCTAGATCTAGCTAAAAACAGTAATGAAATGCAAGATTAAAACTAAACCAATTCCAATCACAACCAATTCTTGAATCACAACTCTTGTCGTCACACAAGAGTCCTCACTTGAAACCTCAATTGCGAAATCCAGAAAAGCAGAAAAGAGAACGCAGCTGATCCGAGTTCAGATCTAAAACCCGCTGATCCTAGCCAAAGAAACCTCTCTGGAAGAACACAAGTTCAGATCTGTGTGAAATTGTCGAAATCTGGATCTGTGATTCAAATCTGTGAGCAGCTGTTGCTTGCTGATGGATCGATGATTGTGGCTGGAATCAAGTCGGTAAACACTAGAGAGACCTCTCTAACTCTTCCCGATGATGGCTGATGATCTCCTGCTGTCAACACCGTTTGAACAGGGGCAGAAATGAAGATTTGGATCGCAGCAAAGCTTGCCATCGAGACCTCTTTTGTAACCCTCCAGCTTCAGGAAATTAGGTCAGCAGCTCCCTTACTCTTCCTCCATGGATCTGGAATTCAGAATGTGATTGTTCACTGGAATCGGGGGCATGCGCACGCGCTCACGGAGAGGAAATCGCCGATGGCACGATGAACAGTAGGCACAACCCACTGTTCATCCGCGATTCTCTTGGGTTTTATACCAAGGTTTGAACCGGGATTTGCATTTGGTTTAGGGCTTAGTTTAGGAGGAAAATTAGGGATTTTATGAGAAGGTTTGACATGGGTTAGCTCAAGAGGAAAGCTCCATTTAATGGATCGGGCCCAATCCAAATTCTTGTAGTCCAATGAGCCTATTCCTTCAAAACAAATAAAGTACCATTATTAGATAAGATTCCACAAGAAATATATAGAAAATGCAACAAGGCTCTAAATAATTCTCAACTCATAAGATATAAGATAAAACAAGAATTAATCATATGAGAAGATGCAAAATGCTCAATTCAAGAGCCCAATTAGGCACAAAAAAATAATAGATATCAAAGTGGCAGAGTGGTGTCGCTCTGACCGACCGGCAGTCCAGTCAGTCAGACTTTACGCCTCCTTCGACTAGACTTGAGGGGGAGGCATGTGATCCGGTGGTAAGGACGGGGGACCCTCGCTGGCGGAAAGTCAACGACACGTGGAAGTCAAAGAGATTTAACCCTGAGACCTGACCGACCGGACTGAGAGGGTCGATCGACTACCCAACCAACTAGACTGAGATGGCCGACCGACCGGGAATCCCCCGTGGAATAAAAGACAACCCGACTAGGGGTCGGGTTTCCGATGTTCTAGGTAAAAAGGTTTCATGGCCAAGCGGGTTGTCCGTTCGGCCAGGGCACAAGGCAACAAAGACAGGCAGGAGCGATCTCATCCGAACATACAACCGAGACAGAAGTGATATGGAGACAGGAATAACATCATCCTCGAGACGTCTGCCGCCGACAGGCAGCATGGTTGGCGGCCGAGCCGTACACAGGATCATACGGTGGAAGCTTCCTCCGTCACATCCGGAATATGCTCGAACGATTGCGGAATGATGTCAGAGGTACTTTTCTGACAGGGGCTCGTTAAGGTATGTTTGGGGAAGTGTGCACGCATAGAGAAGTATGCCCGCGCCTCCCCGAGGTCCTATATAAGGACCCCTACACGTCGACGAAGGTATGCGCAATCTTCACTGTAGCCACAGTTACGCTGCCTCTCTCGTTTCTCGTTGCCTGACTTGAGCGTCGGAGGGTCGTCGCCGGGAAACCCCTCCCGGCTCGGCTTCTTTGAGGTTCGCTGGAGATCTACACCATCAGTCGGAGACAGCGGAGCGTGCCACGTCCCCAGCGTCCATCGACTCAGCGCTCGGACAAGATCACGGCACATTATTGCGTCATGGTGATACGATTTCCGAGAGATTTTGCGGAGATCACCCAGGCAACGGCTCCCTAATCCGATTAAGCAAGTTGTACATCTCAGACAGTCGTTCGTCCCTGCCGATCGGCTAGCCGAGAGCACCCCGTCGAAAGGAAAATCAAGTCCAGATAACCGAGCGCTGGCCGAGAGGCATAGTTGATCGAAAAACCCGGCAAGAGATTGTCTTTTCGCACCAGTTAGTCCAGTCAGTCGGACTTATAGCCTCCTTCGACTAGACTTAAGGGGGAGGGATGTGATCCGGTGATGACCTAGGGGGGCCTACCGCCGAGGAGGTTCAACATTCGGATGGTCGTCAAAGTCAAAGGGCGGTCGGCTAAGAGACTAGCCGGGACAAAGTCCCCATGGGTCGAGCGGCAGGAGGAGTTTGTGGCGGTGAGGCCAAGCCCGCAACCCAATCAGCCTAAAGAGTTCAAAGAAGGCGGGCCGAATCTAAGGAGGGTCGGGGAAAGAGATACTCATACCGATCGGAATAGAGATACCCGTCAAAGACCAAAGAGTGAGCCAGCCGGATAGACCAAAGGAAGTGACATCAGATTAACGGCTGACATTTAAGAAGGGAAATATATCTTAACATCCTTTTGGGAGTCAATGCCGCCAGTTGACGGCGCGAATGGACAGGAAATCGTACGTAAGAAGATTGCGATGCCTTGGCATAAATGCGTCCGCCCCGTTAAGGTAAGGTGTCAGGGATCCTTTCCCGATATTAGCTATTGAGGAAAGCTTAGGAAGTCGTGTCCGCTCGGGAAGTGTGTAGTCAACCCATCGAAGCTCTATATAAGAAGAGGAGTGGTCACCCGCGGAGGTACGCGCAGATACGTCTATGAGCACCACCATTCACTTCTTCATTTCTTTCATTTCTCTTCTTGCCGTTGTGTGACTTGAGCGTCGGAGGGTCGTCGTCAGGAACCCCTTCCCGGCTTGGCACTAACGACTTGTGATTGCAGGAGCGAGGTGTTTCTACCGCACACGGAGATCCACATCAGCGGTATTTCCCGACAGCCGTCCACTTAGCTTCAGGGCAGGATCAAACAAAATTAGAAATGTGTGTAAAGAATATTTCGCTATCTCAAAGGTATTATTCTTTATGATCTCCTTTTATATTGTTAATCATCTCAATGTTTACATGCATATAGTGATACAGATTGGGCAAACTCTCTTAAAGACAGACACTCTAATAGTAGATATGTAATATTTATGGAACGAAACATTATATATCTCATAGAATTAAAAAAAAACCTACAGTATCTCGTTTAAGCACTAAGGTTGAATATAAAACTATTGTCAATACAACATTTGAAATTAGTTGACTTCAATTATTACTTTCTGAACTTTATCTTAAGTCAAAGTTGTACTAAAAATTTGATGTGACAATATTGAAATTACATATCCTATAATAGATCCAATCTTTTATGTACATACAAGACATATAGTAATTGATTTTTATTTTATTCTACAGTGTGTTACAACACAATAATTATTTATCTTTTATATTTCTACAAAAATTAAATTATTAATATTTTTCTAAACCATTATTCATACGACGTTTCAACAACTAGTAAATTAACTCAATGGCAAAAATCTCTCATTGAGTTTGTGATGGATACATCAATTTCAAGAACATTAATTATTGCGCTACTGTTGCCCAATTACTTTTCCTTCTTCTAACACAGAATTCATAAGGCACCCACTTCATTGCAAGAGATTGATGAATTCTATCACAACGTCCACAGAATTTTGAGCGGCCAGTGAACTGAAAACAGCAGCTTCATTGGATTCAGAGGAGCCACCACCCGCGAGGTCCGACAGCGCTCTGAAGGCGATGAAAGGCACGCGTACCTGACGGCAAACGAGCGCGACGGCGGCGCTCTCCATGTCTATCGGAGTAACATTGAACTTATTCCTCAAGAACTGCCTGTATCCTGCATTGTCAACAAATGCGTTGGCACTGCAACCATTCTCCACCCTCAGCACTTTCGCCCTCCTCCTCAGGCATGTGCTGTTGATGCACTGCGGCAGCTTCAAGCCCTGTCGAGAATAAGTATATATTTCCAAGTCAAGAATTAGCTTGCAAGATCACGAAGTTTTCCGGCCTCATAATCATCATCACTATCACCTCTAGATTCCTGGAGAGTGCGTAGTAGTTCTTGTTGACAGAAACCCAGAAGGCATGCTGTCTGACTTCTGGAATTCCATCCACTGGAAAAATCTCTTCAGGTTGGTACCAAACGCTGTTAAGTAAGTTTCCTTCTTTGATCGCATCATAATCTGAAAAATTGAGATACCCAATTCTTCTTGTGTAGTCGCCAGTGGCCTCCAGGGCCAGTTCATCATTTGGACCATCTCCATTTCTCTGTCAAGGTTATGAAAACACCAAATTAGAAGCTTAATTCAATGGATGCATAAGGAACTTTCCTAGAAATCAGTAATTCTCATATATGATTGAATCATATGATCGAAGTCAAATATATTTAACTAGTCTATCTTTTTACGTGAAGCCATTAAATCACTTTGTTTGAATTGTTTATTGTATGTCATTTTCAGTGACTAGTCTTCATGCTTGACTTTGTCGACTCAGAGTTTTCAGATTCAAGCAATTTTTATTGATTTCTTGTTCGATATATCTCACCTGCCAATTCCAAAGGCCTGTGTGAGCCCATCGACGAGGAATTGTTACATCTCCTATTTGGAGATCAGGGTTTGCATTCCCAGCAATTCCAAAATGCACAACTCCTTTCACATCGAAGAGAGTCAGAAGCAACTGGGTGCTTAAACCAGCATTAAGCTGCAATTAGATTAAAAGAATGTAATTATACTCACAGTTAATTAGTATTGTATAATTAACTCTTCATTATTTCATTATAATTGGAAATTATACCATGCTCAAGCCTGTCATCACCACAATAACCTTCTCTTTTCCCACTGTTCCAAATCGAAATCTCCTTCCTTCCATTCACATGAAACAAAAACAATCAATTAATTAGGCTTCTCTACTGATGTTATCTGCTAAAACAAATATAAAAGGAGCAAACTTGAATCGACAATGTCAATTTAATACACAAACTCTATCAAAATTTGAAAAGGGAAACTTGAATGGATCATCTTCAATCATGTTCTCGGGGATGTAGCTGAATTAAGAGGAAAGCATGCACCTGCAAGATCCAAGAAAGGGAGACGTGGACTGTGGACAAAGTTGGAGGACTGGAGAAGAGGATTCAGCTCGAAGGAGTTTGGGACTACGAGCCCCAAGTATGGCCCTTCCTTGTTCACTCTTCTCACTGTTCTCCAAGCCTTCTTCGTTATACTCCCACCACTGGCTCTTTCACTCAATGAGCCCGCCATGGCTGCCAATACAAGCAGCACAAGGATCCTCCTCTTCTTCATCGATTCCATCCTCATCAACTCTCTTTCTTTCTGAGCCCGTGAGTAAGACGAAGATGCAAGGCTTGAATTGGACGTTAAATAAGACAAAGCAGAGAAAGTGGAGTAATTCTGACATTGTCCATCGTGTTTGAGAATAAGAAAAGTAGGGAAAGTGAACTTTCCAAGTTTTCTACTAGAATAATGACTGATTGGCACTAAGTTAATGGTTGATTTGGCAGCTAAGCAATGGCCAAATAATGACTGATTTCTAACCTAAAATAAAATTTTAATTTTTATATTCAATGCAGCGTGGATTTAATCTTTTTTTTGGATGGGTTTACATGTTATTTTGATAGATGATCTAATTAATATTAATTGTGAATTTGTGTTATTGATTATGAATTTATACGTGTAGAATTTGTTGAAGTTTATTTCTGCTCTATATAAATTTGATGTTAACTAGATTTTGTGCAAATCTTTTACTTTTCTTTCGTACTCTAGAAGATTGCATTACACAAAGATTAATCTAAAAATCCTCTTCGGTGCAACATTTGATTATTAGTTAACGATAAGTAAACAAGATAAGAAGAGTTTTTTAAGTAATTATCAAATCATAAAATGCTATTCGGTCAAATTTCTCCAACGATTCGTTTAGTATTTCGACGTTACAATCAATCAACTTTTGAAGTTCCTATCCAAAATTAAAAAAAAAAAAAAATCAACGTCACAATAATTTTTCTGTAATTTATGAAATGATGCAACTTAATTTTTGAATTGATAAATAAATATATATATATATATATATATATACTATTTTGATATCTATCAAAGACATATTTTCAAAATACATTTTTTTATCAAATCCTCCTAATAAATCTAACTTTTTCTATCATTTATCTTTTCTCTATCATTATTTTCTTTCTCTTTCTTTCTTCTTTGCTATGCATATAACTCCACACTTATTTTTCTCTCCTCTCTTCTCTTTCTTTCTTTTTTTTACATGCATGCATAACGTATAGATAATATTTTATAATATTTAGTTATATTTTATAACATTTAATATTTAGAAAAGTCGAAATAAATAATTGATAGTATATTTGAAATACTTATGACCCCAGAAGTTCACAGGAACTAAAATGAATGCAATTTAAGATCTCTAAGTCCATTAGTAACTGAAATCCACTAATGGACCTAGAGAACTCCAATTGCAACTATTTCAGTTCCTGTGAATTTCTGAGGTTGCAAGAAGTGCAAATATGTTATCTATTATTTATTTCAACTTCTCTAAGGTGTTAAAATATAATAAAGAAATATCGTCAAAAATCTCTACGTTGGGCCTAATATGTATCATATCAAGCCTATTGTGGGTCTGATATGAAATCTTATCAGGTCTAACACGAGCCTAATATGGAATGATATCAGGTCCACGTTGGGTCTGATATAATTCCAAATCAAGCTCAATATAAAGATTTTGTATGATTCTTCCTTACAAAATAAATAACGAATAGCACATTTGAATTTCTTTCAACCCCAGAAATCTACAGGAACTGATATGGGTACATTCTGAGATATTTAGATCCATCAATGGATTTTGGTTCCACTGATGGATCTAGAGAGCTCCAATTGTAATCATTTCAGTTCTTGTAGATTTCTGAAGTTGCAAAAAGTTTAAATATATTATCCATTGTTTATTTCAACTTCTCCAAATGTATTAAAATATAATAAGGAAGGATTGGCAAAAATCTCCACATTGAGCCTGATATAGAATCATATCTGGTCTAATGTGAACCTGATATCATTCCATATCATGCATACGTTTGACCTGATATGATTTCATATCATGCCCAACAACTTAATGAAACATGATATCTTATATCAATCATAGTCAATTATTCTATAAAAGTATGAACTCTGCACTATACACTTGAATGAATTCTCCTGTGTTACCATGCATTTACATTCACAGATGAATTGTTGATATTGTCAAAAGTAAAGTTTAGCCTTCATGACAATCGTATGACATTGGTAGACCATCAGCCACTTGTCTTCTTCACAATTTGAAAGGTCGGTTATAAAAAATTAAACTTAGAACTCATCAGCACTGAGCTGACCTCGCCAACAGTAAATTATTTTTTCGACGTGTGAATTATTCAGAGGTGGAGGTGAGGAACCTTGAAAGTTTAGGGGGTGTCGTGGACCTGATATCGAATTATATCAGGCCCAATATTAAACCCAACATAGACGTTTTGTCGATTCTTCTTTATTATAGTTTAATACCTCTGAGAAATCGAAAGAAATAATGGATAGTATATCTGAACTCCTTACAATCTAAGAAATTTACAGGAACTGCAATAGATGCAATCGGAGCTCTCTAGGTTCATTAGTAGATTTCAGTTAAAACTCATTGATTGACCTAGAGATCTCAGATTGCATCCACCCATTTTAGTTCCTGTGGATTTTTGGGATTACAAGGAGTTTAAATATACTATCTATTGTTTATTTTGGCTTCTCAAATGTGTTAAAATGTAATAATAGAGAATCAATAAAAATCTCTATGTTGGACTTGATATGATTTCATATCGAGCCAAATATAGAGATTTTTAGTGATTCTTCCTTATTATATTTTAACATCTTCAAGAAGTCAAAATATACAATGGATAGTATATTTAAATTCCTTACAACCTCAAAAATCTACGGGCACTAAAATAGGTATAATTGGAGTTCTCTAGGTCCATAGTTGATTTCGGTTAAAATTTATTGATGGACTTAGAGATATCTGATTGTACCTATTTCAATTTTTATGAATTTTAAGATTTTAAGGAATTTGGATATGTTATCTATTATTTATTTTAGTTTCTCTAAATATATTAAAATGAAAAAAAATAAAAGAAGTTATATGGTGGCAAAAGGCGAATATACTCGCCCCCAGCGCTCCCGCCAACCTGTTCCAAGGCTAACACGGAGGAGGTAAATCACAGGTGGCTACTAGCCTTTAGAATAGTGATTAGCACATAAGGGAGGCATTTATCTCGACTTTGTCGAGATTCGAACCCCAGACCTTATGGTGGCAACACCTTATGTGCTAGCCATTAGATCGTCCCGAGGGGATTTATGATGGTAATACCTTATATTGTGGCAAAAAAAAAAAAAAAAAAAAGGCGAAACGCTCGCCCCCAGCGCCCCCACCATACTCAACCCAAGGCCATCACGGGGGAGGTAAATCGTAGCATCCGAGCGGGCATGTGGTGGACAAGGTGTAATACGAGGATAGGGGATTTATTCCCCAGCTGCCCCGAGGATCGACCCTGCCGCCTCATTGTGGCAAGTTCCGCCACATACCAACCCGGATGACCCACAGGGTCAAAAAATATATATATACTATTTTGATATTTATCAAAGGACACATCTTTAAAGTACATTTTTTTATCATATCCTCCTAATAAATCTAACTTTTTCTATTATTTTTTATGGTAATACCTTATATTGTGGTAATTCCAAAATGCACAACTCCTTTCACATCGAAGAGAGTTAGAAGCAACTGGGTGCTTCAACCAGCATTAAGCTGCAATTAGATTAAAAGAATGTAATTATATTCACAGTTAATTAGTCTATATTGTATAATTAACTCTTAACCATTTTGATAATATATCAAAATATATTATTCCATAATCAAAATGAATTCCTATTGTTCCAACAAACAAAGTAAATAATACCAAAACAAACAGAGGGAATAGCATAGTATTGTCCGATTCGTGAGGATACATAGAAGTATAATTTCATTATAATTGAAAATTACTCTTGGATTCAGATGTTAATTAATTGAGTTGTCAGAAGCTCATTTAATTAACGGACATATGATATCTTAAACATAGGGAGATTAGCGCACTCATGATATGAAGGAGCCCATATTGTAATATGGGATTTGTGTGGTAGTTCAATAATAACCCTTTAGTGGTATGGGTTATTATTGATGGACTTGGGTTGGGTGTTCGGGTCGAACACAAGAAGCCCAAGCCCATCAGGAGGCCTAAACAAATTCCTTCTCTAGGTCCCTGTTGTAGCCTCTATATAAAGCCTCGCATCCACCCATCCATAACTTGATTTGGTTTAACTTAGTTTGGTTTAACTTGGTTTGGCTTAACTTGATTTGGTTTTACTTGGTTTGGCTTAACTTGGTTTGATTTAACTTGGTTTGGTTTAACTTGATTATAGAAAGGGAGATTTTTTTCTAAACAGAATTCTGTTATTTTTCTTTCTTTGTAATCGACGGCAAAGGTTATAAAAGGAGTAGGTGGTGCCCCCTAAAACCTAATTTCCACAATTCTCTTCTCTCCCTTGTCTAGGGCTGGCACCCCTCCTTGGTGGTCGGTGCCCCACATCTCCACCTAGGGCCGACCACATCTCTTCCTTGTGGTCGGCGCCCCTCCTCCTCCACAACAAGGGCCAGCGCCCCTCCTCCTCTATAACTAGGGTTGGCGCCCCCCTCCTATTCCTTGGTGGCCGACGGCTTGAAGAAGAGTAAGAAGTGGAGAAGAGGAAGAAGAGGAGAAGGAAGAAGAGCAGAAAGGTGCCCCATCCTAGAGCCTCCTTTTGTGGCCGGCGGTTTGGAAATCGAGAAGAGAAGGAGGGTGATTTTGTCTTGGTAGATCGTCGCTCACACGACGTCCAAGAAGAGGAGAGGAATACGACAGAAGATCAAGAGGTCTTTAGCTACAAAGAAAAGGTACAACTAGTTCTTTAATTCCGCTGCGTAATTAGTTCGGTTTTCTTTGTATCGATTTTGAATATCAACACAAGAGGTCAGCGATCTTGTACTTCGATCAAGGTGTGCTTTGATCATTCAAGAACTTGCTTGATTAAACACATGTTAAATCAAACATGCGGGTTGCTAGGAAAAATTCTGTTCTTGTACAACTTTTTTTGAACAGGGAAATTTTAACAGAACGGAATTCTAGCGCCTTCAGTACTAACGTATTTTGCAGGAAGTGAATTGGAGTGTTTGCCTCAAGTAACCTAATGAAGACCCTCTTGCAGCAAGGCGCGAGGGTTCCCTCATAGAGCTTGAGGGTGCCCTGGATGCTGAGCAAAGGGCGCCCTCATGGAGTTTGAGGGCGCCCTGGACACTGGCACGAGGGCGGATAGATTATGACCGGGTCGAAGCTCATCCACGCTGCGGATTCAGTGCGGATGAGGGTGCCCTCCATGCTATTGAGGGCGCCCTCCATAGTCTATAAAAGACAGTCTCGAGCAGCAGTAAGGAACAACAACAAAAACGTGATCCATCTTCTGTGCACTGCTCAATGAACCACCCGATAAAGCTGTAGCAAGACACCGACAACCTGAAACCTCGAATTTCCTAATCTTAAAGTTGTTGGTATATTTTCTTACTGTACTTAATTGATGTACTCTAAAATTATACCCTTGCGAACTTATAGTAATTTTCCAAAGTAAACGCTCAACAAGCGTGGACTTTGGAGTAGGAGTCGCCTTAGGCTCCGAACCAAGTAAAAAATCCTTGGTGTTTGCGTTTGCATTGTTTACTTTTCCGCTGCGTTTACTCAAAAGTTTTTCGAAATGAAAGTGAAAGTCACGAGTGCTATTCACCCCCTCTAACACTTTCGATCCAACAATTGGTATCAGAATGGGGTCGCTTCGAATTGGTGCAACCACCATTCAAGCAATATTTTCGTGGTAATTTTCTGATGTTTTAGAGTCGATCAGAATCGGTATAATTACCGCCTTCTGATCCATTTTTTTCGCAATTGAAGTTTTTGCTCGAAGCTGGTGCAACACCACTCGAGTTCGTGTTCTATTTTTCTTTATCCCACACTACTAATCCAAGACCAAATCTTGGAACAAGTTTTTGTTTTTTCTTGTGTGCGAGATCTCCCTTTGCTATAATGGCCCATCAAGAAGGCTACATCACAGCCCACCCTCCGCTCTTCACCGGTGAGGACTTCGGCTACTGGAAGGACCGAATGGAGTCATACCTCTAAACTCAGTTCGAGATGTGGATGATCATCAAGACTGGGATCGCACTTCCACTCGACGGCTCAAGAAACCTGATAGCATGCGAGAATTGGGACGCAAGAATAATTAAGAAGGTCGACACCAACGCGAAAGCCACCTGCACCCTCCAATGTGGACTGACAAAGGAGGAGCTGAACCAAGTCGGCCCATTCTCAAGCGCAAAAGAGGTATGGGGAAAACTGATCGAGCTGCACGAGTGCACGTCTGACACAAAGGTAAGTAAGCGTGACCTACTCTTTAATAAATTATATAACATCAAAATGTAGGAAGATGAAACAGCAAGCCAGCTTCATGCGATAATTCAAGACCTCCTGAACGAACTCCACGCGATCGGACAGAAAGTGGAGAACCGCGACATCATAAGGTACACACTTAATGTCTTTCCGAGGAACACCTTGTGGGCATCCATGGTTGATGCTTACAAAATTTCTAAGGATATGTCTTTAATTAAACTAGATGAGTTATTTTCCAAATTTGAATTACAAGAACAGACTAATTTATGTCCGGTCGAGAAAGGTGTTGCATTGTTTGCAACTACAAGCAAGACAAAGGAGGTAAGAAAGAAGCTTCAGATCGAACTAGAGTCCGAAGAAGAATCGGACTCAGATAACGACAACGATGAAATAGAAGCCGAACTCGTCAACCTAGTACACAAGCTCTATAGAAAGAAGAAGGGGTTCACAAAGAAAGATATCAAGAAAGTGGTTCAGTCCAAAAAGGTACAGACAAGTCCAAAGGTAAAGTTCAAAGTAACCTGCTACGGGTGCAATCAAAAGGGGCACGTCAAGGCCAATTGTCTGAACCTAAAAGAAGCAAAGAAGCAGAGGAAGAAGAAAGCACTACAAGCCACATGGAACGACTCTTCTTCAGAAGATTCCGACGAAGAGCTTGAGAAGACGAGTTTCCTTGCATTGACGACCCAAGAACACATCGACGAATTGGAGACCGAGAGCGAATTGGAAGCTGAGTCCGAGCGAAGCCACGGATCCATATCCATTTTCGAAGGGCCTAAATCCACTGTAAGTGCTTGTCAAATAATTAAATTATATAGTTTAGTTAATTATTTATTGCGTAAGTTAGCTAAATCGAATGTCCGGGTCAAGTCACTTCAAAAGGAAGTAACATTCCTTAAAGAAGTGACTAACCCTAGCTCCTTGACTGATCTTGATCAGACTGGAACCTCAACTCAAGTCCAAAAGCTTGAGGAAGAGAATTCTAGCCTAAAAATCAAGTTAAGGAACTAAAGGACATGTTGGAATGATTCACTCTGGGTTCCAAGAATCTTGATCTGATTCTTGGAAAATAGCGAGCCGTTTACAACAGATCCGAACTTGGATTTAAAACTAAGCACAAATACAAGTCTTATTTATCTCTTGTTAACAAAAAAAATAGCAAATTAGTTCAAGCATGGGTCCCCAAGTCGAACTTGGTTAAACAAGTTGGACTTGGACAATATTGGGTCCCTAAGGATCAAATCCATTACCTTGATAGACCATATCGAGGCTATGATCTTGGGGGAGCCAATAGGAAGATCATTTTTGGAATTGTTTGATGATTGCTTTTACTGCTTTTATTATACATGCTTAGATTAGGTTAAATAAGGACCTAGGTGTGATTTACACTTGACTAGTTAGACCTAGGAGTTACTATAAGAAAATTAAATATCTAATTTCATTGAAAGATTTGTCTAGAAATGGTGGATGATTTCATAACTAAGAAGGCCTAGTGCCTCGTCATAGCCTGGAAGCCAATCATTGAAATAATTATGTAATTGACTAACTGTAAAACTTGAGTCTAACACAAATGTAAATCAATTCTTAGATGATAATTTAAATTGAAGATTAAGTAAACCATCTCACAAATCTACTAAGGCTCTCTGATTGAAAATCTAGAAAAGAGTAAGATAGACCTAGGCTTAAAGTAGTTCCAAATTAATTCAATTAAATTAACTTAATTAATTTCAAAAAAAATTCAAAATGTTTAAATCATAATTAAATTAGATTTTTTATTAAATTTTAAAAATCATAATTAATTTCAAAAAGTTAATTATTATTAAGTTTCAAATCATAATTAATTTCAAACGGCTAATTAATTTCAAAAGTAAATTATAATTATTTTTTAAAAAAATCAAAATTCAAAATCATTATTTATAAAATTAAAGTTTTTAAATCATAATAAAATTTTAAATTATTATATATTGTTCAAATCTTAATGATAATTAATTTTCAAATCATATTTAGGTTTTCAAAATATCAATGATAGTTAATAGGTAAGATTATCATTTCAAACTTAATTAATATATTTTTAAATTCTTCAAAAAATTTAAATGTTTACTCATATTTTAAATTCAAACACATTGAAAATTCAAACTTAGATTTTAAATCTCAATATTCCTAAAATTGAAATAAAGTTAACTCTGTCTCGCACACACTTATAAGCTAAACATGCTTGATAACCTAGAATGGGTGAGATAGAAAATTAGAAAAATAAATAATAACTTTTATGTTTACATGCTTAGACTCTTGGATCCTAAAAATTTATTTTGGCATTAATTAAGGGGCAGTGCAAATAAATTTAAAACATTACTGTTTATCTTTATTTTATTAAAATATTATTTTTCAAAGTTAAACTTTTCAAAAAAGTTCAAAATATTTCTAAAAAGGAAGTTCAATTTTTGGTGAAAAATAAATTATTTTTGAAACTAAGTACTTGATAAAATATTTTAAGTTTTTAAAAAAATCATTTACTTAGCTAAGTATTTTTTAAGAAAATATTTTTTAAAAAGCTGAAGTTTTTATTACAATATTCCTAAAAGTAAAGTATTTTTTCAAAATCCTTTTAAGTAGAGTGCTTTTAACTAAACCTTTTTTAAAACCTCTATAAAACTAAGTATTAAAACTAAATTCTTATCAATTTCTTTTGAAAGCTAACTACATGACAAAGCTAAAATTTAGCTAATTTATTTTTGAAAAAATCTAAGTATTTTTAAAACACTTCTAAAATTAACTAAATGTGTTTCAAAGCATTTATTTTCAAAGCTAAAAAGCTAAGTATTCTCAAAATATTTCTAATTTAGCTAAAGTGTTTTTCAAAATAGTCATTTTCAAAACTAAATTTAGCTAAGTATTTTTCAAAGTAATTATTTTCAAAACTAAGCTTAGCTAAGTTTTTTTTTGTGCTAACCTTCAGGGGGAGCCTAAAAGTTAAACGGAGTATATTTTTACATATTAAACAAACTTTCTCTCTACTTAATATTATTTTTATTTATGTCAAAGGGGGAGAGAAAAGTCAAAGTTAAGAATTCAAACGAATTTAAACATAATCTTTGTGAAAGGGGGAGCATAATGGGTTTTTTTCTAAATTATAGTGTGTATGCTCCTTTATTTATTGTTATGTTTTACTTAACTTTGAACAGTATTGTCATAATCAAAAAGGGAAAGATTTTTGGTGTGGAAAGCATCCGACAGTCGAACATGTGTTTTGATTATGTCAAAGGGTCCAAAGTTAAGTTATTTTGTTATCTAACAAGTTAAATGAGATTGCAAGAAATTCCTAAGTGTACTTAGGCAAAAGTCCTAGCTGCGGTTAGCCAAGTGGAAACCCCTAGGAGGTGATAACCCTGGGTCCTAGGGGGTGGTAACCCTAGGTGCGGAAAAGTTCTAGCTACGCAAAGGAAATCCCCTAGCGGGCGGTAACCCTAGGTCCTAGGGAATGGTAACCCTAGGCGGAAAATCTTGGCGGGTCGAGGGCTTCGGGCAAAAGTCCTAGAGTCGAGAACTCTAGGTAAAAAGTCCTGGTGTCATGAATCAGGTGAAAGACTAGGCAGGTCGTGGAGCGGACGTCCAGCGAAAAGTCCTAGAGCCTCGGGCGCTGAGCAAAAGTTCAGTTGGTCTGGAGGATCAACTGGCAACAGGTAAACTCTCCTGAGTGGAATAGGTGAGGACGCGTTTCTCGATGAGGGAACAGTAGGCATCGGTTCAACATAGGATTTTTTATCGGAAATCCGAAGTCACGGACAGTCCGATGACTGTCAAATTATATGTCTTAACTCTATTTTACAGGGTATGTTGTACTAACATATTTTGCAGGAAGTGAATTGGAACATTTGCCTCAAGTAACCTGGAGAAGACCCTTTCGCAGTAAGGCGCGAGGGCACCCTCATGGAGCTTGAGGGCACCTTGGATGCTAAGCTGAGGGCGCCCTCATGGAGCTTGAGAGCGCCTTGAGCACTATCTCGAGGTCACCCTCATGGAGGTTGAGGGCGCCCTCAGATGGATAGACTGCGACCGGGTCGGAGCTCATCCACGCTGCGGATTTGGTGCGGATGAAAGCACCCTCCATAGGCTATAAAAGGCAGGCTTGAGCAGCAGCAAGGAACAACAATGAAAACGTGATCCATCTTCCGTGCACTGCTCAAAGAACCGCCCGATAAAGCTGTAGCAAGACACCGACAACCTAAAGCCTCGAATTTCCTAATCTTAAAGTTGTTGGTATATTTTCTTACCGTACTTAATTGTTGTACTCTAAAATTGTACTCTTGCGAACTTATAGTGATTGCCCAAAGTAAACGCTCAACGAGCATGAGCGTTGGAGTATGAGTCACCACAGGCTCTGAACCAAGTATAAAATCCTTGGTGTTTGCGTTTGCATTGTTTACTTTTTCGCTACGTTTACTTGAAACTTTTTTGAAACGAAAGTGAAAGCCACGAGCGCTATTCACCCTCCCCCCCCTCCCCCCTCCTCTAGTACTTTCGATCCAACAGAATGTATATGCAATGTGTAAATCCAAAATTCGGTTCATTAACATTGATAGGCTGTTGATGATGGATGAACTTTAAGTTGGATAGTCCCTATAGGATGAGCTTGGTATATAATGAAAGATACTTATGAATTAGGGTACTTTCAACAACCTCTTCTCTTCCTCATCAAGTGAGAACTAAAGATTGTCACTGCCCACTCCTGTAGAAGACCATTCCGCATTAGCATGAACTCCAGCGACAAGTAAGAAGGCACTATCCTTTTGTTGGTTGCTACTCGGAAAACCTAGAGGTTCCACTGTACAAAAATTTTGTACAAAGGTCTGAACCTTTTCCTAGCTACCATGTGTTCTTTTAAATTAAATTTTGGATCGCCTGCGGAACTTAACACGTTTGATCCAAAACTTAATCTATTCGTTCTTTTAGGTTTTGATTTGGGTCTCCTGCGGAACTTAACACGTTCGACCCACATCACCTTAAGTTATTAATTTCATTAAATATTAATTTCCATAATTGGTTCCCAGTACTGACGTGGCGAGGCACATGGTCTTCTTGGATATGGGAGCAACCACCACCGACTAGACAAAACCTTTTATAGAAAGCTAATATTTAATTTCCTAAAATAACTTTAGGTTAACCGAAAAGAACAATCAAATCACAAGGAAAAATAAAACAAAAGAACACAACATCGAAAAACATATTCGAAATACTAGAATCATAAGCCTCTTGTATTTGGTATTATTTCCATAAATAACTAGCATGATGCGGAAAGGAAAAATTACTAGTTATACCTTCTAGAAAGACCTCTTGATCTTCTACCGTATTCCTCTTCTAACCTCGAACGTTGTGTGGGCAACGATCTTCCGAGATGAGAAACCACCAACCACCTTCTTCTCCTCCTAGCTAGGTTCGGCCACAAAGAAGTTTTACCAAGGATGAAGAACAAAACACCAACCAAGCTCCAAGATACGCAAGCTTTCTCTCCTCCTTCTTCTTCTCCAAGTAGTATCCGGCCGCCGCAAGAGCTCCAAGGGGAGAGAGAGGTTCGGCCACCACAAGAGGAAGATAGGGAGAGGATGATGATGATGGCCGGCCACTCCAAGGAACAAAAGAGGGAGAGAAATAATAGAGGTTGTATCTCATGAATGCACCCTCACCCCTTCTTTTATATTCCTTGGCCTAAGCAAATTAGGAAATTTAATTACAATAAAATTTCCTTAATTTCCTTGACATGATTTAATTGAGAAAAATAAAATAAAATTTCCCAATTTAATCTATATTGGCCGGCCACATCAAGGGGAAACAATTTAGACAAGTTTTAATCAACAAATTAAAACTTCCTAATTTATTTCCGAAAATTTTAAAAAATAAAATTTCTCTTCAAAAATCTCTTCATGGTTGATAAAAAGAAATTTATATAATTTTAATTTTACAACATGTGAATAATTTTTAAAGAGAAAATAAAATATCTCACCAATCTACAAATAAGGAAAGAGATCTCTTTCTTTAATCTTTTGTAGATCTTTTACAAGAGAGATATTTTAATTTTAATTCTCTTTAAAAAATTATATCTTCCACATAATAAAAAATTAAAATTAAAATCCTTTTTTAATTTAATATGGCCGGCCCCTCTAGCTTGGGTTCAAGCTAGGGCCGGCCACCCCAATTTATACCTAGGTCGGCCCTAGCTTGGTTCCCAAGCTAGCTTGGCCGGCCCTCTTTAGGTGGGTATAGGTGGGTATAGTACTCTATAAATAAGAGGCTACGATAGGGACCGAGAGGAGGAATTGGTTTTGGTCTCCCGATAAAATTAAGCATCCCGTGTTCGCCCCGAACACACAACTTAATTTTATCAATAATAATTCATTCCACTAGAGAACTATTATTGAACTACCGCACCAATCCCAAATTACATTTTTGGGCTCCTTCTTATTATGAGTGTGTTAGTCTCCCTGTGTTTAAGATATCGAATGTCCACTAATTAAGTGAGTTACTGACAACTCATTTAATTAATATCTTAGTCCAAGAGTAGTACCACTCAACCTTATCATCATGTCGGACTAGGTCCACCTGCAGGGTTTAACATGACAATCCTTATGAGCTCCTCTTGAGGACATTATCAACCTAGTATCTCTAGGACACAGTTTCCTTCTATAATCAACAACACACACTATAAGTGATACCATTTCCCAACTTATCGGGCTTATTGATTCATCGAACTAAATCTCACCCATTGATAAATTAAAGAAATAAATATCAAATATATGTACTTGTTATTATATTAGGATTAAGAGCACACACTTCCATAATAACTGAGGTCTTTGTTTCTTTATAAAGTCAGTATAAAAGAAACGACCTCAAATGGTCCTACTCAATACACTCTAAGTGTACTAGTGTAATTATACAGTCAAGATAAACTGATACCTAATTACACTACAACCTTCTAATGGTTTGTTCCTTTCCATTTTGTTCGTGAGCTACTGTTTATAATTTATAAGGTACTGATAACATCATCTTCTGCATGTGGCACCACATACTATGTTATCTACAGTATAAATTAATTGAACAACTATAACTAAATGTAGACAATTTGACCAAATGTGATTCTTTATTCATAATGAATGTTTACAAAGCTTAGGCTTTCAGTATACACTCCAACAATCTCCCACTTATACTAATGACTAAGCTGCCATATCTTCTACCATACATCTGATTCTCATTCCCTCCACATGCCGATCGAAAGCTTTCGCCGGAAGGGCCTTAGTGAAAGGATTTGCCAGGTTTTCCGCTGATGCAATCTTGTCGATGACAACTTCTCCTCGCTTCACGATATCTCGTATCAGGTGGTACTTGTTCTCTATATGTTTACTAGCCTTATGAGCTCGTGGTTCCTTCGAGTTTGCAACTGCACCGCTATTATCACAATAAATTGTGATGATTTTGGGCAAACCAGGAATCACATCTAAGTCTATTAGAAAGTTCCTGAGCCATACTGCTTCTTTAGCCTCGAGGTGCTACATACTCACTTCCATAGTTGAGTCTCAAACGATTCGCTAACACTCCTCCATGAAATGACTCCACCTCCTAAAGTAAACACATAGCCCGATGTAGACTTCGTTGTCCCTATCCGATTGGAAATCAGAATCTAACCACAGGGAGCAAATCGTCCGCTTGGTAAACTAGCATATAATCTCTAGTCCTTCTCGGTACTTTAATATATGTTTTATCGTAGTCCAATGTCCTTGTCAGGTTACTCGATATTCACGCCATGCCCACCAGAAACAAATATCAGGTCTCGTACATAGCATTGCATACATAAGGCTTTCTACAGCCGAGGCATAAGGAACTGCTTTCATGTCTTCTATCTCCTTTGATGTCTTAGGAGACATCTCTTTAGATAGAGTTATTCCATGCCTAAAAGGTAAAAAACCTTTCTTGGAATCCTGCATGCTAAAACGAGCAAGGATTGTATCTATATATGAAGCTTGGGACAGACACAACATTCTTTTCTTGCGATCCCTTATCACTTTGATCCCAAGAATGTGTGCACACTCTCCTAAGTCCTTCATATCAAATTGTTTGGACAATCATACCCTTACGTCTGATAATACCTTGACATTGTTGCCAATTAACAAAATATCATCTACGTATAGTACAAGAAATACCACCACGTTTCCGTTACACTTCTTATATACACAAGACTCATCCGGACTTTGAATAAATCCATATGACTGGATTACTTCATTAACACAGATGTTCCAAGATCTTGCTTTAGTCCATAAATGGACCGATTGAGCTTGCATACTAGATGCTCTTTTCCTTTTTCAATGAACCCTTCTGGTTGCTTCATATGGATGTTCTCTTCAAGACTTCCATTAAGGAAAGCTGTCTTGACATCCATTTGCCAAATCTCATAATCCATATGAGCAGCAATGGATAAGAGTATCCGGATAGACTTAAGCATGGCTACCGGTGAAAAGGTCTCCTCATAGTCGATCCCTCTTTCTAAGTACCCAACAAGCCTAGCTTTGAAGGTTTCTACCTTCCCGTCTGTCCCTCTTTTCCTTTTGTAGATCCACTTGCATCCAACGGCTTTTACACCATCAGGTGGTTCTACAAGCTCCCAGACCTTATTAGAGTACATAGACTCTATTTCAGAATTCATCGCCTTATGCCAAGATGCTGCATCTATATCTTAGAGTGCTTCGTCATATGTCCGGGGATCAAGTCCGAAGACTCTCCCAAAAACATGAATCTCTCAAGCTGCCTCACAACCCTCCCACTACGACGAGGCACTGCCTGTGGTTGTGTATCATGTGTGACACGTGTTGCAGTCTCTTGTGGTACTTCATCTTGTACTGTTGGTACTAAAGTAGACGTGTCCTCTCTTAGTTCAACTTTACTACTGGGCTTGTGATCCATTATATAATCTTCTTCTAAAAACTGAGCATTGGTGCTAACAATGACCTTCTGGTCTTTAGGACTATAAAATAAACCACCTTTCGTTCCTTTGGGATATCCTACAAACACACGAACTTCTGTACGGGATTCTAACTTATCAGCATCTGGTTTCAGCACATGTGCTGGACTACCCCAAATCCGAATATGTCTTAGACTAGGTTTTCGCCCATTCCACAATTCTATGGGAGTAGAAGAAACTGATTTAGAAGGTACTAAGTTCAGAACATACACTGCTGTTTCCAGAGCATATCCCCAAAACGAATTTGGTAATTCTGAATAACTCATCATCGATCTAACCATCTCCATAAGAGTCCTATTCCTTCGTTCTGCCACACCATTCTGTTAGGGTGTACCAGGTGCGGACAGTTGGGATTGAATCCCGGCCTCTGATAAGTAATTCCTAAACTCTCCTAAGAGGTATTCGCCACCACGATCTGACCGTAGTGTCTTGATACTTTTACCTAATCGTTTCTCCACATCAGCCTTGTATTCTTTGAACTTATCAAAGCACTCAGACTTGCGGTGCATTAGGTAAATATATCCGTATCTTGAATAATCATCTATAAAAGAGACAAAATATTCAAAACCACCTCTTGCCTGGACAGACATAGGACCACACAAATCAGAATGAACAAATTCCAACACTTCTTTGGCTCTATACCCCTTGGCCTTGAATGGTCTCTTGGTCATTTTACCTTCCAAGCAAGATTCACAAGTTGGAAAATTTTCCAACTCTAATGAACCCAAAAGTCCATCGACTATAAGCCTTTGAATCCTACTTAAGTTAATATGACCAAGCCTTAGATGCCAAAGATATGCTTGGTTCATTTCCGAAGGTTCTTTTCTTTTATTTGAGTTAGAAGATGAGTTATAAATTTCCATGTTTTGCTTTGTGGAAGAAATTGTATTTAAAGTATACAAATTGCCAACTAATGTACCAGAACAGATAATCACTTTATTTCTCTTAATAACTACATCGTTACTAAAAGAAACCGAATATCCATCTAAAAATGGTTTAGAAACTGAAATTAAATTCTTTCTAAAACTGGGTACATAAAGACAATTTCTTAAAACCAAATTCCTATTTCTACTAAAAGATAAGTAGACGTCTCCCACTGCAACAGCTGCCACCTTAGTAGCATTGCCCATGTAGACGGTAATTTCTCCTTCAGATAGTCGTCGGGTTTCCTGGAACCCCTACAAGGAATTGCAGACATGATCAGTGGCTCCCGTATCTACACACCAGGTGCTGGTAGATAACACCGCTAAACATGTTTCAACAACTAGAGCATGAGATATACCTTTGTTTTGGTTCCTACGAGGACAGTCCGCCTTCATGTCTGCTTTTAGATGAAGCACTTGCCCTTCTTCTTCACTCCAACTTTAAATCCCATCTCTGAGATTTATTCACTTTATTTGCTGAACCGACTTGTTTCTTCTTCTTCTTCCTCTCGGTTTAGAAGTAGAACCATTTTCGATAGTGAATTTGAGCATTGTGACGAAATAATCCTTCAGCCGCTCAAAAGTTCCGCTAATGAATAAATCCTCTTATTCATATTATAGTTCAGCGACATCGCCAAAACTTCTTGGCGCTGTGAGGATCATATCGATCTGGGTTTCCCCATGAATTTCTCCTCCAAGGATCCGTATCTCGTTCGGATAAGCCATCATCTTTAGGATATGATCCTCATAGGAGTACCCTCTTGCATGGTGGTCGTCATTATCTTTCTCATGGCTTCTTGCCTAGAAGCTCTATCCCGATGACCAAAGAGTTCTTTGAGATTGTTCATAATATCATAAGTCGGTAAATCTTGATGTCGATGTTGCAATACATTTGACATTGAAGCCAAAATGTAACACCGCCATCTCTCATCCGCTTTTACCCATTTCCTATGATATTCAATCTCCTCTTGGGTTGATTCACCAATGGGTGCTTCAGGGCAAGCCTCAGACAGTACAAATTTATAAGTAAGAACAATGTCCGTGTTTCTTTTCCAATCTATGTAATTTGGTCCAATAAGTCTATTGTTGAAGTATGATGGACAGTGGGTTGAAAGTCATCCTAAGAATCACAAATAACTTTTGGTCAGAACTCTAAATTTAGAATAATATTGATTCCTCAAACAATACTATTTTAAATTAACCAACACCTCAAAACACCGTGAATTTTGTATGCCACGTTAGTGTGGACGTATACAAATTCAACATTTGTAAAAGGAGGGTTTTAACCCATTAATTTTATTATATTGTCAACCTAACGTTTTGACAAATAAAATTAATAGTTGGTGTCTTTTGGTCACACAAATAATAGCAGTGACTCCGATGGGGAGGATACTATTAGATGTGTCTAAGTGTATACCATTACTTGACACAAAGTTCATTAATAAGATTATGCCCCTTCCGTTGGGGAAGATCACACGCTCTTAATTAACTTCCTATAGTCATCCAAAAATGGAAGTCTGTTCTAGTGATCCACAAACAAGCTCACCCGTTATGGAGGAAGGCACTCAGAGCCAACCCGCAAGCTTGTTTGCATCACTTACAAACCAGTAATGGAGACCATGGGATTTACTTAAAAATCCCTCTCCCACTTAGTTATTTATAAATGAGGAATTTTAACTATGCTAGCCTACTAAACATGTAAACTAACATACACACACAGCACAATATAAAAGCAATAAATAGAAAATCTAATTTTTCAACTATTATGACTTTTATCTCTAGTTGTCCTCCGTGTGTTGTCATCCCAAGCTGCTGCCATATTTGGCCACCGCCACCGGGTCTAGCTGTCGCATTCATCTTGCTCCTAGTTCCGCTGCGCCTCTGGTCCTTAGAAGGTTCCACGCTTTGCAAGATTCGATCCGCGACATAAATAGAATTTTACATTTTTGATCCTATATTCCATAAAAGGAATATACATGTATCTAGATCAAAAATAAAATCCTAATAAAACTAAATACAGCTCCTGCTGTATTTTTAATACAATCATGCACACACATATAAATGCCCTTGACATGTCCAAGGGTCCAATCACACACATAATAACTAAAAGCCATAATAGTTGGATCCTGCATCCACAAAGTTAGCACATCCTACTATTATCCTGCCTAAATTATGTATGACATGTGCATAATTAAACTAATACCAAATACACAGAGGCAAAACCCTAGCTTTGATACCAATTGTTGGTTGCTACTCGCTCATGAAGGCACCCTAACCCCTTCTTTTATATTCCTTGGCCTAAGCAAATTAGGAAATTTAATTACAATAAAATTTCCTTAATTTCCTTGACAAAATTTAATTGAGAAAAATAAAATAAAATTTCCCAATTTAATCTATATTGGCCGGCCACATCAAGGGGAAACAATTTAGACAAGTTTTAATCAACAAATTAAAACTTCCTAATTTGTTTCCGGAAATTTTAAAAAATAAAATTTCTCTTCATAAATCTCTTCATGGTTGATAAAAGGAAATTTCTATAATTTTAATTTTACAACATGTGAATAATTTTTAAAGAGGAAATAAAATATCTCACCAATCTACAAATAAGGAAAGAGATCTCTTTCTTTAATCTTTTGTAGATCTTTTACAAGAGAGATATTTTAATTTTAATTCTCTTTAATAAATTATATCTTCCACATAATAAAAAATTAAAATTAAAATCCTTTTTTAATTTAATATGGCCGACCCCTCTAGCTTGGGTTCAAGCTAGGGCCGGCCACCCCAACTTATGCTTAGGCCGGCCCTAGCTTGGTTCCCAAGCTAGCTTGGTCGGCCCCCTTTAGGTGGGTATAGAAGGTGGGTATAGAAGGTGGGTATAATACTCTATAAATAAGAGGCTACGATAGGGACCGAGAGGAGGAATTGGTTTTGGTCTCCCGATAAAATTAAGCATCCCGTGTTCGCCCCGAACACACAACTTAATTTTATCAATAATAATTCATTCCACTAGAGAACTATTATTGAACTACCGCACCAATCCCAAATTACATTTTTGGGCTCCTTCTTATTATGAGTGTGTTAGTCTCCCTGTGTTTAAGATATCGAATATCTACTAATTAAGTGAGTTACTGACAACTCATTTAATTAATATCTTAGTCCAAGAGTAGTACCACTCAACCTTATCATCATGTCGGACTAGGTCCACCTGCAGGGTTTAACATGACAATCCTTATGAGCTCCTCTTGAGGACATTATCAACCTAGTATCTCTAGGACACAGTTTCCTTCTATAATCAACAACACACACTATAAGTGATACCATTTCCCAACTTATCGGGCTTATTGATTCATCGAACTAAATCTCACCCATTGATAAATTAAAGAAATAAATATCAAATATATGTGCTTGTTATTATATTAGGATTAAGAGCACACACTTCCATAATAACCGAGGTCTTTGTTTCTTTATAAAGTCAGTATAAAAGAAACGACCTCAAATGGTCCTACTCAATACACTCTAAGTGTACTAGTGTAATTATACAGTCAAGATAAACTGATATTTAATTACACTACGACCTTCTAATGGTTTGTTCCTTTCCATTTTGGTCGTGAGCTACTGTTTATAATTTATAAGGTACTGATAACATCATCTTCTGCATGTGGCACCACATACTATGTTATCTACAGTATAAATTAATTGAACAACTATAACTAAATGTAGACAATTTGACCAAATGTGATTCTTTATTCATAATGAATGTTTACAAAGCTTAGGCTTTCAGTATACACTCCAACACCTTTGTGATGGATTCAGGTCATCCATTTATGAGCTATTGTTTTGGCTTCCTATTTTGCTTTAGAGATTGATAATAAGTAGATCATGTTGTAGATGCATCCTTTAGTTCATGTATGATGTATTGCAACTCTTACAATTGATATCAAAGCTTAGACTTACCTTAGTATCATTTTTTAAGGTGTAACGATTATTTTTCAATGTTTTGGCACATATACATCACTTTTGCATTTGATTCCATATGGATAAGCAAAATTGATGTATATTCGTTGAATGTAGCATGGATAGATTATGATTTAACCTATGAATCAAGTTTTTCACATTATTCATAAAGAATAGAATTGCTGGCACGATTTTAGGGTCAAAAATCACGTTAAGAAATTAGATTCATCTAATATCAATCAATTGGGAAGGTTTCCCAATCTATTGAGAGTCACGAATTAGTGAACAAAAGGTTCCCAAATCGATCGATTAATCAATTGGTGTTTACCAATTGATTGATGTAAAGTTGAATCGATTAGGATGCCCAGGTTTACAAATAAAGGGGTCTAGAATCGATCAGCTGATTGATTAGTGTTTATCAATCAATCAACATAAGGAGTCAATCGATTGGGATTGTCCGATCACGACAAAAATACAACAGAGAGTTTCCGAATTGATCGACTGATCCATTAGTGTTCACCAGTCGATTAGTCAATCGATTTAATTTTGTAAGGAAGTCAATAAAGAGCTTCTGAATCGATCAGCTAATCGATTGGGTTTCACCATGTTGGGTCACTTCGGGAGCTAGAGGGGGGTGAATAGCTTCTCGTGCTTGTTCGTTTGCTTCGTAGATGTTGATTTGCAGCGGATAGAATCAAAGCCAAGCTCTCCAATGCTAACACGTAGATTTACTTGATATCCACGTCAAGAAGAGATGATTAATCCAAAGATCCACACACCGAACACACTCTCCACTAAAAAATAACTCCTCGGAACAACTGGAGGTGAAGAAACCTCATATAAGACTCTCAATACACACAAGAAGAAATACAAGAAAAATCTTACAAGATTTACAACAAAGATGCTCTCTTCTTGTTTGGAAATGTCTCTTGATACTTGGAAATACAGTAGCACATTACTCCAAGAATCTTCAAGAATTGGCAGTGAGAATTGGAGAAGAACTCGTGTATTTGCACTGTGGCATTTGAACCTTGCCATCGTCTTTATACTCCGTGATCTAGGGCACTCAATCAATTGGGCCTACTCTCAATCGATTACCATGTCAGATCTATACAATCTCAGCCATCCAAAGCCTACATCTTGTGCAACAGTCATATCCTAATCGATTGAGCAATCGATTGGGGAGGATTTCATCAATCGACCGATCGATTCAGAGTGCCTCTATGCTCTCGCAAATAAACCCTGAATCGATTGATCGATCGATTCAGGTTGCTTCATAATCTCACAAGAAAACAAGCCCTAATCGATCAATCGATCAATTAGAGTATCCCAATCAATCGGCTGATAGAATGGGGAGCACACTGTGCTCTTCCGACAAGTGGCCTCCAATCAATCAGCTGATCGATTGACATAGCCCAAATCAATTGGCTGATTGATTGGGTTGTCCTTTCTCATGAAGCTCTCCCAATCAATCAACTGGTCGATTGGGCTTTGGTTCAATCGATCGGCTGATTGATTGACCAACCCTAACTTGATTAACTCAAGTCTAGGATCCCAAACCTAACATCCGGTTTACCGTGACCTATTGGGACTCGCTCATGCCTAGCATTTAGTCAATCTTGACCTGCTGGGAATTCGTTACCAAGTGTTTGGTCAATCCTTTGACCCATTGTAACGCCCCAAATTTTCTCAATTAGAGTCCTAAAAGTAATTTAAAAATATTTAAAAATGCTATAGAAATATTCTAGGGATTTTTATAAATTTTTAGATTATTTTTATGTAATTTTTGGAGGTCGTTTGGTATTTTTACAAAACAAAGGAAGTTTCGATAAAAAAATGTCCAAGCCGAGAATTGAACCGGCAACCCCTGACCCGAGCAAAACCCGACTAACCAACTGGGCTAGCGATTATTACTTAATCAAATAAAGGGAGAATTTTATTTAAGTAGTAGAAGTTAATAACAAGAAATAATAGGGAGAAAAATTGGTTGCAGCCGGGATTCGAACCCGCGACTTCAACCATGAACCAAGCCGCGGCTGACCAAGTGCTCCAACCGTCGATTCTGCTTAGAAAAGGTAGGAAATTTATTTAAAGCAGATAACATAAATATTGAAGTAATAAAAGAGGAACTTAGGGCTTGATTTGCTCGAAACCGAATTCCTTTCTCCTCTCCTTTCTTCTGCGCGCGGCATCCACGGCGATTTCCTCTCAGGCGGAGTTGAAGAACAAAGCTAGGGCTTCGTCTCGGTGGCCGACCAAGGGTTCAATCCGAGGTTCCTTTGCAGTCTCAAGACTCTCTCGGCGAGGAGCGCACGTGGGCGCAAGAGGCGGCCGGAAAGCTCGAGCTAACCGGAAACCCTAGAGCTGCCTTTTTCCCGTCGGTTGTGAGTCCAAGGAACCGAGGTAAGTCGCTCCTCACCTGCGGTAAGATAGTTCCGAGCCTTTGATTTAGAGTATCTCTTGTTTGTGAATGTGCCGTGAGAAATTTTGGATTTCCAGGAGTTTGGTTTCGTTTTGTTTCCGAATTTTATTATGGAGATTGTTGTTTAAGGCTTGTTGCCGTGGGTTGCAAAGAAAGAACATGAGGGGGTTTAGTATGTGGAGCATGTAGGTTTTGGTAAATTGGTTTTCTTTGCTCCGTGTCGTGGTACTAACCTGAAGCAGGATTGTTACTTTTTGATGGGGCTTTGTCGTCGTAATGATTTTGATTCCATAGAGCAGATTCAAGAGTTTTGAGATATGATTTTGTCTTTCTGGCACTGCTCCTTCATAATAGTTCTGATTTGAATAGTTTAGAAGGTGGTGATTGTCTCCTTGTTGTGATCTTGCTCCTTAAGTTGAGGCTAGATATCTGGACGGGTTTGGGGGAAAGAGGAATTGATCGTTGGTGTTGAGCTCGCTGGTTCTAGTTAGTTGGAATTTTTCTGGAACTGATTTTGGGAAGTTGTTTGATTTAGTGGCTACATTGTTTCTCTGTAATAATCTAAGAATTGTTATGAAGAGAAGAGAGTAGTGACTTTGGTTGGTGGAGAGTCTTTTTACCAGATTGTAAGTGTTAGATAGTTCTGATTCTGGAGGATATATTGAGTACAGCAGTTGAGAATTTTAATGGCAAAAAAATTGGAAAAAGATAGTTGAATGCTTTCCAGACCGGACTGATGTCCAATGCCTGCATAGGTGGAAAAAAAAAAGTTTTGAATTTAGATCTTGTGAAAGGACCATGGTCAAAGGAGGAAGATGAAATTATAATTGAAATGATAAATAAGCTCGGATCCAATAAATGGTCAGCAATTGCACAAGCGTTACCTGAACGAATTTGAAAGCAATATAGGGAAAGGTGGCGATGAGTATGAAAAGGAGTAGATTCTTGGAGTATGTAATTTAGTTTCATTGATTACTGTGATAAGCAGAAATGGTCTATATATGTAGCATCTCAGTTTTAGATTGTTTTTCTTTCCTTGCTACCATTTATTCCAGCAAGCTTCACATAGGTTTTAATTCCAACAAGTTTTAGGTTTAGTTTGTGCAGATTTTTATTAAGTAGATCAGTGCAGACTTTTATTAAGAAGAGCAGTGCAGATTTGCTTTAAGTATTTAGTTTCTTTAGCAGTGCAGATTTGCTTTAAGTATTTAGTTTCTTTAGCAGTGCAGATTTGTTTTAAGTATCTAGTTTCTTTAGCAAGTGCAAATTTTAGTTAACATTCAAGTGCAGTTTCGTTAAGCTTATAGTGCAATTTTGTTTAGCACAGTATGCAGATTTCTGTTAGCTTAATATGTAGAATTTTATTTAGCACAGTATGCAGAATTTTGTTAGCAAAGCATGTAGAATTTTGATTAGCATAGTATGTAGTTTTATTGAGCAATCCAGTATAGTTTTATTAAGTGTTTCCATACAATTCTGTTAAGCATTTCAGTGCAGTGTTAATAAGCATTTTAGTGCAGTTTTGTATGGGATATTCTTTTATTAAAAGTATTAACAAGTATAAGAAAGATAAAGAAAAGAAAGAAAAGGTCAAGGCCTTAAGTAGATCCCAAGGTCAAGACTTTAGGGATTTTTGGCACACAAGATGCCTATTAAAATGCCAAGGCATTTAAAGAAGAAGTAATTAAGATTATAAGTATTTTACTTTTAAGAAGAGGCTAGTACCCGACTTCCGATGTTGTCGTTAAACAAATCCAGGTGTCCAATTCCGAGGTCTTGGCCCTGGTAGACCGAGGTCTGCTCTTTTAGGATTGGTGGCTCGCTACCCCAACCTATTAGGGAACGCGCATAAGATGGTACTATGCCTGGGCCCAAGAAGAAGTTGATTATTATTTTGAAATATTATAAGTATAAGTTTTTGAACAAGTAAAACAAGTTTTACATAAACATAAAGTATTAAAGATTAAGTTAGAACAAATGAAATAAGTTTCATATAGTTCTGAAAATCAGTAAGTTTAGTTCTTTATTCTACCATGTTTATCTAGTAGATGAGTAGATTCCTTAGCTTTTCTTTGCTATTAGTTTGACATGAGCAGTTATGTTTATGCTTTATTTCCTTTTTAGAGCATATAGTTTCTAGCTCTTTTCGTATACATGCACATTCGTGATTTTGTGAGTTAGATAGCGCTTACTAAGCAAATTTTACTTATAGACTACACTAAGACGACAAGGTGGCGCGGATGGTGTGTGATGCCAGGACTATGGAAGCCTTGGGACTTAGTTTAAGAATTTATTAAGATTGTCATTTATTAAAATGTATTAGATGAGTCATTTAGTCTTCCGTTGTTAGTTAATTGTATGTTTTTATTCTGTTTCCGCTATTCATTACTTGCATGATTTGATTTCATTAAACTGCGTGGTGATGTTATTCCTTTTGTGTGTTTGATATGTGTTTATGTATTAATGATTATGGTCACCGGTACAGGGGAGACTCTGCCGAAATTTTTCGGTAAGGTTTCCATGTGATTTTTAATCATACCGGTTAAGTAGAGTTAGTAGTTAAGTAACGGTCATCCTTAGAGAGTAGTAGTAGTAAGAAGGGTGGTCGTTACACCCACTTGGACTTTTCTAATTGTACAAAGTGTCTGGTCGATCTTGACACATTTGGACTTACCGTCTTGTGTCTAATGTTCGATCCTCCATGACCCACTTGGACTTCCAAACACCAGGTGTCTGGTCACTCCGGTCCCACCTGGATTCCACATGCATGACTTCACTCACCAGGACTTTTATCTGGCTTCACTCACAAAGATTTATCACTGCCTAGCTTCACTCATCAGGATTTCTCATTTGCCTAGGTTCACTTACTAGGTCTTTCACCTAGTTTCACTCATCAGGATTTTCCATCTGCCTAATTTCACTCACCAAGGCTTTCTAACTACCTAACTTCACTAACTAAGACTTTCCATCTGCCTGACTTCACTCACCAGGACTTTCCATACCAAGTGTCCGGTCAATACTAACCCACTTAGATTTTCATTATCTGTCAACCTCCCCGTTGGACTTGCCCTTGTCTAACTTCTAGTTAGGACTTCCTAGTCAAATATCCAGTCAATTTTGACCTACTTGACTCTTTTTCACACCAAACTAGTTAAACATTGACTAGAGGAGAATTGATCCAACAATCTCCCCAAATGGATGATTGCACTTGCAATCTCCATATATTGTCAAACATCAAAACTCAAATATCAAGACTCATGCTTGAGCTAATTCAAGTTTAGTCAACCTGGTCAACCTTAACCTAGGGAAATTATACCGATAATATTCCCTTTTTTTATGTTTGATAATATGTTTAAGTTAGGCTAATCTTATAGCCTCAACTTCTTCTTCATGTCAAAACATAAATGAGAATTTCCTTCATCCTCTCTCTTTCCTAGAGGGCAAACTCCCTTTTTTTGGGTAATGAAGGTCTAACTTAAACCCTATATTTTTCCCCTTTGGCACACATCAAAAACTCTCTCCCTGAAGAATTATCCACACGTTGTTCAACAACCGCACTCGTTGTTCACAATACTACAAAGAAGGTCTAACACCTTTCATTGTGCCTCAAATGCTCATCCTAGAGTATTTATAAACCACAATGAAGATATCCAATCTTCCATTATTTTTCAATGTCAACCTTGAGCATTCACGATAATGAAAGTTTACAATCTTCTATGGTTTTGTGAAAAATAAATTCATGTCTTTAAGGAGTAGCTCCCCCTCAAAACATGCTTTAAAATTTTGTCATTGTACCAACAATGACTTGGAGTTCCTAAGAATTTAGGAAACTCAAAATTTAAAATTTTGAGATTTAAGAGTCAATATTAAATACAAACCTCATCCTAAACTTCAAGTTAGTCTTGTTGGATCATTCTTTTCTTGTTTTCATCAAGAAAACTATCCTTAAATGTTCACAAAAGAATTTCTTAGGATTAGGGATGGTTAACATGACTAATTGTGATTTAATGGACTAAAATTAAACCAGTTCAGCCAAAAATTAGCTTTTTCAATCTATTAAAGTTGGAACTCAATCAATTGAAGTTTTTCAATCGATCAACTGATCGATTCAACAAGGCTATTCTGGAAAAAGCACTTGAATTGATCAGCTGATCGATCTATGCAGGTATTTTTACTAGTCATTGTCTAGACAATGTTTCAACAGACTAGCAAGCAAACTCAATGTTAAAGATCTTCCGTTGAATTTGTCGGAGGCAACAAAGAATCATTCAATACGATTGAATCGAATCAAATCAAATCAAATCAAATTAGTATTAAGGTATAATAATTGTTAAAAATTCTTATTTGTTAATCGCTCTTACTAATTCGTCAATTGATTGAGTGCTCTTTGCCCTGGGGGCATGGTGTCATGCTTAGTTCATCTAATGATTGATTAGGGATCTAGAGTTTGAGACTCAGCTATGACGTATTATTAGAAATTTTTCTCATTAATAAGTGGTGCGGTGATAAAAAGGGGTCCACTAAGTGTGGGTCAAATGATGGAGATAACAGTCAACGTGAAGGTCAAAGCTAAGGTGGTCAACGCCAGGATGTCAAAGAGCTCACCTATGGTGGCTGAGCGGAGGTCGACTACAATAGTTGATCGGTGCTGCCAGTGTCCAATCGGTAAGAGGCTTGTTCGAGCCGACCCTCGTCCAGCTCAGAACAATAGGTAAGATCGCCAGACACTCACTGCAGATCGGCAGAATGCTAAGGTCACCGAAGTGCTTGTCCGAGTGGAAGGAGATAAACTACTATATCCAGTTATCACAAGGAAGAACAGCCGAGGCCGACCGAGCGGAGGAGTCCCAGCCGAGTGGCTACCTCGCTCGGCCGAACAGCGGGATCACTGTCGCATCTCTCAATATCATTCTGGGAGATAGTACGACGGGAGCTTCTATTATTTTGTCAAAGATATGCATACCCTATTAAGATATAATGTCAGAGGTATTTTCCCGACATATCATTTCATAGGATGAATTGGAGAATATGCCCACGACCTGTTGGAGAACGTGTCCACGTCTTGAGAAAAGTGTGCACGTCGCACACCAAGATACGATATAAAGGGAGTCATACACTTGCGGAGGTACGCGTTATTCACTATTCACACTTGTGTCTACTGTCGCTCCATCTTTTTCCTCTTTCCAATGATTGACTTGAGCGTCGGAGGGACACCGGGACCCTTTTTCTAATTTGACACTGACATTTCTTGTGTTACAAAACGGAGCTAAATTTATATCTAGTAAATACGATAGTCACATTCCCAATTTGTTATTTCTATAATTTTTAGACTGAATCAATAGACGACAGAAATGAGAATTAAATCGATTTTCCTAAATTAGATGTTAATTAATTATTTTCCTTCGGTAAACATCTCCAAATTGTATTGTTTATGGATACATCAATATCAAGAAGATTAATTATTGCAGTACTGTTGCCCTACTACTTTTCCTTCTTCTAACACATAATTCATAAGGCACTCACTTCAATGCAAGAGATTGATGAATTCTATCACAACGTCCACAGCATTTTGAGCGGCCAGTGAACTGAAAACAGCAGCTTCATTGGATTCAGAGGAGCCACCACCCGCGAGGTCCGACAGCGCTCTGAAGGCGATGAAAGGCACGCGTACCTGACGGCAAACGAGCGCGACGGCGGCGCTCTCCATGTCTATGGGAGTAACATCGAACTTATTCCTCAAGAACTGCCTGTATCCTGCATTGTCAACAAATGCGTTGGCACTGCAACCATTCTCTACCCTCAGCACTTTCGCCCTCCTCCTCAGGCATGTGCTGTTGATGCACTGCGGCAGCTTCAAGCCCTGTCGAGAATTAGTATTTCCAAGTCAAGAATTAGCTTGCAAGATAACGAAGTTTTACGGTCGACGTCACTATCACCTCTAGATTCCTGGAGAGTGCGTAGTAGTTCTTGTTGACAGAAACCCAGAAGGCATGCTGTCTGACTTCTGGAATTCCATCCACCCGAAAAATCTCTTCAGGTTGGTACCAAACGCTGTTCAGTAAGTTTCCTTCTTTGATCGCATCATAATCTGAAAAATTGAGATACCCAATTCTTCTTGTGTAGTCACCAGTGGCCTCCAGGGCCAGTTCATCATTTGGACCATCTCCATATCTCTGTCAAGGTTATGAAAACACCAAATTAGAAGCTTAATTCAATGGATGCATAAGGAACTTTCCTAGAAATCAGTAATTCTCATATATGATTGAATCATATGATCGAAGTCAAATATATTTAACTAGTCTATCTTTTTACGTGAAGCCATTAAATCACTTTGTTTGAATTGTTTATTGCATGTCATTTTCAGTGACTAGTCTTCATGCTTGACTTTGTCGACTCAGAGTTTTCAGATTCAAGCAATTTTTATTGATTTCTTGTTCGATATATCTCACCTGCCAATTCCAAAGGCCTGTGTGAGCCCATCGACGAGGAATTGTTACATCTCCTATTTGGAGATCAGGGTTTGCATTCCCAGCAATTCCAAAATGCACAACTCCTTTCACATCGAAGAGAGTCAGAAGCAACTGGGTGCTTAAACCAGCATTAAGCTGCAATTAGATTAAAAGAATGTAATTATACTCACAGTTAATTAGTATTGTATAATTAACTCTTCATTATTTCATTATAATTGGAAATTATACCATGCTCAAGCCTGTCATCACCACAATAACCTTCTCTTTTCCCACTGTTCCAAATCGAAATCTCCTTCCTTCCATTCACATGAAACAAAAACAATAAATTAATTAGGCTTCTCTACTGTTGTTATCTGCTAAAACAAATAGAAAAGGAGCAAACTTAAATCGACAACGTCACTGTAATACACAAACTCTATCAAAATTTGAAAAGGGAAACTTGAATATAATGGATCATCTTAATTCAATCGTGTTCTTGGGGATGTAGCTGAATAAACAATTCAAAGAAGAATTACTCATTTAAGAGGAAAGCATGCACCTGCAAGATCCAAGAAAGGGAGACGTGGACTGTGGACAAAGTTGGAGGACTGGAGAAGAGGATTCAGCTCGAAGGAGTTTGGGACTACGAGCCCCAAGTATGGCCCTTCCTTGTTCACTCTTCTCACTGTTCTCCAAGCCTTCTTCGTTATACTCCCACCACTGGCTCTTTCACTCAATGAGCCCGCCATGGCTGCCAATACAAGCAGCACAAGGATCCTCCTCTTCTTCATCGATTCCATTCTCATCAACTCTCTTTCTTTCTGAGCCCGTGAGTAAGACGAAGATGCAAGGCTTGAATTGGACGTTAAATAAGGCAAAGAAGAGAAAGAGGAGAAAATTCTAGCATTGTTGTTTGAGAATAAGAGAAGTAGAGAAAAATAAGTTTGCAAGTTTTCTACAAGTAGAGTAATGGCTGATTTGGCAGCTAAGCCGGATAAAGGTTGATTTTCAACCGGAGTATCTTTTTTTGTTCGTTGTTGTCAGAAATATAAGTTAAATGTTTTAGTGTTTTTTTTCCCTTTCTAAAAATGAATACGAATGGGTACACATTTATTGTATTTAAAATCTTACACTCCTCGTATTTAGAGTTTACGAAATTAAAGGTTTAAAATATCTAAATGATCGGCCAAAGGTCATTATGTAGGACTAAGTCTAATTCAATAAATTTATAAAGATGGATTTAATCTCTATAAGATAGACTTACATTTGATTAACATGCATACATAATTAATTATCATTAAAATAATTAAATAACTAATTAAGCGATCTAATGCTTCAATATATATAAAGAGAGTTTGAATTAAATGAATGTGTTGGTGCGGGAAGCATCCGACAGTCGAACCTGTGTTTTGATTATGTCAAAGGGTCCAAAGTTAAGTTATTTTTGTTGGAGGATCGGTGGTCTACTTGAAGGGGGGTTGGATAGCTAGGTCACCCCCAAATCGATTTCTTCTCTTCAAGAGGGTTAGTGCACAGCGGAAATACAAAAACTAAAGCAATTAGAAACAAATAAGAATACAAACGCTAACACGCTCGATGTAACGTGGTTCGGAGATGATGCTCCTACTCCACGACGTGTTCTTGAGGTGGACGAGCTCTTGATCCTTCGGTGGATCAGTCCCCGACAATCTCCGGCTAAAGCTTCTCCTTCTCGGTGGAGCAAACCTCTCACAAAATGATCTCTTCCTCTTTACAAGATGAAGTTTAGATTGGGAGGAAGAGGATTGAACTTGGAAGCTTTGGGCAAGACTAAGAAGGTTTACAATTAGCACCAGTAACCCTCTTCAAGCCCCAAAGCATTCCTTAAATAAGAGGAGAGAGTTGATCACAAATCAACTCAAACCCTGACACCAGTCGACTGGTCTAAGTACCAGTCGACTGGTGTGCCGTTAGACCCAGCCAACGACTTTCTGCAGAAAGTCAAATTCTGCCAACGGCTATGTACCAGTCGACTGGTCCCCGTAGCCGACAAGCACAGAATGCTTCTGTGCATTCTGTGAAGCTGGATCAGTCGACTGGTCCCATTACTAGTCGACTGGTCCCAATTCATTCACTCCTCTCATCCTTTCTGAAGTCGCCTTTGAAGTCCTCTTCCTCGGCCTTCGTCCCTCAGATGCACTCGAACCCACGGCTCCTCTCCGTGTCATCCTTCACGCTGCCTTGAAGTCCACTTCCCTCGGCTCCACTCCATTGCTCCTCGTCCAGCGGTCCCTCAGATGTCTTCCACACCATCCTTCACCGACTCAACGATCCGAGCCCTTGGATGAGCTTCCCACACCTGGCCGCACCAAGTTCCTCATGTGTTTCACCAAGTCCTGCAAGACTCAAACACATATCAAATACATATGAAAGCCTAACTTAAACTCTTTGACACACACATCAAAACCTAGGTCGATTGCACCAACAATCTCCCCTTTTTTGATGTGTGGCAATATGTTTAAGTTAGGCACGAATAATAACTTTGAAAATTACTAGCAATATTGTAAATATGAAGCATAAAACCCAAGCTCCCCCTTAACACATGCTCTCAACCTTAATTTTCAAAGATTTGCACAGAAGTAGGTTTCTAACTTAAACCTACCCATTTCTCCCCCTTTGACACCATCAAAAATATTGTACCAGACACGTACACATACTATGGTATCAGTTCTAACCAAATGTGGACCAACAAATTGATTTCAGAACCCCTCAGAGTGCTGAAAGGCTGGTACCAGTCGACTGGTACTTGTCACAGTCGACTGATACATGCTGAACTCGAATTTCAGCCTTTAGATGCCAACTTCAGAAATGCATAAAAAATTTCAGAAAATTCGAAAAATCATGAAAGTTTGAGCGCATATTCTTTGAAATATCCTTTAACTAGGAAAAATATGTTTTCATGAAAAGTCAACCTATTTTTTAAATTTTGACCAAGTCTCAAGAATTCCAAAAGCATGTAAGTTTATATCAATTTAAAATCCAGTTTTGCACTCATATGTTTCAATATAGCTATGCCATAATAAATAAAACATAGAAATGTTTTCAAAACATTTAAAATATCCAACTATGATCTATGGGCAAGATGTCCATTAATTAAACATTTGCTTTCCCCATAGTTGTTCTATGATCACTAAAAATTGATACATCACATAACTCATCAAAATGCCATAAGCATATGTGAATTATTTGTATCATCCTAATATCTCACATTTATGGTTAGAAAAGAAGACAAGTCATTGTGAGATAAAGGTAACTTCTACTTAGCCCTCTTAATCATGAATTTCTAGCAATGCTAAGTGCTCCCCCTTAAGGTCTCAAGTCAACCATTTTTCAAGGATTTGAATTATGATTTCCATGGTTGACTTAACCCAAAATTCTTTAAACCTTGAGGATTGATTTTGGCACCCAATAGAAATTCTTTCTTATTGGGTTGACCAAGTACTCTTTGGGGATCCATTTCCTATCTATGGTCTTTGTCTTGGATTGCCCCCTAGCAAGTAGACAATGATAGATCTTTTCATTGTTTGGTTCATTGTATCCTATCCCATTTTTCTTAAAACTTTCCCTTTAGCTCCCAATGATCATATTTAGGGTTTTAGAGCCAATTTCAAATTTTCTAAGGGCATTGGTAAGGTATTCTACCTTTTCCCTTAATTTTCTATTTTCCTCTTCTAAACATAAATCATTTGAACTTGTAGAGGAAGAAATAAACATATCATCGTCCTTAGAGCACATGGACTCTAATTTTTCTTCAAGACAAATAATATCATGTTTCAAAGATTTATTCTTCCTTTTTGCCTTGAATAAATCCTCATTTGTGCTTTTAATAATTTTAACCAAAACATGGAGAGGAAGATTGTGTACCTTACTTACCGAGAAGTCTGAATCCGAAGTTTAACCTCCCCTTCACTTGAGCTCCCCTCCTCATCTTCACTTGAGCTCCTTCCTTCTTCTCTTTCGGATGAGGTGGAGGCTATATCATCAATTCCCATTAGAGCAAAATTGACTACATGGTACTCTTCTTCCTCCGATGATGATGGATCATCCTATGTTGCTTTTAGGTTGTGAGCCTTATTTTCCTTTCCTTTTGTCTTTTTCTTCTCCTCCTTCTTCTTTCCTTCTTTCTTTTTCAAGAGAGGGCAATCATCCCTCATGTGTCCTTTTCCTTGGCAATTATAACAAATGACTCTTCTTGTCCTACTCTTGCTTCTTGAACTCCTTCTAGCATGAGACTTGTTAGTAGAAAAGGTTTTAAATGCTTTTCTCATCTTCCTTACCATATATGCCTATTGATCGCTATCCATTGAGGAGCTTGAATCCTCGGAGTCGGAGGATGATGGGGATGAAGTTTTCTTCTTCTTCCTTTCTACAACAAGAGCTAGACACTATGTGAAAAATGACTTTTTACTTCGCCACAATTTACTTCGCCAATTTAAATATATGAAGTAAAAGTGTATAAGCAACTTCGCTGAAAAAACCGACGAAGTATATACAAATATAGACTTCGCAGATTTAAAAACACGGGCTTCGCTTTAAACTGAAATAAGCTATTACTTTGGAAAGTTGTTAAATACCGAAGTAGTAACGTCGTGAATACAATTTTTAGTGTTTACTCCGAAGTAATAGTACAAGAGTTAACTTTTATTTTGAGATCACTTTTATTTCCCCCCACTTTTTCATTTTCTTGGGTTAGGGCTTCCCTCTGCTGAAATTGTTTTTTTGGACCTCCTCTTCCTTCCCCTTCATTTCAGTCCTCTCCGTTCCCCCTCGTTAGGGCTTCCGATTTGGAGTCTTAGGCAACAGAGATGAAGGTTTCCTCGTTAGGGCTTCCGAAATAAGGTTTGACAACTTGAACTTTCTTACGTAGGGTTTAGGTTGCAAGTGTTTGAGATATACCGTATGTTTTCAATTTGACAGAGCTGGCGGAAGGCTAAGGTCCAGGTTTCTTTCCTTCGATTTCTTTTTCTTATTCTTCTTCTTTTTCTCCTCCTTTATTTTGCAAAATCATGTTTTAGACGGTCTCCAATTTGTTGTAGGTATGGTGCTATTCTTCCAACAAAGACAAGTGTTTGGAATTTTTTTTTGTTTTTTTTTTATAGTCTCTATGTTTACGAGGTCATTACCTAAAGGGATGATTCATGATGCTTTCTTGGAGTAGATACTTCTGTTTTCGGTTGTTCTTTATTTGGTTTGTTGTTGTGGATCGTGATGAGACCCGTGGTGGGGGCTGCCATAGTCCTCACTGGTCAGTGGGAAGGCAAGGAACACAAATTTCTGGCGACGGCAACTGCTTCTGGTGGCCCGCAAACCTTCAAAGGTTTCTCCGGTGAAGTCTTGGGGAAGAAGAGTGTGGCAACCTTGGAAACCGTGGCCAGCAAGGCAAGAGAGGTTGCATTCAAATTTTGTGCCCCGAAAGTCAAAATGAACAGGGAGGGCGGTGGTTTCAAGAATGGCACGTCACCGCTGGAGCTGTGCACGACATTTTCCAAAGTCGAGATCAGTCAAGGCACGACATTTGAAATACAAAATTTGAATTCATTCTAAGCAATTCAGTCAAGGCACGACATTTGAAATTTTGAAATTTGAATTCAGTCAAAGAAATTCAGTCAAGACATGGCATTTGCGGCATTTGAAAGTCGAAAATTGAATCCAGTCAAAAAAATTCAGTCAAGGCACGTCATTTCAAATTCAAAATTTGAATTCACAATTTGTTGCTGTAAAATAGTATCAACTACTTCGGTTATTACCAAAAATTCTGAAGTAGTATCTATCTATTATTTCGATCCAGAACGAAGCTAAATATAATTTAATCGATAATTACTTCAGGAATTAATGATATATGACGAAGTAAAAGTAATCCATTACTTCATTTTTAACCGAAGTTAAAGTAGGTATATTACTTCACAACAAATACTAAACGATGAAGTCGAAAAGGATTAATTACTTCGGTGTTTTTAAAAACCGACGAAGTTATATGCACTTTTTACTTCGTAATATGTCCGAACCCGACACCCAATACGACTTCATTTTTTCTGGGCCTACGACTTCAGAGTTTATCAGAAGTAAAATGAATCTTTTTACTACACGCGTGTCTACTTCGGTAAAAACAGGTCTTTTACTTCAGGTAATCAACGAAGTAAAAAGTCATTTTTCACATAGTGAATTAGCTTGTTCATGAAGTTCAAATTCGGAAAATAATTCATCAAGCTTAATCAAGGAAAGATCCCTAGATACCTTATAAGCATCAACCATCGATGCCCATAGGGTGGTTCTAGGAAAAGATTGGAGCACATACCTTACTAGGTCTCGATTGTCAATCTTCTCACCTACTACATGAAGTTCATTTACTATCTTCTTGAATCTACCGTGCATTTGACTCACGGTCTCATTGGTCTTCATGGAAAAGGTTTGAAGTTGCCCCACCAAAAGATCTCTCTTGGCCCTCCTAGATTCACTTGATCCCTCATTTAATTCAATGAGTTTTTCCCAAAGTTCTTTAGCGGAGTTGAATGGTCCTACTTTGCTTAATTTCTCCTTGGAGAGTCCACATTGTAGAGTTGTTGTGGCTTTTGCATTTGCTTGGGCCTTCCTTGCCATCTCTTTTGTCCAATCCTTGGTTGGAAGAGGCGCTCCCGACCCATCTTTTGGTTTCTAAAATCCATCTACAACACTAAACCAATTTTCAATATCATTCATTAAGTAATATTTCATCCTACCTTTCCAATATGCGAAGTCGTTGCCGTCAAAGAAAGGTGGTCGAGCGGTGCTATATCCCTCTTGAAGTGCCATCTTGATGCTTCGGTCGACGGTTAGTTCTTCCAATGCTAACCTTGCTCTGATACCACTTGTTGGAGGATCGGTGGCATGCTTGAAGGGGGGTTGGATAGCTAGGCCACCCCCAAATCGATTTCTTCTCTTCAAGAGGGTTAGTGCACAACGGAAATACAAAAACTAAAGTAATTAGAAACAAATAAGAATACAAATGCTAACGCGCTCGATGTAACGTGGTTTGGAGATGATGCTCCTACTCCACGACGTGTCCTTGAGGTGGACAAGCCCTTGATCCTTCGGTGGATCAGTCCTCGGCAATTTCTGGCTAAAGCTTCTCCTTCTCGGTGGAGCAAACCTCTCACAAAATGATCTCTTCCTCTTTACAAGATGAAGTTTAGATTGGGAGGAAGAGGATTGAACTTGGAAGCTTTGGGCAAGACTAAAAAGGTTTACAATTAGCACCAGTAATCCTCTTCAAGCCCCAAAGCATTCCTTAAATAAGAGGAGAGAGTTGATCACAAATCAACTCAAACCCCGACACCAGTCGACTTGTCTAAGTACCAGTCGACTGGTGTGCCGTTGGACCCAGCCAACGACTCTCTGCAGAAAGCCAAATTCTGCCAACGGCTATGTACCAGTCGACTGGTCTCAGGACCAGTCGACTGGTCCCCGTAGCCGATAAGCACAGAATGCTTCTGTGCATTCTGTGAAGCTGGATCAGTCGATTGGTCCCATTACCAGTCAACTGGTCCCAGTTCATTCACTCCTCTCATCCTTTCCGGAGTCGCCTTTGAAGTCCTCTTCCTCGGTCTTCGTCCCTCAGATGCACCTGAGCCCGCGGCTCCTCTCCGTGCCATCCTTCACGCTGCCTTGAAGTCTACTTCCCTCGGCTCCACTCCATTGCTCCTCGTCCAGCGGTCCCTCGGATGTCTTCCACACCATCCTTCACCGACTCAACGATTCGAGCCCTTGGATGAGCTTCCCACACCTGGCTGCACCAAGTTCCTCATGTGTTTCACCAAGTCCTGCAAGCTCAAACACATATCAAATACATACGAAAGTCTAATTTAAACTCTTTGACACACACATCAAAACCTAGGTCAATTGCAACAACAGTTTTGTTATCTAACATGTTAAATGAGATTGCAGGAAAGTCCTAAGTGTACTTAGGCAAAAGTCCTAGCTGCGGTTAGGCAGGTGGAAGACCCTAGGAGGTGGTAACCCTGGGTCCTAGGGGGTGGTAACCCTAGGTGAGGAAAAGTCCTAGCTGTGGTTAGGCAAAGGGAAAACCCTAGGGGCGGTAACCCTAGGTCCTAGGGGACGGTAACCCTAGGCGGGAAATCTTGGCGAGTCGAGGGCTTTGGGCAAAAGTCCTAGAGTCGAGGACTCTAGGTGAAAAGTCCTGGTTTCGCGAATCAGGTGAAAGACTGGGCGGGTCATGGAGCGGGCGTCCAGTGGAAAGTCCTGGAGTCTCGGGCGCTGAGCAAAAGTCTAGTTGGTCTGGAGGATCAACTGGCAACAGGTAAACTCTTCTGAGTGGAGTAGGTGAGGGTGCGTTTCCTGGTGAGGGAACAGTAGGTGTCGGTTCAACCTAGGATTTTCGGTCGGGAATCCAAAGTCAGAATCAGACATTCCGATGACTGTCAAATTCTATGTCTTATTATGTCTTAACTCTGTTTTGTAGGGTATGTTGTACTTGTTGGGATATATATTATAAGCCTAGCTTTTGTGTGAACATCTGTTTTGAAATATTTTGAAATGAGAATCACTTTGGTCAAATGTTTACATTTTATATTTATATATATGTCAATGCAGTTGTCCATTTAATTTATATTATAGATAACATGGCGTGTTGTGTCACACAGAAGATCATGTTATTGGTTCCTTATAAATTATAAATAGTAGCTCACAACCAAGATGGATTGAAATAAACCATTGGAACGGTTGTAGTGTAATTTGGTATTATTCTGTCTTGACTATAAAATTACACTAGTACACTATGTGTGTATTGAGCAGGACCGTTTGAGGTTGTTCGATTTGTACTAACTACATAAAAGAACAGAACCTCTGTTATTATGGATGTGCGTCCTCTTAATCCCTATATAATAACAAGCACGTATACTTAATATTTATTTCTTTAACTTATCAATGGGTGAGATTTATTCATTAAATCAATAGACCCGATGAGTTGGGAAATAGTATTATTTATATAGTGTGTTGTTGATTATAGAAGGAATCTGTGTCCTAATTATTTAGGCTGATGATGTCCCCTTGAGGAGCTTATAAGGATTATCATATAAACCCTGCAGGCGGACTTAGTCCGGCATGATAATAAAGTTGAGTGGTATTACTCTTGGAATCAAATGTTAATTAATTGACTTGTCAATAACTCATTTAATTAACGGACATATGATATCTTAAACACAGGGAAATTAGCGCACTCATGATAAAAAGGAGCTCATATTGTAATATGTGATTGGTGCAGTAGTTCAATAATAACCCTTTAGTGGTATGAGTTATTATTGATGGACTTGGGTTGGGTGTTCGGGCCGAACACAGGAAGCCCAAGCCCATCAGGAGGCCTAAACTAATTCCTCCTTTAGGTCCTTGTTGTAGCCTCTATATAAAGCCTCGCATCCACCCATCCATAACTTGGTTTGACTTAACTTGGTTTGGTTTAACTTAGTTTGTCTTAACTTGGTTTGGTTTAACTTGGTTTGGCTTAACTGTTAGAGTGTATACTAAAAGCCTAGCTTTTGGTATAAACATTTATCTAGAAATAAGAATCACATTGGTCAAATATCTACATTTGTGATAAATGTAGTTGTTCAATTAATTTATATTGTAGATAACATGGTGTGTGGTGTCACACACAGAAGATCATGTTATCAGTACCTTATAAATTATAAACAGTAGCTCACGACCATGATGGAAAGGAACAAACCATTGGAAGGTCGTAGTGTAATTAGGTGTTAGTTTATCTTAACTATATAATTACACTAGTACACTAAGAGTGTATTGAGTAGCACCATTAGAGGTCGTTTCTTTTATACTGACTTTATAAAGGGACAAAGACCTCAGTTATTATGGAAGTGTGTGCTCTTAATCCTAATATAATAACAAGCACATATATTTGATATTTATTTCTTTAATTTATCAATGGGTGAGATTTAGTTCGATGAATCAATAAGCCCGATAAGTTGGGAAATGATATTGCTTATAGTGTGTGTTGTTGATTATATAAGGAAACTGTGTCCTAGTAATCTAGGTTGAGAATGTCCCCAAGAGGAGCTCATAAGGATTGTCATGTTAAACCCTGCAGGTGGACTTAGTCCGACATGATGATGAAGTTGAGTGGTACTACTCTTGGAGCTAGATATTAATTAAGTGAGTTGTCAGTAACTTACTTAATTAGTGGACATTTGTTATCTTAAACACAGGGAGACTAACACACTCATAATAAAAAGGAGCCCAAAATGTAATTTGGGATTGGTGCGGTAGTTCAATAATAGTTCTTTAGTGGAATGAATTATTATTGATGAAATTAAGTTGTGTGTTCGGGGCGAACATGGGATGCTTAATTTCATTGGGAGACCAAAACCAATTCCTCCTCTCGGTCCCTATCGTAGCCTCTAGTATATAGAGATTTATACCCACCGCATACCCACCTTCTTACCCATCCAATGGGGTCGGCCAAGCTAGCTTGGAACCCAAGCTAGGGCCGGCCAAGACCAAGTGGATGAGCCATGTAGGTGGCCGGCCAAAGCTTGGGTCCCAAGCTTAGGTGGCCGACCACTAGAATATTAAAAGGATTTTTATTAAAATTATTTCTTATGTGGATATCATGATTTTAAAAGAGAGTTTAAAAATTAAAAATTTCCTTTTATAACTTTCTACAAAAGATTAAGAGAAGAGATTAATCTCTTTCCTTATTTGTAGTTTAAAAGGATGGTTTTAATTTTTGGTAAAAACTTTCCTTATTTGTAAATCATCTACATGTTTAAAAGAGAGTTTAAAATTTGAAATCTTTCCTTATTTGTTGTTTAAAGGAGGATTTTAAATTTTAAGAAAACTTTCCTTTTTAACCATGTTCATGATTTAAAAGAGAGTTTAAAATTAAATATTCTCTTTTATAAGTTTCTACAAAAGATTAAGAAAAGATTTGATATCTTTCCTTATTTGTAGATTAAAAGAGATTTTAATTTTTAGAGATAACTTTCTTTTTATCCACATGTTAAAAGAAAGATTTTAATGTTGGTTGCTACTCGGAAAACCTATAGGTTCCATTGTACAAAAATTTTGTACAAAGATCTGAACCTTTTCCTAGCTACCATGTGTTCTTTTAAATTAAATTTTGGATCGTCTGCGAAACTTAACACGTTTGATCCAAAACTTAATCTATTTGTTCTTTTAGGTTTTGACTTGGATCTCCTGCGGAACTTTACACGTTCGACCCAAGTCTCCTTAAGTTATTAATTTCATTAAATATTAATTTCCATAATTAGTTCCCAGTACTGACGTGGCGAGGCACATGGCCTTCTTGGATATGGGAGCAACCACCACCGACTAGACAAAACCTTTTATAGAAAGCTAATATTTAATTTCCTAAAATAACTTTAGGTTAACCAAAGAGAACAATCAAATCACAAGGAAAAGAAAAACCAAAAGAACACAGCATCGAAAAAACATATTCGAAATTCTAGAACGTAAGCCTCTTGTATTTGGTATTATTTCCATAAATAACTAGCATGATGCGAAAAGAAAAATTACTAGTTATACCTTGTAGAAAAACCTCTTGATCTTCTACCGTATTCCTCTTCTAACCTCGGACGTTGTGTGGGCAACGATCTTCCGAGATGAGAAACCACCAACCACCTTCTTCTCCTCCTAGCTAGGTTCGGCCAACAAAGAGGAAGCTTCACCAAGGAAGAAAATCAAAACACTAACCAAGCTCCATGAGATGCTAGCTTTCTCTCCTTCTTCTTCTTCTTCTTCGAGTAGTATCCGGCCACCACAAGAGCTCCAATGGAAGAGGGAGATTCGGCCACCACAAGAGAAAGAGAGGGAGAGGATGGCCGGCCACACCAATAAACAAAAGAGGGAGAGAAATAATAGATGTTGTGTCTCATGAAGGCACCCTCACCCCTTCTTTTATATTCCTTGGCCTAGGCAAATTAGGAAATTTAATTGCAATAAAATTTCCTCAATTTTCTTGACATGATTTAATTGAGAAAAATAAAATAAAATTTCCCAATTAAATCTACATTGGCCGGCCACATCATTGGAGAACAAATTGGACAAGTTTCAATCAACAATTAAAACTTCCTATTTATTTCCGGAAATTTTAAAATTAAAATTTCTCTTTAAAAATCTCTACATGGTTAATAAAAGAAATTTCTATAATTTTAATTTTACAACATGTGAATAATTTTTAAAGAGAAAATAAAATATCTCACCAATCTACAAATAAGGAAAGAGATCTAATCTCTTTCTTTAATCTTTTGTAAATTTTACAAGAGAGATAATTTAATTTAAATTCTCTTTAATAAATTATTTCTTCCACATAATAAAAATTAAAATTAATAATTCTTTTTAATTTATTTTGGCCGGCCCTACTAGCTTGGGTTCAAGCTAGGGCCGGCCACCCAATCTTATACCTAGGCCGACCCTAGCTTGTTCCCAAGCTAGCTTGGTCGGCCCCTATTGGGTGGGTATAGAAAGTGAGTATAGGTGGGTACAGAACTCTATAAATAAGAGGCTACGATAGGGACCGAGAGGAGGAATTGATTTTGGTCTCCCGATAAAATTAAGCATCTCGTGTTCGCCCCAAACACACAACTTAATTTTATCAATAATAATTCATTCCACTAGAGAACTATTATTGAACTACCGCACCAATCCCAAATTACATTTTGGGCTCCTTGTTATTATGAGTGTGTTAGTCTCCCTGTGTTTAAGATATCGAATGTCCACTAATTAAGTGAGTTACTGACAACTCATTTAATTAACATCTTAGTCCAAGAGTAGTACCACTCAACCTTATCGTCATGTCGGACTAAGTCCACCTGCAGGTTTTAACATGACAATCCTTATGAGTTTCTCTTGAGGACATTATCAACCTAGTATCTCTAGGACACAATTTCCTTCTATAATCAACAACACACACTATAAGTGGTATCATTTCCCAATTTATCGGGCTTATTGATTTATCGAACTAAATCTCACCCATTGATAAATTAAAGAAATAAATATCAAATATATGTGATTGTTATTATATTAGGATTAAGAGCACACACTTCCATAGTAACCGAGGTCTTTGTTTCTTTATAAAGTCAGTATAAAAGAAACGACCTCAAATGGTCCTACTCAATACACTCTGAGTGTACTAGTGTAATTATACAGTCAAGATAAACTGATACCTAATTACACTACGACCTTCTAATGGTTTGTTCCTTTCCATTTTGGTCGTGAGCTTCTGTTTATAATTTATAAGGTACTGATAATATCATCTTCTGTATGTGCCACCACATACTATATTATCTACAATATAAATTAATTGAACAACTACAACTAAATGTAGAAAATTTGACCAAATGTGATTCTTTATTCATAATGAATGTTTACAAAGCTTAGGCTTTCAGTATACACTCCAACAATCTCCCACTTATACTAATGACTAAGCTGCCATATCTTCTACCATACATATGATTCCCATTCCCTCCACATGCCGATCGAAAGCTTTCGCCGGAAGGGCCTTAGTGAAAGGATCTGCCAGGTTATCCGCTGATGCAATCTTGGCGATGACAACTTCTCCTCGCTTCACGATATCTCGTATCAGGTACTTAGCCTATATGTTTACTTGCCTTATGAGCTCGTGGTTCCTTCGAGTTTGCAATCGCTATTATCACAATAAATTGTGATGATTTTGGGCGAACCAGAATCACATCTAAGTCCATTAGAAAGTTTCGAGCCATACCGCTTCTTTAGCCGCCTCGAGGTGCTACATACTCGCTTCCATGGTTGAGTCCGAAACGCATTTCGCTAACACTCCTCCATGAAATGGCTCCACCTCCTAAAGTAAACACATAGCCGATGTAGACTTACTATTCCCTATCGATTGAAAATCAATGTAACCCACAGGGAGCGGATCGTCGCTTGGTAAACTAGCATATAATCTCTAGTCCTTCTGTACTTTAATATATGCTTTACCAATGTCCTTGTCCAGATTACTCCGATATCTGTGACCATGCCCAAAACAGATATCGGGTCTCGTACATAGCATTGCATACATTAGGCTTCCTACACCAAGCATAAGGAACCGCTTTCATGTCCTCTATCTCTTTCGTCTTTGGAGACATCTCTTTAGATAGAGCTACTCCATGTCTAAAAGGTAAGAAACCTTTCTTGGAATCCTGCATGCTAAAACGAGCAAGGATTGTATCTATATATGAAGCTTGGGATAGACACAACATTCTTTTCTTACGATCCCTTATAACTTTGATCCCAAGAATGTGTGCACAATCTCCTAAGTCCTTCATATCAAATTGTTTGGACAACCATACTCTTACGTCTGATAATACCTTGACATTGTTGCCAATTAGCAAAATATCATCTACGTATAGTACAAGAAATACCACCACGTTTCCGTTACACTTCTTATATACACAAGACTCATCCAGACTTTGAATAAATCCATATGACTGGATTACTTCATTAAACCGGATGTTCCAAGATCTTGAAGCTTGCTTCAGTCCATAAATGGACCGATTGAGCTTACACACTAGATGCTCTTTGCCTTTTTCAATGAACCCTTCTGGTTGCTTCATATGGATGCTTTCTTCAAGACTTCCATTAAGGAAAGCTGTCTTGACATCCATTTGCCAAATCTCATAATCCATATGAGCAGCAATGGATAAGAGTATCCGGATAGATTTAAGCATGGCTACCGGTGAAAAGGTTTCCTCATAATCGATTCCCTCTTTCTGAGTATTCCCTTTCGCAACAAGCCTAGCTTTGAAAGTTTCTACCTTCCCGTCTGTCCTTCTTTTCCTTTTGTAGATCCACTTACATCCAACGACTTTTACACCATCAGGTGGTTCTACAAGCTCCCAGACCTTATTAGAGTACATAGACTCTATTTCAGAATTCATCTCCTTTTGCCAAGATGCTGCATCTATATCTTGGAGTGCTTCGTCATATGACTGGGGATCAGGTTCATGTTTACCCGGGATCAAATCCGAAGACTCTCCCAAAAACATGAATCTCTCAGGCTGCCTCACAACCCTCCCACTACGACGAGGCACTGTCTGTGGTTGTGTATCATGTGTGACACGTGTTGCGGTACTTCATCTTGTCTTGTTGGTACTAAAGTAGACGTGTCCTCTTAGTTCTTCTAAAACAACTTTACTATCGGCTTGTGATCCATTATATAGTCTTCTTCTAAAACCGGCATTGGTGCTAACAATGACCTTCGGTCTTAGGACTATAAAATAAACCACCTTCGTTCCTTTGGGATACCCTACAAACACGCGAACTGTACGAGATTCTAACTTATCAAGATCTGGTTCAAAGACATGTGCCGGACTACCCCAAATCGAATATGTCTTAGACGGTTTTCGCCATTCCACAATTCTATGGGAGTAGAAGAAACTGATTTAGAAGGTACTAAGTTCAAAACGTATACTTATGTTTCCATAGCATATCCCCAAAACGAATTTGGTAATTCTGAATAACTCATCATCGATCTAACCATCTCCATAAGAGTCCTATTCCTTCGTTCTGCTACACCATTCTGTTGGGGTGTTCCAGGTGCAGACAATTGGGATGAATCTTGGCCTAAACTCTCCTAAGAGGTATTCGCCACCACGATCTGACCGTAGTGTCTTGATACTTTTACCTAGTCATTTTTCCACATCAACCTTGTATTCTTTGAACTTATCAAAGCACTCGGACTTGCGGCGCATTAGGTAAATGTATCCATATCTTGAATAATCGTCTATGAAAGAGACAAAATATTCAAAACCTCCTCTTGCCTGGACAGACATAGGACCACACAAATCAGAGTGAACCAACTCTAACACTTCTTTGGCTCTATACCCCTTGGCCTTGAACGGCCTCTTGGTCATTTTACCTTCCAAGCAGGATTCACAAGTTGGAAAATTTTCCAACTCTAATGAACCCAAAAGTCCATCGTCTATAAGCCTCTGAATCCTACTTAAGTTAATATGACCAAGCCTTGATGCCAAAGATATGCTTAATTCATTTCCGAAGGTTCTTTTCTCTTATTAGAATTAGAAGATGAGTTATAAATTTCCATGTTTTGCTTTGTGGAAGAAATTGGGTTTAAAGTATACAAATTGCCAACTAATGCACCAGAACAGATAATCACTTTATTTCTTTTAATAACTACATCGTTACTAAAGGAAACTGAATATCCATCTAAAAATAGTTTAGAAACTGAAATTAAATTCTTTCTAAAACTGGGTACATAAAGACAATTTCTTAAAACCAAATTCCTATTTCTATTAAAAGATAAGTAGACGTCTCCCACTGCAACAGCTGCCACCTTAGTAGCATTGCCCATGTAGACGGTAATTTCTCCTTCAGGTTTCCTGAAACCCTTGCAAGGATTTGCAGACATGATCAGTAGCTCCCGTATCTACACACCAGGTGCTGGTAGATAACACCGCTAAACATGTTTCAACAACTAGAGCATTAGATATACCTTTGTTTTGGTTCCTACGAGGACGGTCCGCCTTCCCTGCTTGCAGATGAAGCACTTTCCTTCGGCTTCTTCACTCCAACTTTAAATCCCGTACTTTGAGATTTATTCACTTTCTTTGTGAGCCGCTTGTTTCTTCTTCTTCTTTCCTCTCGGTTTAGAAGTAGAACCATTTTCAAAGATAGTGAATTTGAGAATTGTGACGAAAGTTCTGTCAGTAGTTCCCCTAATGAATAAATCCTCTTATTCATATTATAGTTCGGAGGAACCGCTCAAACTAGCGTTTGGAGGATCATATCGATCCGGGTTTCCCATCAATTTCTCCTCCAAGGATTTGTATCTCGCTCGGATAAGCCATCATCTTTAGGATATGATCCCTCATCGGAGTACCCTCTTGCATGGTGGCTGTCATTATCTTTCTCATGGCTTCTTGCCTAGAAGCCCTATCCCGATGACCAAAGAGTTCCTTGAGATTGTTCATAATATCATAAGTCGTTGGTAAATCCGATGTCGATGTTGCAATACATTTGACATTGAAGCCAAATGTAACACCGCGCCATCTCATCTCGCTTTTACCCATTTCCTATGATATTCAATCTCCTCTTGGGTAGATTCACCAAGAGGTGTATCTAAGAACAATGTCCAGGTCCCTTTTCCAATCTATGTAATTAGGTCCGGTAAGTCTATTCTGTTGAAGTGATGGACAATGGGTTGAAAGTCATCCTAAGAATCACAAATAACTTTTGGTCAGAACTCTAAATTTAGAATAATATTGATTCCTCAAACAATACTATTTTAAATTAACCAACACCTTAAAACACCGTGAATTTTGTATGCCACGTTAGTGTGGACGTATACAAATTCAACATTTGTAAAAGGAGGGTTTTATCCCATTAATTTTATTATCTTGTCAACCTAACTTTTTGACAAATAAAATTAATAGTTGGTATCTTTTGGTCACACAAATAATAGCAGTGACTCCGATGGGGAGGATACTATTAGATGTGTCTAAGTGTATACCATTACTTGACACTAAGTCCATTAATAAGATTATGCCTCTTCCGTTGGGGAAGATCACACGCTCTTAATTAACTTCCTATAGTCATCCAAAAATGGAAGTCTGTTCTAGTGATCCGCAAACAAGCTCATCCGTTATGGAGGAAGGCACTCGGAGCCAAGCAAGCTTGTTTGCATCACTTACAAACCAGTAATGGAGACCATGGGATTTATTTAAAAATCCCTCTCCCACTTAGTTATTTATAAATGAGGAATTTTAACTATGCTAGCCTACTAAAACTTGTAAACTAACATGCACACACAGCATTATATAAAAGCAATAAATAGAAAATTTAATTTTCAACTATTATGGCTTTAATCTCTAATTGTCCTCCGTGTGTTGTCATCCCAAGCTGCTGCCATATTTGGCCACCGCCACCGGGTCTAGCTGTCGCATCCATCTTGCTCCTAGTTCCGCTGCGCCTCTGGTCCTTAGAAGGTTCCACGCTTTGCAACATTCGATCCGCGACATAAATAGAATTTTACATTTTTATCCTATATTCCATAAAAGGAATGTACATGTATCTAGATCAAAAAATAAAATCCTAATAAAACTAAATACAGCTCCGGCTGTATTTTAATACAATCATGCACACACAGATAAATGCCCTTGACATGTCCAAGGGTCCAATCACACACATAATAACTAAAAGCCATAATAGTTGGATCCTGCATCCACAAAGTTAGCACATCCTACTATTAACCTGCCTAAATTATGTATGACATGTGCATAATTAAACTAAATACCAAATACACAGAGGCAAAACCCTAGCTCTGATACCAATTGTTGGTTGCTACTCGGAAAACCTATAGGTTCCATTGTACAAAAATTTTGTACAAAGATCTGAACTTTTTCCTAGCTACCATGTGTTCTTTTAAATTAAATTTTGGATCGCCTGCGGAACTTAACACGTTTGATCCAAAATTTAATCTATTTGTTCTTTTAGGTTTTGACTTGGATCTCCTGCGGAACTTTACACGTTCGACCCAAGTCTCCTTAAGTTATTAATTTCATTAAATATTAATTTCCATAATTGGTTATCAGTACTGACGTGGCGAGGCACATGACCTTCTTGGATATGGGAGCAACCACCAACGACTAGACAAAACCTTTTATAGAAAGCTAATATTTAATTTCCTAAAATAACTTTAGGTTAACCAAAGAGAACAATCAAATCACAAGGAAAAGAAAAACCAAAAGAACACAGCATCGAAAAAACATATTCGAAATTCTAGAACATAAGCCTCTTGTATTTGGTATTATTTCCATAAATAACTAGCATGATGCGGAAAGAAAAATTACTAGTTATACCTTGTAGAAAAACCTCTTGATCTTCTACCGTATTCCTCTTCTAACCTCGGACGTTGTGTGGGCAACGATCTTCCGAGATGAGAAACCACCAACCACCTTCTTCTCCTCCTAGCTAGGTTCGGCCAACAAAGAGGAAGCTTCACCAAGGAAGAAAATCAAAACACTAACCAAGCTCCAAGAGATGCTAGCTTTCTCTCCTTCTTCTTCTTCTTCTTCGAGTAGTATCCAGCCACCACAAGAGCTCCAATGGAAGAGGGAGATTCGGCCACCACAAGAGAAAGAGAGGGAGAGGATGGCCGGCCACACCAATAAACAAAAGAGGGAGAGAAATAATAGATGTTGTGTCTCATGAAGGCACCCTCACCCCTTCTTTTATATTCCTTGGCCTAGGCAAATTAGGAAATTTAATTGCAATAAAATTTCCTCAATTTTCTTGACATGATTTAATTGAGAAAAATAAAATAAAATTTCCCAATTAAATCTACATTTGTCCGGCCACATCATTGGAGAACAAATTGGACAAGTTTCAATCAACAATTAAAACTTCCTAATTTGTTTCCGGAAATTTTAAAATTAAAATTTCTCTTTAAAAATCTCTTCATGGTTAATAAAAGAAATTTCTATAATTTTAATTTTACAACATGTGAATAATTTTTAAAGAGAAAATAAAATATCTCACCAATCTACAAATAAGGAAAGAGATCTAATCTCTTTCTTTAATCTTTTGTAAATTTTACAAGAGAGATAATTTAATTTAAATTCTCTTTAATAAATTATTTCTTCCACATAATAAAAATTAAAATTAATAATTCTTTTTAATTTATTTTGGCCGGCCCTACTAGCTTGGGTTCAAGCTAGGGCCGGCCACCCAATCTTATACCTAGGCCGGCCCTAGCTTGTTCCCAAGCTAGCTTGGCCGGCCCCTATTGGGTGGGTATAGAAAGTGGGTATAGGTGGGTATAGAACTCTATAAATAAGAGGCTACGATAGGGACCGAGAGGAGGAATTGATTTTGGTCTCCCGATAAAATTAAGCATCCCGTGTTCGCCCCGAACACACAACTTAATTTTATCAATAATAATTCATTCCACTAGAGAACTATTATTGAACTACCGCACCAATCCCAAATTATATTTTGGGCTCCTTCTTATTATGAGTGTGTTAGTCTCCCTGTGTTTAAGATATCGAATGTCCACTAATTAAGTGAGTTACTGACAACTCATTTAATTAACATCTTAGTCCAAGAGTAGTACCACTCAACCTTATCGTCATGTCGGACTAAGTCCACCTGCAGGGTTTAACATGACAATCCTTATGAGCTCCTCTTGAGGACATTATCAACTTAGTATCTCTAGGACACAGTTTCCTTCTATAATCAACAACACACACTATAAGTGGTATCATTTCCCAATTTATCGGGCTTATTGATTTATCGAACTAAATCTCACCCATTGATAAATTAAAGAAATAAATATCAAATATATGTGCTTGTTATTATATTAGGATTAAGAGCACACACTTCCATAGTAACCGAGGTCTTTGTTTCTTTATAAAGTCAGTATAAAAGAAATGACCTCAAATGGTCCTACTCAATACACTCTGAGTGTACTAGTGTAATTATACAATCAAGATAAACTGATACCTAATTACACTACGACCTTCTAATGGTTTGTTCCTTTCCATTTTGATCGTGAGCTACTGTTTATAATTTATAATGTACTGATAATATCATCTTCTGTATGTGACACCACATACTATATTATCTACAATATAAATTAATTGAACAACTACAACTAAATGTAGAAAATTTGACCAAATGTGATTCTTTATTCATAATGAATGTTTACAAAGCTTAGGCTTTCAGTATACACTCCAACATTTAATTTATTAAATTTCCTTTTTATAAACCAATCATGAAGGGATAAAATTATTGGAGAAATTTTATAAATTTTCAGAAGCAAATAAGGAAGTTTTAATTGGTGTTTAAAATTTTATTTGCTTGGAAGTTTATTGTTGTGGCCGGCCATTGAAATTTGAAAAGAAAAAATTGTTTTAATTAAATAAATTTTCCTTTTCATTGACAAAAGAATTAAGGAAGTTTTTTATTAAATTTTCCTTATTTACCAAGACCAAGGATTATAAAAGAGGGGGTAGAGGGAGCTTCAAGGCTAACGACTCTATTCTATTTTTCTCCCTCTTTTCTTCCTTGGGTGTGGCTGGCCCTTTGTTTTCTCTCCTTTCCTTTGTGTGGCCGAAACTTTCTCATGGTGGAGATAGCTTTGGTGGCCGGATCTAAGAAGGAGAAGAAGGAGAGAAAAGAAGCCTCTTTTCTAGCATCCCTTGGAGCATGGTGGTGGTGGCCAAACCTCTTCATCCTAGAAGAAGTTTTGATGACCGAAATTTGCAAGGAAGAAGAAGGTGCTTGGTGGTTCTCATCTCGGAAGATCGTTGCCCACACAACGTCCGAGGTTAGAAGAGGAATACGGTAGAAGATCAAGAGGTCTTTCTAAAAGGTATAACTAGTAATTTTTCTTTCCGCATCATACTAGTTATTTTTGGAAATAATACCAAATACAAGAGGCATGCGATTCTAGTATTTCGAATATGTTTTTCGATGTTGTGTTCTTTTGTTTTTTTTTTCTTGTGATTTGATTGTTCTTTTCGGTTAACCTAAAGTTATTTTAGGAAATTAAATATTAGCTTTCCATAAAAGGTTTTGTCTAGTCGGTGGTGGTTGCTCCCATATCCAAGAAGGTCATGTGCCTCGCCACATCAATACTGGGAACCAATTATGGAAATTAATATTTAATGGAATTAATAACTTAAGGTGATTTGGGTCGAACGTGTTAAGTTCCGCAGGAGACCCAAGTCAAAACCTAAAAGAACGAATAGATTAAGTTTTGGATCAAACGTGTTAAGTTCCGCAGGCGATCCAAAATTTAATTTAAAAGAACACATGGTAGCTAGGAAAAGGTTCAGACCTTTGTACAAAATTTTTGTACAGTGGAACCTCTAGGTTTTCCGAGTAGCAACCAACAATTGGTATCAGAGCTAGGGTTTTGCCTCTATGTATTTGGTATTAGTTTAATTATGCACATGTCATACATAATTTAGGCAGGTTAATAGTAGGATGTGCTAACTTTGTGGATGCAGGATCCAACTATTATGGCTTATAGTTATTATGTGTGTGATTGGACCCTTGGACATGTCAAGGGCATTTTATTGTGTGTGCATGATTGTATTATAAAATACAGCAGGAGCTGTATTTAGTTTTATTAGGATTTTATTTTTGATCTAGTTACATGTACATTCCTTTTATGGAATATAGGATCGATGGATGTAAATTTTATTTTATGTTCGATCTAGTTTATATGTACATTCCTTCGAGGAATATAGGATCAAAATGTAAAATTCTATTTATGTCGCGAATCGAATCTTGCAAAGCGTGGAACCTTCTAAGGACCAGAGGCACAGCGGAACTAGGAGCAAGATGGATGCGACAGCTAGACCCGGTGGCAGTGGCCAAATATGGCAGCAGCTTGGGATGACAACACACAGAGGACAACAAGAGATAAAAGTCATAATAGTTGAAAATTAGATTTTCTATTTATTGCTTTTATATTGTGCTGTGTGAGCATGTTAGTTTACATATTTAGTAGGCTAGCATAGTTAAAATTCCTCATTTATAAATAACTAAGTGGGAGAGGGATTTTTAAGTAAATCCCATGGTCTCCATTACTGGTTTGTAAGTGATGCAAACAAGCTTGCGCGTTGGCTCTGAGTGCCTTCCTCCATAACGGATGAGCTTGTTTGTGGATCACTAGAACAGACTTCCATTTTTGGATGACTATAGGAAGTTAATTAAGAGCGTGTGATCTTCCCCAACGGAAGGGGCATAATCTTATTAATGGACTTAGTGTCAAGTAATGGTATACACTTAGACACATCTAATAGTATCCTCCCCATTGGAGTCACTGCTATTATTTGTGTGACCAAATGATACCAACTATTAATTTTATTTGTCAAAAAGTTAGGTTGACAAGATAATAAAATTAATGGGTTAAAACCCTCCTTTTACAAATGTTGAATTTGTATACGTCCACACTAACGTGCCATGCAAAATTCACGGTGTTTGAGGTGTTGGTGAATTTAAATAATATTGTTTGAGGAATCAATATTTTTTTAAAAAATTCAAAAGTTTTTGATCAAATATTTGATCAAAGACAGATCAACTATTAATTTTATTCGTCATAAAGTAAAGTTGACGAGATAATAAAATTAATGAATAAAATCTCCTCTTCGATTTTGTATTCACACAATTCATGGTATACAAAATTCATGGGGATTTTTAAGGAGTTGATCTTGACCAAGTATTTTTGTGATTCTTAGGATTTAAAATATTTGTCAATTCCCTAGTAGTCATATTATAAGAAAGACTTAGTAATCCCAATTGTAATGATTGGAAATAGGACTTGGACATTAAGGTAGACTGTCTTTTTAGAACTAAGAACAATATAGGTGTATTTAATTCATTAGTTGAAACATGTTTAGTGGTGTTATCTACAAGAACCTGGAGTGTAGATACAGATGCCATTAATCATGTCCGCAATTCATTGCAGGGTTCTAGGAAACCCGGCAACTAAATGAAAATTAAAACACCGTCTACATGGGCACTACTGTAAAAATGGTAGCTGTTGCAGTGGGAGATGTTTATCTTTTGATAAGAATAAAACATGGATTTTTGAGTAATTGTCTTTACGCACCAAGTTTAGAAAGAACTAGTTTTCAGTTTCTAAACTATTCAAAGAACTTGATATTCTGTCTTTTTTAAATAACAAAGTTGTTATTAAGAAAAAGAGGGAAGTTATCTGTTCTGGTACGTTGGTTGACAATTTATAAATCCAATAACTCTCACGATGCAACAAATGGAAATTAGTAACACATCTACTAACTTTAAGAGAAAGTAACCTTCGAAAATAAACCAATTATATCTTTGGCTTCTAAGGCTAGGTTATATTAACTTGAGTAGGATTCATTGATAGCTGATGAACTTTTGGGTTCATTAGTAGTGAAAATCTTTCCAACCTACGAGTCTTACTTGGAAGGAAAAATAACCAAGAAGCTTTTAAGTCTAAGGGGTATGGAGTCAAAGATATATTGGAATTGGTTCATTCTGATTTGTGTGATCCTATGAGCATCCAGGCAAGAGGTTGTTTCAAATATTTCATCTATTTTATAGAAAACTATTTGAGATACGGATATATTTACTTGATGTGCCGCAAGTCTAAGTGCTTTGATTAGTTCAAAGAGTACGAGGCTGATGTGGAGAAATGACAAAGTAAAAGTATTAAGACACTACGGTAAGATCGTAGTGGCAAGTACCTCTTGGGAGAATTTAGGAGTCATTTATCAGAAGTAGAGATTCAATCCCAACTAACTGCACCTGGTACACCCCAATAGAATGGTGTAGGAAAAGGAAGGTATAGGACTCTTATGGAAATAAGTAGATGAGTTATAAAGAATATTGTCAAAATCATTTTAAGGATATACTCTGGAAACGGGAGTGAATATAGTACCTTCTAAAGATAGAACTCTCTACTCATATAGAATTGCTGAATAGGTGTAAGCCTATTTCGAAGCATATTCGGATTCAGGTAGTCCAGCACATATGCAGAAGAGAGACAATGATAAGTTGGACAGGAATTCACTTGTTTGTGGGTTATCCTAGTGAAATGAAAGTAGGTTTATAGTCTTAAAAATCAGAAGGTCATTGTTAGCATCAATGACCGATTTTTAGAAAATGACTATGTAATAAACCATGTGCCCATAAGAAAATTTGTTCTTAAGGAAATAATAAAAGACATGTCTAATCTAGTACCAACTGTACAAGATGAGATACCACAAGAAAACTGCATCACGTATCACAAATGATACACAATTGTAGATAGTGCCTCGTCGTAGTGGGAGGGTTGTTAGGCAACCTAAAAAGATTCATGTTTTGAGAGAGTTTTTGGACTCGATCCCTGGAGGACATGAACCTGATCTCCGGACATATGACGAAGCACTCCAAGATAAAGATGCAACATCTTGGCAAAGAGTAATGAATAAAAGAATTAGAATATATGTATTCTAATAAAATCTGAAAGCTTGTAGAACCACCAAATGGTGTAAAAGCCTTTGGGTGTAAAAAGGTCTATATTAGGAAAAGAGGGATAGACAGGAAGGTAGAAACTTTCAAAGCAAGGCCTGATGAAAAAGGAAACTTTTTCACAGGTAGTCATGCTTAAGTCTATCCGGATTCTTTTATCTATTTGGCAAGTGGATGTCAAGACAGTATTCCTTAATGGAAGTCTTGAAGAAAGCATCCATATAAAGCAGCCAGAAGGGTTCATTGCAAAGGGCTAAGAGCATCTTGTGTGCAAGCTCAATCAGTCTATGGACTGAGGCAAAGCTTCAAGGTCTTGGAACATCCGGTTTATCAATGTAATCCAGATCTATGGATTTAGTAACTGGATAAGTCTTGTGTATACAAAAGATGTGATGGAAACGTGGTGGTATTTCTTGTACTATACGTAGATAACATTTTTGGTAGTTGGAAACAATATCAAAATGTTGTCAGAAGTAAGGGTATGGTTGTCCAAATAATTCGATATAAAGGACTTGGGAGAATGTATATATTTTTGAGATCAAAATAATAAGGGATCGAAAGAAAAAATATATTTTACTTATCCCAAGCTTGATACATCAGAAAATCCTTGCTCGTTTTAAGCATGCAAAACTCCTCGAAAGGTTTCTTACCTTTTAAGCATGGAATGTCTTTATCTAAAGAGATGTCTCCAAAGATATCAAAAGAGATTGAGGACATGTAGGCAGTTCTTTATGCTTCGCCAGTTAGACAACCTAATGTATGCTATGCACGAGATCAGAAATCTGTTTTGCCAAGGGCATAGTTTGCAGATATCAAAGTAACCCTAGACAAGGACATTGGACTGCAGTAAAGCATATATTAAAGTACCTTAGAGGCGCTAGAGATTATATGCTAGCTTACAAGGCAGTTAATTTGGTCCCGGTGGGTTACACGGATTTTGACTTCCAATCGGATAGGGACAGGAAGCCCAAGCCCATCAGGAGGCCTAAACCAATTCCTCCTCTAGGTCCCTGTTGTAGCCTCTATATAAAGCCTCGCATCCACCCATCCATAACTTGGTTTGGTTTAACTTGGTTTGGCTTAACTTGGTTTGGCTTAACTTGGTTTGGTTTAACTTGGTTATAGAAAGAGAGATTTTTTCTAAACAGAATTCTGTTATTTTTCTTTCTTTGTAACCGATGGCAAAGGTTATAAAAGGAGTAGGTGGTGCCCCCTAAAACCTAATTTCCACAATTCTCTTCTCTCCCTTATCTAGGGTCGGTGCCCCTCCTTGGTGGTCGGCGCCCTAGATCTCCACCTAGGCCCGACAACATCTCTTCCTTGTGGTCGGCGCCCCTCCTCCTCTACGACTAGGGTCGGCGTCCCCCTCCTATTCCTTGGTGTGCGGCGAAGTGGAGAAGAGGAAGAAGTGGAGAAGAGGAAGAAGAGGAAGAAGGAAGAAGAGTAGAAAGGTGCCCCATCCTAGATCCTCCTTTTGTAGCTGGTGGTTTGGAAATCGAGAAGAGAAGGAGGGTGGTTTTGTCTTGGTAGATCGTCGCCCACACGACGTCTAAGAAGAAGAGAGGAATACGACAGAAGATCAAGAGGTCTTTAGCTACAAAGAAATGGTACAACTAGTTCTTTAATTCCGCTGCATAATTAGTTCGATTTTCTTTGTATCGATTTTGAATACCAACACAAGAGACCAGCAATCTTGTACTTCGATCAAGGTGTGCTTTGATCATTCAAGAACTTATTTGATTAAACACATGTTTGATCGAACATGCGGGTTGCTAGGAAAAGTTCTGTTCTTGTACAATTTTTTTTGTACAGGGAAATTTAAACAGAACGGAATTCCAGCGCCTTCAAGTGGTATCAGAGCGAGTTTTTTGCCTCAATGTGATTGGTTTCCCATTAAATTATGCACTGCTCATACATAAGTTTAGGTCGGATAATAGTAGGATGTGCAAGAAAGATTAACTCTATGGTTGCAGACGTCCTAAGTCCAACTATTATGGCTTTGTGTGTTTGTGTGTGATTTGAACCCTCGGGCATGTTGAGGTTGTTGTGTCTGCATGATTGTAATAATTAAATATGACCAGTTGTCGTATTATTATTATTTTTTATATTCTGTTCGATGTAGATTACATATAAATTCCTTTGTGGAATATAGGATCGATAAATGTAAATTTTATTTCTTTTTGTTGCGGCTTGTATCCTTGCTATGCGTAGTGCTATTTTAAGGATCAGAGGTGCGGCGGAGAAAGAAGCAAGATAGACGCGACGACTTGATCCATTGGCAGTATACGCGATGGCTTGATCCATTGGCGGCATATTGAAGGACAGCGTTGGATGAGGTCATAATAGTTGAAATTTTTATTTTCATATTTATTGCCTTTATATGTTGTTTTATGTGTTGTGATGTGTGTGCATGTTAAAATTACTCAATTTAAATAACTAAGTAGGAGAGGGATTATTTAAATAAATTCCACGATCTCTATTACTGGTTTGTAAGTGATGCATTCAAACTTACGTGTTGGCTTTGAGTGCCTTCCTCCATATCGAAGGAGTTTGTTTGCGGATCACTAGATCAAACTTCCTCTATGGATGATTATAGGAAATTATTTAGGTATGTGTGATCTTCTCCATCTGAAGGGGCACAATCCTAATTAATGGACTAAGTATTAAGGATGTAAATGAACCAAGCCGCTCGCGAGCTATTCGAAGCTCGATTCGATAAAAGCTCGTTTGAGCTCGTTTAATGAGGCTTGTTAAGATAAACAAACCAAGCTCAAGCTTCGCAATATTCGGCTCGTTAGCTCGTGAACACGTTCGTTAAGCTCATTAAGCAACTTTTAAATAAAAATAATAATAGTTTTGATATTGAATTTATAGATTTTACACTCTACTTATGAAAAATATAGACAAATATATTAAATTTATTTATTAGAATAAAATTATAAATTTTAATAATAATATTATAATTTTCTCTAAATATATAATTTAGTTTTTAATGAATATTTAAATTTATTATTTATATTTATTAAGCTCATTTAGGCTCGATAAAAGCTCGAATAAGCTTGTGAGCCATGAATATATTCGTTAAATAAAGCTCGAGCTCGGCTCGATTATAAACGAGCCAAGCTCAAACATTCAAGAGTTCGGCTCGGCTCGGCTCGATTACACCCCTACTAAGTATCAAGTAATGACATATACTTAGGCGCATTTAATAGTATCCTCCCCATTGGAGTCACTGCTATTATTTGTGTGACCGAAGATGAACCAAATATTAATTTTATTTATCATAAAATTAGGTTGATAAGATAATAAAATTAATGGGTAAAGCCTTCTCTTATAAATGTTTGAATTAGTATACGTCCACACTATCGTGGCATATGAAATTCACGGTGTTTTGAGGTGTTGGTGAATTTAAATTATATTGTTTGAGCAATCAATATTATTTTAAATTCTAAAGTTTTGACCAAATATTTTATTTTGTGTTTCTTAGGATTTCAAAATGACTTTCAATTCTCTTACTGTTATTTTAAAAGAAAACAAACTTACTAGTCCAAATTATATTGATTGAAAACGAAACTTGGGCATTGTCTTAACTACTAAAGAATAGAAGTTTGTACTTCTTGAGGTCTGTCCTAACGTGCCTGATAAAGATTCTAATGAAGAGGAGATAGAGAGACATAGGAAATGGGTCAAAGCAGATGAGATGGCGTGGTGTTACATTTTGACTTCTATGTCAAATGTGCTGCAACATCAGCATCAGGCCATACCCATTGCCTATGACATGATGCTCAATCTCAAAGAACTTTTCGGACACCAGAATCGAGCTACCAGGCAGGAGACCATGAGAAACTTAATGACGACCACCATGACTGAGGGGGCACCCGTAAGGGATCATATCCTCAAGATGATGGCTCATTTAAATGAGATAGAAGTCCTTGGAGCTGAAATCGATGGGGAAACCCAGGTCGATATCATTCTCCAAACACTACCCAAAAGTTTTGAGTAGTTCCTTCTGAATTACAACATGAACAAAAGGGTTTATTCATTGGCGGAACTTTTGACATAACTCTAAGCGACAGAAGGGCTATTTCGTCAAAGTTCTCAAGTTGACATTGCAAAAAACGTTTCTGCCTCTAAGCCGAAAGGAGGAAAGAAGAAGAAGAAACAAGTTGGTTCGGTAAAGAAAGTGATTCGACCTCAAGGGATTGGGTTGCAGGTAGGTGTGAAGAAGCCGAAAGGCAAGTGCTTCACATGCAAGCAGTCCGGACATTAGAAGGTGGACTGTCCTCGCAGAAAGGAGAACAATAAAGGTATATCTTATTCATTAGTTGTTGAAACATATTTAGCGATCTTATCTACTGGTACCTGGTGTATAGATACAGGAGCCACTGATCATGTCTGCAATTCATTGCAGGGGTTCCAGAAAACCCGTCGACTATATGAAGTGGAGATCACCGTCTACATGGGCAATGCTACAAGAGTGGCGGCTGTTGTAGTGGATGATAGTTATTTATCTTTTGATAAGAATAAAACTTTGATTTTGAAGAATTGTCTTTACGTACCATGTTTTAGAAAGAACTTGATTTCAGTTTCTAAATTATTTATAAATGGATATTCTGTTTCTTTTAATGACAAAGTAGTTGTTAAGAAAAATAGGGTGGTTATCTGTTCTGGTGCGTTGGTTGAGAATCTGTATACTCTTAATCCAATAACTCCCACGATGCAATAAATGAAAATAAATAACACATCTTCTAATTCTAATAAGAGAAAGCAACCTTCAGAAATGAACTAAACATATCATTGGCATCTAAGGCTGGATCATATTAACTTGAGTAGGATTCAAAGGTTAATAGATGATGAACCTTTGGGTTCATTGGTAGTGGAAAACTTTCTGATCTGCGAGTCTTGCTTGGAAGGAAAAATAACCAAAAGGCCTTATAAGGCAAAGGGGTATAAAGTCAAAGAAGTGTTGGAATGGGTCCATTCTGATTTGTGTGGGCCTATGGCTATCCAGGAAAGAAATGGTTTTGAATATTTTATCTCTTTTATAGACAACTATTCGAGATATGAGTACATTTACTTGAGGCGCTACAAGTTTGAGTGCTTTGATAATTTCAAAGAGTACAAGGCCGATGTGGAGAAATGTCATGGTAAAAGTATCAAGACACTACGGTCTGATCGTGGTGGAGAGTACCTCTTAGGAGAGTTTAGGAGTTACTTATTAGAGGTCGGGATTTAATCCCAATTGTCTACATCTGGTACACCCAACAGAATGGTGTGGTGGAACGAAGGAATAGGACTCTTATGGAAATGGTTAGATCAATGATGAGTTATTCAGAATTACCAAATTCGTTTTGGGGATATGCTCTGGAAACGGCGGCGTACATTCTGAACTTGGTACCTTCTAAGGCAGTACCCTCTACTCCCACAGAATTATGGAATGAGCGTAAACCTAATTTGAAACACATTCGGATTTGGGGGTAGTCCAGCACATGTGCTGAAGGGAGACGCTGATAAGTTGGAATCACGTACAGAAGGTCGCTTGTTCATGGGATATCCTAGAGGAACGAAAGGTGGTTTGTTTTATAGTCCTAAAGATCAGAAGATTATTGTTAGCACCAATGTCCGATTTTTAGAAGAGGACTATGTAATGAACCACAAGCCCATGAGTAAAATTGTTCTTGAGGAAATAAGAGAGGACACTTCTACTTTAGTACCGATGATACAAGTGAGATACCACAAGGAACTGCAACACATGTCACAAATGATGCACAATTACAGGTAGTGCCTCATCGTAGTGGGAGGGTTGTTAGGCAACCTGATAGATTCATGTTTTTGGGAGAGTCTTTGGACTTGATCCTGGAGAACATGAAGTTGATCCCTGGACATATGATGAAGCACTCCAAGATAAAGATACAGCATCTTGGCAAAGTGCAATGAACTCTGAAATAGAATCTATGCATTCTAATCAGGTCTGGGAGCTTGTAGAATCACCAAATGGTGTAAAAGCCATTGGATGTAAATGAGTCTACAAAAGAAAAAGAGGAACAGACGGGAAGGTGGAAACCTTTAAAGCGAGGCTTGTTGCGAAGGGGTATACTCAGAAAGACAGAATCGATTATGAGGAAACCTTTTTCACCGGTAGTCATGTTTAAGTCTATCTGGATTATTTTATCTATTGCTGCTCATATGGATTATGAGATTTAGCAAATGGATGTCAAGACAACTTTCCTTAACGGAAGTGTTAAAGAAAACATCTATATGAAGCAACCAGAGGGATTCATTACGAAAGGCAAAGAGTATCTTGTATGTAAGCTCAATCGGTCCATTTATAGACTGAAGCAAGCTTCGAGATCTTGGAGCATCCAGTTTGATGAAGTGATCTAGTCTTATGGATTCATTCAGTGTTCGGATGAGTCTTGTGTGTACAAGAAAAGTGACGAAAATGTGGTGGTATTTCTTGTACTATATGTAGATGACATTTTGTTCATTGGCAATAATGTCAAAGTGTTGTCAGACGTAAGGGTATGGATGTCCAAGTAGTTTGACATGAAGGACTTGGGAGAATGTGGACATATTCTTGGGATCAAAGTAATAAGGGATTGCAAGAAATGGATGTTGTGCTTATCCCAAGCTTCATACATCGATACTATCCTAGCTTGTTTTAGCATACAAAACTCCAAGAAAGGTTTTCTATCTTTTCGGCATGGAGTACCTTTATCTAAAGAAATGTGTCCTAAGACATCAAAGGAGATAGAGGAGATGAAGACAGTTTCTTATGCTTCGGTTGTAGGAAGCCTAATGTATGTGATGCTATGTATGAGACCGGATATCTGTTTTATCGTGGGCATGGTTAGCAGATATCAAAGTAACCCAGAACCGGGACATTGGACTGTCATAAAGCATATATTAAAGTACCTGAAAATGACTAGAGATTATATGCTGGTTTACCAGGCAGATGATTTGCTCCTTGTGGCTTACACGGATTCTGACTTTCAATCAGATAGGGATAGTAGTAAATTAACCTCGGGGTATGTGTTTACTTTGGGAGGTGGAGCCATAGCATGTAGGAGTGTTAAGAAGAAATGTGTTTCAAACTTCACCATGGAAACCGAGTATGTGGCAGCCTCTAAGGCAGCCAAAGAAGTTGTATGACTCAAAAACTTCTTGATGGACTTAGATCTGATTCCTAGTTTGCCTAAAGTTATCACAATTTATTGTGACAACAGTGGTGCAGTAGCAAACATGAAGGAACTACGAGCCCATAAGGTAAGTAAACACATTGAGCGCAAGTACCACCTGTTACGAGACATCGTAAAACGAGGAGAGGTTGTTGTCGCCAAGATTACATTAGTAGATAACCTGGTAGATCCTTTCACTAAGGCCCTTCCGGTGAGAGCATTTGATAGGCATGTTGAGGGGATGGGAGTCAGATGTATGACAGCATTTATGGCAGCATAGTCTTTTAGTATAAGTGGGAGATTGTTGGGATGTATACTATAAGCCTAGCTTTTTTGTGAACATCTGTTTTGAAATATTTTGAAATGAGAATCACATTGGTCAAATGTTTACATTTTATATTTATATATATATCAATGCAGTTGTCCATTTAATTTATATTATAGATAACATGATGTGCGGTGTCACACAGAAGATCATGTTATCGGTTCTTTATAAATTATAAATAGTAGCTCACAACCAAGATGGATTGGGGAAAACCATTGGAACGGTTGTAGTGTAATTTGGTATTAGTCTGTCTTGACTATAAAATTACACTAATACACTATGTGTGTATTGTGCAGAACCGTTTGAGGTTATTCAATTTGTACTGACTACGTAAAAGAACAGAACCTCTGTTATTATGTATGTGCGTCCTCTTAATCCCTATATAATAAGAAACATGTATACTTAGTATTTATTTCATTAACTTATCAATGGATGAGATTTATTCATTAAATCAATATGCCTGATGAGTTAGGAGATAGTATTATTTATATGGTGTGTTGTTGATTAAAGAAGGAATCTGTATCATAATTATTTAGGCTGATGATGTCCCCTTGAGGAGCTCATAAGGATTATTATATAAACCCTGCAGGTGGACTTAGTCTGACATGATAATAAAGTTGAGTGATACTACTCTTGGAATCATATGTTAATTAATTGAGTTATCAGTAACTCATTTAATTAACGGACATACGATATCTTAAACATAAGGAGATTAGCGCACTCATGATAAGAAGGAGCTCATATTATAATATGGGTTTGGTGCGGTAGTTCAATAATAACCCTTTAGTGGTATGAGTTATTATTTATGGACTTGGGTTGGGTGTTCGGGCCGAACACAGGAAGCCCAAGCCCATCAGGAGGCCTAAACCAATTCCTCCTCTAGGTCCCTGTTGTAGCCTCTATATAAAGCCTCGCATCCACCCATCCATAACTTGGTTTGGTTTAACTTGGTTTGGTTTAACTTGGTTTGGCTTAACTTGGTTTGGCTTAACTTGGTTTGGCTTAACTTGGTTATAGAAAGGGAGATTTTTTCTAAACAGAATTCTGTTATTTTTCTTTCTTTGTAACCGACGACAATGGTTATAAAAGGAGTAGGTGGTGCCTCCTAAAACCTAATTTCCACAATTCTCTTCTCTCCCTTATCTAGGGTCGGTGCCCCTCCTTAGTGGTCGGTGCACCACATCTCCACCTAGGGCCGACCACATCTCTTCCTTGTGGCTGGAGCCCCTCCTCCTCCACAACAAGGGCCGGCGCCCCTCCTCCTCTATAACTAGGGTCGGTGCCCCCCTCCTATTCCTTGGTGGGTGGTGGCTTGAAGAAGAGGAAGAAGTGGAGAAGAGGAAGAAGAGGAGAAGGAAGAAGAGCAGAAAGGTGTCCCATCCTAGAGCCTCCTTTTGTAGTCGACGGTTTGGAAATCGAGAAGAGAAGGAGGGTGGTTTTATCTTGGTAGATTATCGCCCACACGACGTCCAAGAATAGGAGAGGAATACGGCAGAAGATCAAGAGGTTTTTAGCTACAAAGAAAGGTACAAGTAGTTCTTTAATTCCGCTGCGTAATTAGTTCGGTTTTCTTTGTATCGATTTTAACTACCAACACAAGAGGCCAGTGGGTTATACGGATTCGGATTTCCAATCAGATAGGGACAATAGTAAGTCTACATTAGGTTATGTGTTTACACTAGGAGGTGGAGCCATTGCATGGAGGAGTGTTAAGCAGAAATGCGTCTCGGACTCAACCATGGAAGCTGAGTATGTGGCAGCCTCTGAGGCAGCCAAAGAAGCTGTATGGCTCAGGAACTTTCTAATGGACTTAGATGTGATTCCTGGTTTTCCCAAGATCATCACAATTTATTGTGATAATAGCGGTGCAGTTGCAAACTCGAAGGAACCATGAGCTCCTAAGGCAAGTAAACATATAGAGCACAAGTACCACCTGATACGAGACATCGTCAAGCGAGGAGAAGTTGTCGTCGCCAAGATTGCATCAGAAGATAACCTAGCAGATTCTTTCACAAAGGCCCTTCTGGCGAAAGATTTTGATCGACATGTGGAGGGGATGGGAATAAGATGTAAGGCAACAGATATGGCAGCTTAGTCTTTTAGTATAAGTGGGAAATTGTTAGAGTGTATACTAAAAGCCTAGCTTTTGTAAACATTTATTTGTTGAAATAAAAGAATCACATTGGTCAATATCTACATTTATTTGTTAAATGTAATTGTTCAATTAATTTATATAGTAGACAACATGGAGTGTGATGTCATACTCAGAAGGTCATGTTGTCGGTTCTCTATAAATTATAAACAAGTTGCTCACGACTAAAATGGAAAGGAACAAACCATCAGAATAGTCGTAGTGTAATTAAGTATTAGTTTATCTTGACTAATAAATTACACTGATACACTTTAAGTGTATTGAGTAGGATCATTTTGGTAAGTTCTTTTTGTACTGACTTAGTAAAAGAACTAGACCTTAGTTATTATGGAAGTGTGTTCTCTTAATCTTAATATAATAACAAGCATATATATTTAATATTTATTTCTTTGACTTATCAAAGGGTGAGGTTTAGCTCGATGAATCAATATGCCCGATAAGTTGGGAAATGATATTACTTATAGTGTGTGTTGTTGATTATAGAAGGAATCTGTGTCCTAGTTATCTAGGTTGAGAATGTCCCCAAGAGGAGCTCATAAGGATTGCCATGTTAAACCCTGCAGGTGGACCTAGTCCGACATGACAATAAAGTTGAGTGGTACTACTCTTGGAGCTAGATATTAATTAAATGAGTTGTCAATAACTTACTTAATTAGTGGACATTTGTAATCTTAAACACAGGGAGACTAACACACTCATGATAAGAAGGAGCCCATAATGTAATTTGGGATTGGTGCGGTAGTGCGGTAATAACTCTCTAGTGGAATGAGTTATTATCGATGAACTTGAGTTGTGTGTTCGGGTCGAACCCGGGATACTCAAGCTCATCGGAAGGCCAAAATCTATTTCTCCTCTAGGTCCCTGTCGTAGCCTCATTATAGCCTCAAGTCCATCCAAATGTAAGGCTCTTCTTGATGTCCAAGAAGTGGGACGGTCCAATGCTTGGTGACCAAGTAAGGGCCGGCCACATCCTCTCCTATAGGGGCCGACCCTTTGCTTGGTGACCAAGCATGAAGGGGTCGGCCACAATAATTCAAAAAGAGAGGGTTGTTTTGAATTTTTAAAATCTTCTCTTTGTAGAAAACTATAAGTTTTAAAAGAGAGATTTTAATTTTTAAAACTTTCCTTATTTGAATTAGGCCACATGTTTAAATAGAGAGTTTAAAAGATTTTAAAACTTTCCTTTTTTAACCGTCCTCATGGTTTAAGAAAAAAAGGAAAAGAAGTTTTAAAATTTAAATTCTCTATCACCATGTTTAAAAAAGGAAATTTTATAAGAGAAGTTTTAAATTTTAAAACATGGTTTTAATTTTTAGAACTTTCCCTTTTTAACTCTTACTTTAGGAAAGAGAGCTTGTAAAATTTTATAAGAATTTTTCTTGTAAAATTTTATATAAAAATTATTTATTTCTTTCTCTTGTGGGGGCCGGCCAACCTTGCTTGGTGCCCAAGCAAGGTGGCCGGCCATATTAAAATGATAAAATCATCATCCAATTAATTTTGGTGATTGATTCAATCAAGAGGAAAGAAAAGGAAAAATAAAAGGGAAAAGGAAAAACTCTTGGATGATTTTATTTTTTGTAAAAAGTTTTTACTTATTTACCTTGGGCAAGTAATATAAAATAAGGGGTGAGGGGGCTTCATGAGACACAACTCTTATTCTTTTACTTGGGTGATCTCTTGGTGGCCGGCCCTCTCCCTTCTTCCTTTCCCTTTGCTCTCTTCTCCTTGGTGGTGGTGGTGGCCGAAATCTTGAGGAAGAGGAAGGACTCTTTTGGGTGGTGGTCATCTTGGAGGATCGTCGCCCACACGACGTCCAAGGCGAGGCGAGGAATACGACAGAAGATCTCGAGGTCATTAGCTTACAAAGAGAAGGTATAATTAGTAATTGTTTTCCGCATCATGCTAGTTTTTCCTTTGTAAGAATTCTAAATACAAGAGGCAATTAGATCTAGTTTAATCGAATTTATTTTTCGATTTTGTGTTTTCTTCTTTTTCGAATTTGTGATTCGATTGTTCTTTTTGGTTAACCTAGAGTTATTTAAGGAAATAAATATTAGCTTTCCTTAAAAGGATTTGCCTAGGCGGTGGTGGTTGCTCCAATATCCAAGAAGGTCATATGCCTCGCCATGCAGTCCTGGAACCCAATTTTGGAAATTAATATTTATAGAATTAATAACTTAGGTAGATTTGAATCAATAGTGTTAAGTTCCGCTTGCGATTCAAATCTAAACCATTAAGAACAGATAAGTTAAATTTGGAATCAATGATGTTAAGTTCCGTCTGTGATTCCTTATTTAACTTCTAAAGAACACAATAGGTTATTTAAGGAAAGGTTCGACACTTGTACAAAAAATTTTGTACAGTGGAACCGGTACATTTTCCTAGGATTAACCAACAATTGGTATCAGAGCTAGGGTTTGCCTCTGTGTATTTTTAGAATTCAAATAGGTTATGCACATGTCATACATAATTTAGGCAGGAAAATAGTAGGATGTGCTAACTCTTTGGTTGCAGACTCCAACTATTATGGCTTATTGATATTGTGTGTGATTGGACCCTTGGACATGTCAAGGGCATTATTTGTGTGCATGATTGTATGTATAAAATACAGCAGGAGCTGTATTATTTTTAGAATTTTATTTTTGTTCAATCTAGAATACATGTACATTCCCTTGTGGAATATAGGATCGATATATGTAAAATTCTATTTTTGTTGTGGATCGGATTCTTGCGAGGTGAGGTACTTTTGGAGCACTAGTGGCGCAGCGGAATAAGAAGCAAGAAAGATGCGACAACTCGACCCGATGGCAGTGGCTAAAGATGGCAGCAGCTAGGGTTGGAGCATATTAAAGACAGTGATGGAAAAGACCATAATAGTTGGAAAATTAATTTCCAAATTTACTGCTTTTATTTACTGTGATGTTTATATGCATGTAATGTATGCTAGGATAGGTTAAAAATCCTCATTTTTAAATAACTAAGTGGAAGAGGGATTTTAATAAATCCCATGGTCTCCATTACTGGTTTGTAAGTGATGCAACAAGCCTGCGTGTTGGCTCTGAGTGTCTCCCTCCACAACAGATGGGTTTGTTGCGGATCACTAGATCAAACTTCCTTTTATGGATGGTTATAGGAAATTATTTAGGAGCATGTGATCTTCTCCAACTGAAGGGGCACAATCCTATTTAATGGACTTAGTATCAAGTAATGGTATACACTTAGACGCATTCAATAGTATCCTCCCCAACGGAGTCACTGCTATTGTCTTGTGTGACCAAAGTGAAACCAACTATTAATTTTATTTGTCATAAAGTTAGGATGACAAGATAATTAAATTAATGGGGCACACCCTCCTCTTACAAATGATGAATTTGTATACGTCCACACTAACGTGGCATGCAATATTCACGGTGATTTAAGGTGTTGGTTAATTTAAAATAGTATTGTTTGAGGAATCAATATTATTTTAAATTTAGAGTCTTGACCAAAGTTTATTTTTGTGATTCTTAGGATGACTTTCAACCCACTAGCCATTTTACTGAAAGAGAACAAACTTACTGGTCCCAACTATATTGATTGGAAAAGAAACCTGGACATAGTTCTTACTGCTGAAAGTTATAAGTTTGTACTGACTGAGGCTTGCCCTGATGCACCTGACGGTGACTCTACCCTAGAGGAGATTGAGTATCATAAGAAATGGGTAAAAGCTGATGAGATGGCGCGGTATTACATTTTGGCATCAATGTCAAATGTATTGCAACATCAGCATCAAGATTTACCAACAGCTTATGATATAATGAACAATCTCAAAGAACTCTTTGGGCACCAGAGTCGGACTGCTAGGCAAGAGGCAATGAGAAAGCTAATGACAGCCACCATGTCTGAGGGGACACCCGTAAGGGACCATATTCTCAAAATGATGGCTTATCTGAATGAAATATAAGTCCTTGGAGGAGAAATTGATAGGGAAACCCAGGTCAATATAATCCTCCAAACGCTACCTAGAAGTTTTGAGCAGTTCCGCCTGAATTATAACATGAACAAAAGAGAGTATACGTTGGCGGAACTTCTGATAGAACTACAGGCAGCAGAAAGAATATTTCGTCACAGTTCTCAGATTCACTATGCTGAAAATGGTTCTACTTCTAAGTCGAAAGGCAAGAAGAAGAAGAAACAGTTCTTTTCAGCAAAGAAGGTGAATAGACCTCAGAGTATAGGACAGAAAGCTGGAATGAAGAAGCCGAAGGGCAAGTGCTTCATCTACAAGCAGTCTGGACATTGGAAAGCGGATTGTCCTCGTAGGAACTAGAACAATAAAGGTATATCTCATACTCTAGTAGTTGAAATATATTTAGCGGTGTTATCTACCAGCACCTGGTGTGTAGATACGGGAGCCACTGATCATGTCTGTAATTCTTTGCAGGGGTTCCAAGAAACCCGACGACTATTTGATGGAGAGATAACCGTCTATATGAGCAATGCTACTAAGGTGGCGGTTATTGCAGTGGGAGACGTCTACTTATCTTTTGATAGGAATAGAAATTTGATTTTAAGAAATTGTCTTTATGTACCCAGTTTTAGAAACAATTTAATTTCAGTTTCTAAACTGTATATGGATGGATATTCAGTTTCCTTTAGTAACAATGTCGTTATAAAGAGAAATAAGGTGATTATCTGTTCTGGTGCATTGGTTGGCAATTTATACACTTTAAATCCAATTTCTCCCACAAAGCAAAATATGGAAATTAATAACACATCTTCTAACTCTAATAAGAGAAAAGAACCTTCGGAGATGAACCAAACGTATCTTTGGCATCTAAGGCTTGGACATATTAACTTAAGTAGGATTCAAAGGCTTGTAGCCGATGGACTCTTGGGTTCATTAGAGTTGGAAAACTTTCCAACATGTGAATCTTGCTTGGAAGGTAAAATGACCAAGAGACCTTTTAAGGCCAAGGGGTATAGAGCCAAAGATGCGTTAGAACTAGTTCATTCTGATTTGTGTGGTCCTATGTGTTAGGATGTATACTAAAAGTCTAGTTTTTGGTATAAACATTTATCTAGAAATAAGAATCACATTGGTCAAATGTTTACATTTATGATAAATATAATTGTTCAATTAATTTATATTGTAGATAACATGGTGTGTGGTGTCACGCACAGAAGATCATGTTATCAGTTCCTTATAAATTATAAACAGTAGCTCACGACCAAGATGGAAAGGAACAAACCATTGGAAGGTCGTAGTGTAATTAGGTATTAGTTTATCTTAACTATATAATTACACTAGTACACTTAGAGTGTATTAAGTAGGACCATTTGAGGTCGTTTCTTTTATACTGACTTTATAAAGGAACAAAGACCTCAGTTATTATGGAAGTGTGTGCTCTTAATCCTAATATAATAACAAGCACATATATTTGATATTTATTTTTTTAATTTATCAATGGGTGAGATTTAGTTCGATAAATCAATAAGCCCGATAAGTTGGGAAATGATATCACTTATAGTGTGTGTTGTTGATTATAGAAGGAAACTGTGTCCTAGTGATCTAGGTTGAGAATGCCCCCAAGAGGAGCTCATAAGGATTGTCATGTTAAACCCTGCAGGTGGACTTAGTCCGACATGACGATGAAGTTGAGTGGTACTACTCTTGGACTAAGATATTAATTAAATGAGTTGTCAGTAACTCACTTAATTAGTGGACATTCGACATCTTAAACACAGGGAGACTAACACACTCATAATAAGAAGGAGCCCAAAATGTAATTTGGGATTGGTGCGGTAGTTCAATAATAATTCTCTAGTGGAATGAATTATTATTGATAAAATTATGTTGTGTGTTCGGGGCGAACACGGGATGCTTAATTTTATCGGGAGACCAAAACCAATTACTCCTCTCGGTCCCTATCGTAGGATCTTAATTATAGAGTACTATACCCACCTATACCCACCTTCTTACCCATCCCATAGGGGCCGGCCAAGCTAGCTTGGAGACCAAGCTAGGGTCGGCCAAAGTATGGTTCAAGGGTGCTTCAAAGGTGGCCGGCCCTAGCTTGGGTTCAAGCTTGGTGTGTCCGGCCCAAATTTAAATAAAAGGATTTTTATTTTTAAAATTTTTCTTATGTGGATAACATGATTTAAAAGAGAGTTTAAAAATTTAAATCTTTCCTTTTATAAGATTCTACAAAAGATTAAGAGAAGAGCTAAATCTCTTTCCTAATTTGTAGATTAAAAGGTTGATTTTAATTTTGGTAAAAACTTTCCTATTAATCATGTTTATTATTTAAAAGAAAGTTTAAAAATTAAAAATTCTCTTTTATTAGTTTCTACAAAAGATTAAGAAAAGATTTAATATCTTTCCTTATTTGTAGATTACAAGAGATTTTAATTTTTAGAGATAACTTTCTTTTTATCCACATGTTAAAAGAAATATTTTAATTTATAAAATTTCCTTTTTATTAACCAATCATGAAGGGAAAAATTATTGGAGAAATTTTTTATAAATTTCCAGAAGCAGATAAGGAAGTTTTAATTTGTGTTTAAAATTTTATTTGCTTGGAAATTTTATGGTGTGGCCGGCCATTGTAAATTGAAAAGAAAAATTGTTTTTTAATTAAATAAATTTTCCTTTTCAATGGAAAAAGAATTAAGGAAGTTTTTATTAAATTTTCCTTATTTGCCAAGACCAAGGATTATAAAAGAGGGGGTAGAGAAGGCTTCATGGTGAACAACTCTATTCTATTTTCTCCCTCTTTTTCTTCCTTGGTGTGGCCGGCCCCTAGAGGTTCCCCTTCTCCTTCTCTCTTCTCCTTCTTGTGGCCGAGACTTCATCATCTCTTGGAGGCATAGAAGTGGCCGGATCTAGCTTGGAGAAAAGGAGAGAAAGGAGTCTTGTTTCTTGCATCCCTTGGAACTTGGTTGGTGGAAAAAGATCTTCATCTTTTGGAAGCTTTGTGCTTGGCCGAAACTTGAAGAAAGGAGAAGAAGGTTCTTTGGTGGTTTCTCATCTCAGAAGATCGTTGCCCACACAACGTCCGAGGTTAGAAGAGGAATACGGTAGAAGATCAAGAGGTTTTTCTAAAAGGTATAACTAGTATTTTTCCTTTCCGCATCATACTAGTTATTTTTGGAATTAATACCAAATACAAGAGGCATACGATTCTAGTATTTCGAATTTATTTTCGATGTTGTGTTCTTTTGTTTTTTCTTTTCCTTATGATTTAATTGTTCTTTTCGGTTGACCTAAAGTTATTTAAGGAAATTAAATATTAACTTTCCTTAAAAGGCTTTGTCTAGTCGGTGGTGGTTGTTCCCATATCCAAGAAGGCCATGTGCCTTGCCACGTCAGTACTAGGAGCCAATTTTGGAAACTAATATTTAATGAAATTAATAACCTAGGTGATTTGGATCGAACGTGTTAAGTTCCGCAGGAGATCCGAGTCTAAACCTAAAAGAACAAATAGATTAAACTTTGGATCAAATGTGTTAAGTTCCGCAGGCGATCCAAGTTTAATTTAAAAGAACACATGGTAGCTAGGAAAAGGTTCAAACCTTTGTACAAAATTTTTTGTACAGTGGAACCATTAGGTTTTCCGAGTAGCAACCAACACTATGTTTATCCAAGCAAGAGGTGGTTATGAATACTTCGTCTCCTTTATAGACGATTATTCAAGATACGGATACATTTACCTGATACGCCGCAAGTCTGAATGCTTTGACAAGTTCAAAGAATATAGGGCTGATGTGGAGAAACGTTTTGGTAAAAGTATCAAGACACTACGGTCTGACCGTGGTGGCGAATACCTCTTTGGAGAGTTTAGGAATTACTTATCAGAAGTCGGGATTCAATCCTAATTGACTGCACCTGGTACACCCCAGCAGAATGGTGTGACAGAACGAAGGAATATGACTCTTATGGAAATGGTTAGATCGATGATGAGTTATTCAGAATTACCAAATTCATTTTGGGGATATGCTTTAGAAACAGCAGTGTACATTCTGAATATGGTACCTTCTAAAACAATTCCTTCTACTCCTATGGAATTATGGAATGGGCATAAGCCTAGTCTGAATCATATCCGGATATGGGGTAGTCCAGCACATGTGCTGAAGGGAGATACTGACAAGTTGGAATCACGTACAGAAGTTTGTCTGTTTGTGGGATATCCTAAGGGAACGAAAAGTTGTTTGTTTTATAATCCTAAAAATCAGAAGATCATTGTTAGCACCAATGCTTGTTTTTTAGAAGAAGATTATGTAATGAACCATAAGCCCATAAGTGAAATAGTTCTAGAAGAAATTAGAGAGGACACGTCTACTTCAGTACCAACAGTACAAGATGAAGTACCATAAGAGACTGCAACACGTGTCACACATGATACACAACAACAGACGGTGCCTCGTCGTAGTGGGAGGGTTGTAAGGCAACCTGAGAGATTCATGTTTTTGGGAGAATCTTCGGACTTGATCCCGGGTAAACATGAACCTGATCCCCGGACATATGATGAAGCACTCCAAGATATAGATGCAGTATCTTGGCAAAAGGCAATGAATTCCGAAATATAATCTATGTATTCTAATAAGGTCTGGGAGCTTGTAGAACCACCTGATGGTGTAAAAGCCGTTGGATGCAAGTGGATCTACAAAAGGAAAAGAGGGCAGATGGGAAGGTAGAAACCTTCAAAGCAAGGCTTGTTGCGAAAGGGTATACTCAGAAAGAGGGAATCGACTATGAGGAGACTTTTTCGCCGGTAGTCATGCTTAAGTCTATTCGAATACTCTTATCCATTGCTGCTCATATGGATTATGAGATTTGGAAAATGGATGTCAAGACAACTTTCCTTAATGGAAGTCTTGAAGAAAACATCCATATGAAGCAACCAGAAGGGTTCATTGAAAAGGGCAAAGAGCATCTAGTGTGTAAGCTCAATCGGTCCATTTATGGACTGAAGTAGGCTTCAAGATCTTGAAACATCCGGTTTAATGAAGTAATCCAGTCATATGGGTTTATTCAGTGTCCGGATGAGTCTTATGTATACAAGAAGTGTAACGGAAACGTGGTGGTATTTCTTGTACTATACGTAGATGATTTTTTATTAATTGGCAACAATGTCAAGGTATTATCGGACGTAAGGGTATGGTTGTCCAAATAATTTGATATGAAGGACTTAGGAGAATGTGCACACATTCTTGGGATCAAAGTTATAAGGGATCGCAAGAAAAGAATGTTATGTCTATCCCAAGCTTTATATATAGATACAATCCTTGCTCGTTTTAGCATGCAAAACTCCAAGAAAGGTTTCTTACCTTTTAGGCATGGAGTAGCCTTATCTAAAGAGATGTCCCCGAAGACATCAAAGGAGATTGAAGACATGAAGGCAGTTCCTTATGCTTCAGCTGTAGGAAGCCTTATGTATGCAATGCTGTGTACGAGACCTGATATCTGTTTTACCGTGTGCATGGTTAGCAGATATCAAAGTAACCGTGGACAAGGACATTGGACTGCTGTGAAGCATATTTTAAAGTACCTGAGAAGGACTAGAGATTATATGCTAGTCTACCAAGCAGACAATTTGCTCCCTGTGGGTTACACGGATTCAGATTTCCAATCAGATAGGGACAATAATAAGTCTATGTCATGCTATGTGTTTACTCTAGGAGGTGGAGCCATTGCATGGAGGAGTGTTAAGCAGAAATGCGTCTCGGACTCAACCATGGAAGCTGAGTATGTGGCAGCCTTTGAGGCAGCCAAAGAAGTTGTATGGCTCAGGAACTTTCTAATGGACTTAGATGTGATTCCTGGTTTGCCCAAGATCATCACAATTTATTATGATAATAGCGGTGCAGTTGCAAACTCGAAGGAACCACGAGCTCCTAAGGCAAGTAAACATATAGAGCACAAGTACCACCTGATACGAGACATCGTCAAGCGAGGAGAAGTTGTCGTCGCCAAGATTGCATCAGAAGATAACCTAGCAGATTCTTTCACAAAGGCTCTTCTGGCGAAAGATTTTGATCGGCATGTGGAGGGGATGGGAATAAGATGTAAGGCAACAGATATGGCAGCTTAGTCTTTTAGTATAAGTGGGAAATTGTTAGAGTGTATACTAAAAGCCTAACTTTTGTAAACATTTATTTGTTGAAATAAAAGAATCACATTGGTCAATATCTACATTTATTTGTTAAATGTAATTGTTCAATTAATTTATATAGTAGACAACATGGAGTGTGGTGTCATACTCAGAAGGTCATGTTGTCGGTTCTCTATAAATTATAAACAAGTTGCTCACGACTAAAATGGAAAGGAACAAACCATCAGAATAGTCGTAGTGTAATTAAGTATTAGTTTATCTTGACTAATAAATTACACTGATACACTTTAAGTGTATTGAGTAGGATCATTTTGGTAAGTTCTTTTTGTACTGACTTAGTAAAAGAACTAGACCTTAGTTATTATGGAAGTGTGTGCTCTTAATCCTAATATAATAACAAGCACATATATTTAATATTTATTTCTTTGACTTATCAAAGGGTGAGGTTTAGCTCGATGAATCAATATGTCCGATAAGTTGGGAAATGATATTACTTATAGTGTGTGTTGTTGATTATAGAAGGAATCTGTGTCCTAGTTATCTAGGTTGAGAATGTCCCCAAGAGGAGCTCATAAGGATTGTCATGTTAAACCCTGCAACATGACAATAAAGTTGAGTGGTACTACTCTTGGAGCTAGATATTAATTAAGTGAGTTATCAGTAACATACTTAATTAGTGGGCATTCGTAATCTTAAACATAGGGAGACTAACACACTCATGATAAGAAGGAGCCCATAATGTAATTTGGGATTGGTGCGGTAGTGCGGTAATAACTCTCTAGTGGAATGAGTTATTATCGATGAACTTGAGTTGTGTGTTCGGGGCGAACACGGGATACTCAAGCTCATCGGAAGGCCAAAACCAATTTCTCCTCTAGGTCCTTGTCGTATCCTCATTATAGCCTCAAGTCCATCCAAATGTAAGGCTCTTCTTGGTGTCCAAGAAGTGGGTCGGTCCAATGCTTGGTGACCAAGCAAGGGCCGGCCACATCCTCTCCTATAGGGTTTCGGCCCTTTGCTTGGTGACCAAGCATGAAGGGGCCGACCATAATAATTCAAAAAGGGAGGGTTGTTTAGAATTTTTAAAATCTTCTCTTGTAGAAAACTATAAGTTTTAAAAGAGAGATTTTAATTTTTAAAACTTTCCTTATTTGAATTAGGCCACATGTTTAAATAGAGAGTTTAAAAGATTTTAAAACTTTCCTTTTTAAACCGTCCTCATGGTTTAAGAAAAAAAGGAAAAGAAGTTTTAAAATATAAATTCTCTATCACCATGTTAAAAAAAGAAATTTTATAAGAGAAGTTTTAAATTTTAAAGCATGGTTTTAATTTTTAGAACTTTCCCTTTTTAACTCTTATTTTAGGAAAGAGAGCTTGTAAAATTTTATAAGAATTTTTCTTGTAAAATTTTATATAAAAATTATTTATTTCTTTCTCTTGTGGGGGTCGGCCAACCTTGCTTGGTGCCCAAGCAAGGTGGTCGGCCATATTAAAATGATAAAATCATCATCCAATTAATTTTGGTGATTGATTCAATCAAGAGGAAAGAAAAATAAAAATAAAAGGGAAAAGGAAAAACTCTTGGATGATTTTATTTTTTGTAAAAAGTTTTTCCTTATTTGCCTTGGGCAAGTAATATAAAAGAAGGGGTGAGGGGGCTTCATGAGAGACAACTCTTATTTTTTTGCTTGGGTGATCTTTTGGTGGCCGGCCCTCTCCCTTCTTCCTTTCCCTTTGCTCTCTTCTCCTTGGTGGTGGTGGTGGCCGAATTCTAGAGGAAGAGGAATGACTCTTTTGGGTGGTGTTCATCTTGGAGGATCGTCGCCCACACGACGTCCAAGGTGAGGTGAGGAATACGGCAGAAGATCTCGAGGTCATTAGCTTACAAAGAGAAGGAATAATTAGCAATTGTTTTCCGCATCATGCTAGTTTTTCTCTTTGTAAGAATTCTAAATACAAGAGGCAATTAGATCTAGTTTAATCGAATTTATTTTTCGATTTTATGTTTTCTTCTTTTTCGAATTTGTGATTCGATTGTTCTTTTTGGTTAACCTAGAGTTATTTAAGGAAATAAATATTAGCTTTCCTTAAAAGGCTTTGCCTAAGCGGTGGTGGTTGCTCCCATATCCAAGAAGGTCATGTGCCTCGCCATGCAGTCTTGGAACCCAATTTTGGAAATTAATATTTATAGAATTAATAACTTATGTAGATTTGAATCAATAGTGTTAAGTTCCGCTTGCGATTCAAATCTAAACCATTAAGAACAGATAAGTTAAATTTGGAATCAATGATGTTAAGTTCCGTCTGCGATTCCTTATTTAACTTCTAAAGAACACAATAGGTTATTTAAGGAAAGGTTCGACACTTGTACAAAAATTTTTGTACAGTGGAACCGGTACGTTTTCCTAGGATTAACCAACTCCGTTGACCTAGCTGGGCTTCGTGTCAGACATTCGGTCAGCCCATCAACCTGTTTGGGCTTCTCCTGCACACTCGGTCAGAGTGTTAGATCAACAACAAAACTAACTTATCCTATTTTATCATTCATCAAAACTTGGATTAGACCGTTAGTGCTAACCGCACCAATAGTATTTGCCTCAAGTAACTTGGAGAAGACCCTGTCGCAGCAAGGCGCGAGGGCACCCTCATGGAGCTTGAGGGCACCCTGGATGTTGAGCAATGGGCACCCTCATGGATCTTGAGAGCGCCCTGGACACTGGCACGAGGTCACCCTCATGGAGGTTGAGGGCGCCCTCAGACGGATAGACTGCGACCGGATCGGAGCTCATCCACGCTGCGGATTCGGTGCGGATGAGGGCACCCTCCATAGGTTATAAAAGGCAATCTCGAGCAACAGCAAGGAACAACAATGAAAACGTGATCCATCTTCCGTGCACTGCTCAAAGAACCACCCGATAAAGCTGTAGCAAGACACCGACAACCTGAAGCCTCGAATTTCCTAATCTTAAAGTTGTTGGTAAATTTTCTTATTGTACTTAATTGTTGTACTCTAAAATTGTACTCTTGAAAACTTATAGTGATTGCCCAAAGTAATCGCTCAACAAGCATGAGCGTTGGAGTATGAATCGTCCCAGGCTCTGAACCAAGTATAAAATCCTTGGTGTTTGCGTTTGCATTGTTTACTTCTCCGCTACGTTTACTTGAAAGTGCAAGCTACGAGCGCTATTCACCCTCCCCCCTCTAGTGCTTTCAATCCAACAGAATGTATATTCAATGTGTAGATCCAAAATCTGGTTCATTAACATTGATAGGCTGTTAATGATGGATGGACTTTAAGCTGGATAGTCCCTATAGGATGAGCTTGGTATATAATGAAAGATACTTATGAATTAGGGTACTTTCAACAACCTCTTCTCTTCCTCATCAAGTGAGAACTAAAGATTGTCGCTGCCCACTCCTGTAGAAGACCATTCTGCACTAGCATGAACTCCGGCGACAAGTAAGAAGGCACTAGCCTTTGTGATGGATTCAGGTCATCCATTTATGAGTTATTGTTTTGGCTTCCTATTGTACTTTAGAGATTAATAATAGGTAGATCATGTTGTAGATACATCCTTTAGTTCATGTATGATGTATTGCAACTCTTACAATTGATATCAGAGCTTAGACTTACCTTATTATCATTTGTTAAGGTGTAAGGATTATTTTTCAATGTTTTGGCACATATACATCACTTTTGCATTTGATTCCATATGGATAAGCAAAATTGATGTATATTTGTTGAATGTAGCATGGATAGATTAGGATTTAACCTATGAATCGAGTTTTTCACATTATTCATAAAGAATATGATTGCTGGCATGATTTTAGGGTCAAAAATCACGTTCAGAAATTAGATTCATCCAATATCAATCAATTGGGAAGGTTTCCCAATCGATTGGGAGTCACGAATTAGCGAACAAAAGCTTCCCAAATCGATCGGTTAATCATTTGGTGTTTACCGATTGATTGGCGTAAAGTTGAATCGATTAGGATGCCCAGGTTTACAAATAAAGGAGTCTAGAATCGATCAGCTGTTGATTAGTGTTTATCAATCGATCAACATAAGGAGTCAATCGATTGGGATTGCCCGATCACGACAAAAGTGCAACAGAGGGTTTCTAAATCGATCGGCTGATCCATTAGTGTTTACCAATTGATTAGTAAATCGATTTAATTTTGTAAGGAAGTCAATAAAGAGCTTCTGAATCGATCGGCTAATCGATTGGGTTTCACCATGTTGGGTCACTTCGGGAGCTAAAGGAGGGGGGTGAATAGCTTCTCGTGCTTGTTCGTTTGCTTCGTAGATGTTGATTTGCAGCGGATAGAATCAAAGTCAAGCTCTCCAATGCTAACACGTAGATTTACTTGGTATCCACCTCAAGAAGAGATGACTAATCCAAAGATTCACACACCGAGCACACTCTCCACTAAAAAAATAACTCCTCGGAAAAACCGAAGGTGAAGAAACCTCATATAAGACTCTCAATACACACAAGAAGAAATACAAGAAAAATCTTACAAGATTTACAACAAAGATGCTCTCTTCTTGTTTGGAAATGTCTCTTGATACTTGGAAATACAGTAACACATTACTCCAAGAATCTTCAAGAATTGGCAGTGAGAATTGGAGAAGAACTCGTGTATTTGCACTGTGGCATTTGAACCTTACCATCGTCATTATACTCTGTGATCTAGGCTCTCAATCAATTGGGCCTACTCCCAATCAATTGCCATGTTAAATCTATACAATCTCAGCCATCCAAAGCCTACATCTTGTGCAACAGTCATATCCCAATCAATTGGGGAGGCTTTGATCAATCGACCGATCGATTCAGAGTGTCTCTATGCTATCGCAGATAAACCCTGAATCGATTGATCGATCGATTCAGGTTGCTTCGTAATCTCACAAGAAAACAAGCCCCAATCGATCAACCGATCAATTGGAGTATTCCAATCAATCAGCTGATAGAATGGGGAGCACACTATGCTCTTCCCGGGAGCCTCCAATCAATCAGCTGATCGATTGACATAGCCCAAATCAATTAGCTGATCGATTGGGATGTCCTTTCTCGTGAAGCTCTCCCAATCAATCAATTGATCGATTAGGCTATGGTTCAATTGATCGGCAGATTGATTGCCCAACCCTAACTTGATTAACTCATGTCTAGGGTCCCAAACCTAACATCCGGTTTACCGTGACCTATTGGGACTCGCTCATGCCTAGCATTTGGTCAATCTTGACCTGTTGGGATTTCGTTACCAAGTGTCTGGTCAATCCTTTGACCCATTTGGACTTTTCTAGCCGTACCAAGTGTCTGGTCGATCTTGACACATTTGGACTTATCATCTTGTGCCTAATGTCCGATCCTCCATGACCCACTTGGACTTCCAAACACCAGGTGTCTAGTCACCCCGGTCCCACCTGGATTCCATATGCATGATTTCACTCACCAAGACTTTTATTTGGCTTCACTCACTAAGATTTATCACTGCCTAGCTTCACTCATCAGGATTTCCCATTTGCCTAGGTTCACTTACTAGGTCTTTTACCTAGCTTCACTCATCAGGATTTTTCATCTGCCTAACTTCACTCACCAAGGCTTTCTAACTACCTAACATCACTCACTAAGACTTTCCATCTGCCTGACTTCACTCACCAGAACTTTTCATACCAAGTGTCCGGTCAACACTAACCCTCTTGGATTTTCATCATCTGTCAACCTCCCCGTTGGACTTACCCTTGTCTAACTTCTAGTTAGGACTTCCTAATCAAATATCCGGTCAACCTTGACCTACTTGACTCTTTTTCACACCAAACTAGTTAAACATCGACTAGAGGAGAATTGCTCCAACAATCTCCCCAAATGGATGATTGCAATTGCAATCTCCATATATTGTCAAACATCAAAACTCATGTTTGAGCCAATTCAAGCTTAGTCAACCTTGTCAACCTTGACCTAGGGAAATTACACCGATCATATTCCCTTTTTTATGTTTGATAATATGTTTAAGTTAGGCTAATCTTATAGCCTCAACTTCTTCTTCATGTCAAAGCATAAATGAGGGTTTCCTTCATCCTCTCCCTTTCCTAGAGGGCAAACTCCCCGTTTTTTGGTAATGAAGGTCTAACTTAAACCCTATATTCTCCTCCTTTAGCACACATCAAAAACTCTCTCCCTGAAGAATTATCCACACGTTGTTCAACAACCTCACTCATTATTCACAATACTACAATGAAGGTCTAATACCTTTCATTGTGCCTCAAATGCTCATCCTAGAGCATTCATATACCACAATGAAGATATCCAATCTTCCATTATTTTCCAATGTCAACCTTGAGCATTCACGATAATGAAGGTTTACAATCTTCTATGGTTTTATGAAAAATAAATTCATGTCTTTAAGGAGTAGCTCCCCCTCAAAACATGCTCTAAAATTTTGTCATTGTACCAACAATGACTTGGAGTTCCTAAGACTTTAGGAAACTCAAAATTTAAAATTTTGAGATTAAAGAGTCAATATTAAATACAAACCTCATCCTAAACTTCAAGTTAATCTTGTTGGATCATTCTTTTCTTGTTTTCATCAAGAAAACTATCCTTAAATGTTTACAAAAGAATTTCTTAGGATTAGGGATGGTTAACATGACTAACCATGATTTAATGGACTAAAATTAAACCATTTCAGCCAAAAATTAGCTTTTTCAATCTATTAAAGTTGGGACTCAATCAATTGAAGTCTTTCAATCGATCAACTGATCGATTCAGCAAGGCTATTCTCGAAAAAACACTTAAATTGATCAGCTGATTGATCTATGCAGGTATTTTTACTAGTCATTGTCTAGACAATGTTTCAACAGACTAGCAAGCAAGCTCAATGTTAAAGACCTCCCGTTGAATTTGTCGGAGGCAATAAAAAATCATTCAATAAGATTGAATCGAATCAAATCAAATCAAATTAAATTAGTATTAAGGTATAATAATTGTTAAAAAAATTTATTTGTTAATCGCTCTTACTAATTCGTCAATTGATTGAGTGCTCTTTGCCCCGGGGGCATGGTGTCATGCTTAGGTCATCTAATGATTGATTAGGGATCTAGAGTTTAAGACTCAGCTACGACGTATTATTAGAAATTTTTCTCATTAATAGGTGGTGCGGTGATAAAATGGGACCCACTATGTGCAGGTCAAATGATGGAGATAACAGTCAACGTGAAGGTCAAAGTCAAGGTGGTCAACGCCAGGATGTCAAAGAGCTCACCTATGGTGGTCGAGCGAAGGTCGACTACAATAGTCGATCGGTGCTGGCAGTGCCCAATCGGTAAGAGGCTTGTCCAAGCCGACCCTCGTCCAGCTCAGAACAATAGGTAAGATCGCTAGACACTCACTGCAGATCGGCAGAATGCTAAGGTCACCAAAGCGCTTGTCTGAGTGGAAGGAGATAAGCTACTATACCCAGTTATCACAAGGAAGAACAGTCGAGGCCGACCGAGCGGAGGAGTCCCAGTCGAGCGGCTACCTCGCTCAACCGAACAGCGGGATCACTGTCGCATCTCTCAATATCATTCTTGGAGATAGTACGACGGAAGCTTCTATTGTCTTGTCAAAAATATGTATACCCTATTAAAGTATAATGTCAGAGGTATTTTCCCGACATATCATTTAATAGGATGAATTGGAGAATATGTCCACGACCAATTGGAGAACGTGCTCATGTCTTGAGAAAAGTGTGTATGTCGCACATCAAGATACTATATAAAGGGGGTCATACACTTGCAGAGGTACGTGTTATTCACTATTCACACTTGTGTCTACTATCGCTCCATCTTTTTCCTTTTTCCGATGATTGACTTGAGCATCGGAGGGACATCGAGACCCTTTTTTTGATTCGACACTGATATTTTTTTGTGTTACAGAGCGGAGTTAAATTTATATCTAGTAAATAAGATAATCACATCCCAACTTGTTATTTCTATAATTTTTAGACCGAATCAATAGATGGCATACATGAGAAGTAAATCGATTTTCCTAAATTAGATGTTACTTAATTAATTATTTTTCTTCGGTAAACATCTCCAAATTGTATTGTTTAGGGATACATCAATATCAAGAAGATTAATTATTGCAGTAGTGTTGCCCTACTACTTTTCCGTCTTCTAACACATAATTCATAAGGCACTCACTTTAATGCAAGAGATTGACGAATTCTATCACAACGTCCACAGCATTTTGAGCGGCCAGTGAACTGAAAACAGCAGCTTCATTGGATTCAGAGGAGCCACCACCCGCGAGGTCCGACAGCGCTCTGAAGGCGATGAAAGGCACGCGTACCTGACGGCAAACGAGCGCGACGGCGGCGCTCTCCATGTCTATGGGAGTAACATCGAACTTATTCCTCAAGAACTGCCTGTATCCTGCATTGTCAACAAATGCGTTGGCACTGCAACCATTCTCCACCCTCAGCACTTTCGCCCTCCTCCTCAGGCATGTGTTATTGATGCACTGCGGCAGCTTCAAGCCCTATCGAGAATAAGTATTTCCAAGTCAAGAATTAGCTTGCAAGATAACGAAGTTTTACGGTCGACGTCACTGTCACCTCTAGATTCCTGGAGAGTGCGTAGTAGTTCTTGTTGACAGAAACCCAGAAGGCATGCTGTCTGACTTCTGGAATTCCATCCACCGGAAAAATCTCTTCAGGTTGGTACCAAACGCTGTTCAGTAAGTTTCCTTCTTTGATCGCATCATAATCTGAAAAATTAAGATACCCAATTCTTCTTGTGTAGTCACCAGTGGCCTCCAGGGCCAGTTCATCATTTGGACCATCTCCATATCTCTGTCAAGGTTATGAAAACACCAAAGAAGCTTAATTCAATGCATGCACAAGGAACTTTCCTAGAAATCAGTAATTCTCATATATGATTTAATCATATGAAGTCAAATATATTGAACTAGTCTATCTTTTTACGTGAAGCCATTAATCACTTTATATGAATTTGTTTATTTCATGTCATTTTCAGTGACTAGTCTTCATCCTTGACTCTGTCGACTCAGAGTATTCAAGCAATTTTTATTGATTTCTTGATGGATATATCTCACCTGCCAATTCCAAAGGCCTGTGTGAGCCCATCGACGAGGAATTGTTACATCTCCTATTTGGAGATCAGAGTTTGCATTCCCAGCAATTCCAAAATGCACAACTCCTTTCACATCGAAGAGAGTCAGAAGCAACTGGGTGCTTATACCAGCATTAAGCTGCAATTAGATTAAAAGAATGTAATTATACTCACAGTTAATTAGTATTGTATAATTAACTCTTCATTATTTCATTATAATTAGAAATTATACCATGCTCAAGCCTGTCATCACCACAATAACCTTCTCTTTTCCCACTGTTCCAAATCGAAATCTCCTTCCTTTCATTCACATGAAACAAAAACAATCAATTAATTAGGCTTCTCTACTGTTGTTATCTGCTAAAACAAATAGAAAAGGAGCAAACTTAAATCGACAACGTCACTGTAATACACAAACTCTATCAAAATTTGAAAAGGGAAACTTGAATATAATGGATCATCTTCAATCGTGTTCTTGGGGATGTAGCTGAATAAACAATTCAAAGAAGAATTACTGATTTAAGAGGAAAGCATGCACCTGCAAGATCCAAGGGAGACGTGGACTGTGGACAAAGTTGGAGGACTGGAGAAGAGGATTCAGCTCGAAGGAGTTTGGGACTACGAGCCCCAAGTATGGCCCTTCCTTGTTCACTCTTCTCACTGTTCTCCAAGCCTTCTTCGTTATACTCCCACCACTGGCTCTTTCACTCAATGAGCCCGCCATGGCTGCCAATACAAGCAGGACAAGGATCCTCCTCTTCTTCATCGATTCCATCCTCATCAACTCTCTTTCTTTCTGAGCCCGTGAGTAAGACGAAGATGCAAGGCTTGCATTGGACCTTAAATATAAGGCAAAGAAGAGAAAGGGGAGAAAATTCTAACATTGTCCATCGTGTTTGAGAATAAGAAAAGTAGGGAAAATGAACTTTCCAAGTTTTCTACTAGAATAACGACTGATTGGCACTAAGTTAATGGTTGATTTGGCAGCTAAGCAATGGCCAAATAATGACTGATTTCTAACCTAAAATAAAATTTTAATTTTTATATTCAATGCAGCGTGGATTTAATCTTTTTTTGATGGGTTTACATGTTATTTTGTAACACATAATTTTATGTTATTACGGATATACCGAATAGATGATCTAATTAATATTAATTGTGAATTTGTGTTATTGAATATGAATTTATATGTGTAGAATTTGTTGAAGTTTATTTCTGCTCTATATAAATTTGATGTTAACTAGATTTTGTGCAAATCTTTTACTTTTCTTTCGTACTCTAGAAGATTGCATTACACAAAGATTAATCTAAAAAATCTCTTCGGTACAACAATTGATTATTAGTTAACGATAAGTAAACAAGATAAGAAGAGTTTTTTAAGTAATTATCAAATCGTAAAATGCTATTTGGTCAAATTTCTCCAACGATTCGATTTCTATTTCGACGTTACAATCAATCAATCAATCAACTTTTGAAGTTCCTATCCAAAATTAAAAAAAAAATCAACGTCTCAATAATTTTTCTGTAATTTATGAAATGATGCAACTTAATTTTTGAATTGATCAAAAAAAAAAAAATATATATATATATATATATATATACGATTTTGATATTTATCAAAGGACATATTTTTAAAATACATTTTTTTTTATCAAATCCTCCTAATAAATCTAACTTTTTCTATCATTTATCTTTTCTCTATTATTATTTTCTTTCTCTTTCTTACTTCTTTGCTATGCATGTAACTCCACACTTATTTTTCTCTCCTCTCTTCTCTTTCTTTCTTTTTTTTTACATGCATGCATAACGTATAGATAATATTTTATAATATTTAGTTATTTTTTTATAACATTTAATATTTGGAAAAGTCAAAATAAATAATTGATAGTATATTTGAAATACTTATGACCCCAGAAGTTCACAGGAACTAAAAAGAATACAATTTAAGATCTCTAAGTCCATCAGTGAGTTTTAACCGAAATCCACTGATGGACCTAGAGAACTTCAATTGCAACCATTTCGGTTCCTGTGAATTTCTGAGTTTGCAAGAAGAGCAAATATGTTATCTATTATTTATTTCAACTTCTCAAAGGTGTTAAAATATAATAAAGAAATATCGCCAAAAATCTCTACGTTGGGCCTAATATGTATCATATCAAGCCCATGTGGGTCTGATATGAAATCTTATCAGGTCTAACACGGGCCTAATATGGAATGATATCAGGTCCACGTTAGGTCTAATATAATTCCAAATCAGGCTCAATATAAAGATTTTTTATGATTCTTCCTTACAAAATAAATAACGAATAGCACATTTGAATTCCTTTCAACCCCAGAAATCTATAGGAACTGATATGGGTACATTCTTAGATATTTAGATCCATCAATGGATTTTGGTCCCACTGATGGATGTAGAGAGCTCCAATTGTAATCATTTCAGTTTTTGTGGATTTCTGAAGTTACAAAGAGTTTAAATATATTATCCATTGTTTATTTCAACTTCTCCAAATGTATTAAAATATAATAAGAAAGGATTGGCAAAAATCTCCACATTGAGCCTGATATAGAATCATATCTGGTTTAATGTGAACCTGATATCATTCCATATCATGCATACGTTTGACCTGATATGATTTCATATCATGCCCAACAACTTAATGAAACATGATATCTTAGCTTATTCATAGTCAATCATTCTATAAAAGTATGAACTCTACACTATGCACTTGAATGAATTCTCCTGTGTTACCATGCATTTACAATCACAGATGAATTGTTGATATTGTCAAAAGTAAAGTTTAGTCTTCATGACAATCATATGACATTGGTAGACCATCAACGACTTGTCTTCTTCACAATTTGAAAGGTTGGTTATAAAAAATTAAACTTAGAACTCATCAGCACTGAGCCGACCTCGCCAACAGTAAATTATTTTTTCGACGTGTGAATTATTCAGAGGTGGAGGTGAGGAACCTTGAAAGTTTAGGGGGTGTCGTGGACCTGATATCGAATTATATTAGGCCTAATATTAAACCCAACATAGAGGTTTTGTCGATTCTTCTTTATTATATTTTAATACCTCTGAGAAATCGAAAGAAATAATGGATAGTATATCTGAACTCCTTACAATCTGAGAAATTTACAGAAACTAAAATAGATGCAATCGGAGCTCTCTAGGTTCATTAGTAGATTTCAGTTAAAACTCATTGATTGACCTAGAGATCTTAGATTACATCCACCCATTTTAGTTCCTGTGGATTTTTGGGATTACAAGGAGTTTAAATATGCTATCTATTGTTTATTTCGGCTTCTCAAATGTGTTAAAATGTAATAATAGAGAATCAATAAAAATCTCCATGTTGGACTTGATATGATTTCATATCAAGCCAAATATAGAGATTTTTAGTGATTCTTCCTTATTACATTTTAACATCTTCAAGAAGTCAAATATACAATGGATAGCATATTTAAATTCCTTACAAAATCAAAAATCTACAGGCACTAAAATAGGTATAATTAGAGTTCTCTAGGTCCATAGTTGATTTAGGTTAAAATTTATTGATGGACTTAGAGATATCTGATTGTACCTATTTCATTTTTATGAATTTTAAGATTTTAAGGAATTTGAATATGTTATCTATTATTTATTTTAGTTTATCTAAATATATTAAAATGAAAAAAATAAAAGAAGTTATATGGTAGCAAAAGGCGAATATGCTTGCCCCCAGCGCTCCCGCCAACCTGTCCCAAGGCTAACATAGAGGAGGTAAATCACGGGTGACTACTAGTCTTTGGAATAGTGACTAACACATAAGGGAGGCATTTACCTCGACTTTGTCGAGATTCGAACCCCAGACCTTATGGTGGCAACACCTTATGTGCTAGCCATTAGATCGTCCCGAGGGGATTTATGATGGTAATACCTTATATTGTGGCAAAAAAAAAAAAAAAAGGCAAAACGCTCGCCCCCAGCGCCCTTGCCATACCCGACCCAAGGCCATCACGGGGGAGGTAAATCGTAGCATCCGAGCGGGCATGTGACAGACAAAGTGTAATACGAGGATAGGGGATTTATTCCCTAGCTGCCCTGAGGATCGACCCTACCGCCTCATTGTGGCAAGTTCCGCCACATACCAACCCGGATGACCCACGGGGTCAAAAAATATATATATACTATTTTGATATTTATCCAAGGACACATCTTTAAAGTACATTTTTTTTATCATATCCTCCTAATAAATCTAACTTTTTCTATTATTTTTTATGGTAATACCTTATATTGTGGTAATTCCAAAATGCACAACTCCTTTCACATCGAAGAGAGTCAGAAGCAACTGGGTGCTTCAACCAGCATTAAGCTGCAATTAGATTAAAAGAATGTAATTATATTCACAGTTAATTAGTCTATACTGTATAATTAACTCTTCATTATTTCATTATAATTGAAAATTACTCTTGGAATCAGATGTTAATTAATTGAGTTGTCAGTAACTCATTTAATTAACGGACATACGATATCCTAAACACAGGGAAATTAACACACTCATGATAAGAAGGAGCCCATATTATAATATGTGATTGGTGCGGTAGTTCAATAATAACCCTTTAGTGGTATGAGTTATTATTGATGGACTTGGGTTGGGTGTTCGGGCCGAACACAGGAAGCCCAAGCCCATCAGGAGACCTAAACCAATTCCTCCTTTAGGTCCCTGTTGTAGCCTCTATATAAAGTCTCGCATCCACCTATCCATAACTTGGTTTGACTTAACTTGGTTTGATTTAACTTGGTTTGCCTTAACTTGATTTGGTTTAACTTGGTTTGGCTTAACTTGGTTTGGTTTAACTTGGTTATAGAAAGGGAGATTTTTTCTAAACAGAATTCTGTTATTTTTCTTTCTTTGTAACCGACGGCAAAGGTTATAAAAGGAGTAGGTAGTGCCCCCTAAAACCTAATTTCCACAATTATCTTCTCTCCCTTGTTTAGGGTCGACGCCCCTCCTTGGTGGTCGGCGCCCCATATCTCCACCTAGGGCCGACCACATCTCTTCCTTATGGCCGGCGCCCCTCCTCCTCCACAACAAGGGTCGGCGCCCCTCCTTCTCTACAACTAGGGTCGGTGCCCCCCACCTATTCCTTGGTGGGCGGCGGCTTGAAGAAGAGGAAGAAGAGGAAGAAGTGGAGAAGAGGAAGAAGAGGAAGAAGTGGAGAAGACGAAGAAGAGGAGAAGGAAGAAGAGTAGAAAGGTGCCACATCCTAGAGCCTCCTTTTGTAGCTGGTGGTTTAGAAATCGAGAAGAGAAGGAGGGTAGTTTTGTCTTGGTAGATCGTCATCCACACGACGTCCAAGAAGAGGAGAGGAATACGACAGAAGATCAAGAGGTCTTTAGCTACAAAGAAAAAGTACAACTAGTTCTTTAATTCCGCTGCGTAATTAGTTCGATTTTCTTTGTATCGATTTTGAATACCAACACAAGAGGCCAGCGATCTTGTACTTTAATCAAGGTGTGCTTTGATCATTCAAAAACTTGCTTGATTAAACACATGTTTGATCGAACATGCGGGTTGCTCGGAAAAATTCTGTCTTGTACAATTTTTTTGTACAGGGAAATTTAAACAGAACGAAATTCCAACGCCTTCAAGTGGTATCAGAGCGAATTTTTGGCCTCTGTGTGATTGGTTTTCCATTAAATTATGCACTGCTCATACATAAGTTTAAGCCGGATAATAGTAGGATGTGCAAGAAAGATTAACTCTGTGGTTGCAGACGTCCTAAGTCCAACTATTATGGCTTTGTATGATTGTGTGTGATTTAAGCCCTCGGGTATATCGAGGTTGTTGTATGTGCATGATTATAATAATTAAATACGATCGGTTGCCGTATTATTATTATTTTTTACATTCTATTCGATCTAGATTACATGTAAATTCCTTTGTGGAATATAGGATCGATAAATGTAAATTTTATTTCTTTTTATTGCGGCTTGTATCCTTGCTATGCGTGGTGCTATTTTAAGGATCGGAGGTATGACGGAGAAAGAAACAAGATAGACGCGACGACTTGATCCATTGGCGGCATACGCGATGGCTTAATCCATTGGCGGCATATTGGAGGGTAGTGTTGGATAAGGTCATAATAGTTAGAAATTTTATTTTTATATTTATTGCCTTTATATGCTATTTTATGTGCTGTGATGTGTGTGCATGTTAAAATTCCTCAATTTAAATAACTAAGTAAGAGAGGGATTATTTAAATAAATTTCACGGTCTCCATTACTGGTTTGTAAGTGATGCATTCAAACTTGCGTGTTGGCTTTGAGTGCCTTCCTCCATATCGGATGAGTTTGTTTGCGGATCACTAGATCAAACTTCCTCTATGGATGATTATAGAAAATTTTTTAGGTATGTGTGATTTTCTCCATCTGAAGGGACACAATCCTAATTAATAGACTAAGTATCAAGTAATGGTATATATTTAGGCGCATTTAATAGTATCCTCCCCATCGGAGTCACTGCTATTATTTATGTGACCGAAGATGAACCAACTATTAATTTTATTTATCATAAAATTAGGTTGACAAGATAATAAAATTAATGGGTAAAACCTCCTCTTACAAATGTTTGAATTAGTATATGTCCACACTATCGTGGCATACGAAATTCATGGTGTATTGAGGTGTTGGTGAATTTAAATTATATTGTTTGAGGAATCAATATTATTTTGAATTCTAAAGTTTTGACCAAATATTTTATTTTGTGTTTCTTAGGATTTCAAAATGGCTTTCAATTCTCTTGCTGTTATTTTAAAAGAAAACAAACTTACTGGTCCAAATTATATTAATTGGAAATGAAACTTGGACATTGTCTTAACTGCTGAAGAATATAAGTTCGTACTTCTTGAGGTCTGTCCTAGCGTGTCTGATAAAGATTCTAGTAATGAGGAGATAGAGAGACATAGGAAATGGGTCAAAGCATATGAGATGGTGTGGTGTTACATTTTGGATTCTATGTCACATGTGCTGCAACATCAGCATCAGGTCATACCCACTGCCTATGACATGATGCTCAATCTCAAAGAACTTTTCGGAAACCAAAATCGAACTGCTAGGCAGGAGGCCATGAGAAACTTAATGACGACCACCATAACTGAGGGGACACCCGTAAGGGATCATATCCTCAAGATGATGGCTCATTTAAATGAGATGGAAGTCCTTGGAGCTGAAATCGATGAGGAAACCCAGGTCGATATCATTCTCCAAACGCTGCCCAAAAGTTTTGAGCAGTTCCACCTGAATTACAACATGAACAAAAGGGTTTAATTTATTCATTGGCGGAACTTCTTACAGAACTCTAAGCGACAGAAGGGCTATTTCTTCAAAGTTCTCAAGTTCACATTGCTGAAAACATTTCTGCCTCTAAGCCGAAAGGCGGAAAGAAGAAGAAGAAACAAGTTGGTATGGCAAAGAAAATGATTCGACCTCAAGGGACTGGGCCGCAGGCAGGTGTGAAGAAGACGAAAGGCAAATGCTTCACATGCAAGCAGTCCGGACATTAGAAGGTGGACTGTCCTCGCAAAAAGGAGAACAATAAAGGTATATCTTATTCATTAGTTGTTGAAACATGTTTAGCGGTCTTATCTACTGGTACCTGGTGTATAGATACAGGAGCCACTGATCATGTCTGCAATTCATTACAGGGGTTCCAGGTAATCCAACGACTACATGATGGGGAGATCACCGTCTACATGGGCAATGCTACGAGAGTGGCGGATGTTATAGTGGGAGATATTTATTTATCTTTTGATAAGAATAAAACTTTGATTTTGAAGAATTGTCTTTACATACCATGGTTTAGAAAAAATTTGGTTTCAGTTTCTAAATTATTTATGAATAGATATTCTGTTTCTTTTGATGACAAAGTAGTTGTCAAGAAAAATAGGGTGGTTATCTGTTTTGGTACGTTGGTTGACAATTTGTATACTCTTAATCCAATAACTCCCACGATGCAATAAATGGAAATGAATAACACATCTTCTAATTCTAATAAGAGAAAGCAACCTTCGGAGATGAACCAAAAATATCTTTGGCATCTAAGCTGGATCATATTAACTTGAGTAGGATTCAAAGGTTAATAGCTGACGAACCTTTGGGTTCATTGGTAGTGGAAAACTTTCTGACCTGTGAGTCTTGCTTAGAAGGAAAAATGACCAAGAGGCCTTTTAAGGCAAAGGGGTATAGAGCCAAAAAAGTGTTGGAATTAGTCCATTCTGATTTGTGTGGGCCTATGACTATCCAGGAAATAGGTGATTTTGAATATTTTGTCTCTTTTATAGACAACTATTCGAGATATAGGTATATTTACTTGATGCGCCGCAAGTCTAAGTGCTTTGATAAGTTCAAAGAGTACAAGATTGATGTGGAGAAATGTCATGGTAAAAGTATCAAGACACTACGGTCTGATCGTGGTGGAGAGTACCTCTTAGGAGAGTCTAGGAGTTACTTATCAGAGGCTGGGATTCAATCCCAATTGTCTGCACCTGGTACGCCCCAACAGAATGATGTGGCGAAATGAAGGAATAAGACTCTTATGGAAATAGTTAGATCAATGATGAGTTATTTAGAATTACCAAATTTGTTTTGGGGTTATGCTCTGAAAACGACAGCGTACATTCTGAACTTGATACCTTCTAAGTCATTATCCTCTACTCCCACAGAATTATAGAATGAGTGTAAGCCTAGTTTGAAACACATTTGGCTTTAGGGTAGTCCAGCACATGTGCTGAAGGGAGACACTGATAAGTTGGAATCACGTACAGAAGTTCGCTTGTTCGTGGGATATCCTAGAGGAACGAAAGGTGATTTGTTTTATAGTCCTAAAGATTAGAAGATCATTGTTAGCACCAATACCCAATTTTTAGAAGAGGACTGTGTAATGAACCACAAGCCCATGAGTAAAATTGTTCTTGAGAAAATAAGAAAGGACACTTCTACTTTAGTACCAATGATACAAGATGAGATACCACATGTAACTGCAACACGTGTCACAAATGATGCACAATTACAGGTAGTGTCTCGTCGTAGTGGGAGGATTGTTAGGCAACCTGATAGATTCATGTTTTTGGGAGAGTCTTCGGACTTGATCCCTAGTGAACATGAAGCTGATCCCTAGACATATGATGAAGTATTCCAAGATAAAGATGTAGCATCTTGGCAAAGTGTAATGAACTCTGAAATAGAATCTATGCATTCTCAGGTCTGGGAGCTTGTAGAACTACCAAATGGTGTAAAAGCCATTGGATGTAAATGGGTCTACAAAAGAAAAAGAGGAACAGACGGGAAGGTGTAAACCTTTAAAGCGAGGCTTGTTCCGAAGGGATATACTCAGAAAGAGGGAATCAATTATGAGGAAACCTTTTTTGCCAGTAGTCGTGCTTAAGTCTATCTAGATTCTTTTATCTATTACTACTCATATGGATTATGAGGTTTGGCAAATGAATGTCAAGACAACTTTCCTTAACGGAAGTCTTGAAGAAAACATCTATATGAAGCAACTAGAGGGATTCATTACGAAAGACAAAGAGTATATTGTATGTAAGCTCAATCGGTCCATTTATGGACTGAAGCAAGCTTCAAGATCTTGGAACATCCGGTTTGATGAAGTGATCCAGTTTTATAGATTCATTCAGTGTCCGGATGAGTTTTGTGTATACAAGAAAAGTGACGGAAACGTGGTGGTATTTCTTATACTATACGTAGATGACATTTTGCTCATTGGCAACAATATCAAAGTGTTGTCAAACGTAAGGGTATGGATGTCCAAGCAGTTTGATATGAAGGACTTGGGAGAATGTAGACATATTCTTGGGATCAAAGTAATAAGGGATTGCAAGAAACGGATGTTGTGTTTATCCCAAACTTCATACATCGATACTATCCTAACTCATTTTAGCATGCAAAACTCCAAGAAAGGTTTTCTACCTTTTCGACATGGAGTACCTTTATCTAAAAATATGTGTCCTAAGACATCAAAGGACTTATGCTTCGGCTGTAGGAAGCCTAATGTATGTGATGCTATATATAAGACCGGATATTTGTTTTACCGTGGGCATGGTTAGCAGATATCAAAGTTACCCAAGACCGGGACATTGGACTGCCGTAAAGCATATATTAAAGTACTTGAAAAGGATTAGAGATTATATGCTGGTTTAGCAGATGATTTGCTCCTTGTGGGTTACACGGATTCTGACTTCCAATCAGATAGGGATAGTAGTAAATCAACCTCGGGGTATGTGTTTACTTTGGGAGGTGGAGTCATAGCATGTAGGAGTGTTAAGAAGAAATGTGTTTCAGACTTCACCATGGAAGCCGAATATGTGGCAGCCTCTAAGGCAGCCAAAGAAGTTGTATGGCTCAGAAACTTCTTGATGGATTTAGATGTGATTCCTGGTTTGCCGAAAGTTATCACAATTTATTGTGACAACAGTGGTGCAGTAACAAACTCGAAGGAACCACGAGCCCATAAGGCAAGTAAACACATTGAGTGCAAGTACCACCTATTACGAGACATCGTAAAACAAGGAGAGGTTGTTATCGCCAAGATTACATCAGTAGATAACCTGACAGATCCTTTCACTAAGGTCCTTCCGGTGAGAGCTTTTGATAGGCATGTTGAGGGGATGAGAATCAGATGTATGACAACATTTATGACAACATAGTCTTTTAGTATATAAGTGGGAGATTATTGGGATGTATACTATAAGCCTAACTTTTTTTGTGAACATCTGTTTTGAAATATTTTGAAATGAGAATCACTTTGGTCAAATGTTTGCATTTTATATTTATATATATGTCAATGCAGTTGTCCATTTAATTTATATTGTAGATAACATGATGTGTGGTGCCACACAGAAGATCATGTTATCGGTTCTTTATAAATTATAAATAGTAGCTCACAACCAAGATGAATTGGGACAAACCATTGGAATGATTGTAGTGTAATTTGGTATTAGTCTGTCTTGACTATGAAATTACACTAGTACACTATGTGTGTATTGAGCATGACCGTTTAAGGTTGTTCGATTTGTACTAACTACGTAAAAGAAGAGAACCTCTGTTATTATGGATGTGCGTCCTCTTAAACCCTATATAATAACAAGCATGTATACTTAGTATTTATTTCTTTAACTTATCAATGGGTGAGATTTATTCGTTAAATCAATAGGCTCAATGAGTTAGGAGATAGTATTATTTATATGGTGTGTTATTGATTATAGAAGGAATCTATGTCCTAATTATTTAGGCTGATGATGTTCCCTTGAGGAGCTCATAAGGATTATCATGTAAATCCTGCAGGTGGACTTAGTCCGACATGATAATAAAGTTGAGTGGTACTACTCTTGGAATCAGATGTTAATTAATTGAGTTGTCAGTGACTCATTTAATTAACGAACATACGATATCTTAAACATAGGGAGATTAGCACACTCATGATAAGAAGGAGCTCATATTGTAATATGGGATTGATGTGATAGTTCAATAATAATCCTTTAGTGGTATGAGTTATTATTGATGGACTTGGGTTGGGTGTTCGGGTCGAACACAGGAAGCCCAAGCCCATCAGGAGGCCTAAACCAATTCCTCCTCTAGGTCCCTATTGTAGCCTCTATATAAAGCCTCGCATCCACCCATCCATAACTTGGTTTGGTTTAACTTGGTTTGGCTTAACTTGGTTTGGTTTTACTTGGTTTGGCTTAACTTGGTTTGGTTTAACTTAGTTATAGAAAGGGAGATTTTTTTCTAAACTGAATTCTGTTATTTTTCTTTCTTTGTAACCGACGGCAAAGGTTATAAAAGGAGTAGGTGGTGCCCCCTAAAACCTAATTTCCATAATTCTCTTCTCTCCCTTGTCTAGGGTTGGCACCCCTCCTTGGTGGTCGGTGCCCCCACATCTCCACCTAGGGCTAACCACATCTCTTCCTTGTGGTCGGCGCCCCTCCTCCTCCACAACAAGGGCCAGCGCCCCTCCTCCTCTATAACTAGGGCCGGCGCCCCCCTCCTATTCCTTGGTGGTCGGCGGCTTGAAGAAGAGGAAGAATAGGAAGAAGTGGAGAAGAGGAAGAAGAGGAGAAGGAAGAAGAGCAGATAGGTACCCCACCCTAGAGCCTCCTTTTGTGGCCGGCGGTTTGGAAATCGAGAAGAGAAGGAGGATGATTTTGTCTTGATAGATCATCGCTCACACGACGTTCAAGAAGAGGAGAGGAATACGACAGAAGATCAAGAGGTCTTTAGCTACAAAGAAAAGGTACAACTAGTTCTTTAATTCCGCTGCGTAATTAGTTCGGTTTTCTTTGTATCGATTTTGAATATCAACACAAGAGGTCAGCGATCTTGTACTTCGATCAAGGTGTGCTTTGATCATTCAAGAACTTGATTGATTAAACACATGTTAAATTGAACATGCGGGTTGCTAGGAAAAGTTCTGTTCTTGTACAATTTTTTTTATACAGGGAAATTTAAACAGAACGGAATTTCAGCGCCTTCAGTACTAACGTATTTTGCAGGAAGTGAATTGGAGTGTTTGCCTCAAGTAACCTGGAGAAGATCCTCTTGCAGCAAGGCGTGAGGGCACCCTCATGAAGCTTGAGGGCGCCCTGGATGCTGAACAGAGGGCGCCCTCATGGAGTTTGAGGGTGCCCTGGACATTGGCACGAGGGCGGATAGATTGTGATCGGGTCGGAGCTCTTCCATGCTGTGGATAAGGGTGCCCTCCATGCTATTGAGGGTGCCCTCCATAGGCCATAAAAGACAGTCTCGAGCAGCAGTAAGGAACAACAACAAAAATGTGGTCCATCTTCCGTGCACTGCTCAAAGAACCACCCAATAAAGCTATAGCAAGACACCGACAACCTGAAACCTCGAATTTCCTAATCTTAAAGTTGTTGGTATATTTTCTTACTGCACTTAATTGATGTACTCTAAAATTATACTCTTGTGAACTTATAGTAATTTCCCAAAGTAAACGCTCAACAAGCGTGAGCTTTGGAGTAGGAGTCGCCCCAAGCTCCGAACCAAGTAAAAAAATCCTTGGTGTTTGCGTTTGCATTGTTTACTTTTCCGCTGCGTTTACTCGAAAGTTTTCTAAAATTAAAGTGAAAGTCACGAGTGTTATTCACCCCCCCTAGCGCTTTCGATCCAACAATTGGTATCAGAGTGGGGTCGCTTCGAATTGGTGCAACCACCATTCAAGCAATATTTTCGTGGTAATTTTCTGATGTTTTAGAGTCGATCAGAATCGGTATAATTACCACCTTCTGATCCATTTTTAAGCAATCGAAGTTTTTGCTCGAAGCTGGTGCAACACCACTCGAGTTCGTGTTTTATTTTTCTTTATCTCACACTACTAATCCAAGACTAAGTCTTGGAACAAGTTTTTATTTTTTCTTGTGTGCGAGATCTCCCTTTGCTATAATGGCCCATCAAGAAGGCTACATCACAGTCCACCCTCCGCTCTTCACCGGTGAGGACTTCACCTACTGGAAGGGCCGAATGGAGTCATACCTCTAAACTCAGTTCGAGATGTGGATGATCATCGAGACTGGGATCACACTTCCACTCGATGACTCGAGAAACCTGATAGCATACGAGAACTGGGACGCAAGCATAAATAAGAAGGTCGACACCAACGCGAAAGCCACCTGCACCCTCCAATGTGGACTGACAAAGGAGGAGCTGAACCAAGTAGGCCCATTCTCAAGCGCAAAAGAGGTATGGGGAAAACTGATCGAGCTGCACGAGTGCACATCTGACACAAAGGTAAGTAAGCGTGACCTACTCTTTAATAAATTATATAACATCAAAATGTAGAAAGGAGAGACAACAAGCTAGCTTCATGCGAGAATTCAAGACCTCCTGAACGGACTCCACGCGATCGGACAGAAAGTGGAGAACAACGACATCATAAGGTACGCACTTAATGCCTTTCCGAGGAACACCTTGTGGGCATCCATGGTTGATGCTTACAAAATTTCTAAGGATTTGTCTTTAATTAAACTAGATGAGTTATTTTCCAAATTCGAATTACATGAACAGACTAATGCACGTCCGATCGAGAAAGGTGTTGCATTGTTTGCAGCTACAAGCAAGACAAAGGAGGTAAGAAAGAAGCTTCAGATCAAACTCGAGTCCAAAGAAGAATCAGACTCAGATAACGACAACGATGAAATAGAAGCCGAACTCGTCAACCTAGTATACAAGATCTACAGAAAGAAGAAGGGGTTCACAAAGAAGGATATCAAGAAGAGGTTCACTCCAAAAAGGTACAAACAAGTCCAAAGGTAAAGTTCAAAGTAACTTACTACGGGTGCAATCAAAAGGGACACGTCAAGGCCAATTGTTCGAACCTAAAAGAAGCAAAGAAGCAGAGGAAGAAGAAAGCACTACAAGCCACATGGAATGACTCTTCTTCAGAAGATTCCGACGAAGAGCTTGAGAAGACGAGCTTCCTTGCATTGACGACCCAAGAACACATCGACGAATTGGAGACCGAGAGAGAATTGGAAGCTGAGTCCGAGCGAAGCCACGGATCCGTATCCATTTTCGAAGGGCCTAGACCCACTGTAAGTTCTTGTCAAATAAATAAATTATATAGTTTAGTTAATTATTTATTGTGTAAGTTAGCTAAATCGAATGTCCGGGTCAAGTCACTTCAAAAGGAAGTAACATTCCTTAAAGAAGTGACTAACCCTAACTCCTTGACTGATCTTAATCAGACTGGACCTCAACTCAAGTCCAAAAGCTTGAGGAAGAGAATTCTAGCCTGAAAAATCAAGTTAAGGAACTAAAGGACATGTTGGAACGGTTCACTCTGGGTTCCAAGAATCTTGATCTGATTCTTGGAAAATAGTGAGATGTTTACAACATATCCGAACTTGGATTTAAAACTAAGCGCAAATACAAGTCTTATTTATCTCTTGTTAACAAAAAAAAATAGCAAATTCGTCCAAGCATGGGTCCCCAAGTCGAACTTGGTTAAACAAGTTGGACTTGGACAATATTGGGTCCCTAAGGATCAAATCCATTACCTTGATAGACCATATCGAGGCTATGATCTAGGGGGAGCCAATAGGAAGACCATTTTTGGAATTGTTTGATGATTGCTTTTATTGCTTTTATTATACATACTTAGATTAGACTAAATAAGAACCTAGGTGTGATTTACACTTGACTAGTTAGACCTAGGAGTTACTATAAGAAAATTAAATATCTAATTTCATTGAAAGGATTTGTCTGGAAATGGTGGATGATTCCATAACCAAGAAGGCCTAGTGTCTCGTCACAGCCTGAAAGCTAATCATTGAAATAATTATGTAATTGACTAACTGTAAAACTTGAGTCTAACACAAATGTAAATCAATCCTTAGATGATAATTTAAATTAAAGATTAAGTAAACAATCTCACAAATCTACTAAGGCTCCTTGATTGAAAATCTAGAAAAGAGTGAGATAGACCTAGGCTTAAAGTAGTTCCAAATTAATTCAATTAAATTAACTTAATTAATTTAAAAAAAATCAAAATGTTTAAATCATAATTAAATTAGATTTTTTATTAAATTTTAAAAATCATAATTAATTTCAAAAAGTTAATTATTATTAAGTTTCAAATCTTAATTAATTTCAAAAGGCTAATTAATTTCAAAAGTAAATTATAATTATTTTTAAAAAATCAAAATTTAAAATCATTATTTATAAAATTATAGTTTTTAAATCATAATAAAATTTTAAATTATTATATATTGTTCAAATCTTAATGATAATTAATTTTCAAATCATATTTAGTTTTTCAAAATATCAATGATAGCTAATAGGTAAGATTATCATTTCAAACTTAATTAATATATTTTTAAAATCTTCAAAAAATTTAAATGTTTACTCATATTTTAAATTCAAACGCATTAGAAATTCAAACTTAGATTTTAAATCTCAATATTCCTAAAATTGAAATAAAGTTAACTCTGTCTCACACACATTCATAAGTTAAACATGCTTGATAACCTAGAATGGGTGAGATAGAAAATTAAAAAAATAAATAATAACTTTTATGTTTACATGCTTGGACTCTTGGATCCTAAAAATTTATTTTGGCATTAATTAAGGGGCCGTGCAAAGAAATTTAAAACATTAATTTTTATCTTTATTTTCTTAAAACATTACTTTTCAAAGTTAAACTTTTTTAAAAAGTTCAAAATATTTCTAAAAAGGAAGTTCAATTTTTTGTGAAAAATAAATTATTTTTGAAACTAAGTACTTGATAAAATATTTTAAGTTTTTAAAAAAATCATTTACTTAGCTAAGTATTTTTTTAAGAAAATATTTTTTAAAAAGCTGAAGTTTTTATTACAATATACCTAAAAGTAAAGTATTTTTTCAAAATCCTTTTAAGTAGAGTGCTTTTAACTAAACCTTTTTTAAAACCTTTATAAAACTAAGTATTAAAACTAAATTCTTATCAATTTCTTTTGAAAGCTAAGTACTTGACAAAGCTAAAATTTAGCTAATTTATTTTTGAAAAAATCTAAGTATTTTTAAAACACTTCTAAAATTAATTAAATGTGTTTCAAAGCACTTATTTTCAAAGCTAAAAAGCTAAGTATTCTCAAAATATTTATAATTTAGCTAAAGTGTTTTTCAAAATAGTCATTTTCAAAACTAAATTTAGCTAAGTATTTTTCAAAGTAATTATTTTCAAAACTAAGCTTAGCTAAGTTTGTTTTGGTGCTACCCTTCAGGGGGAGCCTAAAAGTTAAACGGAGTATATTTTTATATATTAAACAAACTTTCTCTCTACTTAATATTATTTTTATTTATGTCAAAGGGGGAGAGAAAAGTCAAAGTTAAGAATTCAAACGAATTTAAACATAATCTTTGTGAAAGGGGGAGCATAATGGGTTTTTTTTCCAAATTATAGTGTGTATACTCCTTTATTTGTTGTTATGTTTTACTTAACTTTAAACCGTATTGTCATAATCAAAAAGGGGAAGATTGTTGGTGCGGAAAGCATCTGACAGTCGAACATGTGTTTTGATTATATCAAAGGGTCCAAAGTTAAGTTGTTTTGTTATCTAACAAGTTAAATGAGATTGCAAGAAAGTCCTAAGTGTACTTAGGCAAAAGTCCTAGCTGCGGTTAGCCAAGTGGAAAACCCTAGGAAGTGGTAACCTTGGGTCCTAGGGGGTGGTAACCCTAGGTGAGGAAAAGTTCTAGCTGCGGTTAGGCAAAGGAAACCCTCTAGGGGGCGGTAACCCTAGGTCCTAGAGGGTGGTAACCCTAGGCGGGAAATCTTGGCGGGTCGAGTGCTTCGGGCAAAAGTCCTAAAGTCGAGAACTCTAGGTAAAAAGTCCTGGTGTCACGAATCAAGTGAAAGATTGGGCAGGTCGTGGAGCGGACGTCCAGCGGAAAGTCCTGGAGCTTCGGGCGCTGAGCAAAAGTCTAGTTGGTCTGGAGGATCAACTGACAACAGGTAAACTCTCCTGAGTGGAGTAGATGAGGACGCATTCCCCGATGAGAGCACAGTAGGTGTTGGTTCAACCTAGGATTTTCGATCGGGAATCCGAAGTCACGGACAGTCCGATGACTGTCAAATTATATGTCTTAACTCTATTTTGCAGGGTATGTTGTACTAACATATTTTGCAAGAAGTGAATTGGAGCATTTGCCTCAAGTAACCTGGAGAAGACCCTCTCGCAGCAAAGCACGAGGGCACCCTCATGGAGCTTGAGGGCACCTTGGATGCTAAGCAGAGGGTGCCCTCATGGAGCTTGAGAGCGCCCTGGACACTATCTCGAGGTCACCCTCATAGAGGTTGAGGGCACCCTCAGACGGATAGACTGAGACTGGGTTGGAGCTCATCCACGCTGCAGATTCGATGCAGATGAGAGCACCCTCCATAGGCTATAAAAGGCAGTCTCGAGCAGCAGCAAGGAACAACAATGAAAACGTGATCCATCTTCCATGCATTGCTCAAAGAACCACCCGATAAAGCTGTAGCAAGACACCGACAACCTGAAGCCTCAAATTTCCTAATCTTAAAGTTGTTGGTATATTTTCTTACTGCACTTAATTGTTGTACTCTAAAATTGTACTCTTGTGAACTTATAGTGATTGCCCAAAGTAAACGCTCAACGAGCATGAGCGTTGGAGTATGAGTCACCCCAGGCTCTGAACCAAGTATAAAATCCTTGGTATTTGCGTTTGCATTGTTTTCTTTTCCGCTACGTTTACTTGAAAGTTTTTTGAAACGAAAGTGAAAGCCACGAGCGCTATTCACCCTCCCCCCCCCCTCCCCCCCATCTAGTGCTTTCGATCCAACAGAATGTATATGCAATGTGTAGATCCAAAATTTGGTTCATTAACATTGATAGGTTGTTGATGATGGATGAACTTTAAGTTGGATATGTTGGATCGAGACGCGCTAGAGGGGGGGTGAATAGCGCTCATGGCTATTTCGTTTTTCGATTATCGGAATCGTATCGAGTAAGTCGTTCGAGTATAAGCGCAGTGGAAAGAAATAGAAACAAGTACAAACAAAGACACGAAAGATTTACTTCGTTCAGAGCCTGTGGCGACTCCTACTCGAAGGCCAACGATCCTTGATCGCTTTCCGTGGGCAACAACTATAAGTATGAAAAAGAGTTACAGCTTTGAAGTACAAGTAAATAAAAAACTAATGGTACCGACGACAAGAATAGAATCTTGGAGCTTCGGGTCGTCGGAGACTTGCAGCAGCACTTCCGGATGTCTTTTAGAGCAGCACATTGGAGACAGAAGACTTGGAAATTCATGTTTTGAGCTGCTGGTCAAGACCTCTTATAAAGGTTGTTCAAGGCGCCTTCTACTGTTCACCAAGGCGCCTTGAATGAGCCGAGTCAGCCGCGGAGATAAGGGGCGAACTGGTCGAACCTTATCACAGATTCAAGGCACCTTCCACTGTTCACCAGGGCGCCTTCCACTGTTCATCAAGGCGCCTTGAGCAGTTTCTCGCAACCAACTCCAGCCTTGCACCCGAGGCGCCTCCAAGCTTCATGAAGGCACCTCGGACACTGTTCATCCGAGGCTTTAGGTTGCTCCTTTGCACTTTCAAGATACGTTAGTCCCAAACACTACCCTGCAACACAAAGTTAGCACAATAAATATGATAAATGAAGTATAGACAGTCTCCGGACTGTCCGAGTCTGACTTCGGGTTTCCGACCGAAAACCCTAGGTCGACCCGATGCCTACTGTTCCCTCTACGGGGAACGCGTCCTCACCTACTCCCCTCAGGAGAGATTACCTGATGCCAGTTCGATCCTCCAGATCGACTGGACTTTTGCTCGGTACTCGAAGCTCCCGGACTTTTTGCTGGACTTCCGCTTCCCGGCTGATCCAGTCTTTCACCTGCTTCGCGATACCAGGACTTTCCACCTAGGGTTACCACCCCCTAGGACTTTTGCCTGAAGCCATCGACCTGCCAAGACTTTCCGCATAGGGTTACCACCCCCTATGACCTAGGGTTACCACCCCCTAGGGTTTTCCCTTTGCCTAACCGCAACTAGGACTTTCCTGAAATCCTCAAGCAAACTTGTTAGATTACAAAACACCTTAACTTTGAATCCTTTGCCATTATCAAAACACGAGTTTGATCGTCGGATGCTTTCCGCACCAACAATCTCCCCCTTTTGATTATGGTAACTCAAATTCAAAGTTAAGTAAACAAACGAATAGATGAATACTTTTAACATAGGCAAATTTGCTAAGAATAGATGAACACATTTAACAAAGCAAATTTGCTAAAGTAAACCCTACAAATTTAAAGTTTAGCACCAACTATCTGCTCCCCCTTAACTGTTGCTCCCCCTTTTTTATTATTTTAAATTTAAATTTTATTGTTATTCTCCCCCTTTGCCATATATCAAAAAAATAAGTAAAAATAGTCTTTTGATTTAACAAGATTTTGAAAAATATTTAACAGTTTAGCTAAGTGAGAAAATATTTAACATTTTAAATGATGTTAGCTTTTTGGAAACTTAGAAAAAGTTTCTAGAAAGTGGATCTTTTTGATAGTTTAAAAAGCTAGTAAAACAATAATCTTTATTTAGAAATCTTTGAAGTAGCTTTGTAATCTTTGCTCTACTTAAGAAAACAAGAATTTATAAAGTTAGATTTCAAAGTAAGCTTAGTTTTAAAATTTTGAAAGTAAAACTAAGTTCTTTGCAAGTATTGGATTTGAAGGCTATGGCTTAAAAAAAAACTTAGCTTAATTTTAAACAAAACTTATTAAATTTTAGGGCTAGGAAGGAGCAGAGTAGCTAAAAATTTGGTTTAGGTTATTCATTCAAAGTCAGTTGGTCCTTAAGTCCAAGCATGAATCATATTCAATAGATTAACTTACTAGGTATCAGAGCCCTAAAGATCAAACATGCTTAACTAGAAAATTGAGTATCCTTTACCAACTGTCTAACCTTTAGCTACTTGTTGATTGCCTATAGGGCAACAACTTTCAGATGGTTAGTCAAGTTAAGTCAATTTGGTCCAGTTAGATTTGACTAGAGCTGGAAGACTTGACTTGATTAATGTATATTGCGTGTTTAACGCCCAGACTCATATTGATGCACAGATATAAGCATTCTTGAGTCCAGGCTGTACCCTATGCATCTCACACCATTCTAAGTCTTTCAAACACAATCAAGGTATACCTAGGTGTTTGTGAGATGCTCTTGATTAATTCTAGGGGAACATGATTTCTAGGGGGGAAGCTTAGGCTAAGTCCAATTTTTGAAAAATCTTAATAAAGTGGAATTTTGAAAATTATTTTTCCTAGATTTTGAAAAAACAACAAAATGAGACACCTACTCTACCCAACACATTCCTATTTGCCTTCTAAGTGCACTGAACTCAAGTTCAGGTAAGGGTTTTGTAAAGATGTCAGCTAGGTTTGATTTGGACTCAACATGGTTGAGTGCAATTTCACCTTTAGCTACGTGATCCCTTACAAAGTGGTGTTTTACCTCTATGTGTTTATTCCTAGAATGGTGAATAGGATTTTTGGTCAGATTAATTGAGCTGATATTATCAATAAAGATTTTTGTATTTTTATATTCTAGTTAATAGTCTTTTAACGTATGCATCATCCACAACAGTTGAGATGCACATTCTCCTAGAGCTATGTATTCAGCTTCTGTAGTGGATAGAGCAACACAATGTTGCTTTCTGCTTGACCAGCTTACTAGGCACTGACCTAGAATCTGGCAGCTATCACTTGTACTTTTTCTATCTAATTTGCACCCGGCATAGTCCGAATTAGAATAGCCATAAAGATCAAAGGTGCAAGTTCTTGGGTACCAAAGTCCTACATTTAGAGTTCCTTTAATATACCTAAGTATTCTTTTAACATATGTTAGGTGTGACTCTTTTGCACAGAATTGGTATCTTGCGCACATACCTACTGCAAACAATATGTCGGGTCGGCTTGCAGTTAGGTAAAGTAAGCTACCTATGACACTCCTATAGTATTTTGGATCTACTGGTTTTCCTTCAGGATCAGAGTCAATGTTAATGTTGGTTGCCATTGGAGTATTTATAATTTTTGAATTTTCCATGTAGAATTTTTTGATTAACTCCTTAGCATATTTAGTTTGATAAATGTAGATTCCATCTTTGGTTTGTTTTATTTGTAAACCTAAGAAAAAGTTAAGTTCCCCAACCATACTCATTTCGAATTCATTTTCCATTAATTTAACAAATTCTTTTAAAAACTTAGAGTTAGTTGAGCCAAAAATTATGTCGTCAACATAGATTTGGGCTATAAAGATGCCATTTTCTATAGTTTTTACAAATAAGGTCGGATCTATTTGTCCTTGGTTAAAGCCTTTGGATATTAAGTAATTAGATAATCTTTCATACCATGCCCTAGGGTCTTGTTTTAGTCCATATAACGCCTTTTTTAATTTGAATACATGGTTTGGGTAGTCTAAGTCTTCAAATCCTGGAGGTTGGCTTACGTAGACCTCTTCTTTGATAAACCCATTTAAAAAGGCTGACTTAACGTCGATTTGGTACAACTTAAACCCTTTATTTGCTGCATAGGCTAATAGCATCCTAATGGATTCAAGTCTAGCTACCGGAGCATAGGTTTCATCATAGTCTAAGCCTTGAACTTGACTAAATCCTTTGGCTACTAGTCTAGCTTTGTTTCTTATTATATCACCGTGATCGTCCAACTTGTTCCTAAAAACCCATTTGGTGTCTATTATTGATTTATCTATGGGTTTAGGTACAAGGTCCCAGACTTGGTTTCTCTCAAATTGTGCTAATTCTTCCTGCATTGCAATGATCCAGTCTGGGTCAGGTAGGGCTTCTTCTATAGTTTTAGGTTCAATTTTAGAAATAAGGGCAATTTGACTAAGGTTTCTATAGGATGATCTAGTTCTAACTCCTAGGTTTGGATCACCCAAAATTTAGTCAGGTGGGTGAGAGGTACTTATTCTATTTGGTCTCAGCTGTGGGTCAGAGACTGGTTCTTCTGACTCATTAAGGTTAGGTTGGATTTCATCATCTTCTATAGCTCTTGGGGTGATGTCAATAATTTCATTTATATTGGATAGGTTATTTTCTTCATCAAATATTACATTAGTTGTTTCTTCAACTTTCAAGGTATTTTGATTATATACTCTAAAGACCCTACTGGTAGAGGAGTATCCTAAAAATATTCCTTGGTTAGACTTGGGTGTAAATTTTCCTAAGTAATCTTTAGTATTTAAAATGTGAACTTTACACCCAAATACTTTTAGATAGTTTAGGTTAGGAATTTTATGGTAGTAAAGTTCATAAGGTGTTTTATTGTGAAGTTTGTTAATTAAAATTCTGTTTTGAATATAATTTACAGTATTTATTGCTTCAGCCCAAAATTGATGATTTAAATTATATTCGTTTAACATAGTCCTAGCGACTTCTTGTAGTGTTCTATTTTTACGTTCCACTAGGCCATTTTGTTGGGGGGTTATAGGACATGAAAATTCATGTTGGTATCCATTTATTTTACAAAATTGAGTAAACCTATGATTTTCAAATTCTCCCCCGTGATCACTTCTTATTCTTTTAATTTGAGTATCTTTTTCATTTTTTGTTAATTTGCAAAAATTACTAAATATTTCATAAGTTTCATCTTTTGTTTTTAGGAATTTTACCCATGTATACCTAGAGTAGTCATCAATTATTACTAAGCAATATTGATTCTTGCTTAGTGATTTGGCTCCATGTGAATCAAATAGGTCAAGGTGAAGGAGCTCAAGTACAGAGTTAGTTCTTTCTAGGTTGGTTGATTTGTGGGTTGACTTGGTTTGTTTTCCTTTTTGACACGCATCACACATTGAGTTTTCAATAACTTTTAATTTGGGCAAACCTCTAACTAGACCATTTTGACTCATTTTTGAAATGAGTCTAGTGTGCGTGTGACCCAGTCTTCTGTGGCACAGTTGGGTTTCCTCTTGTTGTGTCAAGAGACACTTTATCAAGGATATTGATAGGTTAATTGTGTAGATGTTATTCTTTCTAAGTCTCTCAAGTCTAATCTCAGGGTTTTCGATGTTTTTAACTAGACACCCAGATTTATCAAAATTGACTATATATCCACTGTCACACAATTGACTTATACTTAGTAAATTAAAATTAAAGTTCTCAACCAATAAAACATTTCTAATAATGAAATCGGAACTAAGTTCAATATTACCTTTTCCGATTACTTTAAGTTTACCGTCGTTGCCGAATGCAACTGATCCTAAATTCTTGTACTTGAGTTTAGTAAACTTTAACTTATCTCCAGTCATGTGTCTGGAGCAGCCACTATCCAACATTCATTGATCCAATTCCTACAAATGAAGTAGTTGAATTGGTTTAATGGATTTAAAGATAGCTAAATTAAAGTAGACTCCTTAGATTTTTTTATCTTACCTAATCTAAGTTAGCAAGAATTAATCTTATTGTTGTTTTAAATTAACGTTTTGAGAAGTGTTTTGGATTAAGTTTTAAAAGAGTTAAGTTAATTCAGTAAAGATTTTAGAGTTGATCAATTTTTGAAAAGTGTTAAAATAATTTTGAAATTGAGGTTTTAAAATAATTTTGAAATTGAGGTTTTAAAATAATAATTTTGAAATTGAGGTTTTAAAATAATAATTTTGAAATTGAGGTTTTAAAATAATTTTGAAATTGATTTTTAATATAATTTTGAAATTGAGGTTTTAAAATAATAATTTTGAAATTGAGGTTTTAAAATAATAATTTTGAAATTAAAGTTTTTGAAATAATTTTGAAATTTAAAATAATTTTGAAATTGAGTTTTAAAATAATTTTGAAAGTGAGTTTTAAAATAATTTTGAAATTGAGTTTTTGAAATAATTTTGAAATTTAAAATAATTTTGAAATTGAATTTTAAAATAATTTTGAAAGTGAGTTTTAAAATAGTTTTGAAATTGAGTTTTTGAAATAATTTTGAAATTTAAAATAATTTTGAAATTGAGTTTTAAAATAATTTTGAAAGTTTAAAATAATTTTAAAATTGAGGTTTTAAAATAATTTTGAAATTGAGGTTTAAAATAATTTTGAAATTGAGGTTTTAAAATAATTTTGAAATTTAAAATAATTTTAAAATTAATTTTGAGCTTGAGTTTTTAAAATAATTTTATTGTTTATTAACTTGATTTAAGTTTAAGTCAATTTTCATAGTTTAGTTTTTTAGTCATCTCACCCGATCTAAATTGTCAATCAGGGAACCCTATAATTGTTGTGAGATGAATTATTGTTGAAATTTAAGGGTCTGGTTTAACTTTGTGTTAGATTCAGGTTTAGTTTTGGGTTCAACAAGTAAGCGTTCTTTGGATAAACTTCTGGGCTATGGTGAGTCACAAGGAACTCATTAAAGTAACCATGCCTTCGAGGTTTCCCAAATAGTCCTACCCATTGAACTTAATACTAATCCTTGGTCTAACTAGTTAGGATCCATTTAAGGGTAGCTTCGGTCAGTTCCGCTTGGCCAAATGCACCAGGTCGAAGCCCAAGCTTCCCTAACGTACTATCATCCAAAAACTTCACCAGTACTGTGGGTCAAGTTAAACTTAGCCCGTTTTAATTTAACCTTAATTACCCTGCCGGGTAATCTACTCTTGTTTTACCCATTTCGGGTAGATTAGGTTCAGTTACCCTATCAGGTAGTTCAGTTGGGGGTGTCAGCTAGTCTGGATCCTCCATCTATCTTTGATTTTGATTTTTAAATTTTGAATTTTTAATTTTGAATTTCGAATTTTATAATTTTGAATTTTAATTTTTTAATTTCGAGTTTTAATTTATTTTCGAATTTGATTTTGATTTTTTTTTAATTTTGAACTTTTATTTATTTTCAAATTTTAATTTGATTTCGAATTTGATTTTATAATTTCAATTTTTTTTATTTATTTTTGAATTTTAATTTGATTTTGAATTTTATAATTTCAAATTTTTATTTATTTTTGAATTTTAATTTGATTTCGAATTTGATTTTGAATTTTATAATTTCGAATTTTTATTTATTTTTGAATTTTAATTTGATTTCGAATTTGATTTTGAATTTTAAAGTTTAAGTTTTTAAGATCGTTTTTCTTTTTGCTCCCCCTGGATCATAGCCTCGATATGGTCTATCGAGGTAGTGTATTTGATCCTTTGGAACCTAGTATTGGCCAAGTCCAACTTGATTGATCAACTTGGACTTGGGGACCCATGCTTGGACTGATTTACTACTTTGTTTGTTAATTAGGGATAAATAAGATTTATATTTCTTTTTACTCTTATATCCTAGCCCAGTTCTATTGTAGACGGCTCTTTGTGTCCCAAGAATTAGGTCCAGATTCTTGGAGCCCAAAGAAAACTGTTCTAAGGTATTTTTTAAATCCTTGAACTGATTTTTCAAACTCAAATTTTCTTCCTCAAGTTTTTGAACTTGAGTTGAATCTTCAGTCTGAACCTGATCAGGTAAGGATTTTGAGTTAGTTACTTCTTTAAGGACAGCTACTTCCTTTAAAAGTGACTTTATTTTAAGATTTAACTTAGCTAATTTGCGAAGTAAATAATTGACTAAATTATTAAGCCTCGAAATACTTACAGCGGAGTCTGGCCATTCGAAAACGGATGCGGATCCGTGGCTTTGTTCGGAGTCGGCCTTTGGCTCGCTCTCGCTCTCGGATTCGATGATTTGGTCCCGGGCCATCAGTGCGAGTAAACTCGTCTGATCGAGTTCGTCGTCGTCGTCCTCTGAAGAAGATTCGTCCCAGGTTGCCTTCAGGACCTTCTTTCTTCTTTACTTCTTGGCTTCCTTTTGGTTGGGGCAGTTGGCTTTGATGTGCCCCTTCTGGTTGCACCCGTAGCAAGTGACTTCAAACTTTACCTTCGAGTTCGGTTGGGCCTCCTTGGATTGAACTACCTTCTTCAGGTCTTTCTTGTTGAAGCCCTTCTTCTTCTTGTAGAGCTTCTTCACAAGATTCACTAGTTCGCTAGTCAGTTCATCTTCTGAATCTTCTGAGTCGGGTTCGTCTTCTAATTCCTGTTCAAATTTTCGTCGGGATCTTGGTTCGCATGTTCGACTAGTACCTGCAACCAAAGCGATACCCTTCTCGGTCGGCTGTGCATTAGTTTGTTCATGAAGTTCAAATTCACTAAATAATTCATCTAATTTTAAGGAAGACAAATCCTTGGAGACTTTGTAGGCATCTACCATCGATGCCCATAATGTACTCCTAGGAAACGAGTTAAGAGCATACCTTATAATGTCCCTATTTTCTACCTTCTGCCCGATTCCATGAAGAGAGTTCAGAATATCTTGAATTCGAGCGTGTAACGAGCTTGCCGTCTCGCCTTCCTGCATTTTTAAGTTGTATAGTTTATTAAGTAATAAATCACGCTTACTTACCTTGGTTTCCGAGGTGCCTTCGTGAAGTTCGATCAGTTTCTCCCACAGCTCCTTTGCGGAAGAGAACAGACCGACTCTGTTGAGCTCTTCCTTGGTAAGACCACACTGGATGGTGCAGGTGGCTTTGGCGTCGGCTTCCACCTTTTTGATAAAGGCTGGCTCCCAGTTCTCACAGGATGTAGGCTTGCCGTCTACATCAGTTGGTAGTTGCAGTCCTGTCTTGACTATCATCCAGGTGTCGAACTGGATCTTCAGATATATCTCCATTCATCCCTTCCAATATCCGAAGTCTTCTCCGGAAAATAGTGGGGGATGAACAGTGCTATATCCTTCTTGTTGGGCCATTTAGATCTAAATAAAACACAAACAAGAGGATCTATTCCAAGACTGAGTCTTGGATTAGTAGTGCGGGAAGAAGAAGAAAAAATAACGAGCTCAAGTGGTATTGACCAACTTTGAGCAACACCGATTTGAAAAGAATTAGAATTTTAGCTACTTAGCTAATTTCTAATTGACTCCGAAAGAAAAATAAACAAAATACCACGAAAAAAAACTGTTTTGAATGATGGTTGCACCAATTCAAAACAACCCCGCTCTGATACTAATTGTTGGATCGAGACGCGCTAGAGGGGGGTGAATAGCGTTCGTGGCTATTTCGTTTTTCGATTATCGGAATCGTATCGAGTAAGTCGTTCGAGTATAAGCGCAGCGGAAAGAAATAGAAACAAGTACAAACAAAGACACGAAAGATTTACTTCGTTCGGAGCCTGTGGCGACTCCTACTCGAAGGCCCGCGATCCTTGATCGCTTTCCGTGGGAAACAACTATAAGTACGAAAAAGAGTTACAGCTTTGAAGTACAAGTAAATAAAAAACTAATGGTACCGACGACAAGAACAGAATCTTGGAGCCTCGAGTCGTCGGAGACTTGCAGCAGCACTTCCGGATGTCTTTTAGAGCAGCACGTTGGAGACAGAAGACTTGGAAATTCATGTTTTGAGCTGCTGGTTGAGACCTCTTATAGAGGCTATTCAAGGCGCCTTCTACTATTCACCAAGGCGCCTTGAATGAGGCGAGTCAGCCGTGGAGATAAGGGGCGAACTGGTCGAACCTTATCACAGATTCAAGGCGCCTTCCACTGTTCACCAGGGCGCCTTCATTTGTTCAAGGCGCCTTCCACTGTTCATCAAGGCGCCTTGAGCAGCTTCTCGCAACCAGCTCTAGCCTTGCACCCGAGGCGCCTCCAAGCTCCATGAAGGCGCCTCAGACACTGTTCATCCGAGGCTTTAGGTTGCTCCTTTGCACCTGCAAGATATGTTAGTCCCAAATACTACCCTGCAACACAAAGTTAGCACAATAAATATGATAAATGAAGTATAGACAGTCTCCGGACTGTCCGAGTCTGACTTCGGGTTTCCGACCGGAAACCCTAGGTCGACCCGACGCTTACTGTTCCCTCTACGGGGAACGCGTCCTCACCTACTCCCCTCAGGAGAGATTACCTAATGCCAGTTCGATCCTCCAGATCGACAGGACTTTTGCTCGGCACTCGAAGCTCCCGGACTTTCTGCTGGACTTCCGCTTCCTGACTGATCCAGTCTTTCACCTGGTTCGCGACACCAGGACTTTCCACCTAGGGTTACCACCCCCTAGGACTTTTGCCTGAAGCCATCGACCTGTCAAGACTTTCCGCATAGGGTTACCACCCCCTATGACCTAGGGTTACCACCCCCTAGGGTTTTCCCTTTGCCTAACCGCAGCTAGGACTTTCCTGAAATCCTCAAACAGACTTGTTAGATTACAAAACACCTTAACTTTGAATCCTTTGTCATTATCAAAATACGAGTTCGATCGTCGGATGCTTCCCGCACCAACAGGATAGTCCCTATAGGATGAGCTTAGTATATAATGAAAGATACTTATGAATTAGGGTACTTTCAACAACCTCTTCTCTTCCTCATCAAGTGAGAACTAAAGATTGTCGCTGCCCACTCCTATAGAAGACCATTCCGCACTAGCATGAACTCCGGCGACAAGTAAGAAGGCACTAGCCTTTGTGATAGATTCAGGTCATCCATTTATGAGCTATTGTTTTGGCTTCCTATTGTGCTTTAGAGATTGATAATAGGTAGATCATGTTGTAGATGCATCCTTTAGTTCATGTATGATGTATTGCAACTCTTACAATTGATATCAGAGCTTAGACTTACCTTATTATCATTTTTAAGGTGTAAGGATTATTTTTCAATGTTTTGGCAGATATACATCACTTTTGCATTTGATTCCATATGGATAAGCAAAATTGATGTATATTCGTTGAATGTAGCATGGATAGATTAGAATTTAACTTATGAATCAAGTTTTTCACATTATTCATAAAGAATACGATTGCTGGCACGATTTTAGGGTTAAAAATCACGTTCATAAATTAGATTCATCTAATATCAATCAATTGGGAAGGTTTCCCAATCGATTGGGAGTCACAAATTAGTGAACAAAAGCTTCCCAAATCGATTGGTTAATCAATTGGTGTTTACTAATTGATTGGTGTAAAGTTGAATCGATTAGGATGCCCAGGTTTACAAATTAGAATCGACCAGCTGATTGATTAGTGTTTATCAATCGATCAACATAAGGAGTCAATCGATTGGGATTGTCTGATCACGACAAAAATACAACATAGGGTTTCCGAATCGATCGGCTGATCCATTAGTGTTCACCAGTCGATTAGTCAATCGATTTAATTTTGTAAGGAAGTCAATAAAGAGCTTCTGAATCGATCGACTAATCGATTGGGTTTCACCATGTTGGGTCATTTCGGGATCTAGAGGGGGTGAATAGCTTCTTGTGCTTGTTCGTTTGCTTCATAGATGTTGATTTGCAGCGGATAGAATCAAAGTCAAGCTCTCCAATGCTAACACGTAGATTTACTTGGTATCCACCTCAAGAAGAGATGATTAATCCAAAGATCTACACACCGAGCACACTCTCCACTAAAAAATAACTCCTCGGAACAACCGAAGGTGAAGAAACCTCATATAAGACTCTCAATACACACAAGAAGAAATACAAGAAAAATCTTACAAGATTTACAACAAAGATGCTCTCTTCTTGTTTGGAAATGTCTCTTGATACTTGGAAATACAGTAGCACATTACTCCAAAAATCTTCAAGAATTGGCAGTGAGAATTGGAGAAGAACTCGTGTATTTGCATTGTGGCATTTGAACCTTGCCATCGTCTTTATACTCCGTGATCTAGGGCTCTCAATCAATTGGGTCTACTCCCAATCGATTGCCATGTCAGATCTATACAATCTCAGCCATCCAAAGCCTACATCTTGTGCAACAGTTATATCCCAATCGATTGACCAATCAATTGGGGAGGATTTGATCAATCGACCGATCGATTCAGAGTGCCTCTATGCTCTCGCAGATAAACCCTGAATCGATTGATCGATCGATTTAGGTTGCTTCATAATCTCACAAGAAAACAAGCCCTAATCGATCAACCGATCAATTAGAGTATCCCAATCAATCGGCTGATAGAATGGGGAGCACACTGTGCTCTTCCGGCGAGTGGCCTCCAATCAATCAGTTGATCGATTGACATAGCCCAAATTAATTGGCTGATTGATTGGGTTGTCCTTTCTCGTGAATCTCTCCCAATCACGCGCGACGACGGCGCTCTCCATGTCTATCGGAGTAACATCGAACTTATTCCTCAAGAACTGCCTGTATCCTGCATTGTCAACAAATGCGTTGGCACTGCAACCATTCTCCACCCTCAGCACTTTCGCCCTCCTCCTCAGGCATGTGCTGTTGATGCACTGCGGCAGCTTCAAGCCCTGTCGAGAATAAGTATATATTTCCAAGTCAAGAATTAGCTTGCAAGATAACGAAGTTTTCCGGCCTCATAATCATCATCACTATCACCTCTAGATTCCTGGAGAGTGCGTAGTAGTTCTTGTTGACAGAAACCCAGAAGGCATGCTGTCTGACTTCTGGAATTCCATCCACCGGAAAAATCTCTTCAGGTTGGTACCAAACGCTGTTCAGTAAGTTTCCTTCTTTGATCGCATCATAATCTGAAAAATTGAGATACCCAATTCTTCTGGTATAGTCACCAGTGGCCTCCAGGGCCAGTTCATCATTTGGACCATCTCCATATCTCTGTCAAGGTTATGAAAACACCAAAGAAGCTTAATTCAATTCATGCACAAGGAACTTTCCTAGAAATCAGTAATTCTCATATATGATTGAATCATATGAAGTCAAATATATTTAACTAGTCTATCGTTTCACGTGAAGCCATTAATCACTTTATATGAATTTGTTTATTTCATGTCATTTTCAGTGACTAGTCTTCATGCTTGACTTTGTCGACTCAGAGTTTTCAGATTCAAGCAATTTTTATTGATTTCTTGTTCGATATATCTCACCTGCCAATTCCAAAGGCCTGTGTGAGCCCATCGACGAGGAATTGTTACATCTCCTATTTGGAGATCAGAGTTTGCATTCCCAGCAATTCCAAAATGCACAACTCCTTTCACATCGAAGAGAGTCAGAAGCAACTGGGTGCTTAAACCAGCATTAAGCTGCAATTAGATTAAAAGAATGTAATTATACTCACAGTTAATTAGTATTGTATAATTAACTCTTCATTATTTCATTATAATTGGAAATTATACCATGCTCAAGCCTGTCATCACCACAATAACCTTCTCTTTTCCCACTGTTCCAAATCGAAATCTCCTTCCTTCCATTCACATGAAACAAAAACAATCAATTAATTAGGCTTCTCTACTGTTGTTATCTGCTAAAACAAATATAAAAGGAGCAAACTTGAATCGACAATGTCAATTTAATACACAAACTCTATCAAAATTTGAAAAGGGAAACTTGAATATAATGGATCATCTTCAATCGTGTTCTTGGGGATGTAGCTGAATAAACAATTCAAAGAAGAATTACTGATTTAAGAGGAAAGCATGCACCTGCAAGATCCAAGAAAGGGAGACGTGGACTGTGGACAAAGTTGGAGGACTGGAGAAGAGGATTCAGCTCGAAGGAGTTTGGGACTACGAGCCCCAAGTATGGCCCTTCCTTGTTCACTCTTCTCACTGTTCTCCAAGCCTTCTTCGTTATACTCCCACCACTGGCTCTTTCACTCAATGAGCCCGCCATGGCTGCCAATACAAGCAGCACAAGGATCCTCCTCTTCTTCATCGATTCCATCCTCATCAACTCTCTTTCTTTCTGAGCCCGTGAGTAAGAGGAAGATGCAAGGCTTGAATTGGACGTTAAATACGACAAAGCAGAGAAAGTGGAGTAATTCTGACAATGTCCATCGTGTTTGAGAATAAGAAAAGTAGGGAAAAGTAGGCAAAGAAGAGAAAGAGGAGAAAATTCTAGCATTGTTGTTTGAGAATAAGAGAAGTAGAGAAAAATAAGTTTGCAAGTTTTCTACAAGTAGAGTAATGGCTGATTTGGCAGCTAAGCCGGATAAAGGTTGATTTCCAACTGGAGTATCTTTTTTTGTTCGTTGTTGTCAGAAATATAAGTTAAATGTTTTAGATTTTTTCCCTTTCTAAATATGAATATGAATGGGTACACATTTATTGTATTTAAAATATTACACTCCTCGTATCTAGAGTTTACGAAATTAAAGATTTAAAATATCTAAATGATCGGCCAAAGTTCATTATGTAGGACTAAGTCTAATTCAATAAATTTATAAAGATGAATTTAATCTCTATAAGATAGACTTACATTTGAATAATATGCATACATAATTAATTATCATTAAAATAATTAAATGATTAATTAAGTGATCTAATTCTTCAATATATATAAAGAGAGTTTGAATTAAATGAATGCGCGGGTGCGGGAAGCATTCGACTTGTATTTTGATTATGTCAAAGGGTTCAAAGTTAAGTTATTTTGTTATCTAACAAGTTAAATGAGAATGCAGAAAAGTCCTAAGTGTACTTAGGCAAAAGTCCTAGCTGCGGTTAGGCAGGTGGAAGACACTAGGAGGTTGTAACCCTCGGTCTTAGGGGGTGGTAACCCTAGGTGAGGAAAAGTCCTAGCTGCGGTTAGGCAAAGGGAAAACCCTAGGGGGTGGTAACCCTAGGGGGTGGTAACCCTAGGCGGGAAATCTTGGCTTGTCGAGGGCTTTGGGCAAAAGTCCTAGAGTCGAGGACTCTATGTGAAAAGTCCTGGTTTCGCGAATCAGGTGAAAGACTGGGCGGGTCGTGGAGCGGGCGCCAGTGGAAAGTCATGGAGTCTCGGGCACTGAGCAAAAGTCCAGTTGGTCTGGAGGATCAACTGACAGCAGATAAACTCTTCTGAGTGGAGTAGGTGAGGACGCGTTTCCCAGTGAGGGAACAGTAGGCGTCGGTTGGACTTAGGATTTCCGGTCGGGATTCCAAAGTCAGAATCGGACAGTCCGATAACTGTCAAATTCTATGTCTTATTATGTCTTAACTCTGTTTTGCAAGGTATGTTGTACTTGTTGGGATGTATATTATAAGCCCAGCTTTTATGTGAACATCTGTTTTGAAATATTTTGAAATGAGAATCACTTTGGTCAAATATTTACATTTTATATTTATATATATATCAATGCAGTTATCCATTTAATTTATATTGTAGATGACATGGCGTGTTGTGCCACACAGAAGATCATGTTATCGGTTCCTTATAAATTATAAATAGTAGCTCACAACCAAGAGGGATTGAGACAAACCATTGAAACGGTTGTAGTGTAATTTGATATTAGTCTGTCTTAACTATAAAATTACACTAGTACACTATGTGTGTATTGAGCAGGACTATTTGAGGTTGCTCGATTTGTACTGACTACGTAAAAGAACAGAACCTCTGTTATTATGGATATGCGTCCTCTTAATCCTTATATAATAACAAGCACGTATACTTAGTATTTATTTCTTTAACTTATCAATGGGTGAGATTTATTCATTAAATCAATAGGTCCGATGAGTTGGGAGATAGTATTATTTATATGGTGTGTTGTTGATTATAGAAGGAATATGTGTCCTAATTATTTAGGCTGATGATGTCACCTTGAGGAGCTCATAAGGATTATCATGTAAACCCTGCAGGCGTACTTAGTCAGGCATGATAATAAAGTTGAGTGGTATTACTCTTGGAATCAGATATTAATTAATTGAGTTGTCAATAACTCATTTAATTAACGGACATACGATATCTTAAACACAGGGAAATTAGCACACTCATGATAAGAAAAAGCTAATATTGTGATATGTGATTGGTGCGGTAGTTCAATAATAACCTTTTAGTGGTATGAGTTATTATTGATGGACTTGGGTTGGGTGTTCGGGCCGAACACAGGAAGCCCAAGCCCATCAAGAGGCCTAAACCAATTCCTCCTTTAGGTCCCTGTTGTAGCCTCTATATAAAGCCTCCCATCCACCCATCCATAACTTGGTTTGACTTAACTTGGTTTGGTTTAACTTGGTTTGGTTTAACTTGGTTTGTCTTAACTTGGTTTGGTTTAACTTGGTTTGGCTTAACTTGGTTTGATTTAACTTGGTTTGGTTTAGCTTGGTTATAGAAAGGGAGATTTTTTCTAAACAGAATTCTGTTATTTTTCTTTCTTTGTAACCGATGGAAAAGGTTATAAAAGGAGTAGGTGGTGCCCCCTAAAACCTAATTTCCACAATTCTCTTCTCTCCCTTGTCTAGGGTCGGTGCCGCTCCTTGGTGGTCGACGCCCCACATCTCCACCTAGGGCCGACCACATCTCTTCCTTGTGGTCGACGCCCCTCCTCCTCCACAACCAGGGTTGGCGCCCCTCCTCCTTTACAACTAGGGTCGGCACCCCCCTCCTATTCCTTGGTGGGTGGCGGCTTGAAGAAGAGGAAGAAGAGGAAGAAGAGTAGAAAGGTACCCCATCCTAGAACCTCCTTTTGTAGCCGGTGGTTTGGAAATCGAGAAGAGAAGGAGGGTGGTTTTGTCTTGGTAGATTGTCACCCACACGACGTCCAAGAAGAGGAGAGGAATACGACAGAAGATCAAGAGGTCTTTAGCTACAAAGAAAAGGTACAACTAGTTCTTTAATTCCGTTGCATAATTAGTTCGATTTTCTTTGTATCGATTTTGAATACCAACACAAGAGGCCAGCGATCTTGTACTTCGATCAAGGTGTGCTTTGATCATTCAAGAACTTGCTTGATTAAACACATATTTGATCGAACATGCGGGTTGCTAGGAAAAGTTCTGTTCTTGTACAACTTTTTTTGTACAGGGAAATTTAAACAGAACGGAATTCCAGCGCCTTCAAGTGGTATTAGAGCGAGTTTTTTGCCTCTGTGTGATTGGTTTTCCATTAAATTATGCACTGCTCATACATAAGTTTAGGCGCGATAATAGTAGGATATGCAAGAAAGATTAACTCTGTGGTTGCAGACGTCCTAAGTCCAACTATTATGGCTTTGTGTATTTGTGTGTGATTTGAACCCTCGGGCATGTCGAGGTTGTTGTGTGTGCATGATTGTAATAATTAAATACGGTCAGTTGCCGTATTATTATTATTATTTACATTCTGTTCGATCTAGATTACATATAAATTCCTTTGTGGAATATAGGATCGATAAATGTAAATTTTATTTCTTTTTGTTGCGGCTTGTATCCTTACTATGCGTGGTGTTATTTTAAGGATCGGAGGTACAACGGAGAAAGAAGCAAGATAGACGCGACGACTTGATCCATTGGGGCATACGCGATGGCTTGATCCATTGGCTGCATATTGGAGGACAGCGTTGGATGAGGTCATAATAGTTGAAAATTTTATTTTCATATTTATTGTCTTTATATGCTGTTTTATGTGCTGTGATGTGTGTGCATGTTAAAATTCCTCAATTTAAATAACTAAGTAGGAGAGGGATTATTTAAATAAATTCCACGGTCTCCATTACTGGTTTGTAAGTGATGCATTCAAACTTATGTGTTAGCTTTGAGTGCTTTCCTCCATATCGAAGGAGTTTGTTTGTGGATCACTAGATCAAACTTCCTCTATAGATGATTATAGGAAATTATTTAGGTATGTGTGATCTTCTCCATCTGAAGGGGCACAATCCTAATTAATGGACTAAGTATCAAGTAATGGTATATACTTAGGCGCATTTAATAGTATCCTCCCCATTGAAGTCATTGCTATTATTTGTGTGACCGAAGATGAACCAACTATTAATTTTATTTATCATAAAACTAGGTTGACAAGATAATAAAATTAATGGGTAAAACCTCCACTTATAAATATTTGAATTAGTATACGTCTACACTATCGTGGCATACGAAATTCACGGTGTTTTGAGGTGTTGGTGAATTTAAATTATATTGTTTGAGGAATCAATATTATTTTAAATTCTAAAATTTTGACCAAATATTTTATTTTGTGTTTCTTAGGATTTCAAAATGGCTTTCAATCCTCTTGCTGTTATTTTAAAAGAAAACAAACTTACTGGTCCAAATTATATTGATTGGAAACGAAACTTGGGCATTGTCTTAACTGCTAAAGAATAGAAGTTCGTACTTCTTGAAGTTTGTCCTAGCGTGCCTGATAAAGATTCTAATGAAGAGGAGATAGAGAGACATAGGAAATGGGTCAAAGCAGATGAGATGGCGCGGTGTTACATTTTGGATTCTATGTCAAATGTGCTGCAACATCAGCATCAGACCATACCCACTACCTATGACATGATGCTCAATCTCAAAAACTTTTTGGACACCAGAATCGGGCTGCCAGGCAGGAGACCATGAGAAATTTAATGACGACCATCATGACTGAGGGGACACCCGTAAGGGATCATATCCTTAAGATGATGACTCATTTAAATGAGATGGAAGTCCTTGGAGCTGAAATCGATGGGGAAACCCAGGTCGATATCATTCTCCAAACGCTGCCCAAAAGTTTTGAGCAGTTACGCCTGAATTACAACATGAACAAAAGGGTTTATTCGTTGGCGGAACTTTTGATAGAACTCTAAGCGGCAGAAGGGCTATTTCATCAAAGTTCTCAAGTTGACATTGCTGAAAACGTTTCTGCCTCTAAGCCGAAAGGCGGAAAGAAGAAGAAGAAACAAGTTGGTTCGGCAAATAAAGTGATTCGACCTCAAGGGATTGGGTCACAGGCAGGTGTGAAGAAGTCGAAAGGCAAGTGCTTTACATGCAAGCAGTCCGGACATTAGAAGGTGGACTGTCATTGCAGAAAGGAGAACAATAAAGGTATATCTTATTCATTAGTTGTTGAAACATGTTTAGCTGTCTTATCTACTGGTACCTAGTGTATAGATATGGGAGTCACTGATCATGTCTGCAATTCATTGCAGGGGTTCTAAAAAACCTGACAACTACATGAAGGGGAGATCACCGTCTACATTGGTAATGCTACGAGAGTGACGGCTGTTGCAGTGGGAGATATTTATTTATCTTTTGATAAGAATAAAACTTTGATTTTTAAGAATTGTCTTTATGTACCATGTTTTAGAAAGAACTTGATTTCAGTTTCTAAATTATTTATAAATGGATATTCTGTTTCTTTTGATGACAAAGTAGTTGTCAAGAAAAATAGGGTGTTATATGTTCTGGTGCATTGGTTGAGAATTTGTATACTCTTAATCCAATAACTCCCACGATGCAATAAATGAAAATGAATAACACATCTTCTAATTCTAATAAGAGAAAGCAACCTTCGAAAATGAACCAAACATATATTTGACATCTAAGGCTGGATCATATTAACTTGAGTAGGATTCAAAGGTTAATAGCCGATGAACCTTTGGGTTCATTGGTAGTGGAAAACTTTCTGACCTGCGAGTCTTGCTTGGAAGGAAAAATGACCAAGAGGTCTTTTAAGGCAAAGGGGTATAGAGTCAAAGAAGTGTTAGAATTGGTTCATTCTGATTTGTGTGGGCCGATGACTATCCAGGAAAGAAGTGGTTTTGAATATTTTATCTCTTTTATAGACAACTATTCGAGATATGGGTACATTTACTTGATGCGCTACAAGTCTGAGTGCTTTGATAAGTTCAAAGAGTACAAGGCTGATGTGGAGAAACGTCATGGTAAAAGTATCAGGATACTACGGTCTGATCGTGGTGGAGAGTACCTCTTAGGAGAGTTTAGGAGTTACTTATCAGAGGCCAGGATTTAATCCCAAGTGTCTACACCTAGTACACCCAACAGAATGGTGTGGCGGAACGAAAGAATAGGACTCTTAGGAAAATGGTTAGATCAATGATGAGTTATTCAGAATTACCAAATTCATTTTGGGGATATGCTCTGAAAACGACGACGTACATTCTGAACTTTGTACCTTCTAAGTCAGTACCTTCTACTCCCACAGAATTATGGAATGAGCATAAGCCTAGTTTGAAACACATTCGGATTTGGGGTAGTCCAACACATGTGCTAAAGGGAGAAGCTGATAAGTTGGAATCACTTACAGAAGTTCGCTTGTTCATGGGATATCCTAGAGGAACGAAAGGTGGTTTGTTTTATAGTCCTAAAGATCAGAAGATTATTGTTAGCACCAATGCCTGATTTTTAGAAGAGGACTATGTAATAAATCACAAGCCCATGAGTAAAATTGTCCTTGAGGAAATAAGAGAGGGCACTTTTACTTTAGTACCAACGATACAAGATGAGATACCACAAGTAACTGCAACACGTATCACAAATGATGCACAAGTATAAGTAGTGTCTCGTCGTAGTGGGAGGGTTGTTAGGCAACCTGATAGATTCATGTTTTTGGGAGAGTCTTTGGACTTGATCCTTGGTGAACATGAAGCTGATTCCTAGACATATGATGAAGCACTCCAAGATAAAGATACAACATCTTGGCAAAGTGCAATGATCTCTGAAATAGAATCTATGCATTCTAATCAGGTCTGGGAGCTTGTAGAACCACCAAATGGTGTAAAAGCCATTGAATGTAAATGAGTCTACAAAAGAAAAAGAGGAACAGATGGGAAGGTGGAAACCTTTAAAGCGAGGCTTATTGCGAAGGGGTATACTCAGAAAGAGGGAATCGATTATGAGGAAACATTTTTCACCGGTAGTCATGCTTAAGTCTATCTGGATTATTTTATCTATTACTGCTCATATGGATTATGAGATTTAACAAATGGATGTCAAGACAGTTTTCCTTAACGGAAGTGTTGAAGAAAACATCTATATGAAGCAACCAGAGGGATTCATTACGAAAGGCAAAGAGTATCTTGTATGTAAGCTCAATCGGTCCATTTATAGCCTGAAGCAAGCTTCGAGATCTTGGAACATCCGGTTTGATGAAGTGATCCAGTCTTATGGATTCATTCAATGTCTGGATGAGTCTTGTGTATACAAGAAAAGTGACGAAAACATGGTGATATTTCTTGTTCTATACGTAGATGACATTTTACTCATTGGCAATAATGTCAAAGTGTTGTCAGACGTAAGGGTATGGATGTCCAAGAAGTTTGATATGAAGGACTTGGGAGAATGTGGACATATTCTTGGGATCAAAGTAATAAGGGATTGCAAGAAATGGTTGTTGTGCTTATCCCAAGTTTCATACATCGATACTATCCTAGCTCGTTTTAGCATGCAAAACTCCAAGAAAGATTTTCTACCTTTTCGGCATGGAGTACCTTTATCTAAAGAAATGTGTCCTAAGACATCAAAGAAGATAGAAGAGATGAAGGCAGTTCCTTATGCTTCGGCTGTAGGAAGCCTAATGTATGCGATGCTATGTATGAGACCGGATATCTATTTTACCGTGGGCATGGTTAGCAGATATCAAAGTAACCCAGAACGGTGACATTGGGCTACCGTAAATCATATATTAAAGTACCTGAAAAGGACTAGAGATTATATGCTGGTTTACCAGATAGATGATTTCCTCCTTGTGGGTTACACAGATTCTGACTTCCAATCAGATAGGGATAGTAGTAAATTAACCTCGGGGTATGTGTTTACTTTGAGAGGTGGAGCCATAGCATGTAAAAGTGTTAAGCAGAAATGCGTTTCAGACTTCACCATGGAAACCGAGTATGTGGCAGCCTCTAAGGCAGCCAAAGAAGTTGTATGACTCAAAAACTTCTTGATGGACTTAGATGTGATTCCTACTTTGCCCAAAGTTATCACAATTTATTGTGACAACAGTGGTGCAGTAGCAAACACAAAAGAACCACGAGCCCATAAGGTAAGTAAACACATTGAGCGCAAGTACCACCTATTACGAGATTGTTAGGTTTTTCGGCCCGCAAAAAATAGCATTTTGCGTTGCGAAAACCCCGAAATCCCAGCCACCGGATCCGTGCGAAGAATAAAATTTCATATACATGTTTTATACTCCTAGATCTACACTAGATCTACAAGATCAGAGGGTATACCTTTGAAGCAAAGCCCTTCGCGTAATCCCGCTCATCCTAGGTTCGCCGGATCTCGAGAGTATCAAGGTAGATACTCCTCTATGTGTATCCACATGAACAAATCGATGGAGGAGAAACTTTAGAGTGTGCTAGCACTCTATGAAGTTTCGGCCAAGCGTGGAGGAGAGGGAGAGAAGAAAGAGCTTGAGGAAGAATAAGATGGAGTTGCCACACAAAATGAAACTCCTCACGAGCACTAAAGTGGCCGGCCACTTTTCATGAGGACTTATATACTCCATGGAATTTCAAGAGTCAAAAACTCTTGATCTCCCTCATGAGGTGGCACACACATGTGCTAGCCTTGATGATATGGCACATCACCATTAGCCACTTAATGCCAACTCACCAATGAGGTGGCAAATGGTTAAGTCAAACTTGACCCTTCATCTTCCTCTCAAGTCAAGTCAAACTTGACCACTTCTCTCCCTTGGTTGATCTAATCTAACCATTGGTTCAAGTTAATTTTAATTTAATGAATCTCTATTTATTGAATTAAATTAATTAAATGAGTCTAAATCCAAATTAGACTCACTTAATACATGAACCAAATTGAGTCCAACTCAATTAGCACAATTTGGATTACTCTTAATCCAATTTGGTTCATCACATGAACCTAATCCTTTAGGTTCATCAAATGAACCTAATCTCCATCTAATTGTCCTTTGTGTGTGACCCTATAGGTTCTTATAACATTGGCAATACTCCTAAACCCATTTAGAAGCATAAGTAATGAGCGGTATCTAGCAACACATCATTACTACCCAAGTTATAAGAATGTTGAGATCCAACATCACCTTGTGACTACTAATTGTGACTCCTCACAATATATGACAAGTGTCCCTCTATCCTTGACATCTAGATTGATCAATGTGAGGCATAGACCGTGTCATCCTCTAATCAATCTAAATCTTGAATCCCAAGTAGACTCACTCAATCAAATGAGCTCAATATCTCATATTGACTCATTTGGGCATGGCCATGCACTTAGTGGTCTCACTCTATCAAGAATATTGATGTCACTCTCGTCATATAGGAGGGATAGATCACATCTACATCACTCACATCCCTCCGCATAATTTGTTACATACCCAGTAATCGCCTTTATAGTCCACCTAGTTACGGGTGACGTTTGACTAAGCCAAAGTACGTAACTCCTTATGTAGGGAACCATGGTGACTTCGGGTCCAAGGACTAGTAGTAATACTAATAGCCACATGAGAAAGTATATGACACTCATATAACGATCCATGATACTTTCTCATGGCGGGTCATTCAGTATACATTCTCCAATGCATACCCACGTGTCAACTTGATATCTCCATATCCATGACTTGTGAGATCAAGTCATCGAGTTGACCTACATGCTAGTCTCATCGCATTAACATTGTCCCTGAATGTTAATACTCGACTAGGAATGATTAAGAGTAGTGTTCCCTATATCATCTCACTATCGATTCAACCAATCGATTGATATAGGTAAGAACCTTCTACTCAATGATGCTATTATACTTAGTTATTTGGCATCAATACAAGTAAGTATAATAACCAAAAAACAAATGCATTTATTTATATACAAGAATATGATATAACGAGTCCATACAATAATCATCAAATGATTGGCTCTAGGGCTCTAACTAATAATATCCCACTAACACTAGTGTCAATCAGTGCATGTAAGCTCTAAGCCCCAATGACCTAGTGTGACCATCATGCTTTCTCTGTGCCAAAGCCTTGGTCAAGGGATCTGCGATGTTAGCCTTTGTAGGTACTCTACAAATCTTCACATCTCCTCTCTCGATAATCTCTCGAATGAGATAGAAGCGACGTAGTATGTGTTTGGTCCGCTGGTGTGAGCGAGGTTCCTTAGCCTGCGCAATTGCTCCATTGTTGTCACAATAGAGCTCAATAGGGTCAGCGATGCTAGGAACCACCCCAAGTTCACTGATAAACTTGCGGATCCAAACTGCCTCCTTTGATGCTTCTGATGCAGCAATATACTCAGCCTCTGTCGTAGAATCAGCTACTGTGTCCTGCTTCAAACTCTTCCAGCTCACAGCACCATAATCATCTTGGTTGGTCTGGAAGCTGGCATCACTGTAACCCTTTACAGCTAGCTCATCATCGCCTCCATATATCAAGAAATATTCTTTAGTCCTTCTTAAGTACTTAAGAATATTCTTGACCGCTATCCAGTGACTTTCACCTGGATCTGACTGGTATCTGCTCGTCATGCTCAAAGCATACGAGACATTAGGATGAGTACATAGCATGACGTACATGATAGATCCTATAACTGAGGCATAAGGGATCTGATCCATGCGGTCTCTCTCCTCTCTAGAAGAGGGACCTTGAGTATTCGAAAGACTCACGCCATGTGACATCGGCAGAAATCCCTTCTTGGAGTTCTGCATGGCAAACCGTAGGAGTACCTTGTCAAGATATGTACTCTGACTTAGGCCAAGCAACCTCTTAAATCTATCTCTATAGATCTGTATGCCTAGAATGGGGGATGTTTCTCCTAAGTCCTTCATTGAGAAACAAGTCCCTAGCCAAGTCTTGACAGACTGTAGCAAAGGGATGTCTTTTCCAATGAGCAGTATGTCATCCACATACAATATGAGGAAGACAACTATGTCCCCTACAACCTTCTTGTAGACACAAGGTTTATCTTCATTCTTGATGAAACCAAACTATTTGATTGCATCATCGAATCAAAGATTCCAGCTCCAAGAAGCTTGCTTTAGTCCATAAATGGACCTATGCAGCTTGCATACTCTGCCAGTATGCTGCGGATCTTCAAAACCCTCAGGTTGTGTCATGTACACATCCTCGAGCAGGTTTCCATTTAGAAATGTGATTTGACATCCATCTGCCATATCTCATAGTCATGGTATACTGTAATAGCAAGCATGATCCGAATGGACTTAAACATCACTACTGGAGAAAAGGTTTCATCATAGTCAATACCATGAATCTGCTTGAAACCTTTAGCTACCAAGCGACCCTTATAGATAAGTTCATCCATGCCAGTCTTTCTCTTAAAGACCCACTTACACCCTATGGGTTTTACACCCTCAGGTGGATCAACCAAAGACTATACTTGGTTGGTCTACATGGATTCCATCTCAGATCTCATGGCTTCTAGCCATTTCTCAGAATCTGGGCTCATCACAGCTTCCTGATAGGAGGTGGGCTCATCCTCTATAAGCACAACGTCATCATGGTCAGACAAGAGAAATGAATATCTCTCAGGCTGACGACGTACCCTATCAGACCTGCGAAGAGGTATGTCTACTTGAACTGGTTGTTGTTCCTCAACTCCTTGTGGAACAACATCATCCACAACATTTTGTGGTTCCAGTTCAACTTCCATCGAGGCTTCTATGCTATGGTCCATATCTTGAACTTCTTCAAGATCGAACGTACTCTCACTAGTCTTTCTAGAAACAAAATCCCTTTCTAGAAATACCCCAATCTTAGCCACAACTATCTTGTGTTGACCGGGAATGTAGAAGTAAAATCCCTTCGTTTCCTTGGGATATCCAATGAAATAGCACTTGTCGGATTTGGGTCCTAATTTGTCTGAGACTTAACGTCTAACGTAAGTCTCACAACCCCAAATCCTCATAAAAGACACCTGAGCATCTCTCCCAGTCCATATCGTATATGGTGTCTTTATTACAGCCTTAGATGGAACTCGGTTGAGAATGAAAGCTACTGTGTCTAGAGCATAGCCCCAAAGAGATGTAGGAAGATCTGTGTGACTCATCATAGACCGTACCATATCTAATAGGGTACGATTCCTCCTTTCGGATACACCATTTCACTGTGGTGTTCCAGGAGGAGTGAGTTGGGATAGAATCCCACACTCAGCTAAATGGTCATGAAACTCATGGCTAAGGTATTCTCCACCTCGATCTGATCGAAGTATCTTAATACTCTTGTCAAGCGGGTTTTGTACTTCATTCTTGAATTCTTTGAACTTTTCAAAGGATTCTGACTTATGTGTCATCAGGTACACATAACCATATCTACTGAAGTCATCAGTAAATGTAATGAAGTACCTATAACCACCTCTAACAGTGACATTAAAAGGGCCACATACATCACTATGTATAAGACCTAACAAGTCAGTCGCTCTCTCACTGTGTCCACTAAAGGGAGTCTTGGTCATCTTGCCTAGAAGGCATGACTCGCATGTCTCATATGATTCAAAATCAAATGAGTCCAGCAAACCATCTTTATAGAGCTGGGATAAACGTTTGTCATTTATATGACATAAGCGACAGTGCCAGAGATAGGTTGGGTTCATGTCATTTGACTTGAACCTCTTGGTACTTATGTTATAGATAGCGCTCTCAAGGTCTAGAATATAGAGTCCATTCATCAGAGGTGCACTACAATAGAACATCTCATTTAAATAAACTGGACAACATTTGTTCTTTATAATAAATGAAAAACCTTTCTTGTCCAAATAAGAAACAGAAATTATGTTCTTAATTAAAGCAGGCACATAACAACAATCATCCAACTCTAGTACAAGCCGAGAGGGAAGAGATAGAAAATAAGTCCCTACAGCAACAGCAGCAACCCATGCTCCATTGCCTACTCGTAGGTCCACCTCGCCCTTCGTCAATGCCCTGCTATTTCTCAGTGCCTGCACATTAGTACAAATATGAGAAGCACATCCGGTATCTAATACCCATGATGAAGAAATTGATAGATTGACTTCTATAACATATATACCTGAAGTGGATGTCTCACTTCTCTTCTTCTTAAGATCTTCCAGGTAGACTTTACAGTTCTTCTTCCAGTGCCCGGTCTGACCGCAGTGGAAGCAGGTAGCATCCTTGGTGACCCCTCCTTTAGGCTTCAGTGCCTTGCCTTTGCCCTTGGCTTGGGACTTTCCCTTGCCTTTACACTTGCCCTTGCCCTTGTGTTTCTGAACCATCAGACTAGAGTTGGGCTTAACCTTCTTAAGGTTGAGCTCAGCAGTTCATAACATACTAAGCAGTTCGGGCAGTGGCTTGTCAATTTCATTCATGTTGTAGTTCATGACAAATTGATTGTAGCTCTCTGACAAAGGCTGCAAGATCAGGTCAATGGCCAGCTCTTGGCTAAGTGGGAATCCCAACCTCTGTAGATTCTCTATGTACCCAATCATCTTGAGTACATATGGACCTACGGGAGCCCCATCTGACATCTTGCACTGAAATAGTGCCCTTGAGATCTCAAATCTCTCGTGTCGTGCTTGTCCCTGATATAGTTGACGAAGATGTTCAACCATATCATAAGCACCCATTAACTCATGTTGCTTCTGAAGCTCAGAGTTCATGGTCGCGAGCATTAGATATGATACATCTAATGTGTCATCTTGATGCTTCTTGTAAGCATCTTTGTCTGCTCGCGTGGCATTGGCAGGAGGAGCCTCCAGAATGGGCTGCTCCAGAACGTACAGTTTACGTTCTTGGGTGAGAACTATTCTCAGATTCCTGTACCAGTCCAGGAAATTTGCTCCATTGAGCTTGTCCTTGTCAAGGACAGAACGCAGAGAGAAGGTGTTCGTGTTTGACGTCATGGTAATCTACAACAGAAAAATACAGAAAATAAATAAACATCATATTCTAGTAATCATTTAATTAGGCCTTTTAATTAAATGATGCTCCCACTGAATTCTATAATTCATGTGGGACAAGATCCACATCATACTACGCCTTGAGTTAGCTTTGGCTAAATCACCCAAGACTTAGTATGATCGGTAGGTAACTAATTACCAATTACATCTCTATGCAACTCTTGTTTATAGGATCAAGATCTGCATTTATATTAAAACTCGAGTTAGCTCTGGCTAATACGCCTAAGAGTTAATATAAACGTGATTGTGACCTATATACCAACCATTGAAAAATGTTTATAGTTAAACTCGATCCAATTGAGTTAACTAGTTACTCAATCTAATTGAGTTGTACTCACCCATGCGTTGATAGGCGGGACCAAAATTGTCCCTCCGTACCCTACCAAGATAGTATGCGTTGCTCTGCTTTGGCAGATTCAACAACAACATGTGATCGAGGAGTGATAGGTATCACGGCATGGTAGGCATTACGAGTTGACATGATTGAGATCTAATCTAATCGTCGAGGTGTATCATATACGCGATTTAGATCTAATCTAATCGTTAGGGTGCATCATGTACGCGATTTAGATCTAGTCTAATCGTCAAGGCGCTAATTAATTACTATTCTAGCATGCATCACATATACACACACACAAGCAATTAATTAAATACTTTGTGATTAGTCATGACCCTACTACGATCTTCTCAAGCCAATGAGAAGATCGGATGGTCAACCTAAGGTCAACAACTTCTCAAGCTCCTTCCTTTGACCACCTTGTGTTGCTCACGCCCTCCTGGTAACTCCGTCTCGAGTGGACCTTCCACCGCTCCATTTTTTACATTACAAAAGTGAAACTAGAGTTACATTCGAGTCTAAACTAATTTACAACAGGAAATAAAAATAGGAAAGGCACGACGCGCAGGTCGCGTATCAAATACAACACACACATCACAGAAAATGGCACGCAGGCTATAATATGAATTACAACACAGAATTTCCAATCTAATTGGGTCTTTTGGGCCATGACCATCACAAAATAATACATAATTCTAAATTATGTAATTTCTATAAATTTCTGTAATTTTCTTACAATTTTTATGAATAAAAATTCTCGGTGGTCCCGTTTAGCGGTTTTCGGGCGCAATCCCGGAATGAAGCCCCTTGCGGGGTCAAGGGTAGCGCCCCTACCCGCGATATAACCATCGTGAGTGTTCCTAAGCGATCCTACAGCGCCTTAGTCCACTATCCCAAAAAGATTTGGGGCGAAACCTTGCCGTTTCGGAAATATCTTCTCGGTAGTCGAAGCCTACAAGTGTCTAAACACTTGTGTTTCGCTTCTACGAGAAAATTACCCATAAAATCAATAAAAATCATAAAAATACAGAAACTTACAGATCTGTAGAATTTCATAAAATTCAAAATAAAACATGTATACGCTACGCACGTGGCTCTGATACCACTGTTAGGTTTTTTGGGCCGTAAAAAACCGCTTTTTACGTTGCAGAAACCCCGAAATCCCTGTCACCGGATCCGTGCAAAGAATAAAATTTCAGATACATGTTTTCTACTCCTAGATCTACAAGATCAGAGGGTATACCTTTGAAGCAAAGCCCTTCATGTAATCCGGCTCATCCTAAGTTCGTCGGATCTCGAGAGTATCAAGGTAGATACTCCTCTATGCATATCCACACGAACAAATCGATGGAGGAGAAACTTTAGAGTGTGCTAGCACTCTATGAAGTTTCGGCCAAGGGTGTAGGAGAGGGAGAGAAGAAAGCGCTTGAGGAGGAAGAAGATGGAGTTACCACACAAAATGAAACTCCTCACAAGCACTAAAGTGGTCGGCCACTTTTCATGAGGAGTTATATACTCCATGGAATTTCAAGAGTCAAAAACTCTAAATCTCCCTCATGAGGTGGCACACACATGTGCTAGCCTTGATGATTTGGCACATCACCATTAGCCACTTAATGCCAACTCACCAATGAGGTGGCAAATGGTTAAGTCAAACTTGACCCTTCATCTTCCTCTCAAGTCAAGTCAAACTTGACCACTTCTCTCCCTTGGTTGATCTAATCTAACCATTGGTTCAAGTCAATTTTAATTTAATGAATCTCTATTCATTGAATTAAATTAATTAAATGAGTCTAAGTCCAAATTAGACTCACTTAATACATGAACCAAATTGAGTCCAACTCAATTTGCACAATTTGGATTACTCTTAATCCAATTTGGTTCATCACATGAACCTAATCCTTTAGGTTCATCAAATGAACCTAATCTCCATCTAATTGTCCTTTGTGTGTGACCCTATAGGTTCTTATAACATTGGCAATACTCCTAAACCCATTTAGAAGCATAAGTAATGAGCGGTATCTAGCAACACATCATTACTACCCAAGTTATAAGAATGTTGAGATCCAACATCACCTTGTGACTACTAATTGTGACTCCTCACAATATATGACAAGTGTCCCTCTATCCTTGACATCTAGATTGATCAATGTGAGGCATAGACCGTGTCATCCTCTAATCAATCTAAATCTTGAATCCCAAGTAGACTCACTCAATCAAATGAGCTCAATATCTCATATTGACTCATTTGTGCATGGTCATGCACTTAGTGGTCTCACTCTATCAAGAATATCGATGTCACTCCCGTCATATAGGAGGGATAGATCCCATCTACATCACTCACATCCCTCCGCATAATTTGTTACTGTTAGAGTGTATACTAAAAGCCTAGCTTTTGGTATAAACATTTATCTAGAAATAAGAATCACATTGGTCAAATGTCTACATTTGTGATAAATGTAGTTGTTCAATTAATTTATATTGTAGATAACATGGTGTGTGGTGTCACACACAGAGGATCATGTTATCAGTACCTTATAAATTATAAACAGTAGCTCACGACCAAGATGGAAAGGAACAAACCATTTGAAGGTCGTAGTGTAATTAGGTATTAGTTTATCTTAACTATATAATTACACTAGTACACTTAGAGTGTATTGAGTAGGACCATTAGAGGTCGTTTCTTTTATACTGACTTTATAAAGAAACAAAGACCTCAGTTATTATGGAAGTGTGTGCTCTTAATCCTAGTATAATAACAAGCACATATATTTGATATTTATTTCTTTAATTTGTCAATGGGTGAGATTTAGTTCGATGAATCAATAAGCCCGATAAGTTGGGAAATGATATCACTTATAGTGTGTGTTGTTGATTATAGAAGGAAACTGTATTCTAGAGATACTAGGTTGAGAATGTCCCCAAGAGGAGCTCAAAAGGATTGTCATGTTAAACCCTGCAGGTGGACTTAGTCCGACATGACGATAAAGTTGAGTGGTACTACTCTTGGAGCTAGATATTAATTAAGTGAGTTGTCAGTAACTTACTTAATTAGTGGACATTTGTTATCTTAAACACAGGGAGACTAACACACTCATAATAAGAAGGAGCCCAAAAATGTAATTTGGGATTGGTGCGGTAGTTCAATAATAATTCTCTAGTGGAATGAATTATTATTGATAAAATTAAGTTGTGTGTTCGGGGCGAACACGGGATGCTTAATTTTATCGGGAGACCAAAACCAATTCCTCCTCTCGGTCCCTATCGTAGCCTCTTAATTATAGAGTACTATACCCACCTATACTCACCTTCTTACCCATCCTATAGGGGGCCGGCCAAGCTAGCTTGGAGACCAAGCTAGGGCCGGCCATGTTTTGGTTCATGGGTGAATTTATGTGGCCGGCCCTAGCTTGAACTCAAGCTTAGGTGGCCGGCCCTATTAAAATAAAAAGGAATTTTATTTTTTAAATTTTTCTCATGTGGATAACATGATTTAAAAGAGAGTTTAAAAATTTAAATATTTCCTTTTATAATATTCTACAACAGATTAAGAGAAGAGTTAAATCTCTTTTCTTATTTGTAGATTAAAAGGTTGATTTTAATTTTGGTAAAAACTTTCCTTTTAATCATGTTCATGATTTAAAATAGAGTTTAAAAATTAAATATCTCTTTTATAAAGCTTCTACAAGGATTAAGAAAAGATTAGATATCTTTCCTTATTTGTAGATTGGAAGAGATTTTAATTTTTAAAGATAACTTTCTTTTTATCCACATGTTTAAAAGAAATATTTTAATTTATAAAACTTCCTTTTTATTGACCATCATGAAGGGAAAATTATTAGAGAAATTTTTTATAAAATTTCTGGAAACAAATTAGGAAAGTTTTAATTCTTGATTGAATTAAATTTCCTTTGCTTGGTTTAAAGTGGCCGGCCACATTGTTGATGAGAAAAAAATTATTTTTAATTAAATAAATTTTCCTTATCAATGGCAAAAGAATTAAGGAAATTTTTATTTAAATTTCCTTATTTGCCAAGGCCAAGGATTATAAAAGAGAGGGTAGAGGTGCCTTCATTGAGAACAACTCTATTATTTTTCCTCTCTCTTTTTCTTCCTTAGTGTGGCCGGCCATCCTCTCCTCCTTTCTTCTCTTTGATGGCCGAATCTCATCCTTCTTGTGGAGACTCATATGGTGGCCGGATCAAGTTTAGAGAAGAAGAAGAAGAAGGAGAGAAAGAAAGCTTTGTTTCTAGCATCCCTTGAAGCATGGTGGTGGTGGCCAAACCTCTTCATCCTAGAAGAAGTTTTGATGACCGAAACTTGCAAGGAAGAAGAAGGTGCTTGGTGGTTCTCATCTCGGAAGATCATTGCCCACACAACGTCCGAGGTTAGAAAAGGAATACGGTAGAAGATCAAGAGGTTTTTCTTAAAGGTATAACTAGTAATTTTTCTTTCCGCATCATGCTAGTTATTTTTGGAAATAATACTAAATACAAGAGGCATATGATTCTAGAGTTTCGAATTTGTTTTCGATATAGTGTTCTTTTGTTTTTTTTTTCCTTGTGATTTGATTGTTCTTTTCGGTTAACCTAAAATTATTTTAGGAAATTAAATATTAGCTTTCTATAAAAGGTTTTGTCTAGTCGGTGGTGGTTGCTCCCATATCCAAGAAGGCCATGTGCCTCGCCACGTCAGTACTGGGAACCGATTATGGAAATTAATATTTAATGGAATTAAAAACTTAAGGTGACTTGGGTCGAACGTGTTAAGTTCCGCAGGAGATCCAAGTCAAAACCTAAAAGAACAAATAGATTAAGTTTTGGATCAAACGTGTTAAGTTCCGCAGGCGATCCAAAATTTAATTTAAAAGAACACATGGTAGCTAGGAAAAGGTTCAGACCTTTGTACAAAATTTTTGTACAGTGGAACCTCTAGGCTTTCCGAGTAGCAACCAACAATTGGTATCAGAGCTAGGGTTTTGCCTCTGTGTATTTGGTATTAGTTTAATTATGCACATGTCATACATAATTTAGGCACGATAATAGTAGGATGTACTAACTTTGTGGATGCAGGATCCAACTATTATGGCTTATAGTTTTATGTGTGTGATTGGACCCTTGGACATGTCAAGGGCATTTATATGTGTGTGCATGATTGTATTATAAAATACAGCAGGAGCTGTATTTAGTTTTATTAGGATTTTATTTTTGATCTAGATACATGTACATTCCTTTTATGGAATATAGGATCAAAATTGTAAAATTCTATTTATGTCGCGGATCGAATCTTGCAAAGCGTGGAACCTTCTAAGGACCAGAGGCGCAGCGGAACAAGGAGCAAGATGAATGCGACAGCTAAACCCGGTGGTGGTGGCCAAATATGGCAGCAGCTTGGGATGACAACACACGGAGGACAACTAGAGATAAAAGTCATAATAGTTGAAAATTAGATTTTCTATTTATTGCTTTTATATTGTGCTGTGTGTGCATGTTAGTTTACAAGTTTAGTAGGTTAGCATAGTTAAAATTCCTCATTAATAAATAACTAAGTGGGAGAGGGATTTTTAAGTAAATCCCATGGTCTCCATTACTGGTTTGTAAGTGATGCAAACAAGCTTGCGCGTTGGCTCTGAGTGCCTTCCTCCATAACGGATGAGCTAGTTTGCAGATCACTAGAACAGACTTCCATTTTTGGATGACTATAGGAAGTTAATTAAGAGCGTGTGATCTTCCCCAACGGAAGGGGCATAATCTTATTAATGGACTTAGTGTCAAGTAATGGTATACACTTAGACACATCTAATAGTATCCTCCCCATCGGAGTCACTGTTATTATTTGTGTGACCAAATGAAACCAACTATTAATTTGTCATAAAACTAGGTTGACAAGATAATAAAATTAAAGGGTTAAAACCCCTCTTACAAATGATTGATTTTGTATACGTCCACACTAACGTGGCATACAAAATTAACGGTGTTTGAGATAATTTTATTTGTCATAAAGTTACGTTGACAAGATTGTTAATGGGTAAAACCCTCCTCTTACAAATGTTGATTTTGTATACGTCCACACTAACGTGGCATGCAAAATTCACGGTGTTTTGAGGTGTTGGTAAATTTAAATAGTATTGTTAGATGAATCAATATTATTTTAAATTTAGAAGTCTTGACCAAATATTTGATTAAAGATAGACCAACTATTAATTTTATTCGTCATAAAGTAAGGTTGACGAGATAATAAAATTAAATGATCAAATTTCCTCTTTGAATTTGTATGCGTCCACACTAACGTGGCATACAAAATTCATGGGGATTTTTAAGGAGTTGGTCTTAACCAAATATTTTTGTGATTCTTAGGATGATGGTCAATCCCTAGCTGATATACTTTAGGATAGACTTAGTGGTCCCAATTATAATTGATTGGAAATAGGATTTGGACATTATGGTAGACTGTCCTCTTAGAACTAAGAACAATATAGGTGTATTTTATTCATTAGTTGAAACATGTTTAGTGGTGTTATCTACCAGAACCTGGAGTGTAGATACAGATGTCATTAATCATGTCCGCAATTTATTGCAGGGTTCCAGGAAACCCGACAATTAAATGAAAATAAAAACACCGTCACATGGAACGTTGTAAAAGTGGCGGTATTGCGATGGGAGATGTTTATCTTTTTATAAAAATAAAACATGGATTTTTTAGTAATTGTCTTTACGCACCAAGTTTAGAAAGAACTAGTTTTCAGTTTCTAAACTATTCAAAGAACATGATATTCTGCCTCTTTTAATAACAAAGTTGTTATTAAGAAAAAGAGGAAAGTTATCTGTTCTGGTACGTTGGTTGGCAATTTATAAATCCAATAACTCTCACGATGCAACAAATGGAAATTAGAAACACATCTTCTAACTTTAAGAGAAAGTAACCTTCGAAAATGAACCAATTATATCTTTGGCATCTAAGGCTAGGTTATATTAACTTGAATATGATTCATTGGTAGCTGATGAACTTTTGGGTTCATTAGTAGTGGAAATCTTTCCAACCTGCGAGTCTTACTTGGAAGGAAAAATAACCAAGAAGCTTTCAAGTCTAAGGGGTATGGAGTCAAAGATATGTTGAAATTGGTTCATTCTGATTTGTGTGATCCTATGACTATCCAAGCAAGAGGTTGTTTCAAATATTTCGACAACTATTTGATATACGGATACATTTACTTGATGTGCCACAAGTCTAAGTGCTTTGATTAGTTCAAAGAGTATGAGGCTGATATGGAGAAATGTCAAGGTAAAAGTATCAAGACACTACGGTGAGATCGTAGTGGCAAGTACCTCTTGGGAGAATTTAGGAGTCACTTATCAGAAGTAGGGATTCAATCCCAACTAACTACACCTAGGTATATCCCAACAGAATGGTGTAGAAAAAGGAAGGTATAGGACTCTTATGGAAATAAGTAGATTGATGATGAGTTATTTAGAAAATTACCAAATTCATTTTAAGGATATACTCTGGAAACGGAAGTGAACATAAGTCCTTCCAAAGTCAGAACTCTCTACTCATATAGAATTGCTGAATAGGTGTAAGCCTATTTTGAAGCATATTCGGATTCGGGTAGTCTAGCACATATGCTGAAGAGAGACAATGATAAGTTGGACAGGAATTCACTTGTTTGTGGGTTATCCTAGAGAAATGAAAGTAGATTTATAGTCTTAAAAATCAGAAGGTTATTGTTAGCATCAATGACCGATTTTTAGAAAAGGACTATGTAATAAACCTCATGCCCATAAGAAAATTTGTTCTTAAGGAAATAATAAAAGACATGTCTAATCTAGTACCAACTGTACAAGATGAGATACCACAAGGAAACTGCAACACGTATCACAAATGATACACAATTACAAAAAGTGCCTCATCGTAGTGGGAGGGTTGTTAGGCAACCTAAAAAGATTTATGTTTTGGGAGAGTTTTTTGGACTCGATCCCTGGAGGACATGAACCTGATCTCCGGACATATGACGAAGCACTCTAAGATAAAGATGCAATATCTTGGCAAAGAGTAATGAATAATAGAATTAGAATATATGTATTCTAATAAAATCTGGAAGCGTATAGAACCACCAAATGGTATAAAAGCCTGTGGGTGTAAAAAGGTCTATATTAGGAAAAGAGGGATAGACAGGAAGGTAGAAACTTTCAAAGCAAGGCTAGATGAAAAAGGAAACTTTTTCACTGGTAGTCATGCTTAAGTCTATCCGGATTCTTTTATCTATTTGGCAAGTGGATGTCAAGACAACATTCCTTAATGGAAGTCTTGAAGAAAACATCGATATAAAGCAACCAGAAGGGTTCATTTCAAAGGGCTAAGAGCATCTTGTGTGTAAGCTCAATCAGTCTATGGACTGAGGCAAAACTTCAAGGTCTTGGAACATCCGATTTATCAAAGTAATCCAGATCTATGGATTTAGTAACCGGATAAGTCTTGTGTATACAAAAGATGTGATGGAAACGTGGTGGTATTTCTTGTACTATACTTAGATAACATTTTTGGTAGTTGGAAACAATATCAAAATGTTGTCAGAAGTAAGGGTATGGTTGTCCAAACAATTCGATATAAAGGACTTGGGAGAATGTATATATTCTTGAGATCAAAGTAATAAGGGATCGCAAGAAAAGAATATTTTACTTATCCCAAGCTTCATACATCGGAAAAATCATTGCTCATTTTAAGCATACAAAACTCCAAGAAAGGTTTCTTACCTTTTCAGGATGGAGTAACTTTATCTAAAGATATGTCTCTGTAGACATCAAAAGGAGATAAAGGAAATAAAGGCAGTTCTTTATCCTACGGCTGTTGGAAGCCTAATGTATGCTATGCACGAGATCAGAAATCTGTTTTGCCAAGGGCATAGTTAGCAGATATCAAAGTAACCCTGGACAGGACAGTGGACTGCAGTAAAGCATATATTGTAGTACCTTAGAGGCACTAGAGATTATATGCTAGCTTACAAGGCAGTTAATTTAGTCCTTATGGGTTGCATGGATTTTGACTTCCAATCGGATAGGGACAATAATAAGTCAACCTCGGGGTTTTGTGTTTACTTTAGGAGGTACAGTCATAACTATGGAAGAGTGATAAGCATAGGTGTTTTTCTGGACTCTACCATAGTAGCTTAGTATATGGCAAGCCTCTGAGGTAGCCATAAAAGCTGAATGACTCAAAAACCTCAAGATAGACTTAGATATGATTTCTGGTTTGTCCAAAAATTATTACAATTTATTGTAATAATGTTGGTGCAGTAGCAAACTCGAAGAAACCATAAGTCTATAAGGCAAGTAAGCACAATAGAGCGCAAGTACCACCCAATACGAGGAATCGTATAAACGAGGAGAAGTTGTTGCCGCCTAGATTGCATCAGGTGATGACCTATAGATCCTTTCACTAAGGTCCTTAAGGCAAGAGCTTTTGATGGGCATGTTGAAGGAATGGGAATCAGATGTATGGCAGCAGATATGGCAGCTTAGTCTTTTAGTATAAGTGGGAGATTGTTAGAGTGTATACTAAAAGCCTAGCTTTTGGTATAAACATTTATCTAGAAATAAGAATCACATTGGTCAAATGTCTACATTTGTGATAAATGTATTTGTTCAATTAATTTATATTGTAGATAACATGGTGTGTAGTGTGACACACAGAGGATCATGTTATCAGTACCTTATAAATTATAAACAGTAGCCCACAACCAAGATGGAAAGGAACAAACCATTTGAAGGTCGTAGTGTAATTAGGTATTAGTTTATCTTAACTATATAATTACACTAGTACACTTAGAGTGTATTGAGTAGGACCATTAGAGATCGTTTCTTTTATACTGACTTTATAAAGAAACAAAGACCTCAGTTATTATGGAAGTGTGTGCTCTTAATCCTAAAATAATAACAAGCACATATATTTGATATTTATTTCTTTAATTTGTCAATGGGTGAGATTTAGTTCGATGAATCAATAAGCCCGATAAGTTGGGAAATGATATCACTTATAGTGTGTGTTGTTGATTATAGAAGGAAACTGTGTCCTAGAGATACTAGGTTGAGAATGTCCCCAAGAGGAGCTCAAAAGGATTGTCATGTTAAACCCTGCAGGTGGACTTAGTCCGACATGACGATGAAGTTGAGTGGTACTACTCTTGGAGCTAGATATTAATTAAGTGAGTTGTCAGTAACTTACTTAATTAGTGGACATTTGTTATCTTAAACACAGGGAGACTAACACACTCATAATAAGAAGGAGCCCAAAAATATAATTTGGGATTGGTGCGGTAGTTCAATAATAATTCTCTAGTGGAATGAATTATTATTGATAAAATTAAGTTGTGTGTTAAGGCGAACACGGGATGCTAATTTTATCGGAGACCAAAACCAATTCCTCCTCTCGGTCCTCGTAGCCTCTTAATTATAGAGTACTATACCCACCTATACACACCTTCTTACCCATCCTATAGGGGGGCCAAGCTAGCTTGGAGACCAAGCTAGGGTGGCCATGTTTTGGTTCATGGGTGAATTTATGTGGCCGGCCTAGCTTGAACTCAAGCTTAGGTGACCGACTTAAAAATAAAAAAGAATTTTATTTTTAAAATTTTTCTCATGTGGATAACATGATTTAAAAGAGAGTTTAAAATTTTAAATATTTCCTTTTATAAGATTCTACAAAAGATTAAGAGAAGAGTTAAATCTCTTTTCTTATTTGTAGATTAAAAGGTTGATTTTAATTTTGGTAAAAATTTTCCTTTTAATCATTTTCATGATTTAAAAGAGAGTTTAAAAATTAAATATCTCTTTTATAAAGCTTCTACAAGGATTAAGAAAGATTAGATATCTTTCCTTATTTGTAGATTGGAAGAGATTTTAATTTTTAAAGATAACTTTCTTTTTATCCACATGTTTAAAAGAAATATTTTAATTTATAAAACTTCCTTTTTATTGACCATCATGAAGGGAAAATTATTAGAGAAATTTTTTATAAAATTTCTGGAAACAAATTAGGAAAGTTTTAATTCTTGATTGAATTAAATTTCCTTTGCTTGGTTTAAAGTGGCCGGCCATATTGTTGATGAGAAAAAAATTATTTTTAATTAAATAAATTTTCCTTATCAATGGCAAAATAATTAAGGAAATTTTTATTTAAATTTCCTTATTTGTCAAGGCCAAGGATTATAAAAGAGAGGGTAGAGGTGCCTTCATTGAGAACAACTCTATTATTTTTCCTCTCTCTTTTTCTTCCTTAGTGTGGTCGGCCATCCTCTCCTCCTTTCTTCTCTTTGATGGCCGAATCTCATCCTTCTTGTGGAGACTCATATGGTGGCCGGATCAAGTTTAGAGAAGAAGAAGAAGAAGGAGAGAAAGAAAGCTTTGTTTCTAGCATCCCTTGAAGCATGGTGGTGGTGGCCGAACCTCTTCATCCTAGAAGAAGTTTTGATGGCCGAAACTTGCAAGGAAGAAGAAGGTGCTTGGTGGTTCTCATCTCGGAAGATCGTTGCCCACACAACGTCCGAGGTTAGAAGAGGAATACGGTAGAAGATCAAGAGGTTTTTCTTAAAGGTATAACTAGTAATTTTTCTTTCCGCATCATGCTAGTTATTTTTGGAAATAATACTAAATACAAGAGGCATATGATTCTAGAGTTTCGAATTTGTTTTCGATATAGTGTTCTTTTGTTTTTCTTTTCCTTGTGATTTGATTGTTCTTTTCGGTTAACCTAAAATTATTTTAGGAAATTAAATATTAGCTTTCTATAAAAGGTTTTGTCTAGTCGGTGGTGGTTGCTCCCATATCCAAGAAGGCCATGTGCCTCGCCACGTCAGTACTGGGAACCGATTATGGAAATTAATATTTAATGGAATTAATAACTTAAGGTGACTTGGGTCGAACGTGTTAAGTTCCGCAGGAGATCCAAGTCAAAACCTAAAAGAACAAATAGATTAAGTTTTGGATCAAACGTGTTAAGTTCCGCAGGCGATCCAAAATTTAATTTAAAAGAACACATGGTAGCTAGGAAAAGGTTCAGACCTTTGTACAAAATTTTTATACAGTGGAACCTCTAGGATTTCCAAGTAGCAACCAACAGTTACATACCCAGTAATCGCCTTTATAGTCCACCCAGTTACGGGTGACGTTTGACGAAGCCAAAGTACGTAACTCCTTATGTAGGGAACCATGGTGACTTCAGGTCCAAGGACTAGTAGTCATATTAATATCCACATGAGAAAGTATATGACACTCATATAACGATCCATGATACTTTCTCATGGCGGGTCATTCAGTATACATTCTCCAATTCATACCCATGTGTCAACTTGATATCTCCATATCCATGACTTGTGAGATCAAGTCATCGAGTTGACCTACATGCTAGTCTCGTCACATTAATATTGTCCCTGAATGTTAATACTCGACTAGGAATGATTAATAGTAATGTTCCCTATATCATCTCACTATCGATTCAACCAATCGATTGATATAGGTAAGAACCTTCTACTCAAGGATGCTATTATACTTAGTTATTTGGCACCAATACAAGTAAGTATAATAACCACAAAATAAATGTCTTTATTTATATACAAGAATATAATACAATGAGTCCATACAACAATTATTAAATGATTGGCTCTAGGGCTCTAACTAACAAAGACATCGTAAAACGAGGAGAGGTTGTTGTCGCCAAGATTACATTAGTAAATAACTTGGCAGATCCTTTCACTAAGGCCCTTCCAGTGAGAGCTTTTGATAGGCATGTTGAGGGGATGAGAATCAGATGTATGACAGCATTTATGGCAGCATAGTCTTTTAGTATAAGTGGAAGATTATTGGGATGTATACTATAAGCCTAGCTTTTTTATGAACATCTGTTTTGAAATATTTTGAAATAAGAATCACTTTGGTCAATTGTTTGCATTTTATATTTATATATATGTCAATGCAGTTGTCCATTTAATTTATATTGTAGATAACATGATATGCGGTGCCACACAAAAGATCATGTTATCGGTTCTTTATAAATTATAAATAGTAGCTCACAACCAAGATGGATTGGGACAAACCATTGGAACGGTTGTAGTGTAATTTGGTATTAGTCTGTCTTGACTATAAAATTACACTAGTACACTATGTGTGTATTGAGAAAGACCATTTGAGGTTGTTCGATTTGTATTAACTACGTAAAAGAACAAAACCTCTGTTATTATGGATGTGCGTCCTCTTAATCCCTATATAATAACAAGCATGTATACTTAGTATTTATTTCTTTAACTTTTCAATGGGTGAGATTTATTCATTAAATCAATAGGCCCGATGAGTTGGGAGATAGTATTATTTATATGGTGTGTTGTTGATTATAGAAGGAATCTGTGTCCTAATTATTTAGGCTAATGATGTCCCCTTGAGGAGCTCATAAGGATTATTATATAAACCCTGCATGTGGACTTAGTCCGGCATGATAATAAAGTTGAGTGATACTACTCTTAGAATCAAATGTTAATTAATTGAGTAATCAGTAACTCATTTAATTAATGGATATATGATATCTTAAACATAGGGAGATTAGCGCACTCATGATAAGAAGGGGCTCATATTATAATATGGGATTGGTGCGGTAGTTCAATAATAACCCTTTAGTGGTATGAGTTATTATTGATGGACTTGAGTTTGGTGTTCGGGTCGAACACAGGAAGCCCAAGCCCATCAGTAGGCCTAAACCAATTCCTCCTCTAGGTCCCTGTTGTGGCCTCTATATAAAGCCTCGCATCCACCCATCCATAACTTGGCTTGGTTTAACTTGGTTTAACTTAACTTGGTTTGGTTTAACTTGGTTTGACTTAACTTGGTTTGGTTTAACTTGGTTATAGAAAGGGAGATTTTTTCTAAATAGAATTCTATTATTTTTTTTTTCTTTATAACCGACGGCAAAGGTTATAAAAGGAGTAGGTGGTGCCCCCTAAAATCTAATTTTCACAATTCTCTTCTCTCCCTTGTTTAGGGTCGACGCCCCTCCTTGGTGGCCGGTGCCCCACATCTCCACCTAGGGCCAACCACATCTCTTCCTTGTGGTCGGCGCCCCTCCTCCTCCACAACAAGGGTCGGCACCCCTCCTCCTCTATAAGTAGGGCCGGTGCCCCCCTCCTATGCCTTGGTGGGCGGCGGCTTGAAGAAGAGGAAGGAGAGGAAGAAGTGGAGAAGAGGAAGAAGAGGAGAAGGAAGAAGAGCAGAAAGGTGTCCCATCCTAGAGCCTCCTTTTGTAGCCGGGTGTTTGGAAATCGAGAAGAGAAGGAGGGTGGTTTTGTCTTAGTAGATCATCACCCACACAACGTCCAAGAAGAGGAGAGGAATATGGCAGAAGATCAAGAGATCTTTAGCTACAAAGAAAAGGTACAAGTAGTTCTTTAATTCCGCTGCGTAATTAGTTCGGTTTTCTTTGTATCGATTTTGAATACCAACACAAGAGGCCAGCGATCTTGTACTTCGATCAAGGTGTGCTTTGATCATTCAAGAACTTGCTTGATTAAACACATGTTTGATCGAACATGCGGGTTGCTAGGAAAAGTTCTGTTCTTGTATAATTTTTTTTATATAGGGAAATTTAAACAGAACGGAATTCCAGCGCCTTCAGTACTAACGTATTTTGCAGGAAGTGAATTAGAGTGTTTGCCTCAAGTAACCTAGAGAAGACCCTCTTGTAGCAAGACACGAGGGCGCCCTCATGGAGCTTGAGGGCGCCCTGGACACTGGCACGAGGGCGGATAGATTGTGACCGGGTCGGAGCTCATCCACGCTACAGATTCAGTGCGGATGAGGGTGCCCTCCATGCTATTGAGGGTGCCCTCCATAGGCTATAAAAGGCAGTCTCGAGCAGCAGTAAGGAACAACAATGAAAACGTGATCCATCTTCCGTGCACTGCTCAAAAAACCACCCGATAAAGCTGTGGCAAGACACCGACAACCTAAAGCCTCAAATTTCCTAATCTTAAAGTTGTTGGTATATTTTCTTACTGTACTTAATTGTTGTACTCTAAAATTGTACTCTTGCAAACTTATAGTAATTTCCCAAAGTAAACGCTCAACGAGCGTGGGCCTTGGAGTAGGAGTCACCCCAGGCTTCGAACCAAGTAAAAAATCCTTGGTGTTTGCGTTTGCATTGTTTATTTTTCCACTGCGTTTACTCGAAAGTTTTCCGAAATGAAAGTGAAAGCCACGAGCGCTATTCACCCCCCCCCCCCTCTAGCACTTTCGATCCAACAATTAGTATCAGAGCGGGGTCGCTTCGAATTGGTGCAACCACCATTCAAGCAATATTTTCGTGGTAATTTTCTGATGTTTTAGAGTCGATCGGAATCGGTATAATTATCGCCTCCTGATCCATTTTTTTCGCAATCGAAGTTTTTGCTCGAAGCTGGTGCAACACCACTCGAGTTCGTGTTTTATTTTTCTTTATCCCGCACTACTAATCCAAGTCTAAGTCTTGGAACAAGTTTTTATTTTTTCTTGTGTGCGAGATTTCCCTTTGCTATAATGGCCCATCAAGAAGGCTACATCACAACCCACCCTCCGTTCTGTTGGTGCAACCTTAGGTCAAGGTTGACCTGGTTGACCTGACTCGAGTTGAACTGACTCGAGTTGTATTTTGATGTTTGACGAGAATAGAAAAGTTCTATTCTGATGTTTGACGAGAGTAGAAAAGTTGTATTCTGATGTTTGACAGAATACAAACTTGGGAGATTGTGGGTGCAATCTTTGGTCAAGGTTGACTGGTTGAGAGTGAGTCGCTGATTGGAAATCTGGTGAGTGAAGCCGTGAAAGTCACAGTGAGTGAAGCCGGCAAGAAAGTCCGTGAGTGAAGCCAGGCAGTTGGAAAGTCCTGGTGAGTGAAGCCAGGCAAGAGAAATCCAGATAGGTCAAGATTGACCAGACATCTGGTGAGAAGTCCAAGCAGGGAGCTTGGCACGAGAAAAGTCCAAGTATGGAGACTTGTCACGGAAAATTCCAAGCAGGGAGCTTGGCACGGGAAAAGTCCAAGTATGGAGACTTGGCACGGAAAAGTCCAAGTATGGAAACTTGGCATGGGAAGTCGGAGAGGGCTTGGGAGCTCGTTCTCCGAACTGTGGTCAGAGAGGGCTCGGTAGCTCGTTCTCTAGACCGGATGGAGTCGGAGAGGGCTCGGTAGCTCGTTCTCCAGACTAGGTCAGAGAGGGCTCGGTAGCTCGTTCTCTGGACCGGACGAAGTCGGAGAGGGCTCGGTAGCTCGTTCTCCGGACTAGGTCAGAGAGGGCTCGGTAGCTCGTTCTCTGGACCGGACGAAGTCGGAGAGGGCTCGGTGGCTCGTTCTCCGGACTAGGTCGGAGAGGGCTCGGGCGCTCGTTCTGCGGACTGGGTGAAGTGGGAGAGGCTCGGTGGCTCGTTCTCGGACTAGGTCGAGAGGGCTCGGTAGCTCGTTCTCTGGACCGGGCATGGGAAGTCGGAGAGGGCTTGGTAGCTCGTTCTCCGGACTAGGTTTGAGAGGGCTCGGTGGCTCGTTCTCGGGACGGAGTAGGGTTTAGGGTGGGAGCTCTAACACGGATCGTCGGTGACCGATCGTGTCTGTTGGTTGGTGATCGGTCGGTGACCGATCGGTAACCAAGCGGTGTGTTTCATGAATTACCGATCGGTCTAGTGACCGATCGGTAATCATCTGAGCGAAAAGATCGGGAGAGAAGAGGGGATGATTCGTGACCGATCCACAGTCTGATCGGTCCACAGACCGATCGGAGATCGACCTATCTGAGGAGTGCTGATCGGTCCAGGGACCGATCAGGAGATTCCCTGATCGGTCCCCAAGACCGATCAGAGAGGGTCTGGACCGATCAGGGTGGAGCCTGATCGGTCCAGCTCTAGCCGTTGAGTCACAACGGCTAGCTTTCTGCTGTATCCTCTGCCCTCTTCGCAGGTTCACAGGTTCAGGGATATAAAGGGGTCGAGTGCCTCTACAGTATGTGTGGCCTCTCTTTTCCTTCTGATCTTACTGCAATCAGAGCTTTGCTGAGCTCTCATTTTCCTGAAGCTTCGAAGAAGTTTCCTTCGGCTGGTTCCTGCTGTTGTAGGTGGTTCGTGAAGTTGCTGCTTCATCCAGTCGACGAGAAGGCAAGCTGTGTTTTTACATTCTTACTGCCTTTGTATTGTGCTGTATCTTTGTACTTCTATCTTGCTGTTGCAAGAAGTTTATGGCGAGGTTTCTCCACCCAGAAGGAGTTTCTACTAGCCGGTTTTCCGGGGTCTCATCCACCGACGGATTGATAGGATTCGTCCACCTTATGGACACGCCGAGGAGTAGGAGTTTCATCTCCTAACCTTGTTACATCGCTGTGCTTGAGGTTTGATTTCTCCATTTACGTTTCTGTTGTTATTTTTCCGCTGCGATAACTTGATTTGTAGAAAGAAACGCGAATTTGGGGTCGGCTATTCACACCCCCCTCTCTAGCCGCATCTGTCGATCCTAACAAGTGGTATCAGAGCAAGGTTGCTCTTCGTCGGATTAACACCCGGGGAGCACAAGCTAGAGAATGGATCTACTTGGAGAAGACATCACGATTCCACCCTTCTACGATCGTGACGACTTCGCGTATTGGAAGGTAAGAATGAAGTATTTTCTTATGACTAACCTAGTGAATTGGAATTGTGTACGAGTAGGTTTTACTCCTCCGATGGATAAAAAGGGAGAACCTCTCGAGAAGAAGAAGTGGACGAAGGAACAAATCCACCAATCCACAATCAACGACGAGGTAACGAAAATCCTTGAATTTTCATTACCTAATGATATCTTGTGTAAGATAGGTGGATACAATGATGCCAAGGAGTTGTGGAACAACTTGGCTAAGTTCCATGAGGAGAGCTCCAATTCAAGTCATGAAGAGGAGTCAAGTGAGCCAAGTAGCTCACATCATGGAGGTATGGAATTAGAAGTTGAGGGCTACTCAACATCTAAGGAAGAAGAGGAGGAGAGTTCTTCTTCAAGATTGGTGCAAGAAGAAACCTCTACCTCCGGAAGGGATGAAGAAGAGAGCGTATATCCATCCTCAACCCTAGGTAACTCAAGCAACTTAATTTCAAGTAAATTACATATAATGTGCTTTGAGTGTAGGGAATATGGGCATTACAAGAGTAAATGTCCAAAGAGGATTAGGAAGACTCCACCGGCGCCAAAGGTCAAGGAAGCCGGAGTCCCGATACGCAAGGGCAAGGAGCACGTGGTGTGCTTCCAATGCAAGCAAAGGGGACATTATAGGAGTCAATGTCCGAGGGGGAGGCAACCTCATAAGGACAAGAGACCAAGCACATCTATGGGGGGAGCTAAGGCAAACCCTAAGGTATCTTTTAAGGCACATTATTGCAATTCTCATAAGAAACATGCTAGTAGCTTTATTGCAATTGCCAATGATGATAAGCATGATAACTATAGAAATCGATACATGTGCTTAGGTGCCAAACATATTAGTCTAGATAAGGACAATACTAGAAGTACCAACCCTAGAATTAATTCATCTAAGGTTAAGGAAAACCTAGATAGGAATCCCAAAACAACTAGACATATGCCTAGGAATACCTCAAAGAAAAATGACAAATTAAAACTTGAGGTATTAGAGAAGGAAAATCAAGTCTTGAGGTCAAGACTTGACACCTTAGAAAAGACTCTTAAGAATTTGGAAAAGTCAACTCTAGGGTCTAAGGGTCAAAAGCAAAAGCCCAAGGACATGAGAGGTTTGAGTCACAAACCTAAGTCTCAAGTGGTCAAGCCCACTTACCATAATGTTCTATTCGATTATGGAACAAGACCTAGGGCTAGGAAGACCATCACCAAGGTCACAAGGGGAGTCACCCCTAGAGTTGATCTTGATGAGTCCCAAATGACCAAGGCTTTAAAGCCTAGGAGGGTCATTAGGAGGGTTGCTAGGGAAGTCATCCCTAGTGAATATTTAGTGAACCCAATGAGCTCAAATAGGTTTTGGGTTCCTAGGAGCGTGATTCCATCACGCTAGATGGTTTAGGGTGTGTCCACCTTATTTGGATAGGTAGTTAATCTAATAATGGCAAAAGGTGACATTTTAGGAAGTTTCAAGGTATAACCAAGCCTTGAAAATGAAATTAAAAATCATTCCTAAGGTGATTAGGATGTGCCAACCACACTTGAGGAATTTTCTAGGGTCAATCTAATTGGCACATAGTGATCTAAAAATCTTTAGTATATGATTTTAGATCTATTACACTTAGGAATATAGAATTTATTGCAAAATGATCAAAATTATCAAAAATGGCAACTAAAGCTAGAATTAGGTATTTTCTATACCTCTATATGTTATTTGCCATATATTGTTTGCTATATGCCATGTCATGACATCATATCTAATTTACTATCATTTGAAATGTCATGATAATGCATAGGTTAGTAATATGTCATGCCTTATTTAAGTTTCATACTTTATGCCATGACATCATGACATTGGCACATATGTTCACTTATGATATTATTTTATGTCATGTCATCATCTCTTACATTTATGATCAATTAAATTGATTTAAGGATAAAAACTCAATTTGATATGGAAATCAAATTGTTGTCTAGAAAATACATGAGAACTTAGCTTAAGATGACCTAAACCCATATCTCACATCAAAATTGACTTGGATGTGTTTGATACACCTTAGATGTGTGTGAGATATTAGGATTATGAGTTAGGATCAAGGTGCATAGCTCTTGTACCTAGATGAGCCTAATTCTAAATTGAGGATCATAGGGAAAGCTTGTGTACAAGTCATGTACATTTAGCCCTAAGATTGTGATCCTAAATTGAATGGTTTAAAATCATTTCAAAATTGATTTGAAAAACCTTGATGAAGCTTTTCTAGTGATAGCATTCATCATTGAGCAAGTTGATACAAAGATGGATTAACATTGAACTATTTCAAAGTCTTTCGAACTTTGTATCAAGATTTGAAAATGGAAGTTATTTTCATAGAAAACTATTTTTCCATGATAATATATGTTATGAGGAATGTATCCTCAAAATTTTACAATTTTTAGAATTTTCTGTGATTTTTTAGGAGTTTCTGAATTTCGGGAGAAAAATCAGAAATCCCTATCAGAGATTTGTGGACCGATCAGAGGGGATGCTGATCGGTCCAGGGAGGTCTGGATCGGTCACTAGACCGATCCAGGGAAGTGTGGATCGGTCTGGTGACCGATCCAGTAAAGGGCTGAGCATGCCAAAATACTGATTTTCGACTGATTGTCTGAAATTTCAGCTGGAAGTTGGTATTTTAGATTTCTAAAGGATTGAAACTCTCCAAGACATTGTTGGTGCAATGGTCAAGGGGGAGTTGACCTTTAGGGGGAGTTTTACCTATTGGTCAAGTGGGAGTTGACTTTTAGGAGAGTTTTTACTCGTCAAGATTTCTGAGGATGAGTGATATGGGATTATCACTAAGTTGATTGTTGACTTTAGTATCAAGGGGGAAATTAAGGGTTTCAATAAAAGGTATGAGACTTTCATTAGGAAGAAACTCTTGACCTTGATTCACTCTTTTTGATGTGTCAAAAAGGGGGAGAATGGGAGAATGTCCAAAGGATGTTCAAGGAAAAATATTAGAGTTTGGGGAGAATGTTCAAGGAAGTACATTGGAAAACCTAAGTTAGGTTATCGGGTTAACCTAACTTGTTTATGGTTTTTGTCAAACATCAAAAAGGGGGAGATTGTTGGTGCAACCTTAGGTCAAGGTTGACCTGGTTGACCTGACTCGAGTTGACCTGACTAGAGTTGTATTTTGATGTTTGACGAGAATAGAAAAGTTATATTCTGATGTTTGATGAGAGTAGAAAAGTTGTATTCTGATGTTTGACAGAATACAAACTTGGGAGATTGTGGGTGCAATCTTTGGTCAAGGTTGACCTGGTTGACCCGAGGTAAGTCGACCTGATTCGAGAAATCCTGGTGAGTGAAGCCAGGTGAAAGTTCTGGTGAGTGAAGCCAGGCAAGGGAAAGTCCTGGTGAGTGAAGTCAGGCAAGGAAAATCCAGATAGGTCAAGATTGACCAGACATCTGGTGAAAAGTCCAAGCAGGGAGCTTGGAACGAGAAAAGTCCAAGTATGGAGACTTGGCATGGAAAATTCCAAGCAGGGAGCTTGGCACGGGAAAAGTCCAAGTATGGAGACTTGGCACGGAAAAGTCCAAGTATGGAAACTTGGCATGGGAAGTCGGAGAGGGCTTGGGAGCTCGTTCTCCGAACTGTGGTCAGAGAGGGCTCGGTAGCTCGTTCTCTGAACCGGATGGAGTTGGAGAGGGATCGGTAGCTCGTTCTCCGGACTAGGTCAGAGAGGGCTCGGTAGCTCGTTCTTTGGACCGGACGAAGTCAGAGAGGGCTCAGTAGCTCGTTCTCCGGACTAGGTCAGAGAGGGCTCGGTAGCTCGTTCTCTGGACCGGATGGAGTCGGAGAGGGCTCGGTAGCTCGTTCTCCGGACTAGGTCATAGAGGGCTCGGTAGCTCGTTCTCTGGACTGGATGAAGTCGGAGAGGACTCGGTAGCTCATTCTCCAGACTAGGTCAGAGAGGGCTCGGTAGCTCGTTCTCTACACCGGACATGGGAAGTCGGAGAGGGCTCGGTAGCTCGTTCTCCGGACTAGGTCTGAGAGGGCTCGGTAGCTCGTTCTCAGGACCAGGTAGGGTTTAGGGCTGGGAGCTCTAAACCTGGATCGATCCAGTGATACGCTGGTTGACTGATCGGTCTGGTGACCGATCAGTAACCAAACAGTGTGTTTCTATGAATTACCTGATCGGTCTGGTGACCGATCAGTAATCATACGGGGGATCGAGAGAAGGGGGAAGGGGGAGAGGGACGTCGTCAGCGAAGAGGACGCAGGAGCGTCGTCGCCAACAGCACGCTCTCGAGCGTCAGCGGGAAGAGGGCGGAGCGCGACAGTGGTCCCCAGGACTCGGCGATCAGAGGTCGAAGCTGATCGGTCCAGCTCTAGCCGTTGAGTCACAACGGCTAGCTTTCTGCTGTATCCTCTGCCCTCTTCGCAGGTTCGCAGGTTCGCAGGTTCTGGGATATAAAGGGGTCGAGTGCCTCTACAGTATGTGTGGCCTCTCTTTTCCTTCTGATCTTACTGCAATCAGAGCTTTGCTGAGCTCTCATTTTCCTGAAGCTTCGAAGAAGTTTCCTTCGGCTGGTTCCTGCTGTTGTAGGTGGTTCGTGAAGTTGCTGCTTCATCCAGTCGACGAGAAGGCAAGCTGTGTTTTTACATTCTTACTGCCTTTGTATTGTGCTGTATCTTTGTACTCCTATCTTGCTGTTGCAAGAAGTTTGTGGCGAGGTTTCTCCACCCATAAGGAGTTTCTACTAGCCGGTTTTCCGGGGTCTCATCCACCGACGGATTGATAGGATTCGCCCACCTTACGGACACGCCGAGGAGTAGGAGTTTCATCTCCGAACCTCGTTACATCACTGTGCTTGAGGTTTGATTTCTCCATTTACGTTTCTGTTGTTATTTTTCCGTTGCGCTAACTTGATTTGTAGAAAGAAACGCGAATTTGGGGTCGGCTATTCACACCCTCCCTCTCTAGCCGCATCTGTCGATCCTAACACGTTCTTCATCGGTGAGGACTTCAGCTACTGGAAGGGCCGAATGGAGTCATACCTCTAAACTTAGTTCGAGATGTGGATGATCATCAAGACTGGGATCACACTTCCACTTAACGGCTCGAGAAACCTGATAGCATGCGAGAACTGGGACGCAAGCATAATTAAGAAGGTCGACACCAACGCGATAGCCACCTGCACCCTCCAATGTGGACTGACAAAGGAGGAGCTGAACCAAGTCGGCCCTTTCTCAAGCGCAAAAGAGGTATGGGGAAAATTGATCGAGCTGCACGAGTGCACATTTGACACAAAGGTAAGTAAGCGTGACCTACTCTTTAATAAATTATATAACATCAAAATGTAGGAAGGAGAGACAGCAAGCCAGCTTCATGCGAGAATTCAAGACCTCCTGAACGGACTCCACGCGATCGGACAGAAAGTGGAGAACCACGACATCATAAGGTACGCACTTAATGTCTTTCCGAGGAACACCTTGTGGGCATCCATAGTTGATGCTTACAAAGTTTCTAAGGATTTGTATTTAATTAAACTAGATGAGTTATTTTTCAAATTCGAATTACATGAATAGACTAATTCACGTCCGATCGAGAAAGGTGTTGCATTGTTTGTAGCTACAAGCAAGACAAAGGAGGTAAGAAAGAAGCTTCAGATCGAACTCGAGTCCGAAGAAGAACCGGACTCAGATAACGACAACGATGAAATAGAAGTTGAACTCGTCAACCTAGTACGCAAGCTCTACAGAAAGAAGAAGGGATTCGCAAAGAAGGATATCAAGAAGGTGGTTCAGTTCAAAAAGGTACAAACAAATCCAAAGGTAAAGTTCAAAGTAACCTGCTACAGGTGCAATCAAAAGGGACACGTCAAGGTCAATTGTCTAAACCTAAAAGAAGCAAAGAAGCAGAGGAAGAAGAAAGCACTACAAGCCACATGAAACAAGTCTTCTTTAGAAGATTCCGATGAAGAGCTTGACCAAACGAGCTTCCTTGCACTGACGGCCCAAGAACACATCGACGAATTGGAGACCAAGAGAGAATTGGAAGCTGAGTCCGAGCGAAGCTACGGATCCGTATCAATTTTCGAAGGGCTTAAACCCACTGTAAGTGCTTGTCAAATAAATAAATTATACAGTTTAGTTAATTATTTATTGCGTAAGTTAGCTAAATCGAATATCCGGGTCAAGTCACTTCAAAGGGAAGTAACATTCCTTAAAGAAGTGACTAACCCTAGCTCCTTGACTGATCTTGATCAGACTGGAACCTCAACTCAAGTCTAAAAGCTTGATGAAGAGAATTCTAGCCTGAAAAATCAAGTTAAGGAACTAAAGGACATGTTGGAACGATTCACTCTGGGTTCCAAGAATCTTTATTTGATTCTTGGAAAATAGCGAACCGTTTACAACAAATCCGGACTTGGATTTAAAAACTAAGGGCAAATACAAGTCTTATTTATCTCTTGTTAACAAAAAAAATAGCACATTAGTCCAAGCATAGGTCCCCAAGTCGAACTTGGTTAAACAAGTTGGACTTGGGCAATATTGGGTCCCCAAGGATCAAATCCATTACCTTAATAGACCATATCGAGGCTATGATCCAGGGGGGCTAATAGGAAGACCATTTTTGGAATTGTTTGATGGTTGCTTTTACTGCTTTTATTATACATGCTTAGATTATGCTAAATAAGGACCTAGGCGTGATTTACACTTGACTAGTTAGACCTAGGAGTTACTGTAAAGAAATTAAATATCCAATTTCATTGAAAGGAATTGTCTGGAAGTGGTGGATGATTCCATAACCAAGAAGACCTAGAGCCTCGTCACAGCCTGGAAGTCAATCATTGAAATAATTATTTAATTGACTAACTGTAAAACTTGAGTCTAACACAAATGTAAATCAATCCTTAGATGATAATTTAAATTGAATATTAAGTAAACCATCTTACAAATCTACTAAGGCTCCCTGATTGAAAATCTAGAAAAGGGTGAGATAGACCTAGGCTTAAAGTAGTTCCAAATTAATTCAATTAAATTAACTTAATTAATTTCAAAAAAAAATCAAAATTTTTAAATCATAATTAAATTAGATTTTTTATTAATTTAAAAATCATAATTAATTTCAAAATTTTAATTATTATTAAGTTTCAAATCCTAATTAATTTCAAAAGTAAATTATAATTATTTTTTTAAAAAAACAAAATTCAAAATCATTATTTATAAAATTATAGTTTTTAAATCATAATCAAATTTCAAATTATTATATATTGTTCAAATTTTAATGATAATTAATTTTCAAATCATATTTAGTTTTTCAAAATATCAATGATAGCTAATAGGTAAGATTATCATTTCAAACTTAATTAATATATTTTCAAAATCTTCAAAAAGTTTAAATGTTTACTCATATTTTAAATTCAAACGCATTGGAAATTCAAACTTAGATTTTAAATCTCAATATTGCTAAAATTGAAATAAAGTTAACTTCGTCACACACACACTCATAAGCTAAACATGCTTGATAACCTAGAATGGGTGAGATAGAAAATTAGAAAAATAAATAATAACTTTTATGTTTACATGCTTGGACTCTTGGACCCTAAAAATTTATTTTGGCATTAATTAAGGGGGAGTGCAAAGAAATTTAAAACATTAATTTTTATCTTTATTTTCTTAAAACATTATTTTTCAAAGTTAAACTTTTCAAAAAAGTTCAAAATATTTCTAAAAAGGAAGTTCAATTTTTTGTGAAAATAAATTATTTTTGAAACTAAGTACTTGATAAAATATTTTATGTTTTTTTAAAAAATCATTTACTTAGCTAGGTATTTTTTTAAGAAAATATTTTTTAAAAATACTGAAGATTTTATTACAATATTCCTAAAAGTAAAGTATTTTTTCAAAATCCTTTTAAGAAGAGTGCTTTTAACTAAACCTTTTTAAAACCTCTATAAAACTAAGTATTAAAACTAAATTCTTATCAATTTCTTTTAAAAGCTAAGTACTTGACAAAGCTAAAATTTAGCTAATTTATTTTTGAAAAAATCTAAGTATTTTTAAAACACTTCTAAAATTAACTAAATGTGTTTCAAAGCACTTATTTTCAAAGCTTAAAAACTAAGTATTCTCAAAATATTTCTAATTTAACTAAAGTGTTTTTCAAAACAGTCATTTTCAAAACTAAATTTAGCCAAGCATTTTTTAAAGTAATTATTTTCAAAACTAAGCTTAGCTAAGTTTTTTTTTGTGCTATCCTTCAGGGGGAGCCTAAAAGTTAAACGAAGTATATTTGTACATATTAAACAAACTTTCTCTCTACTTAATATTATTTTTTATTTATGTCAAAGGGGGAGAGAAAAGTCAAAGTTAAGAATTCAAACGAATTTAAACATAATCTTTGTGAAAGGGGGAGCATAATGGGTTTTTTCCAAATTATAGTGTGTATGCTCCTTTATTTTTTGTTATGTTTTACTTAACTTTGAACCATATTGTCATAATCAAAAAGGGGAATATTGTTGGTGCGGAAAGCATCCGACAGTCGAACATGTGTTTTGATTATGTCAAAGGGTCCAAAGTTAAGTTGTTTTGTTATTTAACAAGTTAAATGAGATTGCAGGAAAGTCCTTGTTGGTGCAATATCTCTCAGGTCAAGGCTGACCTGGTTGACCAAGCTTGAGTCTTGGTTTGGGTTTCGATGTTTGACAATGCAGTTGTACATTTGGGGATATTGTTTGGTGCAATTCTCCTCTAATCAGGGTCTGATCAGGTTGGTTGAAGAAGAGCCAAGTAGGTCAAGGTTGACCGGATACTTGACTGAGAAGTCCTAACTAGGATGTTAGGCAGAAGGAAGTCCTAGTGAGTGAAGCCAGGTAGAAGAAAGTCCTAGTGAGTGAAGCTAGGCAGAAGGAAATCCTAGTGAGTGAAGCTAGGTGAAAGTCATGGTGAGTGAAGCCAGGCAGGAGGAAGTCCTGGTGAGTGAAGCCAGGCAGAAGAAAGTCCTAGTGAGTGAAGCTAGGCAGAAGGAAGTCCTAGTGAGTGAAGCTAGGCGGGAGGAAAATCCTGGTGAGTGAAGCCAGGTGAAAGACCTAGTGGTTGAAGCTAGGCAATTGGGAAAGTCCTGGTGAGTGAAGCCAGGCAGGAGAAATCCAGATGGGTCAAGGTTGACCAGACATCTGGTGAGAGTCCAAGTAGGTCAAAGGGATTAACCGGATACTTGGCACGAGGAAGAAAAGTCCAAGTAGGTCAGAGGGATTGACCGGATACTTGGTAAGAAGAGAAAAGTCCAAGTAAGTCAGAGGGTTTGACCGGATACTTGGCAAGAAGAGAAAAGTCCAAGTGGGTCAAAGGGATTGACCAGACACTTGGTGAGAGAGTCCTAGCTGGTCAAGGGTGATCGGATGCTAGGTCTTATGTACCAACAAGTCATGGTTGACTAGATGTTGGTTTAGGGGGCTTTGGACTTGGTTTTGGGCAAAAATCAAGATCTGGATTGATCCACCGATTGATCCAGCAGATCTGGATTGATCAGCCGATTGATCCAGCAGATTTGGATCGATCAGTGGATCGATCCAGCAGATCTGGATCGATCATCCGATCGATTGGATCATGCCCAATCGATCGCCCGATCGATCCGGTGAGTCCCCGCAAACAGAACCCCTCTAGATCGATCGGTGGATCGATCCAGAGGTCCCAATCGATCAGTGGATCGATTGGGACGCTGTTGCTTCACGCGATAAGCGCTGGATCGATCTGTGGATCGATCCAGGCGTTTTTCCATAGCACAGAGGCACTCTGGATCGATCCGTGGATCGATCCAAAGTCTCCCCGATCGATTGGGAGCATTCCAATCGATCGGGATTCGACCGTTAGCGTCGATTTAAGCCGCAGGCATTCATTTCCTTCGGCATCGCTTCTACGACAAAGCTCAGATCTTCACCAGCGACTCCACAGAGCTCTCCACGCCAGTTCTTGAAGTTCTTGGAGGTTCTTCCAAGTCAGGAGGCGGATCTATTGCAAGAGGAAGAAAGCTAGGGTTGGGGTTTTCTTGTATTCATTGTAAGCTTTGTGCTTGTATTTTGTATCCTTTCCCCTTCTTCTTGTAGTGTGAACTTGTAGGGCTTCCCCGCCTTCGGTAGTTACCGAAAAGGAGGGTTTTATTAGTGGAGGGTGCGTGAGTAGGTGTGGATCCTTGGACTAGTTACCTCTTGTGAGGTGGATACCAAGTAAACCATCCTTGTTAGCGTTGTATGCTTTTGTTTCTTATGTTTCCGCTGCATATCTCTGAAGAAACAAGCAACGCCGACGACGAGCACGCGAAGAGCTATTCACCCCCCCCCCCTCTAGCTACTTTTCGGCCCCAACAAGTGGTATCAGAGCGAGGTCGCTCTTCACCAGAATCATCGCCAGAAGGGGCAAACAAAACAAGCAAATCTAGAGGGTGAAGAAGTTGGAGCAATTCTACAAGTCGAAGACTTCATGACAAGAAGCTCAACTTCAAATGGAATTCCGAGATGGACTCGGATTCGACATGAGGGTGCCTCCACCATACACATCTACAATCTTCGATCTTTGGAAATCAAGGATCAAAAACTTCTTAATGGTGGAGATAGAGCAATGGTTTGCTCTCATGGAAGGTTTTGAAGCTCCCACAAATTCCAAGGGCAAAGTACTCAAGAGGAGCAAGTGGAGTCTAGACCAAATCCAAAGATGTGAGGCCAATGACAAAGTGACCAAGCTTTTGGTCAATTTATTGCCAAGCAACATCCTGGAGCAAATTGGAGAGTTTGAAGATGCCAAGGAGCTTTGGAGCAAATTGGCAAGGATTCATGAGATCCCCTCCACTGTACCAAATCAAGGAGAATCCAAAGAGAGCGACTCAATGGATCAAAACCAAGAAGAGGAGGACTTCGAGGTTGAGAGATGCTCAACCTCCAAAGAGGAGGTCCAAGAAGCTTCATCCTCAAAGGAGAGCAATCAAAAGAGCAAGGAAAGAGTATATTCCTTGTTTCATGTACAAGAGGATGAAGATGAAGAAGAAGGTGAAGCCTCCACCTCTAGGATTGAGGGGGAGCAATCTTCATTGACACCGGAACAAGAGCAAGAAGAATCCTCCACATCCAGGTCAAGAGAAGAAGAGGATGAAGAAGCTTCCACCTCCACAAGTCAAGCAAAATCAAATGGAGAAATATCATCTTCTGATCAAGAGGAAGCTTCTACCTCCGGATCCAAAGGAGAAAGTGTCATCCCTACACAAAAAGGTATAAACATTTCAATTAATAATAAAAATCATATTATATGATTTGAATATAGGGAACATGGGCATTACAAGAGCAAATGCCCTAAATTGGCCAAGAAGAAGGGCCAAGTGGCATTAAAGGGCAAGGAGAAGCCCAAGGAGACCATCCCCGGAACAAAGAAGAGCAAGAAGCACATTGTGTGCTTCTCTTGCAATCAAAAGGGGCATTACTGAAGTCAATGCCCTAATGGGAAGAAGGTGGTCAAGGATCATGGAGGAAGCTCAACTAAAGGGGGAGCCTCCAAGGTAAAAAAGAAGGTATCTTTTATTGAGCCTATTTCCTTGCAAAATGGTAAAAAGCATGCTAGGTCAAATTTATATCATTTTAATGTTATTTACCATGAAAATAGGAAGCATGATAGCGTTAAGAAAAATCATGTAGCTTATCATGTCAAAACCTCTCAATCTAGGGTTAGAAAGGTAGATAGAAACTTAGGTAAGAACCCTAAGGATTCTAGGTATGTACCTAAGAAGAAGAAAAATCATGATTTTAGTGAAAAATCTATGGTTGAGGGATTATGGAAGGAAAATCAAGTCTTGAGGTCAAGACTTGATAAATTAGAGAAGACCCTTAGAAAAATCATAAATTTGACACAAGGGTCTAAGGGTAAAAATCTAGGTCTAGGAGTATCAAAGTCATCCAATGGCCATAGAGGTTTGGGATACAAACCTAAGGCTAAGAAGGATGAAATTTCGTACCATAAGGTTCCATATAGTTATGGAACTAACCTTAGGTCTAGTGGTCAAGTCAAGAATACTAGGGAAGTCATCCCTAAGAGTATTTTTGCAATAAATGTGACTAAGGCTTTTAAGAAGTCTAAGAAAGTCACAAACAAGGTCACAAGGGAGACTATCCCTAGAGTTGACCTAGAAAATGTGACCAAGGTTTCCAAGAAGCCAAACAAGGTCACTAGGAAGCTATCTAGGGAAGTTATCCCTAGTAAATACCTAGAGCATCCAAGGAGCACCAATAGGTGTTGGGTTCCTAGGAGCATTTTCTCTACCCCATAGATGGGTTAGAGAGTGTCAACTCTAAGAAGAAGGGTAGTTAACCCAACTTTGAAGAAATTGACACTCAAGGAGCATTTTCAAGGTTATTATTAACCTTTGAAAATGAAAAGGATTATTGTTTACTCTTCGAAAAGAGTAAAATGTGCCAAATTTGAGAAGTCTTGATCTTATTTTAAAATGGCACTGTTTAGGAAAGACATAAGAAATACCAAGTTGGGATTTTGGTATTTGCTTAGTAATTTAAGGCAAATCTAAGCCTTAATTTAAATGGTACTCTTGTGAAATATGCCAACATTTGAGGAATAAGCTCGATTTCAATTGGCATAAGTTAATCAAGAGAATTAGAAATGCCAATTTATGTTTTAGCATTTTCTTGAAGCATTTAGGGTGATCTAGGTTTAATTTTTAAGTTTAGCTAAGGTTTAAAGATACTTAGATAGGTAATCTAGGTATACTTTATTTATGCTAAATCTTGCCATGATTGTTTGCCCATGATATGCCATGACATCATATTTAGGTTTGTATTTTTCATTCATTCTTTTATTATGAAAAATACAAAAATACCATGTCATGTCATACATACATCATGTAGTTATTGGAATCTTTCTTTTGAACATTATTTCTTTTTGATGTATGTCATAACATTATCATGCATTATTTTATTTTCTTTAAATTAAGAACAAATGGTATTAGTTCAACAAGTGGCATTTGTTTAACAAGCGGAATAAACAAGTGGCAGTTGTTTAACAAGTCAATCAACAAGTAACATCCTTGGTGGATGTTTACCACTCAAAATGCCCAGATAAATATGCATGATCCCTAGATTAGGGCAAAACCAAATTTTACATCTCACAAAGACACATAAAATGACTTGTACGTGTTTTAGTGCACATTAGATACAAGTGAGATGTTAGGAAGATGAATAAAACTCAAGATGTTGATTTAGTGCATTCTTTTGAGTTTTAGGTTTATCAAAACACATAGTTATGTGTTTTCCCATCATTGGGAAAGCTAATGTACAAGTCATGTGCATTAAGCCCAAGGAATGTGATGGGATATTGGTTTTGAAAATTATTTTAAGAGGCTTTTGGAAAACCTTGGTGAAAGCTATCTTTTGATAGTAATCACCATTGAATAGTTAGACACAAACTTGAAGAAAACGCTAAAGTTTTAGCAAGTTTTCAAGCTTGTGTCAATATTTGAAAATATGATGTATTTTCATAGAAAACTATTTTTCCATGATAAAGTATGTCCTAAATAATATCTACACGAAATTTCATGATTTTTGAATTTTTGTAGATTTTTCTAGGGGTTTCTGAAGTTGGCTGAATTTGAAATTCAGCAACTATCAAAGCTCTGATCGATCCATGGATCGATTGGAGTGTCTGAATCGATCAGTGAATCGATTCAGAAGGCAATTCTAGCGAGCAGAAGCTCGCTGGATCGATCAGCCGATTGATCCAAGAAGACTGAATCGATCAGTGGATCGATTCAGCAGGGTTCAATCGATTGGAACCCAACTTCAATCGATCGAAGATGCTGATTTTGACTGGGAAAGCTTATTTTCAGCATATTGAACCTATTTTAGTCTAGGTAATCATTCCTAACCCCTCAAAATACATGTGTATACATAAAAAGGGTGTTTTCATATTGAAAACAAGGATGGATTGGTTAAGGAAGACTAAATTGAAGTTTAGGTTGAGGTTGGTTTCAATATTGAATTTTTGAACCTCAAAACTTCTAAATTTAGATTTCCTAAAGGTTTAGGGATTCCAAGTCATTGTTGGTGCAATGACAGAAGTTACCACCATGTCTTTAGGGGGAGGGACTCTTTAAAGACATGAAAACTATTTTTCATGAACCTTGGAAGGTTGGTTATCCTTCTTTTCAGAACATGCTCAAGGTTGAGCGTTTGAACTTTAATGGGGAGTGGATATCATCATTGTTCAAGTGGTTAAGTTAAAAATGCTCAAGGATGGGCATTTGACTACATTAATGGGAAAATGTAGGGTTGATAATGAAGGGTATGGGACCTTCATTATCGTGTTGATCACAACGAGTGAAGTTGTGAACAACGATGAGCAACTCTTCAGGGGGAGAGTCTCAAAGGGGAGAATGTTCAACATGTGAATTTGTTGATGTGTGCCCAAAGATAGGGCATTTGTTGATGTGTGTCAATAGGGGGAGAATGAAGGGTTTAAGTTAGGACTTCATTACCTAGAGGGAGTTTGTCCTCTTAGGAGGAGAATGAAGGGTTTAACTTAGGTCTTCATTACCTAGTGGCATGAAGGGACTTCATTACCTAGAGGGAGTTTGCCCTCTTAGGAGGAGAATGAAGGGTTTGACTTAGGTCTTCATTACCTAGTGGCATGAAGGAGGTTGAGGCTAAGGGATTAGCCTAACTTAAATGTGGTATTGTCAAACATCAAAAAGGGAGAGATTGTTGGTGCAATATCCCTCAGGTCAAGGCTGACCTGGTTGACCAAGCTTGAGTCTTGGTTTGGGTTTCGATGTTTGACAATGCAGTTGTACATTTGGGGATATTGTTTGGTGCAATTCTCCTCTGATCAGGGTCTGATCAGGTTGGTTGAAGAAGAGCCAAGTAGGTCAAGGTTGACCGGATACTTGACTGAGAAGTCCTAACTAGGATGTTAGGCAGAAGAAAGTCCTGGTGAGTGAAGCCAGGTAGAAGAAAGTCCTAGTGAGTGAAGCTAGGCAGAAGGAAATCCTAGTGAGTGAAGCTAGGTGAAAGTCATGGTGAGTGAAGCCAGGCAGGAGGAAGTCCTGGTGAGTGAAGTCAGGCAGAAGAAAGTCCTAGTGAGTGAAGCTAGGCAGAAGGAAGTCCTAGTGAGTGAAGTTAGGCAGGAGGAAAATCCTGGTGAGTGAAGTCAGGTGAAAGACCTAGTGGTTGAAGCTAGGCAATTGGGAAAGTCCTGGTGAGTGAAGCCAGGCAGGAGAAATCCAGATGGGTCAAGGTTGACCAGACATCTGGTGAGAGTCCAAGTAGGTCAAAGGGATTGACCGGATACTTGGCACGAGGAAGAAAAGTCCAAATAGGTCAGAGGGATTGACCGGATACTTGGCAAGAAGAGAAAAGTCCAAGTAGGTCAGAGGGTTTGACCGGATACTTGGCAAGAAGAGAAAAGTCCAAGTGGGTCAAAGGGATTGACCAGACACTTGGTGAGAGAGTCCTAGCTGGTCAAGGGTGATCGGATGCTAGGTCTTATGTACCAACAAGTCATGGTTGACTAGATGTTGGTTTAGGGGGCTTTGGACTTAGTTTTGGGCAAAAACCAAGATCTGGATTGATCCACCGATTGATCCAGCAGATCTGGATTGATCAACCGATTGATCCAACAGATTTGGATCGATCCAGCAGATCTGGATCGATCAGCCGATCGATTGGATCATGCCCAATCGATCGGCCGATCGATCCGGTGAGTCCCCGCGAACAGAACCCCTCTGGATCGATCGGTGGATTGATCCAGAGGTCCCAATCGATCAGTGGATCAATTGGGACGCTGTTGCTTCACGCGAAAAGTGCTGGATCGATCCGTGGATCGATCCAGGTGTTTTTCCATAGCACAGAGGCGCTCTGGATCGATCCGTGGATCGATCCAAAGCCTCCCCGATCGATTAGGAGCATTCCAATCGATCGGGATTCGGCCGTTAGCGTCGATTTAAGCCGCAGGCGTTCATTTCCTTCGGCATCGCTTCTACGACAGAGCTCAGATCTTCACCAGCGACTCCACAGAGCTCTCCACGCCAGTTCTTGAAGTTCTTGGAGGTTCTTCCAAGTCAAGAGGCGGATCTATTGCAAGAGGAAGAAAGCTAGGGTTGGGGTTTTCTTGTACTCATTGTAAGCTTTGTGCTTGTATTTTGTATCCTTTCCCCTTCTTCTTGTAGTGTGAACTTGTAGGGCTTCTCCGCCTTCGGTAGTTACCGAAAAGGAGGGTTTTATTAGTGGAGGGTGCGTGAGTAGGTGTGGATCCTTGGACTAGTCACCTCTTGTGAGGTGGATACCAAGTAAATCATCCTTGTTAGCGTTGTATGCTTTTGTTTCTTATATTTCCGCTGCATATCTCTGAAGAAACGAGCAACGCCGACGATGAGCACGCGAAGAGCTATTCACCCCCCCCTCTAGCTACTTTTCGGTCCCAACAGTCCTAAGTGTACTTAGGCAAAAGCCCTAGCTGCGGTTAGCCAGGTGGAAAACCCTAGGGGGTGGTAACCCTTGGTCCTAAGGGGTGGTAACCCTAGGTGAGGAAAAGTTCTAGCTACGGTTAGGCAAAGGAAACCCCCTAGGGGGCGGTACCCTAGGTCCTAGGGGGTGGTAACCCTAGGCGGGAAATCTTGGCGGGTCGAGGGCTTCGGGCAAAAGTTCTAGAGTCGAGAACTCTAGGTAAAAAGTTCTGGTGTCGCAAATCTGGTGAAAGACTGGGCAGATCGTGGAGCGGATGTCCAACGGAAAGTCCTGGAGCCTCGGGCGCTGAGCAAAAGTTCAGTTGGTTTGGAGGATCAACTGGCAACAGGTAAACTCTCCTGAGTGGAGTAGGTGAGGATGTGTTGCCCGATGAGGGAACAATAGGCGTCAGTTCAACCTAGGATTTTCAGTCGGGAATCCGAAGTCAGAACCGGACAGTCCGATGACTGCCAAATTCTGTATTTTATTATGTCTTAACTTTGTTTTGCAGGGTATGTTGTACTAACATATTTTGCAGGACATGAATTGGAGTATTTGTTGGATCATGAAGAGTCGATAGAGGAGGGAGTGAATATCAAAAAAAATTTCAAGTACGAGTACGCAGCGGAAAACAAGAATAGAGAGCACGGCTAACAAAGTCGATTTACTTGGTTCGGAGCCTTTATCGACTCCTACTCCAAGGCCCGCACACAAGGGTGCTTTTGTTGGGCAATCACTAATTAATTCGAAAGATTATTACAAGACTAAGTACAGAATTTATTAGGAAAGAAAGAACCGACAATAGAATAAAAATTAAAAACAAACTAGCACTTGTCGGAGAACTTTTCGCAGCGTCACAAGAGCACAATAGAGTAGATTTTGAGTTGTTGTTGGAGCTTCAGCCTTTACATAGGAGGTTCGGGGCGCCTGGAACCTTCAGGGTGCCTCGACCATGACGTAGTCGGGCCAACCAGTGAACTCCACGTGGCACAACGACGTTGGGGATAAAATTCTACCTCAGGGCACCCGGGTACCTCCTGGGCGCCCGGACCTTCGGGTGCCTGGGTAACTCCCGAGCGCCCGGGCCCTGTTTTCCAGCAGATTCCTTCCTGCATGAAAAACGTTAGTCTGAGGCACTCATATCTCCTACAAAACAGATTATTATCACAGTTCATAATTCAAAATAGAAAAAGTATGACTTAGATTCCGTCTTTCCGAAACCGGAGTCTAGTCATGATCTCGACTTAGAGTTCCGAAATGGTTCTAAGTCGGATCAGCGCCTAAGTTCCCTTCCAGGGAATGCGTCCTCACAGTCACTCCCCTCTAGTGACTTACCTTCACTTACCTATCAGACGTCCGGTCAGCCCTTCGACCCATCTGGACTTCGCGCCAACTATTCGGTCAACCCGTCGACCTAGCTAGACTTCGTGCCAAACATCCGGTCAGCCCGTCGACCCGTTTGGACTTTGTGCTAACTATCCGGTCAACCCGTTGACCTAGCTGGGCTTTGTGCCAGACATCCGGTCAGCCTGTCGACCTGTCTGGGCTTCTCCTGCACACTCGGTCAGAGTGTTAGATCAACAACAAAACTAACTTAACATATTTTATCATTCATCAAAATCTAAGTTAGATGGTTAGTGCTAACCGCACCAACAATCTCACCCTTTTTAATGGAATGGCAACTTGGTTAAATTAGTGTAAAATGCAAGTAAAACAAGCATTAACAGGTTTAAGTTAGTTTTCATTTTCAATTTTGTTTTAGCTAACTTAACCACCTAACCCTCCCCCTTTGGCATTCATCAAATGTAAACATAGATCAAATAAACATAAATACAAAAGCATTGCAAAAAGAATGCAAACACAAATCAGATTGACTCAGGGGAGTTAGAAATTTTGCTCTGATACCACTTGTTAGTCTGCATTGTAGCGTGTTGATTTCCTTGTTCTCCGTCGATGCTTTTTTCTTTATGTCTGAAGTCCACTGTTCCGGATCTAGTGGATTTCCGGAGTTGTCGACTGGTGTTTTGTAGGCTTTTGTGGCGCTGAGCCATTGGTCGAAGTCCGTCTTCAGGTAGACTTCCATCATTTTCTTCCAGTACGGAAAATCATCTCCGTTGAATAGGGGAGGATGTATCGTACTGAAACCTTCGATCTAAGACATGATGACCCTGCACACAATAAAGCAACGACAAACAAAATCCCAAGATTGGTCTTGGATTAGTAGTGCAGGAAGAATTAAGAATAAAAAAAACTAAATTGGTGTTGTACTAATTTAGATTTAATTGCAACAAAAAAACTTTCCAAAAAGATAATAATACCAGTTTGGAATTATGCAAAAAAATTGAAAGCTGAAATATGAGTAAAAGGAAAGTTTCACCCCCTTGTCTGATTGGTGGTTGCACCAAATCAGAGCGGTACCTGCTCTGTTATCGCTTGTTGGATCGTGAAGAGTCGATAGAGGGAGGTGAATATCGAAAAAAATTTCAAGTACGAGTATGCAGCGGAAAACAAGAAGAGAGAGCACGGCTAACAAAGTCAATTTACTTGGTTCGGAGCCTTTATCGACTCCTACTCCAAGGCCCGCACACAAGGGTGCTTTCGTTGGGCAATCATTAATTAATTCGAAAGATTATTACAAGACTAAGTACAGAATTAATTAGGAAAGAAAGTACCGACAATAGAATAAAAATTAAAAACAAACTGGCACTTGTCGGAGAACTTTTCGTAGCGTTGCAAGAGCACAATAAAGTATATTCTGAGCTGTTGTTGGAGCTTCAGGCTTTATATAGGAGGTTCGGGGCGCCTGGAACCTTCAGGGTACCTCGACCATGACGTAGTCGAGCTAACCAGTGAACTCCACGTGACACAACGACGTTGGGGATAAAATTCTGCCTCAGGGCGCCCGGGTACCTCCTGGGCGCCCGGACCTCCGAGCGCCTGGGTACCTCCCGATGCCCGTACCCTGTTTTCCAGCAGTTTCCTTCCTGCAAGAAAAACGTTAGTCCGAGGCACTCATATCTCCTGCAAAACAGATTATTAGGACAGTTCATAATTCAAAATAGAAAGAGTATGACTTAGATTCCATCTTTTCGAGACCGGAGTCTAGTCACGATCTCGACTTAGAGTTCCGAAATGGTTCTAAGTTGGATCGGTGCCTAAGTTCCCTTCCCGGGAACGCGCCTTCATAATCACTCCCCTCCAGTGACTTACCTTCACTTACCTGCCAGACGTCCGGTCAGCCCTTCGACCCGACTGGACTTCGCGTCAGCTATCCGGTCAGCCCGTCGACCCGTTTGGACTTCGTGCCAGCTATCCGGTCGACACGTCGACCTGTCTGGGCTTCATGTCAGACATTCAGTCAGCCCGTCGACCTGTCTGGGCTTCTCCTGCACACTCGGTCAGAGTGTTAGATCAACAACAAAACTAATTTAACATATTTTGTCATTCATCAAAACCTGGGTTAGACCGTTAGTGCTAACCGTACCAACGGTATTTGCCTCAAGTAACCTGGAGAAGACCCTCTCGCAGCAAGGCGCGAGGGCGCCCTCATGGAGCTTGAGGGCACCCTGGATGCTGAGGAAAGGGCACCCTCATGGAGCTTGAGAGCACCCTGGACACTGGTGCGAGGTCACCCTCATGGAGGTTGAGGGCGCCCTCAGACGGATAGACTGCAACTGGGTCGGAGCTCATCCACGCTGCGGATTCGGTGCGGATGAGAGCACCCTCCATAGGCTATAAAAGGCAGTCTCGAGCAGTAGCAAGGAACAACAATGAAAACATAATCCATCTTCCGTGCACTGCTCAAAGAATCACCCGATAAAGATGTAGCAAGATACCGACAACCTGAAGCCTCAAATTTCCTAATCTTAAAGTTGTTGGTATATTTTTCTTACTGTACTTAATTGTTGTACTCTAAAATTGTACTATTGCGAACTTATAGTAATTGCCCAAAGTAATCGCTCAACAAACATGAGCGTTGGAGTATGAGTCGTCCCAGGCTCTGAACCAAGTATAAAATCCTTGGTGTTTGCGTTTGCATTGTTTACTTTTCCTCTACGTTTACTTGAAAGTGAAAGTCACGAGCGCTATTCACCATCCCCCCCCCCCTCTCTAGTGCTTTCGATCCAACAAAATGTATATTTAATGTGTAGATCCAAAATCCGGTTCATTAACATTGATAGGCTGTTAATGATGGATCGATTTTAAGCTGGATAGTCCCTATAAGATGAGCTTGGTATATAATGAAAGATACTTATGAATTAGGGTACTTTCAACAACCTCTTCTCTTCCTCATCAAGTGAGAACTAAAGATTGTCACTGCCCACTCTTGTAGAAGACCATTCCGCACTAGCATGAACTCCGGCGACAAGTAAGAAGACACTTGCCTTTGTGATGGGTTCAGGTCATCCATTTATGGGCTATTGTTTTGGCTTCCTATTGTGCTTTAGAGATTGATAATAGGTAGACCATGTTGTAGATACATCCTTTAGTTCATGTATGATGTATTGCAACTCTTACAATTGATATCAGAGCTTAGACTTACCTTATTATCATTTTTTTTAAGGTGTAAGGATTATTTTTCAATGTTTTGGCACATATACATCACTTTTGCATTTGGTTTCATATGGATAAGCAAAATTGATGTATATTCATTGAATGTAGCATGGATAGATTAGGATTTAACCTATGAATCGAGTTTTTCACATTATTCATAAAGAATACGATTAAGAATACAATTTTAGGGTCAAAAATCACGTTCAGAAATTAGATTCATCTAATATCAATCAATTGGGAAGGCTTCCCAATCGATTGGGAGTCACGAATTAGCGAACAAAAGTTTCCCAAATCGATCGGTTAATCAATTGGTGTTTACCAATTGATTGACGTAAAGTTGAATCGATTAGGATGCCCAGGTTTATAAATAAAGGGGTCTAGAATCGATCAACTGATTGATTAGTGTTTATCAATCGATCAAAATAAGGAGTCAATCGATTGGGATTGCCCAATCACGACAAAAGTGCAACAGAGGGGTTTTAAATCGATCAGCTGATCCATTAGTGTTCACTAGTCAATTAGTCAATCGATTGAATTTTGTAAGGAAGTCAATAAAGAACTTCTGAATCGATCGGCTAATCGATTGGGTTTCACCATGTTGGGTCACTTCGGGAGCTAGAGGGGGGTGAATAGCTTCTCATGCTTGTTTGTTTGCTTCGTAGATGTTGATTTGCAGCGGATAGAATCAAAGTCAAGCTCTCCAATGCTAACACATAGATTTACTTGGTATCCACCTCAAGAAGAGATGACTAATACAAAGATTCACACACCAAGCACACTCTCCACTAATAAAATAACTCCTCGGAACAATCGGAGGTGAAGAAACCTCATATAAGACTCTCAATACACACAAGAAGAAATACAAGAAAAAATCTTACAAGAATTACAACAAAGATGCTCTCTTCTTGTTTGGAAATGTCTCTTGATACTTGGGAATACAGTAGCACATTACTCCAAGAATCTTCAAGAATTGGCAATGAGAATTGGAGAAGAACTTGTGTATTTGCACAGTGGCATTTGAACCTTGCTATTGTCTTTATACTCCGTGATCTAGGGCTCTCAATCAATTGGACCTACTCCTAATTGATTGCCATGTCAGATCTATACAATCTCAGCCATCCAAAGCCTACATCTTGTGCAACAGTCATATCTCAATCGATTGGAGAGGCTTTGATCAATCGACCGATCGATTCAGAGTGCCTCTATGCTCTCGCAGGAAAACCCTGAATCGATTGATCGATTGATTCAGGTTGCTTCATAATCTCACAAGAAAACAAGCCCTAATCGATCAACCGATCAATTGGAGTATCCCAATCAATCGGCTGATAGAATGGGGAGCACACTGTGCTCTTCCCACGAGTGGTCTCCAATCAATCAGCTGATCGATTGACATAGACCAAATCAATTGGCTGATCGATTGGGTTATCCTTTCTCGTGAAGCTCTCCCAATCAATCAATTGATCTATTGGGCTCTGGTTCAATCGATCGGTTGATTGATTGCCCAACCCTAACTTGATTAACTCATGTCTAGGGTCCCAAACCTAACATCCGGTTTACCGTGACCTATTGAGACTCGCTCATGCCTAGCAGTTGGTCAATCTTGACCTGTTGGGATTTCGTTACCAAGTGTTTGATCAATCCTTTAACCCACTTGGACTTTTCTAGTCGTACCAAGTATCCGGTCGATCTTGACACATTTGGACTTACCGTCTTGTGCCTAATGTCCGATCCTCCATGACCCACTTGGACTTCCAAACACTAGGTGTCTGGTCACCCCGGTCCCACCTGGATTCCACATGCATGACTTCACTAACCAGGACTTTTATTTGGCTTCACTCATCAAGATTTATCACTGCCTAGCTTTACTCATCAGGATTTTCCATCTGCCTAACTTCACTCACCAAGGCTTTCTAACTACCTAACCTCACACACTAAGACTTTCTATCTGCCTGACTTCACTCACCAAAACTTTCCATACCAAGTGTCCGGTCAACACTAACTCACTTGGATTTTCATCATCTGTCAACCTCCCCGTTGGATTTGTCCTTGTTTAACTTCTAGTTAGGACTTCCAAGTCAAATATCCAGTCAATCTTGACCGACTTGACTCTTTTTCATACCAAACTAGCTAAACATTGACTAGAGGAGAATTGCTCCAACAATCTCCGCAAATGGATGATTAAACTTACAATCTCCATATATTGTCAAACATCAAAACTCAAACATCAAGACTCATGCTTGAGCCAATTCAAGCTTAGTCAACCTGGTCAACCTTTACCTAGGGAAATTACACCGATAATATTCCCTTTTTTTATGTTTGATAATATGTTTAAGTTAGGCTAATCTTATAGCCTCAACTTCTTCTTCATGCCAAAGCATAAATGAGGGTTTCCTTCATCCTCTCCCTTTCCTAGAGGGCAAACTCCCCTTTTTTGGGTAATGACGGTCTCTCCCTTTGGCACATATCAAAAACTCTCTCCCTGAAGAATTATCCACATGTTGTTCAACAACCTCACTCGTTGTTCACAATACTACAATGAAGGTCTAATACCTTTCATTGTACCTCAAATGCTCATCCTAGAGCATTCATATACCACAATGAAGATATCCAATCTTCCATTATTTTCCAATGTCAACCTTGAGCATTCACGATAATGAAGGTTTACAATCTTCTATGGTTTTATGAAAAATAAATTCATGTCTTTAAGGAGTAGCTCCCCCTCAAAACATGCTCTAAAATTTTGTCATTGTACCAACAATGACTTGGAGTTCCTAAGACTTTAGGAAACTCAAAATTTAAAATTTTGAGATTTAAGAGTCAATATTAAATACAAACCTCATCCTAAACTTCAAGTTAGTCTTGTTGGGTCATTCTTTTCTTGTTTTCATCAAGAAAACTATCCTTAAATATTCACAAAAGAATTTCTTAGGATTAGGGATGGTTAACATGACTAACCGTGATTTAATGGACTAAAATTAACCATTTCAGCCAAAAATTAGCTTTTTCAATCTATTAAAGTTGGAACTCAATCAATTGAAGTCTTTCAATCGATCAATTGATCGATTCAGCAAGGCTATTCTCGAAAAAGCAATTGAATTGATCAGCTGATCAATCTATGCAAGTATTTTTACCAGTCATTATCTAGATAATGTTTCAACAGACTAGCAAGCAAACTCAATGTTAAAGACCTCCCGTTGAATTTGTCGGAGGCAATAAAGAATCATTCAATAAGATTGAATCGAATCGAATCAAATCAAATTAAATTAGTATTAAGGTATAATAATTGTTAAAAATTCTTATTTGTTAATCGCTCTTACTAATTCGTCAATTGATTGAGTGCTCTTTGCCCTGGGGGCATGGTGTCATGCTTAGGTCATCTAATGATTAATTAGGGATCTAGAGTTTAAGACTCAGGTATGATGTATTATTAGAAATTTTTCTCATTAATAGGTGGTGCGGTGATAAAAAGGGGCCCACTAAGTGTGGGTCAAATGATGGAGATAACAGCCAACGTGAAGGTCAAAGTCAAGGTGGTCAACGTCAGGATGTCAAAGAGCTCACCTATGGTGGCTAAGCGGAGGTCGACTACAATAGCCGATCGGTGTTGGCAGTGTCCAATCGGTAAGAGGCTTGTCCGAGCCGACCCTCGTCCATCTCAAAACAATAGGTAAGATCGCCAGACACTCACTGCAGATCGGCAGAATGCTAAGGTCACCGAAGCGCTTGTCCGAGTGGGAGAAGATAAGCTACTATACCCCAGTTATCACAAGGAAGAACAGTCGAGGCCGACCGAGCGGAGGAGTCCCAGCCGAGCGGCTACCTCGCTCGGCCGAACAGCGTGATCACTGTTGCATCTCTCAATATCATTCTGGAAGATAGTACGACGGAAGCTTCTAATGTCTTGTCAAAGATATGCATACCCTATTAAGGTATAATGTTAGAGGTATTTTCCTGACATATCATTTCATAGGACGAATTGGAGAATATGCTCATGACCAATTGGAGAACATGCTCACGTCTTGAGAAAAGTGTGCACGTCGCACACCAAGATGCTATATAAAGGGGGTCATACACTTGCGGAGGTACGCGTTATTCACTATTCACACTTGTGTTTACTGTCGCTCCATCTTTTTCCTCTTTCCGATAATTGACTTAAGCGTCGGAGGGACACCGGGACCCTTTTTCTAATTTGACATTGACGTTTCTTGTGTTACAGAACGGAACTAAATTTATATCTAGTAAATACGATAGTCACATCCCCAACTTGTTATTTCTATAATTTTTAGACCGAATCAATAGACCACAGACATGAGAATTAAATCGATTTTCCTAAATTAGATGTTACTTAATTAATTATTTTCTTCGGTAAACATCTCCAAATTGTATTGTTTATGGATACATCAATATCAAGAAGATTAATTATTGCAGTACTGTTGCCCTATATACATTTCCTTCTTCTAACACATAATTCATAAGGCACTCACGTCAATGCAAGAGATTGATGAATTCTATCACAACGTCCACAGCATTTTGAGCGGCCAGTGAACTGAAAACAGCAGCTTCATTGGATTCAGAGGAGCCGCCACCCGCGAGGTCCGACAGCGCTCTGAAAGCGATGAAAGGCACGCGTACCTGACGGCAAACGAGCGCGACGGCGGCGCTCTCCATGTCTATGGGAGTAACATCGAACTTATTCCTCAAGAACTGCCTGTATCCTGCATTGTCAACAAATGCGTTGGCACTGCAACCATTCTCCACCCTCAGCACTTTCGCCCTCCTCCTCAGGCATGTGCTGTTGATGCACTGCGGCAGCTTCAAGCCCTGACGAGAATAAGTATTTCCAAGTCAAGAATTAGCTTGCAAGATAACGAAGTTTTACGGTCGACGTCACTATCACCTCTAGATTCCTGGAGAGTGCGTAGTAGTTCATGTTGACAGAAACCCAGAAGGCATGCTGTCTGACTTCTGGAATTCCATCCACTGGAAAAATCTCTTCAGGTTGGTACCAAACGCTGTTCAGTAAGTTTCCTTCTTTGATCGCATCATAATCTGAAAAATTGAGATACCCAATTCTTCTTGTGTAGTCACCAGTCGCCTCCAGGGCCAGTTCATCATTTGGACCATCTCCATATCTCTGTCAAGGTTATGAAAACACCAAAGAAGCTTAATTCAAGGCATGCACAAGGAACTTTCCTAGAAATCAGTAATTCTCATGATTGAATCATATGAAGTCAAATATATTTAACTAGTCTATCGTTTCACGTGAAGCCATTAATCACTTTATATGAATTTGTTTATTTCATGTCATTTTCAGTGACTAGTCTTCATCCTTGACTCTGTCGACTCAGAGCATTCAAGCAATTTTTATGGATTTCTTAATGGATATATCTCACCTGCCAATTCCAAAGGCCTGTGTGAGCCCATCGACGAGGAATTGTTACATCTCCTATTTGGAGATCAGAGTTTGCATTCCCAGCAATTCCAAAATGCACAACTCCTTTCACATCGAAGAGAGTCAGAAGCAACTGGGTGCTTAAACCAGCATTAAGCTGCAATTAGATTAAAAGAATGTAATTATATTCACAGTTAATTAGTCTATATTGTATAATTAACTCTTCATTATTTCATTATAATTGGAAATTATACCATGCTCAAGCCTGTCATCACCACAATAACCTTCTCTTTTCCCACTGTTCCAAATCGAAATCTCCTTCCTTCCATTCACATGAAACAAAAACAATCAATTAATTAGGCTTCTCTACTGATGTTATCTGCTAAAACAAATAGAAAAGGAGCAAACTTGAATCGACAACGTCAATTTAATACACAAACTCTATCAAAATTTGAAAAGGGAAACTTGAATGGATCATCTTCAATCATGTTCTCGGGGATGTAGCTGAATTAAGAGGAAAGTATGCACCTGCAAGATCCAAGAAAGGGAGACGTGGACTGTTGACAAAGTTGGAGGACTGGAGAAGAGGATTCAGCTCGAAGGAGTTTGGGACTACGAGCCCCAAGTATGGCCCTTCCTCGTTCACTCTTCTCACTGTTCTCCAAGCCTTCTTCCTTATACTCCCACCACTGGCTCTTTCACTCAATGAGCCCGCCATGGCTGCCAATGCAAGCAGCACAAGGATCCTCCTCTTCTTCATCGATTCCATCCTCATCAACTCTCTTTCTTTCTGAGCCCGTGAGTAAGAGGAAGATGCAAGGCTTGAATTGGACGTTAAATAAGACAAAGCAGAGAAAGTGGAGTAATTCTGACATTGTCCATCGTGTTTGAGAATAAGAAAAGTAGGGAAAATGAACTTTCCAAGTTTTCTACTAGAATAACGACTGATTGGCACTAAGTTAATGGTTGATTTGGCAGCTAAGCAATGGCCAAATAATGACTGATTTCTAACCTAAAATAAAATTTTAATTTTTATATTCAATGCAGCGTGGATTTAATCTTTTTTTTTGGATGGGTTTACATGTTATTTTGTAACACATAAGTTTATGTTATTACGGATATACCGAATAGATGAACTAATTAATATTAATTGTGAATTTGTGTTATTGAATATGAATTTATATGTGTAGAATTAGTTGAAGTTTATTTCTGCTCTATATAAATTTGATGTTAACTAGATTTTGTGCAAATCTTTTATTTTCTTTCGTACTCTAGAAGATTGCATATTTGCATTACACAAAGATTAATCTAAAAATCCTCTTCGGTGCAATAATTGATTATTAGTTAACGATAAGTAAACAAGATAAGAAGAGTTTTTTAAGTAATTATCAAATCGTAAAATGCTATTCGGTCAAATTTCTCCAATGATTCGTTTACTATGTCGACGTTACAATCAATCAATCAACTTTTGAAGTTCCTATCCAAAATTTAAAAAAAAAAAAAAAAAAAATCAACGTCTCAATAAAAAAGGAAAACCAAAAGCGTTTAAGAGATGGGAAATCGAAATAATTTATCTAAATTTTTTCTGTAATTTATGAAATGATGCAACTTAATTTTTGAATTGATCAAAATATATATATATATATATATATATATATATATATATATATATATATATATATATATATATATATATATATATATATATATATATATACTATTTCAATATTTATCAAAGGATACATCTTTAAAGTACATTTTTTTTATCATATCCTCCTAATAAATCTAACTTTTTTTATCAATTTTCTTTTCTCTATCATTTTTTTCTTACTCTTTCTTTCTTCTTTGCTATGCATATAACTCCATATTTGTTTTTCTCTCCTCTCTTCTATTTCTTTCTTTTTTTTTACATGCACGCATAACGTATATATAATATTTTATAATATTTAATTTTTTTTATAACATTTAATATTTGAAAAAATCGAAATAAATAATTGATAGTATATTTGAAATACTTACGACCCCAGAAGTTTACAGGAACTAAAATGAATACAATTTAAGATCTCTAAGTTCATCAGTAAATTTTAACCGAAATCCACTGATGGACCTAGAGAACTCCAATTGCAACCATTTCGGTTCCTATGAATTTCTGAGGTTGTAAGAAGTGCAAATATGTTATCTATTATTTATTTAAACTTCTCAAAGGTATTAAAATATAATAAAGAAATATCACCAAAAATCTCTACGTTGGGCCTAATATGTATCATATCAAGCCCATTGTGGGTCTGATATGAAATCTTATCAGGTCTAACACGGGTCTAATATGAAATGATATCAGGCCTACGTTAAGTCTGATATAATTCCAAATCAGGCTTAATATAAAGATTTTTTGTGATTCTTCCTTACAAAATAAATAATGAATAGCATATTTGAATTCATTTTAACCACAAAAATCTATAGGAATTGATATGGGTACATTCTGAGATATTTAGATTCATCAATAGATTTTGGTCCCACTGATGGATCTAAGAGCTCCAATTGTAATCATTTCAGTTCTTGTGGATTTCTGAAGTTGCAAAGAGTTTAAATATATTATTCATTGTTTATTTCAGCTTCTCCAAATGTATTAAAATATAATAAGGAATGATTGACAAAAATCTCCACATTGAGTCTGATATAGAATCATATCTGGTCTAATGTGAACCTGATATCATTCCATATCAGGTTTATGTTTGACCTGATATGATTTCATATCATGCCCAACAACTTAATGAAACATGATATCTTAGCTCAATCATAGTCAATTATTCTATAAAAGTATGAACTCTGCACTATGCACTTGAATGAATTCTCCTGTGTTACCATGCATTTACAATCACAGATGAATTGTTGATATTGTCAAAAGTAAAGTTTAGTCTTCATGACAATCGTATGACATTAGTAGACCATCAGCCACTTGTCTTCTTCACGATTTGAAAGGTCGGTTATAAAAAATTAAACTTAGAACTCATCAACACTGAGCCGATCTCGCCAACAGTAAATTATTTTTTTGACGTGTGAATTATTCAGAGGTGGGTGAGGAACCTTGAAAGTTTAGGGGACGTCGTGGACCTGATATCGAATTATATCAGGCCCAATATTAAACCCAACATAGAGGTTTTGTCGATTCTTCTTTATTATATTTTAATACCTCTGAGAAATCGAAAGAAATAATGGATAGTATATCTGAACTCCTTACAATCTAAGAAATTTATAGGAACTGAAATAGATGCAATCGGAACTCTCTAGGTTCATTAGTGGGTTTCAGTTTAAACTCATTAATTGATTTAGAGATCTCAGATTGCATCCAACTATTTTAGTTCCTGTGGATTTTTGGGGTTACAAGGAGTTTAAATATGTTATCCATTGTTTATTTCGGTTTCTCAAATGTGTTAAAATGTAATAATAGAGAATCAATAAAAATCTCCATGTTGGACTTGATATGATTTTATATCAAGCCAAATATAAAGTGATCCGGCGGTAAGAATGGGGGACCCACTTCCTGAAGGGTCCCATCCTGAGGACGGATGGAGGGCTGACTAAGCGGGTAATGGCCGCGTTAAGCGGTTGAGCAGGTCCGAGCGGAGTCAGAGATAACCCAGCCATAGGCTTGGGTTTCCGACGCCAAGGCAGGAGGACTGAATGGCCGAGCGGGTGTCTACCCGGCTTGGAACCGAAGGGCCGAGCGGGTGGTCCGTTGGGCCAGGGAAGGGCGAGGATACAAAGGTTAGCCGAGCGGCCTATCCGTTCGGCTCGGGATATGGGATGTCAGCAAAGGCATGTCTGATGATTAGGCCGTACACAAGATTTCACGATAAAGGATCTTGCCGTCACATCATGGAGAGGTTGATACAGTAGCGGTATGGTCTTATGGATGCCCTTCTAACAGACCCATACCTGGGCATGGTCGAAAGCAGGTGATTGCTTTGATTGACGCGCCCAGGCTCCTTCGAGAGGTCTATATAAGGTCTCCATTTCTTCACCGGAGGTACGCTAATCTTCATCCTGCAGTCACTTTCTTCATCTATTCCCTCGCCTGACTTGAGCGTCGGAGGGTCGTCGCCGGGACACCCCCCACCCGGCTCGGTTTTGTTGCAGGTTCGCCGGAGCACTTCGCCGGAGCACTCGAGGACCCAGCAGGGAGCGCCACATCCCCAGCGTCCGTTAACTCCTGGTTTGGACAGGATCAATTTGGCGCCGTCTGTGGGAACCGCTCCTGCATCCGAACGGGAACAATGGACGAGGCTGGACGACAACACACGGTGACGCTTTCCACGGAAGAACTCGACGCTCTGGTCGAGATAAGGGCCGCCAAACTTGTGGAGCAAAAACAGAAAGCAGCAGCCGAGCGGCCGGAGCAACAGGCAACGTCTGCGTCGGGTGGCCGAGCGGAAGCGCCTCCAGCCACCGTCGCATTCCATCGAGCCTTATTTCGCACCCCTGAAGCCGTACCAGCTCGAAGAGATAGAGGATCTTCTTCATACGAGATGCCTAGGCGAGATGATAGAAAGGGGAAAGCCCCCGAGCGGAAGACCCCCGAGCCGATCGGCCAGGCGGATTATATACGAGTCGCAGGCTCGATGATGAAGACACTAGCTAGGATCACCGAACAGATGGTCAAAAAATTCATCTGGCAACACATCATCTGTAGGTTCGGTATCCCTCACTGATTGGTCTCCGACAATGGGCGGCAATTCACAGGGAAGGTGTTAAAAGATTGGTGCAAAAGCTACGGCATCGATCAACACTTCACGTCCGTGGCTTACCCCCAAAGCAACGGTCAAGCCGAAGTAGCCAATCGGGAAATTCTCCGTATTCTGCGCGCTCGGCTCGACCACTTGGGAGGAAGTTGGCCGGATGAAGTGCCGGGTGTTTTATGGGCCATCCGAACGACTCCTAAGGAAGGAACGGGCGTCACACCTTTTCATCTGGTGTACGGCGACGAAGCGGTCATTCCGGTTGAAGTCGGCGTCGAGTCCGTTCGGGTCCAATGTTACGATGAAAGCAACTCCGAGCGGAGGAACATGGAGCTGGATTTGGTTGATGAGCGGGCCAAGGCATCCGTTCGGCTGATGGCGTACCGTCAACGGATGAAGCAAAACTACAACCGGCGTGTAATCCCCAGATCATTTCAGGTCGGCGATCTTGTCTGGAAGAAAGTCAAGCCGGTCGGCGACGTCGGCAAGCTCGAAGCTCCGTGGGCAGGCCCCTTCAAAATCATCGAAAAGCTCCGCTCGGGCGCGTATTATTTGGAGGATGAGGACGGTCGACAGCTAGATAGGCCGTGGAGCGCGAATCACCTCCAGCCTTACCGGGCAGGGTGAAAGGTGTGCCAATGTAAATCACCTTGTGTACTTTTTTCGACTGAATACTTGAAATGCAGAAATGAAAAATCAAGAGAACAAATACAAGGCATCGTCAACGAGTAACGAAGGCCCCGCGCCGTTCGGCCGGAGGTAAATTGGTCGAGCCGAGCGGTCGAGGATCGAAGGCCCCATACCGTTCGGACGGAGGTAAACTATCCAAGCCAAAATGCTTAATGCTGAAGACCCCGTGCCGTTCGGCCGGGCGTACGATACCCAAGCATCGACACAAAAACCGAAGGCCACGTGCGGGAAGTAAAGTGGTGTAATATGGCGCTAATTCTGTGTATATTTTCTGTTAGCCTATATCCTCATAATGCAGGAAGCAAAAGTGATAAAAAGGATGACAAAAAACTTCACCGAACGGAAGTGTCAAAATTAGCCTTGAAGACCGTCTAGCCCAGACGTTAAACCGTAGAGACGAGCCGACGTCTATAAACTCTCCGAGCGGAAGACCGTCTAGCCCAGACGTTAAACCGTAGAGACGAGCCGGCGTCTATAAACTCTCCGAGCGGAAGACCGTCTAGCCAAGACGTTAAACCGTAGAGACGAGCCGGCGTCTATAAACTCTCCGAGCGGAAGACCGTCTAGCCCAGACGTTAAACCGTAGAGACGAACCGGCGTCTATAAACTCTCCGAGCGGAAGACCGTCTAGCCCAGACGTTAAACCGAGAGCAAGCCGTCTCTATAAACTCTCCGAGCGGAAGACCGTCTAGCCCAGACGTTAAACCGTAGAGACGAGCCTATAAACTCTCCGAGCGGAAGACCGCCTAGCCCAGACGTTAAACCGAGAGACGAGCCAGCGCCTATAAACTCTCCGAGCGGAACCGTCTAGCCCTGACGTTAAACCGTAGAGACGAGCTGGCCGCTATAAACTCTCCGAGCGGAAGGTCTAGCCCAGACGTTAAACCGTAGAGACGACTATAAACTCTCCGGCGGAAGACCGCTCTAGCCTAGACGTTAAACCGTAGAGACGAGCCGGGCTCATAAACTCTCCGAGCGGAAGACCGTCTAGCCCAGACGATAAACCGTAGAGACGAGTCGGCGCCTATAAACTCTCCGAGCGGAAGACCGCTCAGCCCAGACGTCAAACCGAGAGACGAGCCGGCGTCTATAAACTCTCCGAGCGAAGACCGTCTAGCCCAGACGTTAAACCGTGGAGAGACGAGCCGGCGTCATAAACTCTCCGAGCGGAAGACCGTCTAGCCCAGACGTTAAACCGTAGAGACGAGCCTCGTCTATAAACTCTCGAGCGGAAGACCGTCTAGCCCAGACGTTAAACCGTAGCGTCTAGCCCGACGTTAAACCGTAGAGACGAGCCTCTATAAACTCTCCAAGCGGAAGACCGTCTAGCCCAGACGTTAAACCGAGAGACGAGCCGGCGTCAATAAACTCTCCGAGCGGAAGACCGTCTAGCCCAGACGTTAAACCGTAGAGACGAGCTGGCGTCTATACTCTCCGAGCGGAAGACCGTCTAGCCAGACGTTAAACCGTAGAGACGAGCCAATGTCTATAAACTCTCCGGAAGACCGTCTAGCCCGGACGTTAAACCGTAGAGACGAGCTGGCGTCTATAAACTCTCCGAGCGGAAGACCGTCTAGCCCAGACGTTAAACCGAGAGACGAGCCGACGTCTATAAACTCTCCGAGCGGAAGACCGTTCAGCCCAGACGTTAAACCGTAGAGACGAGCCGACGCCTATAAACTCTCTTAGCGTAAGACCGCCTAGCCTGGACGTTAAACCGTGAGAGACGAGCCGACGCCTATAAACTCTCCAGCGGAAGACCGTCTAGCCAGACGTTAAACCGTAGAGACTAGCCGGCGTCCATAAACTCTCCGAGCGGAAGACCGTCTAGCTCAGACGTTAAACCGTAGAGACGAGCCGGCGTCTAACTCTCCGAGCGGAAGACCGTCTAGCCCAGACGTTAAACCGTAGAGACGAGCCGCCTCATAAACTCTCCGAGCGGAAGACCGTCTAGCCAGACGTTAAACCGTAGAGACGAGGCGGCCATAAACTCTCCGAGCGGAAGACCGTCTAGCCCAGACGTTAAACAGTAGAGACGAGCTGGCATCTATAAACTCTCCGAGCGGAAGACCGTCTAGCTCAGACGTTAAACCGTAGAGACGAGCCGGCGTCTATAAACTCTCCGAGCGGAAGACCGTCTAGCCCAGACGTTAAACCGTAGAGACGAGCCGGCGTCTATAAACTCTCCGAGCGGAAGACCGTTCAGCCCAGACGTTAAACCGTAGAGACGAGCCGGCGTCTATAAACTCTCCGAGCGGAAGACCGTGCCCAGACGTTAAACCGTAGAGACGAGCCGGCCTATAAACTCTCCGAGCGGAAGACCGCCTAGCCCACGTTAAACCGTAGAGACGAGCGGGCGTCTATAAACCGAGCGGAAGACCGTCTAGCCCAGACGTTAAACCGTAGAGACGAGCCTGCGTTTCATAAACTCTCCGAGGAAGACCGCCTAGCCCAGACGTTAAATCGAGAGACGAGCCGGCGTCTATAAACTCTCCGAGCGGAGACCGTTTAGCCCAGACGTTAAACCGTAGAGACGAGTCGCGTTGCGTCTATAAACTCTCCGGCGGAAGACCGTCTAGTCCGTATCGAAAGACGAGCCGGCGTCTATAAACTCTCCGAGCGAAGACCGCCTAGCCCAGACGTTAAACGAGAGACGAGCCGGCGTCTATAAACTCTCCGAGCGGAAGACCGTCTAGCCAGACGTTAAACGTAGAGACGAGGCGTTTATAAACTCTCCGAGCGGAAGACCGTCTAGCCTGACGTTAAACCGTAGAGACGAGCCTGCCTATAAACTCTCCGAGCGGAAGACCGTCTAGCCCAGACGTTAAACCGTAGAGACGAGCCGGCGTCTATAAACTCTCCGAGCGGAAGACCGTCTAGCCCAGACGTTAAACCGTAGAGACGAGCCGGCGTCTATAAACTCCCCGAGCAGAAGACCGACGACCGACGAGATCCGTCGTTAAATATCGAGAGTCGCGCCGACCGGCTATAAATATACGCGCGCCGACGAGCTCCGTCGTTAAATATCGAGAGCCGCGCCGACCGGCTATAGGTATATTGATCGAGCCGCACGCTCAAGGATCGAAGGCCCCGAGCCATTCGGCCAGAGGTATATTGAACGAGCTGCACGCTCGAAAAAACAAAGGCCCCGAGCCGTTCGGCCGGAGGTAAATTATTCATGCAAAATGCTCAAGGACGAAGGCCCGAGCCGTTCGGCCGTGCCTGCGATATCCTTCATCGGCACAAAAAAGCGAAGGCCCTCGAGCCGATCGGCTAGGAGGTGTATATATTTACTCGTAAGCGAATGACCCGTGCTGTTCGGCCGGGCATAAATATTGTTCGAGCGCAGGATATGAGACGAAGACCCAGGCCGCTCGGCCTGGTAAGAAGTTAGCCTTGAAAGGTCGACGAGCACCGTCGTTAAAGATCGAGAGCCGCGCCGACCGGCTATAAATATCCGCGCCGTCGAGCTCCGACGTTAAAGATCGAGACGGTCCGGTGTCTATAAACCCTCCGGCCAGGAAACCGGGAGACGAGCCGGCGTCTATAAAATTCGAGCGGAAAACCGACGATCACCGTCGTTAAAAATCGAGTCGGTCCGGCGACTATAAGTACTCCGAGCGGACGAATGATTATCAGGGAATAAGAAACCGCGGAAACCACAAATATTAAAACATTTAGGCCCGCTCGGACACCGGTCCTTCGATACTCGGCGCTTGTTGACTTTACACAGGCTAAATACGTGCAGAGCGAGTAGGCCCGCCCGCTCGGACTTTGTTTAATGGGTTAAGCTGATCGGTCGCGTGACGGAGAACACTTGGAGCATGACTGACTCTAAGCATAAATGTTCAGCAAACAGAAGAATATTATGGATAATGATCAGGAAGACGAAAGCAGAGACATAATGGCATTAAAGGGAAAGCATGTCGAACGGCAAGTACAAAAGGTTGCGCTGGGCGTAAGAAGCGCAAAAACAAGATAAAGACGAGGAACACTCTTCACTCGGGGTCTTCGAAGTTAAAGAAGCCGTCCGGAATGTCGTCTATCATGGCCGCCAGATCGGAGGCGGGAATGTGCATTTCCGCCGGGAGGTGGCCACCCTTCTTCAAGTACGCCATGGTGACCTTGACCGCCTCGGCGAAAGTGGAGGAGACGTTGCCACCGAACTTTTCGCCGAACCGCTCCGAGTGGAGTTATTCTTGGCGCGCTGCTGCTAGGCGACTCGGCTCCCCCTCCTTGTACTTTCTGAGCGCCACTCGGGAGGCAATTAATGAATCTTGGAGAACTTTTTGGTCCACCTCCGCTTTAGTATGTTCAGCTGAGCGTCCATCCCGTTCGGCAGTTAATTGGGCTTCCAGGTCCTTAGATCGCTGATCTAGGGCTCGGACTTCAACTTTCATCTTGTCCAGATCGGCGATCGCCCGCTTCTTCCGACTACTGGCGCGCTTCACGTCCTCGTCGCGCTTCTTCACTAAGCCTTCAAGTCGAGCCACCTCTGTAGCCAGGTCGGCGGCCTTCTTCTGTTCGGCCTCGCGGGCTTGTTTCTCCCACTCGGCCGATGGACCCCCCGAGACTTGGAGTTTTTCCATAAGATCCTCCAGCTCGGCCAGCCGATGGCTAGTGGCGATTTGCTCCGCCCAATGCTGTAAGTGAAATAATAAAATCAGAAACCAAACAGTAGCATGGCGCAGGAAGAAAAATGAACTTACCTGAGTGGCCTGCTGCATGTGGTTATCGCCGAGTTGCCGTCATGAGGGCCACCCGAATCTGGCCCTCGAAAGTTTGGTGAGCGGACCGCCAAGGTTATTTCATGAACGGGCTTGATGGCCGATCGGCGGACAATAAATATTCCTCCGATGGGAATCGAAGGTAGTCTTGATGGTCGGGTGGCTGGCCGGCACTTCGCCGCAGTCGCCTGGCCCGAGGACTCCCTATGGTTGAAGTCTCGCCCAACCGTCGTAAGCGACGACAAGTCCGTGGAGGAGAGCCGAGGGCTGTGCGGTGGGTGAGGCCACGGGGTCCCGATCTGCGAGCGATCTGGCGAGGCGATCTCGATCGGCGCCTGTGGTTCGCCCTGGGTCGGCGGAAGGCCGGAGTCCTTCGACGTTAGAACTTCCAAGAGTGAACCCCGTCCTGGGGACTCCTACCGGTGGAGCGGAGAGGAAACAGATCCGCCTCAACCTCCGCTGAAACGGATTGAGTAACTTCTATTTCGGTGGCGTCGGCCCCCCTCGAGATCCTCGCCGGGGGCCGGTATAAGACCCCGCCGCGAATTCTTTTTGTAGCCGCCCACCACGGCTTTCAATTTCAGATGATCAGTAGCCTTGGAGTGCCACATGACTTCAATGCAGTAGAAAAAATTAAAATCAGTTAGACAAAAGAGGTGAGTAAAGAGTACTTACCCATGCGGTAGGGAAGATTGGCGAAGGGGATAATCCAAAATGTACAACACCTGAGAAGCAATCGGTCGATTTTGTCACCGACCGGACAACCGTTTGCATGAAGGTAGGTCGATTGTACAATTTGCGAGCTCTACTGGGTCGGCATACGCCGTCCGCCATTTTGTCTCGAATGTCACGCCGAAGTCGATATAAAGAAGAACTCCTCCAGATGCTTGTTGGAGGTGGCATGTTCTCAAAAAATTTGAAGCCTATTCTACTTTGGAAAGTAAAAGTACCCAACCCGGATTGTTTGGGGTAGAAGAAGTAGTGGAATATTTTGGGGTTGAGGGATACCGTGCGACTTGAAGAGGATCCACCACCCCGCTCAGCAGCCTAAAGGAATTCGACACGAGTTGGCCGAGCGGGATGCGAAAATAATTACAAACTTCCAAAACAAAACGATGGGTAGGAAATCTATGGCCGCCCTGGAATTGGTCCAGAAAAAAACAAATGGTACCGATCGGCGGGTTATGGGGCCGGTCGGTCGGGTCGGCTACAACTATTTCATGGTCGTTCAGGATCCCGTACGTTCTAACAAGACGCCGAGCGCCCTCCTCGTCAAATCTACTCTCCATGGTCATATACCAGGGACCATGAACATCAACAGCAGGTACGGAAGTTCTCTCCATGACTAAAGTACCAAGAAAGAGAAAGAAGGAAGCCGAAAGAAACTCGGAAACGGAGGACAGGTAAAAGTTCGCAAGCAAGGGGACGAAAGGGGTTCCCCGCGAAAGGGAAAGGCTGAACGAAAGGAAGGGAGAAGCTTACGGAGGGAAGATGAACGGAGAGGATCACCAAAAAGCCGAAAACCACCAAGAGGCAAGAACTAGGACAGCCGGAACGATGCAGCCGCGGGTACCTTCGACGGAGGACGCGCAATGAAACAAAGAATGCAGCGTAAGGGCGAAGACGAAGGCTTTATGCGAACGAGGCTGGTCGGCCTCGTCCGTCGGATGCAGGTCACGAAAGACGAGGTCATCATCTAACCGTCCATTTCAAAACAGTCGGCGTCCCATCGTACGGATCATCACCGCCACGCGAGAAGAGCCACGTGGCGCTCTGTCACCGGGCGCAATTAATGCGCTCATACCGCGCATGCTTTGACTTAATGAAAAGGATTTGCGTGATTTTCGAGGAGATTTAGACAAGCAAACATCCGCGTGGAGCGACAAGACATCCAAAACGAAGAGCCGAGCGGCTGAATTCGGCATAAAGGCCGAACAGCTCAAGGGATATTATAAGCGACGGTAAGGCGACGACCGCCCGCTCGGACACATAGTCCAGTCAGTCAGACTCACTGCCTCCTTCGACTAGACTTGAAGGGGAGGCAAGTGATCCGGCGGTAAGAATGGGGGACCCACTTCCTGAAGGGTCCCATCCTGAGGACGGATGGAGGGCTGACTAAGCGGGTAATGGCCGCGTTAAGCGGTTGAGCAGGTCCGAGCGGAGTCAGAGATAACCCAGCCATAGGCTTGGGTTTCCGACGCCAAGGCAGGAGGACTGAATGGCCGAGCGGGTGTCTGCCCGGCTTGGAACCGAAGGGCCGAGCGGGTGGTCCGTTCGGCCAGGGAAGGGCGAGGATACAAAGGTTAGCCAAGCGGCCTATCCGTTCGGCTCGGGATATGGGATGTCAGCAAAGGCATGTCTGATGATTAGGCCGTACACAAGATTTCACGATAGAGGATCTTGCCGTCACATCATGGAGAGGTTGATACAGTAGCGGTATGGCCTTATGGATGCCCTTCTGATAGACCCATACCTGGGCATGGTCGAAAGCAGGTGATTGCTTTGATTGACGCGCCCAGGCTCCTTCGAGATGTCTATATAAGGTCTCCATTTCTTCACCGGAGGTACGCTAGTCTTCATCCTGCAGTCACTTTCTTCATCTATTCCCTCGCCTGACTTGAGCGTCAGAGGGCCGTCGCCGTGACACCCCCCACCCGGCTAGGTTTTGTTGCAAGTTCGCCGGAGCACTTCGCCGGAGCACTCGAGGACCCAGCAGGGAGCGCCACATCCCCAGCGTCCGTTGACTCCTGGTTCGGACAGGATCATAAAGATTTTTAATGATTCTTCCCTATTACATTTTAACATCTTCAAGAAGTCGAAATATACAATGGATAGTATATTTAAATTCCTTACAACCTCAAAAATCTACAGGCACTAAAATAAGTATAATTGGAGTTCTCTAGGTCCATAGTTGATTTCGGTTAAAATTTATTGATGGACTTAGAGATATATGATTGTATCCATTTTAATTTTTGTGAATTTTAAGATTTTAAGGAATGTGAATATGTTATTTATTATTTATTTTAGTTTCTCTAAATATATTAAAATGAAAAAAAAAATAAAAGAAGTTATATGGTGGCAAAAGGCGAATATGCTCACCCCAGCGCTCCCGCCAACCTGCCACAGGGTTAAATACGGTGGCTACTAGCCTTTGGAATAGTGACTAGCATATAAGGGAGACATTTATCTCGACTTTGTCGAGATTCGATTCCAGACCTTATGATGATAATATCTTATGTGTTAGTCATTAAATCGTCCCGAGAGGATTTATGATGGTAATATCTTATATGCATTGAGAGGAGAAAGAAGAATAAGAGTCAGAGAAAAATGAATGTGTAAAAAAATTTTAAAAAGTTGGATTTATCAAAGAATAGAATGGAAAATATATTTAGGGGGCGTTTGGTTTAGGGGAATCAGAGTGGGGAATGGGAATAGCAATCATTGATTGTCATTGTTGATGTTTGGATTATAGGAATGGGAATGCAAATAAGGGAATGAATCCTTATAATTGGGTAATGGCTCATTCCCATGTCTCCCCCCTTCAATGAGTCATTACCCTATTTTCAACAATCAAAATATTCCCTTATTCCAAAAATACCCTTGACCAAAAACTAAAGTTTTTCCCCTTAATATCAAATATCAAAATATATTTATTTAATTTTTCTTTCATGTCACTTTCTCTCTCCTTATTCTCTCTCATCATATTTTCTCTCTCCTCATTTTATCATCCACTTTCTCTCTCCTTAATCTCTCTCGTCACACTTTCCTTTCTCTTTTTTTTCTCATCACACTTTCTCTCTCATCACACTTTCTCTCTCCTTAATCTCTTTCATCACACTCTCTTCTCTCTTTTTTCTCATCACACTTTCTCTCTCATCATACTTTCTCTCTCATCATACTTTCTCCCTCCTCAATCTCTCACATCACACTCTTTTTTTTCTTTTTTCTCATCATACTTTCTCTCCCATCATACTTTCTCTCTCATCATATTTTCTATCTCATCACACTTTCTCTCTCCTCAATCTCTCCCATCACGTTCTTTCACTTTTTTCTCAATACACTTTCTCTCTCATCATGCTTTCTCTCTCCTCAATATCTCTCGTCACATTCGATTTCCTATTTTTCTCTCATCACACTTTCTCTCTCATCATACTTTCTCTCTCCTCAATCTCTCTCATCACATACTCTCTCCTCAATTTTTCTCATTACACTTTCTCTCTCTTCATCCACTCTCATCATATTTTCTCTCTCATCTTCTATTATCACACTCTCTCATCATACTCTCTTTCCTCATTTTCTCACATCGAACTTTCTCTCTCTTCATTCTTTCCTAGTATACTTTCTCTCTCATCATTCTCTCTTAACATATTTTTCTCTCACATTCAACTTTCTCTCACATCTAATTTTTTCTGTTATTTTTCTTTAAGGGTAAAAAAGGAAATTTTGATTGATTCCGATAGAAAATATTCAACTAACCAAACATTACTTTTAAAAGTGATATCCATACCCATACCCATTCCCATTCCACAATACTATGATTCCCATTCCGATTCCTATTCCTAGGAACGAACCAAACACCCCCTTAAAAGATATATTTTTTTTTTTTTTGATAAATATTAAAATAGTACGTGTCTTTAGTGCGTCGTTTGGTAAATAATTATGATTTTAATTTTATTTTTTACAGATAAGACCGGAAGAAAGTCGGTCGGGCGGTCACATCTTCTTTTTTTTTTTTTTCAGACAAGCACCGTCCTTCAGATCTGGTCTGATCTGAATTGGCTGGATTTGTTCTCTCAGATCTGATCTGTCAAATCAGAAGAAACCGTAGAACAGTTCGAGCTAAGAGTTAGCCATCTTAGATCTGATCCAACCATCAAATCCTTGAAGATTTGATCCCTGCAGATATTAATCCAACAATCACTAATTTAACCTTTAAGCATAATTAAACTTGAAATCTAATTAAATTATTTGATCCCTTCATACATTAATCCGACAACCATTAATTTAACCTTGAAATATAATTAAGAGTCTCTTCGAATGGATCTAGTGGTTAGCACATGAAGTGTTATCATAATGAGATCTGAAGTTCGAATCTCGATAAAATCAAGATAAATACCTCCCTTATGTGCTAGTCATTATTCCAAACGCTAGTAGCCATCCGTGATTTACCTCCTCTGTGTTAGCTCTGGGACGGATTGGCGGGGCGTTGGGACGAGCGTATTCACCTTTTCCCACAATTGAAGTATAATTAAGCTGTCCCCGGGGCTATAATGTAGTGACAGGATATTCAGGTTATCACTCAAGTACTCGCAGATTGAGCTCCAACTATGACGAATTTGTAATAATTTTTTCTCTAAATGGGACACGCAACTAAAAGATGCTCGGCTCCTGAACTACCCACTGCAAGTATTTCCCGATTTACCATGATGATCGATGAAAAATTTTCATGGGGCCGAATCGATCATCCCAGACTCGATATTACTCAGTCTGATTAATCTTTTTTTTTTAAGTATAATTAAGCTTGAAATCTATATTAGATTATCTATACCAGCATCTATAACCTATTCTCATTATAACATTTATAATTTCATCATAGTATAAAGTGCACGGTCATATGTTCATTATTTTATTATCTATATATTTTTTTTAATTAACACTCATAATTTATAGATCTAATATATCATTCAATTATTTTAAAACTATATCATATTAAATAATTTTTTAATTATATTTTAAAATATTTAAATTATTATTAATTTTTTTAATAATAATATTACTTTTAATAAAATAATTTTGAAATCAAATTAGTAACATTAAAAAAAATAAATAAATAAACTTAAAAAATGAGAGAGATGAACGACATTTATTCCGTTGAACATCTTCCGCTCTCTCTTATGAGTGGATATTATAATATTCACTTAGAATAGGGAGAAATTATAATATCCACTCATAATATAAAAGATTGTTAAATAAATATTATAATACTCATTTAACATTCTATAGTGTCCTAACAGGACTAGGCAGTCCATTTCAAAATTCCAAATTAAATTTCACTAGAAACAATATTTAAAATTCGATTTTTAAGTATATATATAAATTATACTTTAAATTTTTCTGAGAAATAAAATAGAAGAAAATTTGCCAAAAAAAATATTCTTAGGGTGCATTTGATTTGTACCGTTTTCATTTTCATTTTCTGGAAAATGCGCGTTTTCTAGAAAACAGAAAACGACTTTTTGTCATTCTCTGTTTTTCTAGAAAACGATAGTCAATTTTTTAGAAAACGCGCGGGGAAAATGCAAACCAAACACCATTTTTCAGAAAACGCGTATTTTCCAGAAAATGAAAATGGAAAACGCATGTACCAAACGCCCCCTTAGCTTTTTCGTTTTCTGAATTCATCACTTTAAACCCACTTGGTTCATTCAAACATATGCAGTCCTCGAAAAATTATGCAATTTTCATTGATGCCTATATTTTCTTTGTTCTTGTTCTGATTTTCTACTAATAATGTAAAAAAAAAAAAATTCCATTAATTCTTTTAGGATTAGACTAATGTGAAGAATGAGAATATCTAGCCAAAGACTTTTAAGCCTGCTTGAACTCACAAGGTACTTCTTCCGAGTTAATTATCTTATGTTGAAACATCACGATAAAATGGCACTTCTCAACGAAAACATATTGTTGAAACTACTTAAAAGATTAATTATTATCTTCCTCTGTCCCTAACTATTTACTACTGATGTGAGGTAGATGGGAGGTCCACGCGAAGGAGTGGAGAAGAGTTCTTTTGTTGATTATATGATTATCAAGTAATCATATAATTAATATTATACGAAATAAAATAAAATATAATGTAATTTAATTTAATTTTATCTAATACAATAAATTTTATTTATTTGAAGGTAGTATAATCTACTTATTGTATTACCCTTATTGATATTTGAGATATTTTAATTATAATAATTAATATATTATATTTTAACTATAAAAAATTTAAAATCTTGATTGATGATATATTTTATAAAGTTTTAACCATTTGTGTTTTGTAAAGTTTATGATAAAATTTAATAAATAAATTTTATCATTAATAAAAAAATAATTTAAAATAATAATTTTAATAAATTATATTAAAATTTTCTATCAATAAATTTTTCTATCCATAAATTTTAATATCAATAAATTTTTTAAGTTATAATTTTATTATAATGAAACAATGACATTTGGAGTTAGTGCAAGATCAAAAGCACTAGAGGAGAGATGAATAGCGCTTATAGTTTTCATGTTCATGTTTCGAAAAACAAAGTAAATACAGCGAAATAGTAAGAAAGAAAACCAAGCAATCGAAAACTAAGCTAACACTTTTAGTTTTACTTGGTTCGGAGTCTGTGACGACTCTTACTCTAAGGCTCACACTCGTTGAGTGTTTACTTTGAACAATTCACTATCAATTCGGAGAATTACAAAGACAAGTGCAATTACAATTGAGTAGATTAAGTGCAATAAATGAAAAACTATATCGACGACTTAGAGGGTTGAAGATGCGAGCTTTCGGTCATCGGAATAGCGTTACAGTTTCGTGGACTTGTCTTTGGAGTAGCGTACAGGAGCAGAAGATGTTCGAATTCGTTGCCTCCTTTTATAGCCGAGTTGGACTTGGTCCAGATCCAGTGATCTCGGGATCAGTGTTTGACTTGACACTGATCGGTCGATTGATCCCCCAGATCAGTTGATTGATCCTGCCTAAATCAGCCCGGCTTCCCGTCCAGATGCTGCTGCTTCGAATAAATCTTCGTTCAGTCGATCGATCCCACCATTTGATCAACCGATCCATCGATGATCCTCGTCTTATTTGATCCGGTCAACTCACTGTTTATCCACTGTTTGATCAACTGAACCTCCCTGTTCCGTTGACCGATCCCTCGGTCAAAACCTCATCCCAAGCTGAAATATGATCCTTTTGTTTGGGGATTCAGTTGACCGAATCTGGACATTCGGTCAACCGATCTGGACGTTCGATCGACGAACAAGACAAATTCTGACCCTGCAAATGTTAGTCTTCCTACAAAACAGAGTTAGAATAACAGTGTTAGATTTAATAGGTAGAGCAAGAGATGAGACCGACCCAATAAGAAATACAATCACTAGTCCGTCCATCAATGTTTTCTTGGTGCGGGAAGAATCCGACGATCGAACTTGATTTTTGATAATGGCAAAGGATTCAAAGTTAAGGTGTGTGTTGATCTAACAGTCTGAATGAGTGTTTCAGGAAAGTCCTAACTTTGGTTAGGCAGGTGAAAACCCTAGGGGGTGGTAACCCTAGGTCCTAGGGGATGGTAACCCTAGGTGGAGAAAAGTCCTAGCTGTGGTTAGGCAAAGGGAAAACCCTAGGGGGTGGTAACCCTAGGTCATAGGGGGTGGTAACCCTATGTCATTGGGGGTGGTAACCCTATGCGGAAAGTCTTGGTGAGTCGAGTGCTTTAGGCAAAAGTCCTAAGGGGGGTAACCCTAGGTGGAAAGTCCTGGTGTCGTGAACCAGGTGAAAGACTGGACCAGCCGGGAAGCGGAAGTCCAGCAGAAAGTCCGGAAGCATCGAGCACCGAGCAAAAGTCCAGTCGATCTGGAGAATCGCACTGACATCAGGTAAATCTCCTGAGTGGAGTAGGTGAGGACGCATTCCCCGTAGAGGGAACAGTAGGCGTCGGGTCGACCTAGGGTTTCTGGTTGGAAACCCGAAGTCAGACTCGGACAGTCCGGAGACTGTCATTATCATATCTATTATGTTTTATGTGCTAACTTTGTGCTGCAGGGTATATTTAGGATTAATATATCTTGCAGGGACCAAATTACAAAGAATAGCCTCGGATGAACAGTAACCGAGGCGCCTCCATGGAACTTGGAGGCGCCTCGGGTGCGAGCCGAAGCCAGTTGTCCAGAAGGGTTGGAGGCACCTTGAAGGAAGCTCAAGGCGCCTTGAACAGGTGGTTTAAGGCGCCTTGGACACTGATGAAGGCGCCTTAAGATGGATAAGAGGCAGCGGTCAAAGCTTCATCGCAGAGTTATTTTCGGGATAATACTTAGGGATTCAAGGCGCCTTGGAGCCTGATGGAGGCGCCTTGAACACACTTTATAAGAGGGTTTCGACCAGCAGCTCAGAACAACGAACTCCAAGCAATCCTTACGCTACAAGCTGCTCAAGAAACGTCCAGAAGTGCTATTACAAGCCCCCGACAACCCGGAGCTTCAGATTCTGCTACTTTATTGTTGTCGGTATAATTTGTTTTAAGTGCTTTCAATTGTAATATCTTATTGTACATTTTTACGAGCTTATAGTTGTTGCCCACGGAAAGCGATCAAGGATCACTGGCCTTCGAGTAGAAGTCGATCTAGGCTCCAAACGAAGTAAATCTCTCGTGTCTTTCTGTGTGTTCGTTCTTTATTCCGCTACGTGTTTTAACTCCGATAGTTTTACGATTCGAAAAACGAAATAACCACGAGCGCTATTCACCCCCCCTCTAGCGCGTCTCGATCTAACAATTGATATCAGAGCGGGGTTGTTCTGAATAGGTACAACTACCATTCGAGCATTTTTTTCGTCTCTTTTTCGCTCTAATAGGGTAAAAATAAAAACTGGGGTCTTTCTAGAAAGGAACTTTGTTTCTAGAAAGACTAGTGGGAGCGCGTTCGATCTTGAAGAAGTTCAAGATGCGAACAATAGCACTGATGCCTCGATGGAAATTGAACTGGAACCACAAAGTGTTGTGGATGATGTTGTTCCACAAGAAGTTGAGGAACAACAACCAGTTCAAGTAGACATACCTCTTCGTAGGTCTGATAGGATACGTCGTCAGCCTGAGAGATACTCATTTCTCTTGTCTGACCATGATGACGTTGTGCTCATAGATGATGAGCCTACCACCTATCAGGAAGCTGTGATGAGACCAGATTCCGAGAAATGGCTAGAGGCCATGAGATCCGAGATGGAATCCATGTACACCAATCAAGTATGGACTTTGGTTGATCCACCTGAAGGGGTAAAATCCATTGGGTGTAAGTGGGTCTTTAAGAGAAAGACTGACATGGATGGACTTATCTATAAGGGTCGCTTGGTAGCTAAAGGTTTCAAGCAGATTCATGGTATTGACTATGATGAAACCTTTTCTCCAGTAGTGATGTTTAAGTCCATTCGGATCATGCTTGCTATTGCGACTTATTACGATTATGATGGATGTCAAACCGCGTTTCTGAATGGAAACCTACTCAAGGATGTGTACATGACACAACCTGAGGGTTTTGTAGATCCACAGCATACTAGCAGATTATGCAAGCTGCATAGGTCCATTTATAGACTAAAGCAAGCTTCTCGGAGCTGGAATCTTCGATTCGATGATGCAATCAAACAGTTTGGTTTCATCAAGAACGAAGATGCGCCTTGTGTCTACAAGAAGGTTGTAGGGGATATAGTTGTCTTCCTCATATTGTATGTGGATGACATACTACTCATTGGGAAGGACATCCCTGTGCTTCAGTCTGTCAAGACCTGGCTAGGGAGTTGCTTCTCAATGAAGGACTTAGGTGAGACATCCCACATTCTAGGGATATAGATCTATAGAGATAGATCTAAGAGATTGCTTGGCCTAAGTCAGAGTACATACATTGACAAGGTACTCCTACGGTTTGCCATGCAGAACTCCAAAAAGGAATTTCTGCCGATGTCACATGGCGTGAGTCTTTCGAAGACTCAAGGTCCCTCTTCTAAAGAGGAGAGAGACTGTTGGGATCGTTCGTACTCGGCTAGAGAGGGGGGTGTGAATAGCCGACTCCAAATCGTCGCGTTTCTACAAACTAGGTTAGCGCAGCGGAAAATAACATGTAGAAACGAAGGAAAAGAAGACAAACCTCAAACAAACCGATGTAACGAGGTTCGGAGATTAGGGCTCCTACTCCTCGGCGTGTCCGTAAGGTGGACGAGTCCAGTCATTCCGTCGGTGGATGAGTCCCCGGAAACCGGCTAAAAATAACTCCTTATGGGTGGAGAAACCTCGCCACAATACTCTTGCAACAGCAAGATGAATGTACAAGAAATACAAGAACGCAGAAGACAATACAAGTGTAAAAGCAATCTTGCCTTCTCGTCGACTGGAAGAAGCAACAGCTCCAAGCGCCTACAACAGCAGATGATCCAGCCGGAAGCTCACGCGAAGCTTTGGAGGAGCTCAACAAAGCTCAAGCACAGCAGCACTTAGGGACAGGAAGAAGGAGAAGTTGTAGCACAGAAGATGCCCTCGTCTCCTTTATACCCCTCGTCTCCTTTATACCTGCGAAAAAGAAACAACGAAGAAACTAGCCGTTGCGTTGCAACGGCTAGAACCCTGATCGGTCTGTGGACCGATCAGGCCCTGCGCTGATCGGTCCCCAGACCGATCAGTCACTGCACAGAACCATTCTGTGCATACTCTGATCGGTCTGTGGACCGATCAGGCCACCGGGATGGGTCCAGTGATCGACCCAACTGGCTTTTGAACCTTCCTTGAGACCGACGCATCCTCACGATCGGTCCACGACCGATCGAACTCTAGCGAGACCCATACATGTCTTTTTGTACTCTTTTGAATGTTTATGTCACTAACAACAAAGCATGTCCAGCCTACAAATCATATTTTAGAATATTCTAGCCTGTCACATCAAATATTTGCATGCTCCCTTAGGAAAAATATTCGTGTCACTTTTTGATCTGTCTTTTCCAAGCATGTCTGAGAAAACGTACATATACTTTGAGATGCGTGCATCAATCCTTTAGTGGCACTATACACCGGATTTTCCATTCACAGGCCAAGGTATACGATACTTTCTTATTCTATACGCTCTAGGTCACTATTCACTTTCTACTATTCTTCTTCACTAACTCAAGAACTGACTTGACTTCACCCGCTAAGTTTCCGTTCAATCCTTTTGACCCACTTAGACTTTCCCACCAGACTTTCCGATCACCCTTGATCCATTTGGACTTTTGCCTTGCACGGCTTCACTCACCAGGACTTTCCACACTGCCTAACATCCCAGTTAGGACTTTCCCACTGCCTGGCTTCACTCACCAGGACTTTCCACACTGCCTAACATCCCAGTTAGGACTTTCCCTCGTGCCAAGCTCCCTGCTTGGACTTCTCCGTGCCAAGTCTCCATACTTGGACTTTTCGTGTGCCAAGCTCCCTGCTTGGACTTTTCCAGTGCCAAGTTCCCTGCTTGGACTTTTTCCGTTGCCAAGTCTCCATACTTGGACTCTTTCCCGAATCAGGTCAACCAGGTCAACCTTGACCTACGGTTGCACCAATAATCTCCCAAACATCTATTCTTGTCCCATATCAAGAATACAACTCTTCCACGAGTGTCAAACATCAAAATACAACTCGAGTCAGGTCAACTCGAGTCAGGTCAACCAGGTCAACCTTGACCTAAGGTTGCACCAACAGAGACCGCATGGATCAGATCCCTTATGCCTCAGCCATAGGATCAATCATGTACGCCATGCTATGTACTCGACCTGATATCTCGTATGCTTTGAGCATGATGAGAAGATACCAGTTAGATCCAGGTGAAAGTCACTGGATAGCAGTCAAGAATATTCTTAAGTACTTAAAAAGGACTAAAGAATATTTATTGATATATAGAGGCAATGATGAGCTAACTGTAAAGGGTTACAGTGATGCTAGCTTCTAGACCGACCATGATGATTATAGATCGCAGTTGGGGTTCGTATTTTGCATTAATGGTGGTGCTGTCAGCTGGAAGAGTTCGAAGCAGGACACGGTAGCTGATTCTACAACAGAGGCCGAGTACATTGCTGCATCAGAGGTAGCAAAGGAGGCAGTTTGGATCCGCAAGTTCATCACTGAACTTGGGGTGGTTCCTAGCATTGCTGACCCCATTGAGCTCTATTGTGACAACAATGGAGCTGTAGCACAGGCGAAGGAACCTCGCTCACACCAGCGGACCAAACACATACTACGGCGCTTCCATCTCATTCGAGAGATATCGAGAGAGGAGATGTGAAGATTTGCAGAGTACCTACAGAGGCTAACATCGCAGATCCCTTGACCAAGGCTTTGGCACAGAGGAAGCATGATGGTCACACTAGGTCATTGGGGCTTAGAGCCTACACTGATTGTCAGTGGGAGATTGTTAGCTAGAGCCCTAAAGCCAATCATTTGATAATTGTATTTTGGACTTATTGTATCATATTCTATATAAATAAAGACATTTGATTTTTGGTTGTTATACTTACTTGTATTGGTGCCAAATAAACTAAGTATAATAACGTCCTTGAGTAGAAGGTTCTTACCTATATCAATCGATTGGTTGAATCGATAGTGAGATGATATAGGGAACACTACTCTTAATCATTCCTAGTCGAGTATTAACATTCAGGGACAATGTTAATGCAATAAGACTAGCATGTAGGTCAACTCGATGCCTTAATCTCCCAAGTCATGGATAAAGAGATATCAAGTTGACACATGGGTATGCATTAGAGAATGTATACTGAATGACTCGCCATGATAAAGTATCATGGATCGTTATATGAGTGTCATATACTTTCTCATGTGGCTATTAGTATGACTACTAGTCCTTAGACCTGAAGTCACCATGATTCCCTACATAAGGAGTTATGTACTTTGGTTTCGTCAAACGTCACCCGTAACTGGGTGGACCATAAAGGCGATTACTGGGTATGTAACAAATTATCCGGAGGGATGTGAGTGATGTAGATGGGATCTATCCCTCTTATATGACGGGAGAGACATCAGTAGTCTTGATAGAGTGAGACCACGAAGTGCATGGCCATGCCCAAATGAGTCAATATAGGATATTGAGCTCATTTGATTTAGTGTGTCTACTTGGAGTTCAAGATTTAGATTGATTAGAGGATGACACGGTCTATGCCTCATATTGATCAATCTAGATGTCTAGGATAGAAGGGCACTTATCATATTTTGTGAGGAGTCACAATTAGTAGTCACAAGGTGATGTTGGATCTCAACATTCTTGTAACTTGGGTAGCAATGATGTATTGCTAGATGCCGCTCATTGCTTATGTTTCTAAAGGAGTTTAGAAACATTGCCAACGTTACAAGAACCTATTGGGTCACACACAAAGAACAAGTGGATGGAGATTAGGTTCATATGATGAACCAATTGGATTAGGTTCATATGATGCACCAAAGATTGGATTTAGATTAATTCAAATTAGACTTATTTAGTTAGACTCAATTAGATTCAATTGTTGAATAAGTCTAATTTAAATTTGATTCATTGAGTCAATTTATATTAATGAATTGAGATTCATTAGATTAAAATTGACTTGAATCAAATGTTGGATTTAACTCAACAAGGAAGAGAATTGGTCAATTTTGACTTGACCAAATGGAAGTTGAAACATCAAGTTAGACTTGATGTATTGCCACATCATGAAGGTTGACTCATCCTACATGGCATGACTAACCTTGCCACATCATCTCCACATCATCAAGGGAGATCAAGAGGTTACAATCCTCCATTTAATGTGGCCGGCCACATTAAATGGGGAGTTACCCATGTGTGGCCGGCCACATAAAAGAAAAAGAAGTTTCATTTTGTGGCATTGATTTTGTGGTGTTGAATGCTTCTTCCTCCTTAGCTCTCTTCCTCCTCCTTTGCTGCTGTTGCCATGAGTTTTCAAGCAAGGTGACGGTGAGTGAGTTGAGTTCCAAGAGAATAGGGTGGAGTGAAGGTCACAAAGGAGGGTACCTAGAAGAGTGTATGAGATTCCTTTTACTTTCTCTCCTTTCTCCCTTTTAAATCCTACCCGAGAGCCCTAGGAAGTGCTAGCACACTTGAGGTGCTCTTTTCTCTATCCTTGTGTGTTAGAGAACACATCTTGTTCGTGTGGATACTTCTAGAGGATTGTCTACGTTGACCATCTCGAGATCCGGCGTACCTTGGACGAGCGGGATACGCGAAGGGCGCGCTTCAAAGGTATAACCCTTTTTCATGTAGATCTAGGAGTAGATCTTGATAGAAACTTGTATTCGTAGTTTTAGAAATTTTTATTTGCACGGATCCGTTGGCTTTGGGGCTTTCGGGGTTTCCGCGATGCGAAAACGCGATTTTCACGGCCCGAAAAACCCAACAGTGGTATCAGAGCCACGTGCAAAGACGAATACGAGTTTATTTTGTGTTTTATGAAAACTTTTCAGTTCTATAATATTCTGTAAATTTAGGTTTTTTATAGATTTTATGGGTAATTTTCTCATAGAAGCGAAGCACAAGTGTTTCGGCGCTTGTAGGCTTCCGCTACCGGGAAGATTTTTCCAAAATGGCCAAGTTTTGCACCAAAACCTTTTGGGACAGTGAGCTAAGGTGCTGTTAGATCGCAATGGAACCCTCGCGATGGTTAGATCGCAGATAGGGGCGCTGCCCCTGGCCCCACAAGGGGATTCGTTCTGCGATTGTGCCCGAAAACCGCTAAACGGAACCGCCGGGAAATTGTACTCGTAAAAATTGTAAACAATTATAGAAAAATTATAGAAAATTATAGAAATATATAATTTTGAATTATATATTATTTTTGTGATAGTCATGGCCCAAAGACCTAATTTGATTGGATAATTTGTGTTGTAATTCATAATACAGCCTGCGTGCCGTGATGTGATGTGCGTGTTGTATTTTTTTTTTTTTTTGCGATCTGTGCGTCGTGCCTTTCTCTTTTATTCTTGTTGTAAATTAGATTTAGACTCGAATGTAACTCAAGTTTCAAAATGTAATGTAAATTTTGAAGCGGTGGAAGGTCCACTCGAGACGGAGTTACGAGGAGGGCGCGAGCAACACGAGGTGGTCAAAGGAAGGAGCTTGAGAAGCTGTTGACCTTAGGTTGACCATCCAATCTTCTCATTGGCTTGAGAATATCGTAGTAGGGCCATGACATAATCACAAAATTATTTAATTAATTTCTTTTGTGTGTATGTGATGCATGCTAGTTAATTAAGTAATTAATTAGTGCCTAACGATTAGATTAGATCTAAGTCGTGCACATGATGCACCCTTCGATTAGATTAGATCTATCGAGTATATGATACGCATCATCGTTTAGATTAGATCTAAATTGCATCAACTCGTAATGCCTACCATGTCGTGATACCTACCACTACCTCGATCGCATGTTGTTGTTGAATCTGCCAAAGCAGAGCAACACATACTATCTTGGTAGGGTACGGAGGGACAATTTTGGTCCCTCCTATCAACGCATGGGTGAGTACAACTCAATTAGATTGAGTAACTAGTTAACTCAATTGGATCGAGTTTAACTATAGGCATTATCCAATGGTTGGTAGATAGGTCAAAAATCACATTTATATTAACTCTTGGGCGTATTAGCCAAAGCTAACTCAAGTTTTAATATAAATGCGGATTTTGATCCTATAAACAAGAGTTGCATAGAGATGTAATTGGTAATCGTTACCTACCGATCATACTAAGTCTTGGGCGTATTAGCCAAAGCTAATTCAAGGGTTAGTATGATGTAGATCTTGTCCCACATGAATTATAGAATTCAGTGGGAGCATAATTTAGTTAAAGGCCTAATTAACTGATTAAGAATATGATACTTATTTCTGCATTTATTTTTGTTGTAGATTACCATGACGTCGAATACGAACACCTTCTCCCTACGATCTGTCCTAGAGAAGGACAAGCTCAACGGAGCAAACTTCCTGGACTGGTACAGGAACCTGAGAATAGTTCTCACCCAAGAACATAAACTGTACATTCTGGAGTAGCCCATTCCGGAGGCTCCTCCTGCCACTGCCCTGCGAGCTGACCGAGATGCTTTCAAGAAGCATCAAGATGACGCATTAGATGTGTCCTGTCTTATGCTCGCGACCATGAACTCTGAGCTTCAGAAGCAACATGAGTTGATGGGCGCTTACGATATGGTTGAACATCTTTGTCACCTATATCAAGAATAAGCAAGGAACTGGAAGATGAACTCCAAAGAATACCTGGAAGATCTTAAGAAGAAGAGAAATAAGATTTCTACTTCAGGTATACATGTTATAGAAGTCAACCTCTCTATTTCTTCATCGTGGGTATTAGATACCGGATGTGCTTCGCACATTTGTACTAATGTACAAGCGCTGAGAAATAGCAGGGCATTGACGAAGGGTGAGATAGACCTACGAGTAGGCAATGGAGCACGGGTTGCTGCTATTGCTATAGGAACTTACCATCTATCTCTGCCCTCTGGGCTTGTACTAGAATTAGATGATTGTTGTTATGTGTCTGCTTTAACAAAGAATATTATATCTGTTTCTTGTTTGGACAAGAAAGGTTTTTCGTTTATAATAAAGAACAAATGTTGTTCGTCTATTTAAACGATATGTTCTACTGTAGTGCACCTCTGATAAACGGACTCTATATTCTAGACCTTGAGAGCCCTATCTATAACATAAATACCAAGAGGTTCAAGTCAAATGACATGAACCAAATCTACCTCTGGCACTGTCGCTTAGGTCATATAAATGACAAGCGCTTATCCCAGCTCCATAAGGATGGTTTGCTGGACTCATTTGATTTTGAATCATATGAGATATGCGAGTCATGCCTACGAGGCAAGATGACTAAGACTCCCTTTAGTGGGCACAGCGAGAGAGCGACTGATTTGTTAGGACTTATACATAGTGATGTATGTGACCCTTTCAATGTCGCTGCTAGAGATGGTTATAGGTACTTCATCACATTTACTGATGACTTCAGTAGATATGGTTATGTGTACTTGATGACACATAAGTCTGAATCCTTTGAAAATTTCAAAGAATTCAAGAATGAAGTACAGAACCAGCTTGGCAAGAGTATTAAGATACTTCGATCAGATCGAGGTGGAGAATACCTTAGCCATGAGTTTCGTGACTACCTAGCTGAGTGTGGGATTCTATCCCAACTCACTCCTCCTAGAACACCACAGTGGAATGGTGTATCCGAAAGGAGCAATCGTACCCTATTAGATATGGTACGATCTATGATGAGTCATACAGATCTTCCGACATTCCTTCGAGGTTATGCTCTAGACACGGCAGCTTTTATACTCAACCGAGTTCCATCAAAGGCCGTGATAAAGACACCATATAGGATATGGACTGGGAGAGATACCCAGGTGTCTTTCATGAGGATTTAGGGTTGTGAGGCTTACGTTTGACGTCAAGTCTCAGACAAGTTAGGACCCAAATCTGACAAGTGCTACTTTATTGGATATCCCAAGGAAACTAAGGGATATTACTTCTACATTCCCAGTCAGCACAAGGTAGTTGTGGCAAAGAGACTTTATTTCTAGAAAGACTAGTGGGAGCGCGTTCGATCTTGAAGAAGTTCAAGATGTGAACAATGGCACTGATGCCTCGATGGAAATTGAACTGGAACCACAAAGTGTTGTGGATGATGTTGTTCCACAAGAAGTTGAGGAACAACAACCAGTTCAAGTAGACATACCTCTTCGCAGGTCTGATAGGGTACGTCGTCAGCCTGAGAGATACTCATTTCTCTTGTCTGACCATGATGACGTTGTGCTCATAGATGATGAGCCTACCACCTATCAGAAAGCTGTGATGAGACCAGATTCTGAGAAATGGCTAAAGGCCATGAGATCCGAGATGGAATCCATGTACACCAACCAAGTATGTGTTGGAGCAATCTAGGTGTCCTAGGTTTTGATGTTTGGACAAAGGTTTAAGTTAGGTTTATTGTTGTATTTGATATGCATTGTGAGTGTGCAGGATACAGGTACAACAAGGAAAGTCCAAGTGTGATCTTGACAAAGAGGAAAGTCCAAGGATGAGTCTTGGCGGTGTAAGTCCAAGTATGTAGTCTTGGCAACGTAAGTCCAAGTGTGACTTGGCAATGGATGAAGTCCCGGAGGTGCGACCTCTTGGCAAAGGAAGACCCGACAATAATGACAAGGCCATGGAAGTTCCAGAAGGCAAGACGTGAAGGATGGGGAGGCATTCGAGGGATGTAAGGCTGATGAAGGAGGCTAGAAGGCTAGGTCTAGGTTGGTCGGGCGAGAACGAGTGCTGAGTGAATGTACTCGAGGTAAAATCCTAGAATTAGGGTTTACGTAGCAGTACTATAGCGTTACTGTAGCAGTCGACTGATGACTGTAGCAGTCGACTGGTGCACTGTAGAGAGCCGTTGAGAGAGCCGTTGGGCTGGCACCAGTCGACTGGTGCAAGGACCAGTCGATTGGTAACGGGCAAATCAGCTTACTGATTTGCTCCAAGCTCTATAAGAAGGAGCTTGGGATGGCCGGCCAAGGTGACGAAATTAGACTTGGTTAAAGCCTAATTAGTAGTCACCAAAGTGCTCAAGGTTCTCTTGTGTCCAAGTGTTCTTGGTGAGATTTTGTGGCGAGGTTTCTCCACCCACAAGGAGCTACACGAGCTAGCCAGAGGTTTTCCGGGGAGTCATCCACCGACGGATCGGGATCATCCACCTTACGGACAACCGTGGAGTAGGAGCTTCATCTCCGAACCACGTTAAACAACGTGTCATTGGCGTAGGAAGAGACGATTTGGGTGAGACGCTATTCACCCCCTCTAGCGAACGTCAAGGTCCCAATAGTATGGACTTTGGTTGATCCACCTGAAGGGGTAAAACCCATTAGGTGTATGTGGGTCTTTAAGAGAAAGACTGACATGGATGGACTTATCTATAAGGGTCGCTTGGTAGCTAAAGGTTTCAAGCAGATTCATGGTATTGACTATGATGAAACCTTTTCTCCAGTAGTGATGTTTAAGTCCATTCGGATCATGCTTGCTATTGCAGCTTACCACGATTACGAGATCTGGCAGATGGATGTCAAAACCGTGTTTCTGAATGGAAACCTACTCGAGGATGTGTACATGACACAACATGAGGGTTTGTAGATCCATAGCATACTAGCAGAGTATGCAAGCTGCATAGGTCCATTTATGGACTAAAGCAAGCTTCTCGGAGCTGGAATCTTCGATTCGATGATGCAATCAAACAGTTTGGTTTCATCAAGAACGAAGATGAGCCTTGTGTCTACAAGAAGGTTGTAGGGGATATAGTTGTCTTCCTCATATTGTATGTGGATGACATACTACTCATTGGGAAGGACATCCCTATGCTTCAGTCTGTCAAGACCTGGCTAGGGAGTTGCTTCTCAATGAAGGACTTAGGTGAGGCATCCCACATTCTAGGGATACAGATCTATAGAGATAGATCTAAGAGATTGCTTGGCCTAAGTCAGAGTACATACATTGACAAGGTACTCCTACGGTTTGTCATGCAGAACTCCAAAAAGAGATTTCTGTCGATGTCACATGGCGTGAGTCTTTCGAAGACTCAAGGTCCCTCTTCTAGAGAGGAGAGAGACCGCATGGATCAGATCCCTTATGCCTCAGCCATAGGATTGATCATGTACGCCATGCTATGTACTCGACCTGATGTCTTGTATGCTTTGAGCATGACGAGCAGATACTAGTCAGATCCAGGTGAAAGTCACTGGATAGGGGTCAAAAATATTCTTAAGTACTTAAGAAGGACTAAAGAATATTTCTTGATATATGGAGGCAATGATGAGCTAGCTGTAAAGGGTTACAGTGATGCTAGCTTCCAAACCGACCATGATGACTATAGATCGCAGTCGGGGTTCGTATTTTGCATTAATGGTGGTGCTGTCAGCTGGAAGAGTTCGAAGCAGGACACGGTAGCTGATTCTACAACAGAGGCCGAGTACATTGATGCATCAGAGGCAGCAAAGGAGGCAGTTTGGATCCGCAAGTTCATCACTGAACTTGGGGTGGTTCCTAGCATTGCTGACCCCATTAAGCTCTATTGTGACAACAATGGAGCTATAGCACAGGCGAAGGAACCTTGCTCACACCAACGGACCAAACACATACTACGGCGCTTCCATCTCATTCGAGAGATCATCGAGAGAGGAGATGTGAAGATTTGCAGAGTACCTACAGAGGCTAACATCGCAGATCCCTTGACCAAGGCTTTGGCACAGAGGAAGCATGATGGTCACACTAGGTCATTGGGGATTAGAGCCTACACTGATTGCCACTAGTGCTAGTGGGAGATTGTTAGCTAGAGCCCTAGAGCCAATCATTTGATGATTGTATTTTGGACTTATTGTATCATATTCTATATAAATAAAGACATTTGATTTTTGGTTGTTATACTTACTTGTATTGGTGCCAAATAAACTAAGTATAATAACGTCCTTGAGTAGAAGGTTCTTACCTATATCAATCGATTGGTTGAATCGATAGTGAGATGATATAGGGAACACTACTCTTAATCATTCCTAGTCGAGTATTAACATTCAGGGACAATGTTAATGCAATAAGACTAGCATGTAGGTCAACTCGATGACTTGATCTCACAAGTCATGGATATAGAGATATCAAGTTGACACATGGGTATGCATTAGAGAATGTATACTGAATGACCCGCTATGAGAAAGTATCATGGATCGCTATATGAGTGTCATATACTTTCTTATGTGGCTATTAGAATGACTACTAGTCCTTAGACCTGAAGTCACCATGGTTCCCTATATAAGGAGTTATGTACTTTGGTTTCGTCAAACGTCACCCGTAACTGGGTGGACCATAAAGGCGATTACTGGCTATGTAACAAATTATGCGGAGGGATGTGAGTGATGTAGATGAGATCTATCCCTCCTATATGACGGGAGAGACATCAGTATTCTTGATAGAGTGAGACCACGAAGTGCATGGTCATGCCCAAATGAGTCAATATAGGATATTGAGCTCATTTGATTTAGTGTGTCTACTTGGAGTTCAAGATTTAGATTGATTAGAGGATGACACGGTCTATGCCTCATATTGATCAATCTAGATGTCTAGGATAGAAGGACACTTGTCATATTTTGTGAGGAGTCACAATTAGTAGTCACAAGGTGATGTTGGATCTCAAGATTCTTGTAACTTGGGTAGCAATGATGTATTGCTAGATGTCGCTCATTGCTTATGTTTCTAAAGGAGTTTAGAAACATTGCCAACGTTACAAGAACCTATTGGGTCACACACAAAGAACAAGTGGATGGAAATTAGGTTCATATGATGAACCAATTGGATTATGTTCATATGATGCACCAAAGATTGGATTTGGATTAATTCAAATTAGACTTATTGAGTTAGACTCAATTAGATTCAATTGTTGAATAAGTCTAATTTAAATTTGATTCATTGAGTCAATTTATATTAATGAATTGAGATTCATTAGATTAAAATTGACTTGAATCAAATGTTGGATTTAACTCAACAAGGAAGAGAATTGGTCAATTTTGATTTGACCAAATAGAAGTTGAAACATCAAGTTAGACTTGATGTATTGCCACATCATGAAGGTTGACTCATCCTACATGGCATGACTAACCTTGCCACATCATCTCCACATCATCAAGGGAGATCAAGAGGTTACAATCCTCCATTTAATGTGGTCGGCCACATTAAATGGGGAGTTACCCATGTGTGGCCGGCCACATAAAAGAAAAAGAAGTTTCATTTTGTGGCATTGATTTTGTGGTGTTGAATGCTTCTTCCTCCTTAGCTCTCTTCCTCCTCCTTTGCTGCTATTGCCGTGAGTTTTCAAGCAAGGTGAAGGTGAGTGAGTTGAGTTCCAAGAGAATAGGGTGGAGTGAAGGTCACAAAGGAGGGTACCTAGAGGAGTGTATGAGATTCCTTTTACTTTCTCTCCTTTCTCCCTTTTAAATCCTACCCGAGAGCCCTAGGAAGTGCTAGCACACTTGAGGTGCTCTTTTCTCCATCCTTGTGTGTTAGAGAACACATCTTGTTCGTGTGGATACTTCTAGAGGATTGTCTACGTTGACAATCTCGAGATCCGGCGTACCTTGGATGAGCGGGATACGCGAAGGGCGCGCTTCAAAGGTATAACCCTTTTCATGTAGATCTAGGAGTAGATCTTGATAGAAACTTGTATTCGTAGATTTAGAAATTTTTCTTTTCACGGATCTGTTGGCTTTGGGGCTTTCGGGGTTTCCGTGACGCGAAAACGCGGTTTTCGCGGCCCGAAAAATCCAACAAATACTACTCCGGCCGAGAAAGGTGTTGCGTCATTTGCAGGTACAAGCAGGACGAAGAAAGTGATAAAGGCAACATGGTTCGAGTCATCAGATGAATCTGAATCCGATGAAGAAGAACATGCAAGCATCCTTGCTCTACCAGTACTAGCACATGTTGTTGAAACCGAGTCCAAGTTCGAGTCCGATTCAGAAACCGAGAGCGAATCAGACACCGAGTCCGAGCGAAGCCACGGATTTGTATCCGTTTCTGAAGGACCCAAAACCACTGTAAGTGCTCTAATTTCTAGTATTAGCTTAGATGATTCAGAAAATGTATTCCTTACTTATTGAAGAAGTTGGCTAAATCCAACGTCCGGGTCAAGTCTCTCCAAAAGGAGGTAACAACCTTTAAGGAAACGACTAACTCGAGTTCGTTAACTGAGCAAGTTCAAATTGGAAATTCAACCCAAGTCCAACAACTTGAGGAAGAAAATTCCAATAAGAAAACTCAAGTTAAAAAACTCAAGGACACGTTGGAACAGTTCACTGTGGGTTCCAAGAATCTGGATCTGATTCTTGGAAAACAGCGAGTCATTTACAACAAATCCAGACTTGGATTTAAAATTAAAAGAAAATACAAATCGTATTTATCATTAGTAAATAGAAATAATAGAAAGGTAGTCCAAGCATGGGTACCTAAGTCCAACTTGGTCAATATTGGATCCCGAAGGATCAAATACACTATCTCGATAGACCATATCGAGGCTATGATCCAGGGGGAGCAAAAAGGAAAACAATCTTAATAAAATGAAATTAATATTCAAAATTAAATTAACAATTAAATTAAAATTCAAAATTAAATTAAAAATTAAATTAAGATTCAAAATTAATTAAACATAATTAAATTAAAATTCAAAATTAAATTAAAAATTTGAAATTAAATTAAAATTCAAAATTAAATTAAAAATTCGGAATTAAATTAAACTCAAAATTCAAAATTCAACTTAAATCAAATAAAAAAATTAGAAGGAGGATCCAGAATAGCTGACACCCCCAACTAAACTGCCCGACTGGGTAACCCAACTTAATCTACCCGAAATGGATAAACAAGAGTAGACTACCCGACAGGGTAATTAAGATTAGATAAAATGGGTCAGGTTTAACTTGACCGACGGTACTGGTGAAGTTTTTGGATGATAGTACGTTAGGGAAGCTTGGGCATCGCATGTCTAGGAAGATATGGCTTCGACCTGGTGCATTTGGCCAAGTGGAACTGACCGAAGCTACCCTTAAATGGATCATAATCAGTTAGACCAAGGTTTAGTATTAAGTTCAATGAGTAGGACTATTTGGAAAACCTCGAAGGCATGGTTACTTTAATGAGTTTCTTGTGACTCACCATAACCCAGAAATTTATCCAAAAAATGCTTACTTATTGAATCCAAAGTTAAATCTGAATCTAACACAAAGTTAAACAAAACTCTTAAATTTAACCTCAATTCATCTCACAAAAATTATAGGATTCCCTGATTTAAAATTTAGATCGGGTGATATGACTAAGTAATTAAAATCAAACTGATAATTAATTCAAATTCAAAATACTTTTAAAATCTTTTAAAAACTTAATTTCAAAATTACTTTTAAAAATTATTTCAGAAAAACACTTTTAAAAACTCTTTTAAAAACTTAATTTCAAAATTATTTGAAAAAGTCTTTAAAAATTATTTCAAAAATCTTTTAAAAACTATTTTAAAAACTCTTTTAAAAAATCTTTTAAAAAAACATTTTAAAAATCTTTTAAAACTTCAATTTAAAATTATATGAAAAATCTTTTAAAAATCATTTCAAAAATCTTTTAAAACTTAATTTCAAAATTATTTGAAAAATCTTTTTAAAAACATTTTAAAAATCTTTTAAAACTTAATTTCAAAATTATTTGAAAAATATTTTAAAAATTATTCAAAAATATTTTAAAACTTAATTTCAAAATTATTTGAAAAATCTTTTAAAAAACATTTAAAAAATCTTTTAAAACTTAATTTCAAAATTATTTGAAAATTCATTTTAAAAATCATTCAAAACTTAATTTCAAAATTATTTGAAAAATCTTTTAAAAAATATTTTAAAAATATTTTAAAACTTAATTTCAAAATTATTTGAAAAATCATTTTAAAAATATTTTAAAACTTAATTTCAAAATTATTTGAAAAATCTTTTAAAAAATCATTTCAAAAATCTTTTAAAACTTCATTTCAAAATTATTTAAAAATCTTTTAAAAATCCTTTTAAAAAATTATTTCAATATCCTTTTAAATATTCATTTAAAAACCTTTTAAAAATCCTTTTAAAAATTATTTGAAAATTATTTCAAAATTCTTTTAAAAATTCTTTCAAAAATCTTTTAAAAATACTTTCAAAACTCCTTTTAAAAATTATTTCAATATCCTTTTAAAAATTCATTTAAAAACCTTTTATCCTTTTAAAAATTATTTCAAAATACTTTTAAAAAATTCATTTAAAAACCTTTTCAAAATCATTTTAAAAATTATTTCAAAATCCTTTTAAAAATTCTTTCAAAAATCTTTTAAAAATCATTTTAAAAACTCTTTCAAAAATCTTTTAAAAATCCTTTTAAAAATTATTTCAAAATCCTTCTTTTTTAAAAAAAAAATTCATTTAAAAACCTTTTCAAAATTATTTCAAAAATATTTTAAAAATCCTTTTAAAAATTCTTTCAAAAATCATTTAAAAATATTTTAAAACTTATTTTCAAAATTATTTGAAAAAGTCTTTCAAAAATTACTTTAAAAATCTTTTAAAACTTAATTTCAAAATTATTTGAAAAATCTTTTTTTAAAATCTTTTAAAACTTATTTTAAAAATTATTTTAAAAATCTTTTAAAAACCATTTTAAAAATCTTTTAAAACTTATTTTCAAAATTATTTTAAAAAATTATTATTTGAAAAATATTTTAAAAACTTATTTTCAAAATTATTTGAAAAAGTCTTTCAAAAATCATTTTAAAAATATTTTAAAACTTAATTTCAAAATTATTTGAAAAAATCTTTTAAAACTTAATTTCAAAATTATTTGAAAATTCTTTTAAAAAATTATTTAAAAATCTTTAGGGCAAATGTTAACTTCAATTATTTCAGAATATTATTAATTAATTTCAAAGGGTTTAAAAATCTTTAATTCTCAAATCATATTATCAAATTATGAGTGCAACTCCAATTAATTTTTACTATAGTCTCAAAGTTTAATACTTACTAATTTGAAATTCAAACTTATATTTTCAATAGTTTTATTGACAAAGTTAACTTTAACTAACACTCACGCATAAGCTAAACATGCCTGAAAACCTAGAATGAGTGAGATGGAAAATTTGACAATAAGCAAGTATCTAAAGGTTAGACAGTTGGTGAAGGAAATGGAGATTGTAAGATTGAGCATGCTTTAGGGCTTTGATACCTAATCAAAACAATTTGGATAATTTCACATCTATTTAACCTGACTCATGCTTGGACTTAAGTACCAACTAAATTTAAAATAAATAACCTAAATTAAATAGTTACTCCCTCTTTGTCCTAAAATTTAACAAGTTCTTACTCCTATTTTATTCAAAATTAAGATAAGGCCCTTTTTCCACTTAATCTATACTTTCAAAATTCAATGCTTGCAAAAGGCTTAGCTAAGTGATTCATAGAGCAACTTTCAAACTTTTTCAAACTTAGCCAACCTTGAAACCTAACTTTAAAAATTCTTGCTAAGATATTTTCCTAAGTTACCTTTCAGATAGTTTTGCAAAATTTTAACTCAGTGCTTTCAAGATTCTAGGTGAAAATTTATTTTTCAACTTAGCACTTATCCCTTTTTTTTCATAGCCTAATTTATTTTTCAAAAAGAAAAATTGAAAATTATTTTCAACTGGCTTATTTTTTGATAAATGGAAAAGGGGGAGAGCAAGAAATTCAAAAGTAAAAAAAAAGTACAAATTCAAAAAGGAAGCCCTGTATTAAGGGGGAGCTTCACAAAAGTTTAAGTGTTAGCTTAAGTTATGCTTTTATTTGAATTTATATACTTAAGCTTGCTCACTTAAAACCTTTTAATATATTTATGTATTTGTTTTACTTAACTTTGAATTTGGGTTGCCATAATAAAAAAGGGAGAGATTGTTGGTGCGGGAAGCATCCGACGATCGAACATGAGTTTTGATAATGGCAAAGGATTCAAAGTTAAGGTGTGTGTTGATCTAACAGTCTGAATGAGTGTTTCAGGAAAGTCCTAACTGCGGTTAGGCAGGTGAAAACCCTAGGGGGTGGTAACCCTAGGTGGAGAAAAGTCCTAGTTGCGGTTAGGCAAAGGGAAAACCCTAGGGGGTGGTAACCCTAGGTCATAGGAGGTGGTAACCCTATGCGGAAAGTATTGATGGGTCGAGTGCTTCAGGCAAAAGTCCTAGGGGGGGTAACCCTAGGTGGAAAGTTCTGGTGTCGCGAACCAGGTGAAAGACTGGACCAGCCGGGAAGCTGAAGTCCAGTAGAAAGTCCGGAAGCATCGAGCACCGAGCAAAAGTCCAGTCGATCTGGAGGATCGCACTGGCATCAGGTAAATCTCCTGATTGGATTAGGTGAGGACGCGTTCCCCGTAGAGGGAATAGTAGGCGTCGGGTCGACCTAGGGTTTCCGGTTGGAAACCCGAAGTCAGACCCGGACAGTCCGGAGACTGTCATTATCATATCTATTATGTTTTATGTGCTAACTTTGTGCTGCAGGGTATATTTGGGATTAATGTATCTTGTAGGGATCAAAGTACAAAGAATAGCCTCGGATGAACAGTAATCGAGGCGCCTCCATGGAGCTTGGAGGCGCCTCGGGTGCAATCCGAAGCCAGTTGTCCAGAAGGGTTGGAGGCGCCTTGAAGGTGTTAGGGTGTATACTAAATGCCTAGCTTTTGGTATAAACATTTATTTAGTAATAAGAATCACATTGGTCAAATGTCTACATTTATGATAAATGTAGTTGCTCAATTAATTTATATTGTAGATAACATGGTGTGTGGTGTCACACACAGAAGATCATGTTATCGATTCCTTATAAATTATAAACAGTAGCTCACGACCAAGATGGAAAGGAAAAAACCATTGGAAGGTCGTAGTGTAATTAGGTATTAGTTTATCTTAACTATATAATTACACTAGTACACTTAGAGTGTATTGAGTAGGACCATTTGAGGTTGTTCCTTTTATACTGACTTTATAAAGGAACAAAAACCTCAGTTATTATGGAAGTATGTGCTCTTAATCCTAATATAATAACAAGCACATATAATTGATATTTATTTCTTTAATTTATCAATGGGTGAGATTTAGTTCGATGAATCAATAAGCTCGATAAGTTGGGAAATGATATCATTTATAGTGTGTGTTGTTGATTATAGAAGGAAACTGTGTCCTAGAGATACTAGGTTGATAATGTCCCCAAGAGGAGCTCATAAGGATTATCATGTTAAACCCTGCAGGTGGACTTAGTCCGACATGACGATAAGGTTGAGTGGTACTACTCTTGGACTAAGATATTAATTAAATGAGTTGTCAGTAACTCGCTTAATTAGTGGACATTCGATATCTTAAACACAGGGAGACTAACACACTCATAATAAGAAGGAGCCCAAAAATGTAATTTGGGATTGGTGCGGTAGTTCAATGATAGTTCTCTAGTGGAATGAATTATCATTGATAAAATTAAGTTGTGTGTTCGGGGCGAACACGAGATGCTTAATTTTATCGGGAGACCAAAACCGATTCCTCCTCTCGGTCCCTATCGTAACCTCTATATAAAATCTTGTATCCATCTAAGCCCATCTTCTAATTCATGTAGTTGATGTTGCTATCTAAGTAAGCTTGTTGAAATCAACGTGAACAGAACATCAACTTATGTTGGTGTTGCTTATCAACATGAGAAGCAATTCACGTTTTTATGCTTGGCAATTAAGTCAACATGAATTACTTAAAACGTGAGAAAGCTTTGTTCATGGTTTTGCTTGGCAATTAAGTCAAACGTGATAAGTTCTGTTCACGTTTGGTTTTGCTTGCAAATTTAAATCAACATGAGAAGTTTGATGATGTGCCAACATGGAATTAAGAGGAGAATAAGTTTTAATTAAAATCTTTCTTGTCATGGAGATTTATTTTTAAAGGAAAGATTTTAAGTTTTCCTTGTTTACAAATATCCATATGTTTAAAGAGAGATTTTAATTTATAAGTTTCCTTTTTTACAAATCACCATGAAGGGATAAATTGTTAGAGAAATTTTATTTTTAAAATTTCCGGAAACAAATTAGGAAGGTTTTAATTCTTGATTGAATTAAATTTCCTTTTCTTAGATTATTGTGGCCGGCCATGTTGATTAATAAAAGAGAAATTGATTTAATATCAATTAAATTTATTTTTCATGGCAAAGGAATTAAGGAAGTTTTTATTAAAATTTCATTATTTGCCAAGATCAAGGATTATAAAAGAGGGGGTAGAGGTGCCTTCATAACAAGAACTCTATTATTCTTCTCCTCTCTTTTCCTCCTTGGTGGCCGGCCCTAGCTTCTTCCTCTTCTCTTCTTCTTATGACCGGCGGCAACCTCTCTTGGAGCTCTTGATGGTGGCCGGTTCTAGCTAGGAGAAGAAGGAGAGAAAGGTGGTTTTGTTTCTTGCATCCCTTGGAGCTTGGTGGTGGTGGCCGGACCTCTACTTCTCTTGGAGAATTGTGGTGGCCGAAACTTGCAAGGAAGAAAAAGGTGCTTGGTGGTTCTCATCTCGGAAGATCGTTGCCCACACAACGTCCGAGGTTAGAAGAGGAATACGATAGAAGATCAAGAGGTCTTTTTAGAAGGTATAACTAGTAATTTTTCCTTTCCGCATCATGCTAGTTATTTATGGAAATAATACCAAATACAAGAGGCTTACGATTCTAGTATTTCGAATATATTTTTCGAAGTTGTGTTCTTTTATTTTTTATTTTTCCTTGTGATTTGATTGTTCTTTTCGGTTAACCTAAAGTTATTTTAGGAAATTAAATATTAGCTTTCTATAAAAGGTTTTGTCTAGTCGGTGGTGGTTGCTCCCATATCCAAGAAGGCCATGTGCCTCGCCACGTCAGTACTGGGAACCAATTATGGAAATTAATATTTAATGGAATTAATAACTTAAGGTGATTTGGGTCGAACGTGTTAAGTTCCGCAGGAGACCCAAGTCAAAACCTAAAAGAACGAATAGATTAAGTTTTGGATCAAACGTGTTAAGTTCCGCAGGCGATCCAAAATTTAATTTAAAAGAACACATGGTAGCTAGGAAAAGGTTCAGACCTTTGTACAAAATTTTTGTACAGTGGAACCTTTAGGCTTTCCGAGTAGCAACCAACAGAAGGAAGCTCAAGGCGCCTTGAACAGGTGGTTTAAGGCGCCTTGGACACTGATGAAGGCGCCTTAAGATGGATAAGAGGCAGCGGTCAAAGCTTCATCGCAGAGTTATTTTCGGGATAATACTTAGGGATTCAAGGCGCCTTGGAGCCTGATGGAGGCGCCTTGGAGCCTGATGGAGGCGCCTTGAACACCCTTTATAAGAGGGTTTCGACCAGCAGCTCAGAACAACGAACTCCAAGCAATCCTTACGCTACAAGCTGCTCAAGAAACGTCCAGAAGTGCTATTACAAGCCCCCGACAACCCGGAGCTTCAGATTCTGCTACTTTATTGTTGTCGGTATAATTTGTTTTAAGTGCTTTCAATTGTAATATCTTATTGTATATTTTTACGAGCTTATAGTTGTTGCCCACGGAAAGTGATCAAGGATCGCGGGCCTTCGAGTAGGAGTCGATCTAGGCTCCGAACGAAGTAAATCTCTCGTGTCTTTCTGTGTGTTTGTTCTTTATTCCGCTATGTGTTTTAACTCCGATAGTTTTACGATTCGAAAAACGAAATAGCCACGAGCGCTATTCACCTCCCCCCTCTAGTGCGTCTCGATCCAACAGGTTTTAGTGATTGGGCTAATTAAATAAATTATTAAGGAATAACCCAACTAATTATAATCTGTAGGTCAACATCATGGATTGGATCTCGTCGAATCCAACATTCTCCCACTTGGCCAAAGGACATAATTAGCTTCAAAATGAGTTTAATATACCGGCAACATTATATCCTTAATAATCCACATCATCTAAATGCTTGATCGGTTATAGGTCGAGATCTAAAATCATATGTAATAGATTCATTCCTAACTCACAATCTTACACTGTCGATGTTATGGTTCAATAAACATAAGTGGTCCTTCGGTGATTTATTTATAATGCTTAATGTTAATGCACAAATAAAAGTAATAAATCATATGATCATAAATAGAATCCAAAACATTGCAAATGTGATCACAAATCAATATCCAAATCAAATAAATACCCTCGCTAAATTAAAGCTTGCAAAAAGTCCCAAGTTATGCACATGCTCGCGAAACATATTGGGAGGGCAAGGCTTTTGTCAATGGGCCGCCACCATAGCACCAGTACTAATGTGCTCAATCGATATTAACTCGTTTTGGATCCTTTCCTTTACAACAAGATACTTAATGTCAATATGCTTGGAAGCACTACTTGACTTGTTGTTCTTAGAAAAGAATATGACAGCTTGGTTATCGCAGAATATTTTCAATGGTCTGGAAATAGAATTCACCACTGGAAGCCCCATGATAAAATTTTTAATCCATATAGCATGACACGACGCTTCATAACAGGCTACAAATTCTGCTTCCATGATAGAAGAAGCTGTAATAGTCTGCTTTGTACTTTTCCATGAAATAGGTGCTCCAGATAACATAAAAACATATCCAGATGTAGATTTTCTAGTATCGAGACATCCTGCGTAGTCAGAATCAGAATATCCAATGGCCTCGAGAAAATCTGATCTCTTGTAAATGAGCATGAAATCTTTTGTACCCTGTAAGTATCGCATAACTTTCTTTGCATTATTCCAATGATCCATTCTTGGATTAATTTGGTATCGACTAAGCATCTCAACAATATATGCGATATTTGGACGCGTATACACTTGAGCATACATTAGACTTCCTACAGCAGATGCATAAGGAAATTGCTCCATCTCATTAAGCACCAAATGGGTCCTAGGACACTGTGATAAATTGAACCTGTCACCTTTATAGACCGGTGCAATTGTGGAAGAATAATTATGCATGTTGAATCTTTTAAGAACCTTTTCAATATAGGCTATTTGAGATAGACCCAACAAACCACGAGATCTATCCCGATGAATTTCAATGCCTATAACATAAGAGGTTTTATCGAGATCTTTCATATCAAATTTACTTGATAGAAAATCTTTTGTCTCTCATAACATGCCTAAATCATTACAGGCAAGTAAAATATCATCCACATACAGTACGAGAATGATAAATTTGCTCCCACAGATTCGCATAAAAATGTATTGGTCGACAACATTCTCCTTGAAACCAAATTTACTGATCACCTCTAGAAACTTCAAATATCAGTACTGTCGAGATGAATGCTTAAGACCATAAATGGATTTCTTAAGTTTGCATACCATTTGTTCCTTGCCCTTAACCAGAAATCCTTCTGGTTGCATCATATAAATATCTTCATGCAAGTCACCATTAAGGAATGTAGTTTTGACATCCATTTGATATAGCTCTAAGTCAAAATGAGCTACAAGGGCCATAATTATAAAGAACGAATCCTTTTTAGACACGGGTGAGAAGGTTTCATTATAATCAATACCTTCCTTTTGCGTAAACCCTTTAGCAACCAAATGGGCCTTGTACCGTTTGACATTTCCTTGAGGACTCAGTTTGGTTTTAAAACCCCACTTACAACCTATCGATTTGAATCCTTGAGGTAAGTCTACAAGGTCCCACACATTATTTAATTTCATTGATGTTAACTCTTCATTCATGGCTTCAAGCCATTGAGGTGTTTGATCGTCTGTCATTAATTACATCATTAAATGATATGGGATCATTCCCAATAGAATTGTCACAGTCATCGAAATAAATAAAGTCATCAAGAGTAGTTGGCTTTCTCACTCGTTCTGACCTTCGTAAATGTGGGTCATGAACAATAATAGGAGAAGGTTCATCAAAGTGGTCTGAAACATTAGACATTGTCTCATTATTTGATGATTCTCCCATAGAATCAGGGATAATCAAATCTCTTAAAATAATGGGAACATTTAAAATTTCACGTTCCTCTTCAAGAATATTTTTGCAAGACGTGCTATCACCACAATTACCAACATCTTCCAAAAATGTTGCATGTCTAGTTTTGATTATTCTTGTGGTATGTGATGGACAATAAAATCGACAACCCTTTGAACGTTCTGGGTAACTGACGAAATAGCAACTTATTGTCTTAGGATCAAGTTTTCGTATATTTGAGTTGTAAATTTTAGCCTCTGCAGGACAACCCCATACACGTATATACCTAATATTTGATTTCCTTTGCGCCCATATTTCAGAAGGGGTTTTAGGCGTAGCTTTAGTAGGAACACAATTTAGTATATGCATAGTTGTCTTAAGAGCCTCAACCCAAAGATACTCAGGTAAAGAAGTTTGGCATATCATACTTCGTACTATATCCATAAGGGTACGATTACGTCTCTCAATGACACCATTTTGTTGAAGCGTGCCTGACATAGAAACCTGAGCAATAATGCCACATTCTTTCAGAAATAAGGCAAAAGGTCCAGGATTATGACCTGAGTCAGAGAATCTTTCATAATATTCTCCTCCTCTATCAGATCGAACCACTTTAATCTTTCGATCAAGTTGATTTTCAACTTCAGATTTATAATCCTTAAAAACCTGGAGTGCTTTAGATTGTTCACGAAAGAGATAAATATATCCATAATGAGAGTGGTCGTCAATAAAGGTGATGAAATAACGATGCCCATGAATACCAAGAGTATAAGAACCACTGATATCAATATGAATCAATTCTAATAGTCCATTACTTTTGGTGGTGCCATGTTTGCTCTTTTGTGCAAATTTTTCTTTAATACACTTAATACATGTGTCGAAATTAGAGAAATCTAATGAATGAAGTATTCCATCTTTAATGAGACATTGCATTCTGTCCCGAGATATATGGCCCAAACGTTCGTGCCATAGTATTGACGAATTCTCATCCATTAATTTTCTTTTGTTGCTGATTTGGGCTGTACAATTTTCATGCATGGATTCAGAAGAAGCATTTAAATATAATTTAAAGAGGTCTCCCTCTAAAATACCAGAACTAATAATTTTTTTGTTTAATGAAATGGTAAAACCTTTATTTTCGAACAAGACAGAATAACCATAAGCAACAAGTAAAAAAACTGAAATAAGGTTTCTTGTAATACTGGGAACAAAAATATTCAGAAGAAGCATTTAAATATAATTTAAAGAGGTCTCCCTCTAAAATACCAGAACTAATAATTTTGTTGTTTAATGAAATGGTAAAACCTTTATTTTCGAACAAGACAGAATAACCATAAGCGACAAGTCAAAAAATTGAAATAAGGTTTCTTGTAATACTGGGAACAAAAATAGTATCAAATAAATCCAGTTTGAAACCACTCTCAAAAACCAAAGAGAGAGTTCCTATGGCTTCAACTGGAACTTTATTTCCATTTCCAACCAAAACGTTGCTCTCTCCTTTATTTAGCTTCCTCGCGAAACGGAATCCTGCGATGAACAAGTAATATGTACAGAAGCACCACTATCAATCCACCATGTATCAGTAGGAATATTTGCAAGAAATAATTCATAACAAACATAACTATATATTTTACCCTTTTTAGCTAACCACTCCTTGAATTTTGGACAATCCTTCTGAAAATGAGTAGGCTCGCGACAAAAGTTGCATTTGCGAGTCTTGGAACCTGAAGTCTTTGCCTTATTTCCGTAATTATTTTTCTTCACATGTCTTTTGTCCTTTCCATGCAGTTTCCGTTTCTTGCCCTATCGTTGAGTGGTAAAGTGGGTACTATCAGGTGTCTCAGCCTTAAATCTTTCTTCTTCCTGATCACACATATTGATCAGTTCGCTCATTTTCCATTTCTCCTTCTTAGTATTATAGTTGATCTTGAAAGAACCAAACTGAGAAGGAAGAGATGTCATAATGAAGTGAACGAGAAAGCCCTTAGAGATCTCCATGTCCATGGCCTTAAGCTGAGTAGCCATATCATTCATTCTTCGGATATGCCCACGAACACCTCTAAGGTCGTTGTACTTAGAAGTTACCATTTTGATGATCAATGTGGTAGCAAGTGCTTTAGAGGAACTCTGAAACTGCTCCTCAACAGAATCAAGGAAGTCCTTAGCATTTTCAGAATCAAGCACACCTCCTCGAATATCCGATGATATGGAACCTTTCATTATCATAAGTGACAAACGGTTGGACCTTTCCCACTTTTCATAAGCAGATTTTTCATCATGAGTGCTAGTGTTTGAAAGTGGGGTAGGTTTATCAACCCATAAGGCATAATCAAGGTCCATAACACCTAAAACAAGGTGAATATGTTCGTTCCATTTCTTAAAATTGTTACCCGTCAAAGTTTCAATGGACGCGATTTGGTTCGTAATTAAAGCTACGTTCACAGAGTTAAATCATGCTCATTAACAATAATGGAAAATATAAATCATAATCATAATACATAAGCGATTGAAGAAGTACACTTTAATGTAATTATAGAATTGAATTTATATCACCGTTGGCCAAATAATAAATTCAGACTACAATTAAGTATTACATTAGTGCCAAAAATTATGATGGAGAATAATGGCATACGTTATCCATCGAGAAAATAGCAAATATTACAACCTTCTGTTGGGCTGATTGTAATAAATGCACATAAATTTTCTCCGTTAGTTTTTTTTGACTTAATCATAGAACTAAATTCAAATCACCGTTGGGCAGAATTGATTTAGAACTACGATTAAATGTGCATTAGTGCTAAAGTATTATAGAAAATTAAACATAAGTTTTCTATCAAAAAATAGCAAAATATTACAACCTCTGTTGGGCCGACTGTAATAAATGCACATAAATTTTCTCCATAAAAACTTTAGCATAATTATAGTTGAATTCACCCCACCATTAGTCAGAAGATAAATTCATACTATAATAAATTCCATTCAGTAATTAAAATAATAATTTTCGGTTGGGCCAATTATTAATTTTAATATAAGAATGTAACATAAGTGTGATTTCATTATTCCTACTTATTTAATTGATAAATCTTCCGTTGGGTCGATTTATCATGAAAATAAATAAGAGTCTCACATTAAATTTAATATATTTATGTCATACTTTCAATCATGCGTACCATAATTATATACAAGAAAATAATAATTATGATTTAAAATTAATTAAGGATATCGCAACACGTTAATATCTTAAATAACGTGATGACGAAGTTAACAATTAAATCAATCAAGCATAAATTCATGTAATCATATAAAGATAATATGGACATTATTTCCTTATATATTATGGTAAATGATTTATCGAAAGCACATTAATCACATAAGATATTTATCTTAATAAATAACATGACAATTAATATGGCAACTAATATGACAACTATTAATGGCATATGCTATAACAACATTGATAATGATGACAGTATGTCATTGATATCATGAATAAATCATCTATAGAAATAACTTATGCAACATTGATTTATATTTAGCAATTAAGTATGTCATTAATTGTCATCAAATATTTGTTTTGATACATAATTATGTTACCATTCGAAACAAACACTCCTGTTTAGTAAAAGAAAATTATTGCACGCAAATCATAATTAATGTATACCCGTCATTTCAAGACTAAAATCACAATTAATTCAGATTCAAACAAACGAGATTGAAATATATTCTTCATTGTGAATATAAGTTATTTACCTTCATAATTCGTTGTAAGGCATCAAACGACTAGATATAACATGTCGATAGGTAATAACGTATTATCTCAATTCATATACTTGAATCAACCTCTGCTCTGATACCAAATGTTAGATTTATTTAAAGATGGTAGAACGTGACATAAGCTTGATCCCATAATCAAGATTTCTACCATAAAGCGGATCTTATCAAGTATAAGAACGAATTTAGAGAATAAGAATTACCTGCGTTGAGCGCCGACATCATTGAAGACTCTATCTTCACCTCTTTCGCTCTACGAGGGGAGATGGATTCCCATGTGTACTTCCTAGAGTTGTCGTAAGCCGTCGTGTGTAAGAATATGTAATAAGCATTTTTAATAGGCTAGACCTAAGTGCCTATTTATAATAATAACAACCCCTAATTCTTAATAGGTAGAGCAAGAGATGTGACCGGCCCAATAAGAAATACAATCACTAGTCCGTCCATCAAGGCTTTAGTGATTGGGATAATTAAATAAATTATTAAGGAATAACCCAACTAATTATAATCTGTAGGCCAACATCATGGATTGGATCCCGTCGAATCCAACAAACGGTATATTAAAAGAATTAACTTTTGATAGCCTCTGGACTGTCAAATCTTGACTTTGAGTTTCTCATGAAACTCTAGGTCGGATCGACGCCTACAGTTCCTTCTTTGGGGAGTGTGTCCTCACATACTCCTCTCAGGAGAGATTACCTTGTGCCAGACCAGTTCTCCAAATCGTCTAGACTTTTTCTTAATGTTTGAGACTTCATGCTAAACGTCCGATCCATGACCCGTCCAGTCTTCCACCTGGTGTCTGCGACCCCCAAAATTTTCACCTAGAGTTCTCGACTCCAGGATTTCTCCCAAAGTCCTCTACCTGCCAAGACTTGGTTGTCTAACCGCAGCTAGGACTTTCCACCTGTCTAGAATCCACTAGGACTTTTGCCTAAGACAACTTAGCACTTTCCTGCGAACTTAGTCACACTTGTTAAATAACAAGACAACTTAGCTTTGAATACTTTACCATTATCAAAACACATATTTGATCGTTTGATGTCCCTCCACCAACAGTTAGGCCCAACAGTATTGTTTTCATTGGTCATTTGGTATGATTTAACCACAAAGGAATAGATAAAAAGGATCAAGAATACTTCAACAGAATGGTTGAAAAAATTCAGATAAAGAGATAAAATCTACATTGAAGCATGTCACTGATTAGTTACATGTTGACATAGAAGATGTAGAAAACATAAAATGCAGTTCCAGCAAAAACAATTCATTTATAGTACATATGTATCCAAAAATAATGAGCACATACACTCAGAAATTTCTGTTGCGTGCATATCTATATGAAACTTAATGATAGTCTTATCTTTCAGTCAAATAAAACCAGTGTAAAAACAAATAGCATATATAAGCTATCCTAATTGCAGACAATTTTTTTATGATGAATTAATATAAAATAAGGCATCCAAATTAGAAACACAATAAATAAATATACAACAAGATTCGAATTATGGCTTAACTCAATCGTCAAACACATCCTTTGATGTAGTGATGTATTTTTCAACATCGATCCATCTAAATCTACTATTATGATTTATCATCTCATTGATAAGTGATACATTTCTCAACAACGTTCCACCCAAATCCACTATTATGATTTATCATTTCATTAATGGCATGAAACTACATCTTCAGTAGCTTGTACCTTGATTCAATATGACCAGTTTAGGCACATCGCTTGGAGGCCTCATCCCCTTGTCTCCACCGCTACCTTCCTTGTCACTTTCTCCACCTCCTCTCTCGCCGCTGCTGCCATCAGCCACGAAGGAAAGAGGGGATCATACCACAAACCCAATCCCTCTTTTTGTTCTTGGATGTTTCCTCTCAGCATTGAAAAAGTATTCTCTTCGTCAAAGAGGTCCAACCTTTTATCTCTCTTGGACGCACAATCGAGATTGTGCTCTCCTCCTATATTACTACATTACTGCACTACGTGAAGATACATGCAGTAACTATTGTAGTGCTATTAGGCACTACTATCAATATCTCTTATTCGTCCAAGTCAAGTCATAAACATCAAATAAGAATTAGGTCATAAAAATCATATAAAAACATATAATTCATACTTTAGGAAAAATAGTTCGAGTGACAATAAGCGTATTGAGCAATCAAAGCTAAGAAAGTTATCACACTTTACATATATAGTTGCTCATCAATATAAATTGAAGACATCAATATCTTGTATTTGTTGGTGCAAGGAGCACCAGATGATCAAACTTGAGATTTGATATTGATAAAGGGTTCAAAGTTAAGTCTTATTGTTGTACTGATAAGATTGACCGAGTGTGTAGGAAAATCCTAAATGATCTTAGGCAAAGTGAAAGTCCTAGTTGAGCCTAGGCAAAGAAGTCTTAGTGGAAACTAGGCATATGGAAAGTCCTAGTTGCGGCTAGACAAGAAAATCCTGGTCCATGGGACTAGACAAGTCTTGGTAGGTCAAGGACGTCGGGTAAAAATCCTAGGGTCGAGAACACTAGGTGAAAGTCCTGGGGTCCCAAACACCAGGTGAAAGACTTGACGGGTCGAAGATTAGATGTCGAGTGGAAAGTCCTGAAGTTTCGGATACTGAGCAAAAGTTCAAAAGGTCTGGAGGACCAATTTGATAAAAGATAAACTCTCCTAAGAGAAGTAAGTGAGAACGTGTTCCCCGTAGAGGGAACAATAGGCATCAATCCAACCTAAAGTTTCAACAAAACTCAAAGTTAGAATCGAACAGTCCAAAGACTACCAAATATTACTCTTCTTTACATATTATTGCTTGATGGCCTAACCTTATGATGCAGGAAAGTAAAAGGATGAAAAAGGGGTTTGGGCACCCAGAGGTCCAAGCGCCTGGAGTTTCTCCAAGCGCTCAGACAGGGGATAAGTCACCCAAGTGATGGGCTAAGGTGGCGCATGCTGATTTGCTAGCCTACATCATAGTACAAGCGCCCGAATGGGTCTGGGTGCCTAGAGATGGATAAAATTCACCAGATAGAGTTTCGACAAGAGCACATCATGTCAACACTATGGGGGCACTCGGGGACCTATCTAGACACTTGAACAGGGCTATAAAAGGAGGGCTCGACCAACACTTTGAACACATCAATTTCAATGTCTTTTATTCTTACGTGTTATTCTGAAAAGCCCTCGACAACACTGTAACGTTGCTGTGACAACTGATGATTATATCTGTGCTAATTCTCTTTGTTGTTGGTAATTTTGCTTTATAGTTCTTATACTTCACTTGTACTTTAATTCTGTAATATTCAAGCTATTAGTGGATTACTCATCGAAATCACTCAATGAGTGCGGACCTTGGAGTAGGAGTTATTGTTGGGACCCCGTGGTTGTTTTGATATGATCAACCAAGTTAGGTTATGTCCTATTTTGATTTGATCCCTGTGTCTAAGTGTGCAGGAGCTTAGGACCACAGGAAGTCGAGCGGAAGACGCAGCTAGCAAGAAAGACGACACGGGAAGGGAGCCGACTGGTTCGGTTCATCTGAGGGACAAGAGGGTTGCAGAACAGTACACCGGTGGACGAGAAGAACGTACGCAACGTTCAAGGAATGAGAAGCCGAAGCGGAAACCTGCTCAAGGAGAAAATCAGAAATTGGGTTCGGGTGAGCCCTATTTCGATTGGTTTCAATCACCCAGGTGATCGAAGTAGTAGGAGAGCAAAAAGAGCTGAAGAACACTGCTGAAGGCACCCTCAACAAGGTGTTGAAGGCTCCTCCAAAGGAAGCCAGCGCCTCCGCCACCTTCAGGCGGAGGGCACCCTCCATAAGCATGGAGGGTGCCCTCCATAAGCATGGAGGGTGCCCTCCATAAGGCATGGGAGGCGCCCTCTATGCCTATGGAGGGTGCCCTCGACCTGGCCAAAATAACCGTTAGCAGCGGATAAAGTTTTATCTGCTTCCGCCTCGCTAGAGGCACCCTCGAGCTATGGATAGAATTTCCAGGAGCTATAAAAAGGCCCCTGGAACTAGAAAATACACAATCAGCTCAAGCATTCATTTCCTAGCAATAGTCTAAGTATTCAAATATTGTAAGAGGCTTCTCTGCCTACACGAAGGAGATTTTTTTAGTATTATTATTGTCTTGGATTAATAACCACCCTGGTTATAACAAAGTAAAATTTTGAGTTTCTTTTCTTTCAGTTTTTTGTATTATTTATTGTTTTCACTATTGCTTTTAATCCGAGTTTAAAGAATGAGAAAGATCTTTATTTATCTTTCAGGAAACTCAACCCTCTTCAGCCGGCCTACACGGACCAACAAGTGGTATCAGAGTCTAACAGGTTCAGGAGGTACTAATCACCGAACGAAGCACACGAGATGGCTGAATCAAGGATTCACCCACCAAAGTTCGAGGGGGACTTTGCCAACTAGAAAAAGAAGATGGAGGTATTCTTCAAGACTGATTTTGATTTATTTTTGATAATGAAAGTCCTAAATGATCTTAGGCAAAGTGAAAGTCCTAGTTGAGCCTAGGCAAAGAAGTCTGTTGGTGCAGTAAGCATCCGACGATCGAACCTCAGTTTTGATAATAGCAAAGGGATTCAAAGTTAAGATTCCTTATTATCTAACGTGGTTAAATAAGGTTTCAGGAAAGTCCTAACTGCGGTTAGGCAGGGGAAAATCCTAAGGGGAGGGTAACCTTAGGTCCTAGGGGGTGGTAACCCTAGGTGAAGGAAAATCCTAAGGGGGGGTAACCTTAGGTCCTAAGGGGTGGTAACCCTAGGTGAAGGAAAATCCTAAGGGGGGGCAACCTTAGGTCCTAGGGGGCGGTAACCCTAGGTGGAGGAAAACCCTAAGGGGTGGCAACCTTAGGTCCTAGGGGGCGGTAACCCTAAGTCCTAGGGGGTGGTAACCCTAGGTGGAAAGTCCAGTCGGTCTGGAGGACCGGACTGGCATCAGGTAAATCTCCTGAGTGGAGTAGGTGAGGATGCGTTCCCTGTAGAGGGAACAATAGGCGTCGGGTCGACCTAGGGTTTCCGGTCGGAAATCCGAAGTCAGACCCGGACAGTCCGGAGACTGTCATAACTTCATATTCATACTATTATTTTGTGTTAACTTTGTGTTGTAGGTATTTTTGGATTAACATACTTGCAGGTACCAAAAACACAAAGAAGAACTCGGATAAACAGTGTCCGAGGCGCCTCCATGAGGCTTGGAGGCGCCTCGGGTTCAAAATCCTGAGCTGGCGCGAGGAGCAGGCTTAAGGCGCCTTCGATGGATTGAAGGCGCCTTAGACAGCTTGGAGGCGCCTTGAAGGGTTTGAAGGCGCCTTCAGGTCGCGACAGTCAAAGGGTTATCGCAGCGAGCAGATCAGGATAAAATTCTTGTTTAAGGCGCCTTGGAGCTTGTTTAAGGCGCCCTGAACACTGTTTAAAAGTAGTGGTCTACCAGCAGCTCAAAACAACACTTTCTCAAGCAATCTTCTGCAACGTGTTGCGAATACGACCATCCCCAAGTGCTGCAAGAACACCCCGACGACCCGAAGCTTCAGATTTAATCTCTTGTTGTCGGTATATTTTTATTACTGCTTAAATTGTACTTAGATTGTAATAATCTTTACGAACTATAGTTGTTGCCCATCGAAAGCGGTCAGCAACTGCGGGCCTTCAAGTAGGAGCCGAGATAGACTCCGAACGAAGTAAATAGCTTGTCTTTCTGTGTGCTTGTTTTCTTTATTCCGCTGCGTTACTTCTCCGATAGTTTTTACGATTCCGATACGAACGAAATAGCCGCGAGCACTATTCACCCCCCCTCTAGCGCTTTCGATCCAACAATTGGTATCAGAGCGGGGTCACTTTGAACTGGTGCAACCACCATTCAAGCATTTTTTTTCGTGGCTTTGTCGTTTGTATAGGTTAAAAATAAAACCTTACGCCTTTCATTTTTTCCCTCCAAAACTGCTTTTGAAAAATTAATTTTCATCTTTTCACCATTGGTTGGAATTAGCGAAATATTGCGTTTTCAAAAATTTGTGGTAATATTTTTTTTAATAATATTTTATTATTTTTTTCGAAATTCCTGAATTACTATCTTTATTTCTCTCCCGCACTACTAATCCAAGACTAAGTCTTGGAACAAGTTTTATTGTGTTTATTTTACGAGATTCCTTCTAATGGCCTACGAAGATGGGTACAACTCCACATGCCTACCACTGCTGTCTGACGAGAACTTCAGATACTGGAAAGACCAGGTGGAGGATCAATTAAAGACCGAAGCAGAAATATGGACCATAGTCCATATTGGATTCACTCTCCCCACCAAAGAAGGTGTACTCATCACCTGTGACAAGTGGGATGCACAAACAATAAGGACATTCGAGGCAAATGCAAAAGCAACTTACATTCTCCTATGCGGACTAACAAATTCAGATCTTGATCAAGTTGGAAAGTTCAACAATGCTAAGGAGCTTTGGGAGAAAGTGCTCAAGCTTTATGAGATCCCTTCAGAGTTAGAAGATCGAATAGAACCTGAGTCCGAATTTGAAATTGAATCCTCAGAGTCAACCTCCGAACCAGACTCAGAAGAATCAAAGCAAACCGATATCATAGCACTGATGGCCAAAGACGAGATATCTGAATCTGAGTCAGAATTTGAAATGACAACAGTCAAGGGGGAGGATCCTATCACAGATTTAAAAGGTAAAATTGTAAATTCAAATTGTAAATCTCTCATAATCTGTTTTAAGTGTAGGGAGAGAGAGCACTATAGAAACGAATGCCCCACTCGTAAGACTCGACCGGCATAATCGGAGGAGAAGGAGAAAATGATCAAGAGAGGGAAGAAATACATCAAATGCTCTAAATGCAAACTAATGGGTCACTGCAAAAGACAATGCCCAGAAAGAAGACCCAAGAATCCAGAGGGAGAAATCAAGGTTAGTACATTTACATTATATGAAATTCCAATTTTTGCAACACATGATAGCACTAGCTTAACTAATCCTGCTTGCTCTAGTATAGATTTCTCTTCAAAATTAGATATGCATGCTAATAATGTAATGAACAAAATTAATTCAAATAAAAATAAGAAATTAACTCTTAGAAAAGTAGAAATACAAAATAATATTTTAAAAGATAAAATTGATAAATTAGAGAAGATTGTTAATAATTTAGTCAAATCACGAAATCTAGACTTGGGTTATAAATCTAAAGTAAAACTTAAACAGTACAAACCAAGTTATAATCAAGTACCTTTTATTTACTTAACTTAATAAAACGTAAATCAATAACATAGGAGGAGGCTCCAGAATAGCTGGCACCTCCGAAATTAATCCACCCGATAAGGGTAAACAAGAGTAGATTACCCGGCAGGGTAATTAAGGTTAGATTAAAATGGGTTAGGTTTAACTTAACCAACGGTACTGATGAAGTTTTTGGATGATAGTACGCTAGGGAAGCTTGGGCATCGCATGTCTAGGAAGATATGGCTTCGACCTGGTGCATTTGGTCAAGTGGAACTGACCGAAGCTACTCTTAAATGGATCCTAACTAGTTAGACCAAAGTTTAGTATTAAGTTCAATGGGTAGGACTATTTGGAAAACCTCGAAGGCATGGTTACTTTAATGAGTTCCTTGTGACTCACCATAGCCCAGAAGTTTATCCAAAGAATGCTTACTTGTTGAACCCAAAGCTAAACCTGAATCTAACATAAAGTTAAACCAAACCATTAAATTGAACCTCAATTCATCTCACAAAACTTATAGGATTCCCTGATTGAAAATTTAGATGGGTGAGATAACTAAGGAATTTAAAAAAAAAATCAAACTGATAGTTATTTAAAAAAAATCTAAAACTTAATTTCAAAATCTTTTTAAAATCATTTCAAAATCTTTAAAACTTAATTTCAAAATTCTTTTAAAATTTATTTGAAAAATATTTTCAAAATCATTTCAAAATATTTAAAACTTAATTTCAAAATTCTTTTAAAATTTATTTGAAAAATCTTTTCAAAATCATTTCAAAATATTTAAAACTTAATTTCAAAATTCTTTTAAAATTTATTTGAAAAATCTTTTCAAAATCATTTCAAAATCTTTAAAACTTAATTTCAAAATTCTTTTAAATTTATTTAAATAATCTTTTCAAAATCATTTCAAAATCTTTAAAACTTAATTTCAAAATTCTTTTAAATTTATTTGAAAAATCTTTTCAAAATCATTTCAAAATCTTTAAAACTTAATTTCCAAATTCTTTTAAATTATTTTAAAAATCTTTTCAAAATCATTTCAAAATCTTTAAAACTTAATTTCAAAATTCTTTTAAATTTATTTGAAAAATATTTTCAAAATCATTTCAAAATATTTAAAACTTAATTTCAAAATTCTTTTAAAATTATTTTAAAAATATTTTAAAACTTAATTATTTGAAGAATCTTTTAAAAATCATTTTAAAAATATTTTAAAACTTAATTTCAAAAGTTATTTATAAAATCATTTGAAAAATCATTTGAAAAATCCCTTGAAAAATTAATTTCAAAATTATTTCAAAACTACTTAAAAAATTATTTGAAAAATCATTTGAAATATCCTCTGAAAAATTAATTTCAAAACCCTTTTCAGATGTTATTAAATTCTTTGAAATTTTAAACTCAATTAACTTTTAAATCTTCAAAATAATGGGCACTTATTTGGAATTCTAACTGATATTTTCAATGTTGTAAATTAAAGTAAACTTCATCTCACACTCATTCATATGATAAACATGCTTGTTAATCTAGAATGAGTGAGATGGAAAATTAGGAAAATAATTTTTTAACCTCTCATGTTTGAACTCCTGAACTCAAAAATTTATTAAGGCATTAATTAAGGGGGAGTGATTTTGAGTCGGTTTTAAAATTAGTTTTTCTTTAAAAATTTTGACTTGACCTCAAAATTTAAAACTATTTTTGGCATATCTTCGAAAATTCAAGCTATTTTTAACTTAGCTTTAAAATTAAAATTATTTATGACCTGACTTTTAAATTATAACTCCTCTATAAGCTAAATGTTTTCAAAGCTAAGTACTTAATTAAGTTTTCTCTAACTAAACTTAGTTAAATTATTTTCTAAACTTAGCTACTTGACAAGATATTTTCTCAACGCAATCATTTTTAAGCTGAAAACATAGCTAAGTACTTTTTAAAGTGTTTAAAAAAAAAGAAATTTAGCTAAGTGTCTCTCAAAGTAATTGTTTTCAAATACTAAGTTCTGCTGAAAATACTAAGTATTTTCCAAAGCATTCTCAAAATCTCATCAAAACAGTTTTTTTTGAAAAACTAAATCTTTTTGAAATCACAAAAATTTGCTAAGTTACTGTTTAAAGACAAAATAACTTTATCTCAGCTAAAAGTATCTCTCAAACTAAAGGAAGAATTTTGCTTTCAAAATTATGATTTCACCTAGCTAAAAGTCTTACAAGAAAAACTAAGTGTTTATCAAAAGTATGCTTAACCCTCTATTTTTCTCTTTGAAAGATAAGATTGAAAATTATCTTTGAAAGTTAAGCTAAGGCCTAGATTTTCTTCACTCTCTTGGGTATTTTGATATATGGCTAAGGGGGAGAGTAGGAAGAAATTCAAAGAAAATTATAAATTAAAATTCAAAGAAAAATTTTGTTGTGAATGTGCCTATGCTTTATTTATGCCTGTGCTTAGTTATGCGTATCTTTATTGTATTTTTACTTAACTTTGAATTTCGGTTGCCATAATCAAAAAGGGGGAGATTGTTGGTGCAGTAAGCATCCGACGATCGAACCTCAGTTTTGATAATGACAAAGGGATTCAAAGTTAAGATTCCTTGTTATCTAACGTGGTTAAATAAGGTTTCAGGAAAGTCCTAACTACGGTTAGGCAGGGGAAAATCCTAAGGGGGGGTAACCTTAGGTCCTAGGGGGTGGTAACCCTAGGTGAAGGAAAATCCTAATGGGGGGCAACCTTAGGTCCTAGGGGGCGGTAACCCTACGTGGAGGAAAACCCTAAGGGGTGGCAACCTTAGGTCCTAGGGGGCGGTAATCATAGGTCCTAGGGGGTGGTAACCCTAGGCGGAAAGTCCAGTCGGTCTGGAGGACCGGACTGGCATCAGGTAAATCTCCTGAGGGGAGTAGGTGAGGATGCGTTCCCCGTAGAGGGAACAATAGGCGTCGGGTCGACCTAGGGTTTCCAGTCGAAAATCCGAAGTCAGACCCGGACAGTCCGGAGACTGTCATAACTTCATATTCATGCTATTATTTTGTATTAACTTTGTGTTGCAGGTATTTTTGGATTAACATACTTGCAGGTACCAAAAACACAAAGAAGAACTCGGATGAACAGTGTCCGAGGCGCCTCCATGAGGCTTGGAGGCGCCTCGGGTTCAAAATCCTGAGCTGGCGCGAGGAGCAGGCTTAAGGCGCCTTCGATGGATTGAAGGCGCCTTAGACAGCTTGGAGGCGCCTTGAAGGGTTTGAAGGCGCCTTCAGGTCGCGACAGTCAAAGGGTTATCGCAGCGAGCATATCGAGATTAAATTCTTGTTTAAGGCGCCTTGGAGCTTGTTTAAGGCGCCCTGAACACTGTTTAAAAGCAGTGGTCGACCAGCAGCTCAAAACAACACTTTCTCAAGCAATCTTCTGCAACGTGTTGCGAATACGACCATCCCCAAGTGCTGCAAGAACACCCCGACGACCCGAAGCTTCAGATTTAATCTCTTGTTGTCGGTATATTTTTATTACTGCTTAAATTGTACTTAGATTGTAATAATCTTTACGAACTATAGTTGTTGCCCACCGAAAGCGGTCAGCAACCGCGGGCCTTCGAGTAGGAGCCGAGATAGACTCCGAACGAAGTAAATAGCTTGTCTTTCTGTGAGCTTGTTTTCTTTATTCCGCTGTGTTACTTCTCCGATAGTTTTTACGCTTCCGATACGAACGAAATAGCCATGAGCGCTATTCACCCCCCCCTCTAGCGCTTTCGATCCAATAAAGTCTTAGTGGACATTAGGCATATGGAAAGTCCTAGTTGCGACTAGACAAGAAAATCCTGGTCCATGGGACTAGACAAGTCTTGGTAGGTCAAGGACGTCGGGTAAAAAATCCTAGGGTCGAGGACACTAGGTGAAAGTCCTGGGGTCCAGAACGCCAGGTGAAAGACTTGGCGGATCGAAGATTAGACATCCAGTGGAAAGTCCTAAAGTCTCGAATACTGAGCAAAACTTTAAAAGGTCTGGAGGACCAATTTGATAAAAGATAAACTCTCCTAAGAGAAGTAAGTGAGAACGTGTTCCTCGTAGAGGGAACAATAGGCATCAATCCAACCTAGAGTTTCAACAAAACTCAAAGTCAGGATCGAACAGTCCAAAGACTACCAAATATTACTCTTCTTTACATATTATTGCTTGATGGCCTAACCTTATGATGCAGGAAAGTAAAAGGATGAAAAAGGGGTTTGGGCACCCAGAGGTCTAGGCGCCTGGAGTTGCTCCAAGCGCCCAGACAGGTGGATAAGTCACCTGAGTGATGGGCTAAGGTGGCGCATGCTGATTTGCTAGCATGCATCATAGTCCAAGCGCCCGAATGGGTCTGGGTGCCTAGAGATGGATAAAATTCACCAGATAGAGTTTTGACAAGAGCACATCATGTCAACACTATGGGGGCACTCGGGGACCTATCTAGACACTTGAACAGGGCTATAAAAGGAGTTCTCGACCAACACTTTGAACAAATCAATTTCAATGGCTTTTATTCTTACGTGCTATTCTGAAAAGCCCTCGACAACACTGTAACGTTGCTGTGACAACTGATGATTATATCTGTGCTAATTCTCTTTGTTGTTGGTAATTTTGCTTTATAGTTCTTATACTTCACTTGTACTTTAATTATGTAATATTCAAGCTATTAGTGGATTACTCATCGAAATCACTCAATGAGTGTGGGCCTTGGAGTAGAAGTTATTGTTGGGACCCCGTGGTTATTTTGATATGATCAACCAAGTTAAGTTATGTCCTATTTTGATTTGATCCCTGTGTCTAAGTGTGCAGGAGCTTAGGAGCACAGGACGTCGAGCGGAAGACGCAGCTAGCAAGAAGGACGACACGGAAAGGGAGTCGACTGGTTCGGTTTATCTGAGGGACAAGAGGGTTGCAGAAGAGTACACCAGTGGATGAGAAGAACGTACGCGACGTTCGAGGGATGAGAAGCCGAAGCAAAAGCCTGCTCAAGGAGAAGATCAGAAATTGGGTTCGGGTGAGCCCTATTTCGATTGGTTTCAATCTCCCAGGTGATCGAAGTAGTAGGGGAGCGAAAGGAGCTGAAGAACACTGCTGGAGACACCCTCAACAAGGTGTTGAAGGCTCCTCCAAAGCAAGCCAGCGCCTCCGCCACCTTCAGGCGGAGGGCACCCTCCATAAGCATGGAGGGTGCCCTCCATAAGGCATGGGAGGCGCCCTCTATGCCTATGGAGGGTGCCCTCGACCTGGCCAAAATAACCGTTAGCAGCGGATAAAGTTTTATCTGCTTCCTCCTCGCTGGAGGCACCTTCAACCCTTAGAAGGTACCCTCGACTATGGATAGAATTTCCAGGAGCTATAAAAAGGCCCCTGGAACTAGAAAATACACAATCAGCTCAAGCATTCATTTCCTAGCAATAGTCTAAGCATTCAAATATTGTAAGAGGCTTCTCTGCCTACACGAAGGAGATTTTTTTAGTACTATTATTGTCTTGGATTAATAACCACCCTGGTTGTAACCAAGTAAAATTTTGAGTCTCTTTTCTTTCAGTTTTTTGTATTATTTATTTTTTTCACTATTGCTTTTAATCTGAGTTGAAAGAATGAGAAAGATCTTTATTTATCTTTCAGGAATCTCAACCCTCTCCAACCGACCTACATGGACCAATAAGTGGTATCAGAGTCTAACAGGTTCAGGAGGTACTAATCACCGAACGAAGCACACGAGATGGCTGAATCAAGGATTCACCCACCAAAGTTCGAGGGGGACTTTTCCAACTAGAAAAAGAAGATTGAGGTATTCTTCAAGACTGATTTTGATTTATTTTTGATAATGGAGGTTGGTTTTGCAGCACCCGAAGGTAAAGATAAATACCACTGGACCAAAAAAGAGCAGGACGAATTCATGGCAAACGACAAAGTAGAATTTCATCTGCTGAGCATCCTACCGCCATAAGAAGTTAACCGGATCGGAGCTTACGAGTCTGCCAAGGAGCTCTGGAAAAAATTTCTGGAACTCCACGAAGGAATCTCGAAGGCAAAACATACAAAGTGGGACCTACTTCACAACTAGATCAGCAACCTCTGTTTAGAAGAAAATGAGACTGTAGCACATCTTCACTTGAGGATCAAGGAGCTGATCATCAGACTTTCGAATCTCGGAGAAAAAATAAGCAACCAAGATTCGCTAAGGTACGCACTTAATGCTTTCCCTAGAAATAAAAAATGGGCATTATTAACAAATGTCTATTATATCTCTAAGGACCTAAAATCTGTTACTTTAGATGAATTATTTTCTACTTTTGAAGTCCATGAAACAAGATGTACATATTCAAAGAAGGAGTCAAAGCACAACATTGCTTTTAAAGTAAAAATGGGTGAATCCTCCTTCGATGGTGATGAAACAGCATAGATAACAATAGATCAAAATATAAGGACAAATAATAAAGTATCAAACTCAAGAATTGATCAAGAGTAGAGTCAAGATAAGCAATATATATCTACTACCATAATAATAATATAAATCATGCACCAAGTACAAATATCTAAAGAAATAAGGCAAGAAGTACCTACCTTAAGTGAAACTCGTGTTGAACTAATCCCACGTCAAGACGCTCGTCTTGAATCAAAGTCCTGTAATCACATAGTGTATAGTAATAGGGCTAGGTTAATCATAAAACAATTGGTAAATTCCTAATCCTAAACTGATTAGGAAAACACTTATTAACTCAACCTATTAATCCAAACCCCAAGTTTCTCATACATTATGGCTTAATAAATCTCAAATCAATAATTAGTCATTTGTTTAATCCATGTATTAATTTCACTATAGATCAATTAATTACATCATAAGCTTATTAATCAATCAATCCAAATTAATAATAGGGCTCAACCAACCTTACCCTACTATTAGTCAGTGTCGTTACATTGAATGAGGGTTAACTCATCAACCTCACCATTAACAGAGAGTTACTTAAGCCAAAGACAACAACCAAAATTTTCATACATCCAATGGGATTAACCTACAACAATTAATTGAAGGGAGCTTAATCTATCCACCTCACCATTAATAGCAAGCTCCCAAATCAACTACGAACATCAAATTCTAGACTCTACTCGGTAACATGATTAATTTGAACAAAACTTAGGTAAGGCATAATTGTTACCCATGGTTTCCTCCTCTCCGACAATGGCCCTCGATGGCCTGTGGAGGCAACAACAATAGGGATTGTTGCCCGAGGTTTGTTGGCTTGAGATGGCTACAAATCAGTGCTTCAACCATGCCCCAAGTCTTGGGCGATGGCCCACAACAACTGACAGTGGCCCCTATCCGACACGGCAATCACTGGCAGTGGTAATGGTAGCGAGGCACCGTTAGGTGGTGTTGGGAGGAGTCAGGTAGAGGTGGCGCGGTGTGGCCAAAAATCGCAAGGGAAAATTGGCGCTTCCACAACGGTCGGTGAAGGCGACGTTGTCGGCCTAGCCCCTCATGAAAGGAGGGTGATGGCTCATCGAGATAGTGGCCATGACGATTGAGGCATCGCGAGGAGGCACGGTGAGGGCAGAATCACAAAGAGGGGTGGCGAGAATAGGGTTTAGGGAAAAAAATTATATAACTATTTGGAAATTAAACATGCCCTCATTTAAATAGAGTTACTAAAATAGATTTCCTTTCTATCCCGTTTATCCCCATAACACATACAAAATCTAAAAAATTCCAATAATTTTTATAAATTTATATAAAACTATTTCCCTCTTAATTTCTTACTAAAATATATTTATTTTCCTTAAAATAATTTAATCATGTCAAATTTTAAATCATTATCTATATTTTTGATGTATTATAATTTTGACCAACCAATCAAATTACTGGTATAGTCCAACTAGCCCTAACTCCCGAGTAGTACTCGGTCAATGTTTATTAGTGCAGTCAGTGACTCAACTTTCACTCAGCTTCTTTATTTGAACTATTTATAACTGGGTGTCTAGCATGTCCGAACGAACTATACGTCTGATCAGCTAGAGCACTCGGTTGAGGTAATTGATACTTGATTTCATACTTCATCATTCATTATAAAATCAGGTCTTGAGGCCAGACTGGCCGAAGGGCCTGATTGGGCGAGCCCCTAGCTTAAACTCTGTCCACACACAGGATTAGAACTCATGGTCGAGCTGGCCTGGAGGTCCAGTCGAGCATTCTCTTGTTCTAAATGATGTTGATCACTATTTGATTTTGACCCCCACATCAGTCAACCTCCTAGACATTGAACCAGCCTAAAGGGGCCCACCTTAAACACCATATCACAAGTCTCTCCTTTAAGTCTAGTCGAAGGAGGCTGCAAGTCCAACTACCTAGACTTTGTTTATGACTCTTATCCTCCAATCAAGAGTTTATTTGCTATGTCACAGTTTGACTTGAACGAATATCATGCTGACCTATCCTTACCTATGAGATATCCTGTCTCCTAACTAGAGAATCATCTAAGTCATTCAGCCTACACGGTAATCCACTTAGTTGTCACCCTTTTCTGATTCCTTCTTCTCTCGAACAGACCTTAACTCATATTGGTGCCACTCGGTTAGGGTTAACGTCATTCTAACTTTATGGAATCTGAGCAAATCACCTATCATTAATGCAAAGCATACCTAGCATAGTTTTTCATCCTAAGCACGTTTATTGTCTCCCATCCCTCATTAATGCGACTTGTACTCTATTGACACGTGTTGCATACCTGAATAGGAGAATATCTAATGTGATAGGCAACTATTGTGATTTGATGTGATTGCTGGCGGTTTAAATTAAATGGTCAGAATCAAACTTCCTCCCTTTGTCCCTTTAATCAGTCGACTATAAACAATCATCACTAGGGTTTTTAAGCTTTATTCCTGAATGAAATTTTATCATTTTCACATTTCTCCTCTCCCCTTCTTCTTCCTGCTTACTATTGCTGGTGATTAGTGTCCTGTAAGTCTCCTTTCTCTTCTTCTTGTTTTTTTTTTTATTTTCATCATCTTCTTTTAATGGCCTCCTCGTCCGCTCCTCCTCCTATCATTCTCGAACTCCGGTACACTTCTACCTCCTCCTTCTTCAATGGTGACGAGGTAGACCAAATGTGGCTAACTTACTGTATTCCTCGTGATTATCAAATCATTATTCCTTTTGCTTATAGTCGTCCCCACACCCCTCCAACTAGCTTTATTACTTTTTTCAAAGATCAACTCTATGTCAGCCTTCATTTTCCTCTACATCTGCTTTTCCTTAAGTTTGTGCATATTTTCATAACCTCTTACAACAACTAGCGCCTAACTCTTTTAAGTTTCTGTGTGGGGTTGTAATACTATTTCGCCTATACAAAATCCTTTTACACCCCCACATTTTCACTATTTATATTATCCTAAAAAATCCAAGCTATGTGTTTTTTTATTCTAAGCCCGAGTGGGCACTGTATATTTTGATAAAATGTCCACTTCCAATAAGGGCTGAAAATCTCATTATTTTTACCTTTGACTGCCCGACCTGACAACCTTCTTGATCGACTGGAAAATGGAGCTGCCCAACCATCCAGAGATGGGCAAATATCAATGGGAGTGGGTCTACCTTGAATTTGTTGCTCCACTGACTGGTTTAAAATATAATATCCATAAGATGTTGCTAGAAGGAGTGTTGTATATGTTTGGACTAAGTCTTATTCACGCTTGGCTGCCAGACTCTTTTGATGAGAAATTCTTCACTCAATTATTGTTGAATCTAACTGATTTTCTTCTCTATTTTGCAACTAAAACAATGTGGAAAGTCCTACAAAGTGACTCCACCAAATTAGCTAATGAACAAATCGAAGCCCGCGAGGCAACCAAGTTGGAGAGCCATGAGCTTTTCCCAATTGGAACCTCTAAGGGATCGACCAACGAAGAAGGAGCAAGCCAAGTAGTAGGAAGTGATGCGATCACCAACACTGAAGAGATGCCCCCGCCACGACCTTCTTTGGTACCTATAGCAATTCCCTCGGAGTCCACAACTTCAGCCAAGCCGCTAATCTAGCGTTAGCATCGCAAAAGGCACTGAGTAGTGACACCTATCCAATCAGCGACTACTTCTCCTCAAACATTTACAACCGCATCGACTGCGTAACCACCATCTGAGCGGGGAGAAAGCTCCACCTCCATAATTCCTGAAATAGCAATCGGTCAAACCACTCCCACTTCCTTCAATCAGACTCCTTCGCTATCCAAGTTATAGGCAAACCCTCTCCTTACTCAACTATATCATATCTGCTAACTCTGCCAACTAAACCAATGTGACCTATCTCAACGATACGCTCAACTCCTCTCTCCAAGTCCAAAGTAAGTCCTAGTCCACTTTAACAAAGCCCAGCGAGTCAAGCAAACAAAAGAAAGTTCAAGCAATCATTAGACTGCCTACCCAGGATTTGTTATCCATGCACTCTATCAATTCATTCACCCCAGAACATAGAATAAGAATCCAAGGACCCTTGGCCCAGACTTGGGAAGATGTACGTGCTTGAGCAGCCGCTAGTGCCCCTGAGGAGATAGTCAACTACTTTAGTCAAGGGACCACCGAGGTAAGTTTCTTAATACCTTTATCCTTTTTATTTACTTCCTTTAACCCTCCTTTCATTGTGACAGTTCTAAGTAGATGGATTGACACTTAGCCAAAAATTGGCCACTCTGAGCCACAATAAGAGATTGTAGGACTCAGTCGGTCAAACGAATACTTTCCAGGTTTCGACTGAGGGACTCTCAAACAAGGTAGCCCAACTAAAGAAGGAGCTAGATGGCCAATCAAGTCTACTATTGGGGGCCGAGTGGGCCCTCACTATGGAGAAGGATAAAACTCATGACCAAGCTGTCAATCTCGAGAAGCTAATGCAGTAGACCCAAAATTATGAATTGCATATTCACTCTGCTAACACTAGAAAACTTAAGGTCATTGAGGACCTGGTTATCAAAAATAAGGAGGTCCGGGCTTTAGCCAAGAAAATTGAAGAAACAAAAGCTACTCTTCTTGCCGAACAAGTTAGCGGAATGATTGAATAGGCCATGCAAGAGCTTCAACTTGGGGAGTAGTAATAGGTCCTTGGAGAAAAAGACACCAAACTGAAGTCTTTGAAGGCCAAGCTGGATGCCTCTAAGGTTGAGTTTGCTAAGTACAAAGAAGGAGAGCCCGATCGGCTAGAAGCTTTCAGGGTGGAGTATTTGCACTCATGAAGCTTCAATCAAATGTTAACCAATTGAACCAATAAAATATTTGGCTATGACTCTAAGGGAACCATCAAGCAACTAAAGAACGACAACTATCTAACCACGAAGATCCTTAAAAAATTTGTCAAGCATCAGAAGATCTTGGAAATCATTCCTAAGGATGTCTTCACTGACCTTGCGTCACTTTCTTTTGAAGTTCAATGATCTTGTAAAAATTTCTAACAATTTGTGCTCCTGTGAGAACTAAATATTTTGCCCTACTTTTGTGTGTTTGTGTGTGTGTAGGCTTAGGCATGGGAGCAAGCCTATTTATAACTCCGCCGATCGACGCGAGAGTCTAAGATTTGATCATGAAAGCGAGTTCACTTATAACTCGGACGATTGACGTGAGAGTTTGGGACTTGGTCATGAGAACAAGTTCATTTATAATTTAATTGATCAGACTCCTTGGAAGTCCAGGATTTGGTCGTGAGAGCAAGCTCACTTATAACTCAATCGATCAAAGTAAGAGTTTTAGACTTGGTCGTGAGAGTAAGCTCACTTATAACTCGACTGAGTGGCTTGAGAGTCTAGGACTTAGTCATGAGAGCCAGCTCACTTATAACTCAATCGATCGGCATGAGACTCTGGGACTTTGTCATGAGAGCAAGCTCACTTATAGCTCGGCCAAGCGATTCGAGAGTTTGGGACTTGGTTGTGAGAGTACGCTCACTTATAACTCGGTTAATCGACGTGAGTGTCTAGACTTGGTCATGAGAGCAAGCTCACTTATAACTCAGTCAAGTGACTCGAGAATCTGAAACTTAATTGTGAGAGCAAATTCACTTATAACTCAATTGATCGGCGCGAGAGCCTAGGACTTGATCGTGAGAGCAAGCTCACTTATGACTCGGTCGATTGGTGCAAGAGTCTAGGATTTGGTCATGAGAGCAAGCTCACTTATAACTCGGCCGAGCAGCTTGAGAGTTTGGGACTTGGTCGTGAGAGCAAGCTCACTCATAACTCAACCGAGCGGCTAGAGAGTCTGAGACTTGGTTATGAGAGCAAGCTCACTTATAACTCAGTCAATTAGAGCAAGAGTCTGGGACTTGGTCGTGAGAGCAAGCTCACTTATAATTCAACCAAATGGCTTGAGAGTCTAGGACTTGGTCATGAAAGCAAGCTCACTTATAACTTGTCAATCGACATTAGAGTCTGGGACTTGGTCATAAAAGAAAGCTCACTTATAACTCAATCAAGCAGTTCGAGAGTCTTGGACTTGGTCGTAAGAGCAAGCTTACTTATAACTTGATCGATCAACGCGAAAGCATGGGACTTGGTCATGAGAGTTAGCTCACTTATAACTCGGTCCAACGGCTCGAGAGTTTGGGACTTGATCGTGAGAGCAAGCTCACTTATAACTCAGTCGAGCAACTCGAGAATCTAGGACTTGGTCATTTTCCACTTGAATTTGTATGTATTCATTGAATATAGAATTTTACAAATTATATAAATTCAGCTTAAATGGACTATCAAGCCCGATAGGGCTATAAATGGTTTGCACTTTAAGGTCGGTCCAATTTTTCCCCATTTCCATCCTGCAAGTAATAGGAACCCGAGTTAAGCTTCTGCACCACCTTGTACGGCCCATTCCACAGCGGCTCCAACTTGCTAACATCGTCGACTGGCTTAACTATCTTCCATACTAGGTCGCTAACTTGAAAAGATCTCAGAATAACCATCTTGTTATAGCTCTACTTCATTCTTTATCGATACATCATTAGCCAAGCGATTGCCTTATCTCTAATTTCCTCCACTATGTCCAACTCCATAAGGCGCCGATTGGAGTTTTCCTCATCATATAATTGTCTTCGATCAGATTCAACATTGATTTGACTAGTACAACCACCTCTCCTCTGTATATTAGATGGAACGGGGTTATGCTTGTAGCCTCTCGAGACGTAGTGCAATGAGCCCATAGCACACTCGGAAGCTTATCGGCCCAGCTTCCTCTAAGATGGTCGGATGGGTTCTGAGTCCTCTAATAATTTCTCTGTTAGTGACTTCCACCTTGCCATTACTTTGGAAATAAGCCACAGACGTGAAATCTTGTAGTATGCCATAAGTTGCACACCATTCTCTGATTCTCCGCTCTTGGAATTGTCTTCCATTATTAGAAACAATCTTATAAGGAATGTCAAACTGGCACACGATATTTTTTCATAAAAATTTAATGACCATTTGCTCTATTATCTTAGCAAGTGGCTCAACTTCCAGCTGTTTAGCGAAATAATTAACTACCATAAGTAAGAATTTCCTCTGACCGGATGCCACTGAGAAGGATCCTATGATATTCATGCCCCACTAGTCAAATGGGCAGGAGACAATTGATATCTTCAAAGCTTCCATGGGTATGTGTGTATATTCTGGTGCCTTTGACATGATAGACAAGTGGCGACCAGCTGAGCCAAGTTCGCTACCAAAAATATCTAGCCAATAGGATTTTTCGGGCGAGCGATCGACCGCCCGGATGACTTCCACATGAACTCTGATGCACTTCTTGTAAAATATATTAAATGTCATCTGATCTGATACACTTGAGAAGTGGTCTTGAAAAGGCTCTCTTGTATAGATGATCTCCAATGAACGTGAACTAACCGGCTCTCTTTTTTATTATACGGGCTTACTCCCGTCGACCGGTAAGTTTGCTGCTCGAAGGAACTTTATCAATGGCTTCCACCAATCGCTGTATATTTCTACTTCAACTGGTCGTTCGATATGAGCCACTAATAGTATTTCTCAATCGGCCTATCCAGCGATAAAGGGCTCAAAAAACTAGCTAACTTGGTCATTTAGCCGTATGTTGATTATCCGCTCGGGGAATCTGTTATAGTATTACCTCTTGGAATCCCAACTTTAACTTTTCAAATGCCTTTGCATACAATTTCAACCTTTCATTATTTATTTCAAATTACCAGAGAGTTGCTGGGTCGCTAGTTGGGAATCCGAGTAAATGAAAAGTCGAGCAACTCCCACATGTTTAGCTACTTACAGACCGACTACTAGTGCTTCATATTCTACTTTATTATTAGTAGCTCGATAATCCAGCCGAATGGACAGCTGTATTCTATCTTCACATGGTGATATCAAGCAGATTCCAACTCCACTGCCCTGCTAAGTAGATAATTCATCCACACAGATTTTCCAAGTTCCATCTTGCTCAAGATTTTGTATCTCTATCACAAAATTGGTTAAGGTCTGAGCCTTGATGGTCGTCTGTGGCTGGTACTGTATATTGTACTCACTCAATTCCATTGTCCACTTGATCAGCCTTCTGGATGCTTCTGAGTTGACGAGCACTTAATCCAATGTATTGCTATTTAGAACAATTATAGGATGAGAAAGGAAATAAGGGTGTAACCTCCGAGCAGCTAAAACTAGCTCGTATGCCAACTTCTTGAGAGCAGTGTAGCAGCGTTTAGCATCTTGTAATAATGGATAAAAATATATCGGCTATTGTTTATTATTGTCCTGCCGCACCAACACCGACCTGATAGCCCGCTCAATGGAAGACAAGTATATCCATAGTGGCCCGCCATCAATGGGCTTCGCGAGTACAAGTAAAGAAGATAAATAACTTTTAAGCTCTTCCAGCGCTTTATCGTACTCGGCATCCCATTGAAATTTAATGGCTCAGTGAAGTATCTTGAAGAATGACAGACTCCAATCGAACGACTTTGAGATGAATTGAGAGAGAACAGTGATCCACCCTATCAGACGTTGTGCTTCTTTTTGGTTGTGAGGTGGAGACATATCTTGGAAGGCCTTCACCTTGTTGGGGTTGGCTTCAATTCCCCATTTAGTCACGATGTAGCTGATAAAGTGCCCACTTTTAGCCCCAAATAGACATTTATTGGGGTTAAGCTTGACTCCATACCTCCATAGGGTATGGCATGTTTCCTCAATGTCTGCACATAAATCAGTAACTTGGAGGGATTTTATTAGTATATCGTCAACATATACCTCCATGTTTTGTCGATTTTCTTTTGGAATACCTTGTTCATGAGCCATTGGTATGTTGTTCCCACATTCTTTAGTCCGAACGGCATTATATTATAGCAGTACATTTCCTTAGTAGTGATGAAGCTGACTTTCTCCTGATATTCCTTGGCAAGCAAAACTTGGTGGTATACCTGTATGCATCCAGCATGCATATCAATTCACAGCCAGTAATAGAATCCACCACTTGATCAAATCATGTTAGAGGAGAGTAATCTTTTGGGCAAGCCTTATTTAGATCTCTGAAGTCCACACAAACCCACCACTTGTTTTCTGGCTTAGACACCAATACAGCGTTTGCAAGCTAGCTCAAGAATTGCACTTCCTGGATATGCCCAACTTCAATTAGTTTACTCACTTTCACTTAGATGATTTGATTTTGATCTGCCTCAAAATCTCTTTTCATTTGCTTGATCAATTGAGCTTCCGGTTAAACATGTAACTCATGCTACATTACAATAGGAGAAATACCCATGAGCTCATGGGTTGCCCACGCAAAGACGTCATTATTGTGTTTTAGGCAGGCGATCAACTCTGCCTTTTTCTCGAGGCTTAGATTGGTTATGATGTAAGTAGTAGCCTGAGCTTCAGTCTTCACAATCTCCATATAACATTTGCGCGCTACAAGCTGGTCTTCTCTAACTCGCCGATTAAGTCGTCTACTAGAAACTTAATTTTTTAGCAAAATATGGAGACTATGGCTCAGAATTCATATAGGTTGGCCAAGTATCACATTGTACACTAAGAGCGCATCCACCACAATAAAATTCGTCCGACGAGTCCTCATGAGTGGCTCCTCCTAGAGAGAGATAGCTAGTCGGACTTGCCCGATCAGCTGTATTTCATTTCTCGTAAACCCGTATAGTGGTGTTGTCATCGATTGGAGCTCATTCTTATCCATCTTCAGTTGATTAAACACCTTTTCGAAAATGATGTTGATCGAGTTGCTTGTATCAACAAAAGTTCAATGAATAGTATAGTTAGTGTTCACAGCTTTAATAATGAGGGCATCATCATAGGGTATTTCCACTCCTTCCAAATCTTTAAGACCAAAACTAATTTTGGATCCTTGTGCTTTCTCCTTACTACACCTAACCGCATGCACTTCCAATCGTCATGCATGTGATTTTCCAACCTCAGGAGCGGGCTCTTCTCATGAACTTTCCTTTTCCGAGTGGAATGAGCTTCTTCAACATTGATGTATTTGGTGGCTCATCCGAATAGACAGTCAAAATTCCTTAGAGGCTTCCTGATGAGGGAACGAAAAAAGTCATTATCTATATGTCCCTCGGAGAAGGCACTTACCAAAATTTCTAGGGTGGCCGAGGGGACATCTATAACTACTAGACCCTTAGCGTTTCCTTGGCCCCCTGCTTGAGTGAGAACAGATTCACTATTGTCTTGTGGTAATGACGACTACTGACAAAATGGTAAAGGAAGGTTGTTTGAAAGTCCTTTAAACTACATATGAACTCGGCAATCAGTCATTTGAACCATCTTTATACTAAACCCGCCAAAGTAGTGAGGAACACTAACACTTAACTTCATTTGTATACTAATAGAATATGGCTACGTTTTTAAATTTTAGTAAGTGGTCTTCAGGATCGGTTGTTCCTGCGTACTCCCCGATTGACAAGGATCGATAATGTTTTGGTAGTTTGTCCTCTAATATCTCTTTGGAGAACAGCATGCTTGTCCGCTCGGAAGAGTCACTCGTCATGGGAGCCTTTCCCTTACGAATGTCCCGAGAGGGTATTCTCAGAAGATGATCCCTGTGTCCTCTCTACTCGGCCCATATCCTCTAGGGGTGTTCAGAACAACACCCTATGATATGTAATCGGTGAAGATGGCACTGGTGACAAGTAGAATGGGTACTTGAGGAAAGGCTGCCAGAGGAAGCTGGGTCAGTTGGAACTTGATCAGGTCCGCCACTCTGGTCCCTTGTTCAGTGTGCTGGTCAATTAAGGATATAGTGGGGTCATTCGGTAAATGGCACTCGGCTGCTGCTTGTCGTTGTTGCACTATTTTAGCCGCTCAAGCTTCTATCAGCATCTCTAGCTCTTCTTGCGTCAAGGTTACTGTGGTGAGTCATCTAGTCTCGTCCATCTTTACGTCTCAGATGCAAGTGAGATTCCCACAGACGATGCCAAATATGATCCTGCTCGAAAGCTAGGAAAATGGCTAGCTAAAAACTCAGCTCTACTATTGACTAAACGAAGACTTCAATCTGTCCTGTGTGTCACAAAGAGCGTTAGCTGCCGGCTCAAGGAAGGGGTCCCTGACATTGACCCTTCCACGCTCAAGTCAGTAATCAATTTGTAGAGAGAAATAGTGAAAGAATTGTAGCAATGAGCAAGTAAAATTATGTAGTGTCGCGTACCTCCGTCTATGGATGAAGACCCCTTTTATAATATCACTATAGTATCTAAGCATGAATTACAAGGCACTTTCAAAAAATGATAGGTCATAAAGTGACCTTGACACCTTTCCTAAAATGAGCCAGCAAATCTCTATGATTTGACAGGCTGGAAGCTTCGAAAGTGTGATTTGCTTGTAGAATATCCTTTGTCCTCCATGACACAAAAGGTCAAAAAAATGTAATAATTTGTTGGATTACGGGGCCCACAATAAACTATTTTGACCAATCAATCGAATTAGTGACATAGTCCAACCAGCCCTTACTCCCGAGTAGTACCCAGTCAATGTTTATGAGTGCAGTTGGCGACTCGGCTTTCACTTGGCTTCTTTATTTGAAGTGCTTGCAATCAGGTGTCTAACATGTCCGATCGGATCATAAGTCTGATCGACTAAAGTACTCGAGATCTGGATAATTGATACTTAACTTCATACTTCATCATTGATTACGAAATTAGGCTTTGAGACCAGACCAGTTGAAGGGTGCAATCGGGCAAATTGAAACTCACGGTTCGACCGGCCTAGAGGTTTTGTCAGGCATTCTCCTATTCCAAATGATTTGACTACTCTTTGACTTTGACCCCACATAATATATATTCATACTTTTCCTAACGAATTCTAGCTTTCGATGTGTATAAATGCCACGTAAATCTTTAGAAATAATCAATCAAGTTTTCTTCCATTAAACTCTCATAATTAATATCCTTTTGTCATTGTTTTGAGATTTTTAATTTATCACTATTTTTCCACACTACAGTTTCTTATTAATTTGGTTTGCATCTATACACAACACTAGTTGAAAGGGTTTAACTTTTATCTTGTTGTAGGGATACCTAATGGTTAAGACTAGGGAAAAAAATACCGTGATTATCGAGAAAGGAATTTACATAAGCGGGTAGAAATTAAGAAAGAAATTATAATTTATACTAATAATTATATGAAATCACATTGACCATTAGGGTAAATTACCTGTTTTTTGAAAATTTAAATTATTTGAATCTTTGAAAATCCGAATTGTTTAGATTTTTGAGTGTCACCTTACAGCCTCCCTATGAAAAAAAATAATTTAATTTAATATTATACTTATCTTAGTAAAAAAAACTAAGAAAAGTATGTTTTTTAATTCATAATAATACACCGCAGCTGAGTCTCGAACTCTAGATCACTGATTATTTCGCTTGTGGAATTACTAATAAAGCTTGGATTTTTAGTGTGAATAGAAAAAAAAGATATTAATATAAATTTATTTTAAGGTTCACCAAAATTAGTTAGTAAAGAAGAATTTTTTTTAATAAAATAGTAAAATATATATCTTCACAATACACAAACACATCAAAACCTAACCTCTCATAAGCTAGGAAACTTCAACTAGAATTATATTATCTTTTTGATGTGTTATCTTTGACTACTATATTATCTCTGGAGCAGTAAAACCCAAGATTCAAAGAGAAAATTACACTGTTAAACCAACAAAAACATACATGAAATTGAACATGGAGCTAGCGAAGCTTCAAGCTGACAACCGAAATATATCTGCTAAACAAAATATGGACAATGCTTTAGAATTTCGCAGAAGGTAGAGCGGACGTGTTTTAGCTACTGCAAATTAAAGCTCACTTTTCTTTTATATATGTCCATGCAATGATGAGCACGCGCTCCAGATTTTGCGTGGATCAAGAGCTGTAAAGCTGATCAGGAGAAGCATGGGGCATCGGCTTGTCATAGCACACGACATTGATCGATCGATTACTTATTCATTCTCCTAGCTAGCTAGCAAGATCATTCTCCACTATATCTATATCTAGATCTAGCTAGAATCTAAAAAGTAATCTAATTTCGTTGTTTGGACAGAAATAATACATGCGAAAGAATACATTGAACGAGAGACGTATACGCATGCATGATGCATGCATGGCGTGGAGAAACGGACAAGGGAGTGGAGACAGTGGATTGGAATAACGTGCGAGCGAGCGAGCGAGAAGATCAAGGGAATGATGGCAGAGTCAACGTCGTCTTTTCACCTCCTTAATTGTTGCTCTCGACCAGCAGATTGGCAGGCACGCGGAGCCCCACCACCGGCCGGATTATTCCTCCCTTTCAAATTAGAAAAATCATTTTATAAAATCAAAAAACAAAATAAATTAAGCTGTACGGAGATTATATTATAAATAATTTTACATGCACATACAATTTTCATCCATGAAAATTTTTATTTTTACTCCCAATTAAATATCTTTACCTAATTAATCATGATATTTTTAGATACAAAAGTCTAAAAATCAATATAAATCCTCTTAAATTAAGTATATTAACTTAGAATCTAATATATTTTCTATCAAATTGAGTATGATTCTTTTTTCACCTCAAAATATATTTGATTTTAGTTTAATGTGCTGAATTTAATATGAATTATACTCATTTTTAGACTATTTGTACCGAAAAATATGAGGGTTAATTTCGATAGAAAATATACTCGATCATAGTATAGAGTACTAGATTATAGTGTAAAGTGTTGAATTTAAAATGAATTATATTTATTTTTAGATTTTTTATACCTAAAAAATAAGAGGGATAATTTTGATAGAAAATATACTCGATTTTTAATATAAAGTACTGATTTTAAGAAGAATTATACTTATTTTTGGATTTTTTGTACTCAATTTTAAAATTTTTGTACTTAAAAAAATCTGAGGGATAATTTAGATATCAATATTTGTATTAGGGAGTTAAAATAAGTAATACTTTACATGCAGGGAGTGGAAATAGAATTTTTTGGACATGAGGATTACATGCAAAGTTAACATTATGATTAAAGATTTTTCTCTAATTTACCGTTATATTATAAAAACTTAATTAAAAGAGTTAAAATGAATTTAAAACAAGGACTTTGCCACTTAGAAACCTTTGATGGGAACTCTCACGGTTCACCACAGCAAAGACAGAAGGGAGTACGTCGTAACATGTGGTGAAAGGAAGGAATATCTGCATGGCAGGATGAAGACAAGCAGGAGGGAGTGAGACTTCCAAGAAAAAGAGTTAGAGAAAGGGATTAATTATTTGTGTACATATGAAAATATGAAAGACAAAGGACAAGCTGCTTGGGGAACCGCAGTAGTACTCATGATAATTAACCTTTTTCTCTCTGCCTAAACTCGAAAGCCCATCAAACTTAAACAAATTTAAGGACCATCCAACTTTCTGTCCTACTTTATGATAAAGCAAAAGCATGGGTTATATTGAATAAAACTCATCCACTTTATATACACTGAGGTATTCGTCTTCACTTGGCCACGCTTTCTTCTCCTGACCTTATCTCCATGGCAAAGGGAGGAGCAAACAGAAGCTTGTAGGGGTAGTTATAGCTTCAATCATGTACATGTACTCGTATAGTCACAAGGGAAGTAATCAAGGTTGTAGAGATGAATAGAGGATTGCTTCATATCAAAGTCCTCCATTGCAAATGATGAGGGGAAATCGTAGCTTTTGGAGCATGAACGCTATGATGAGCCCACCTGCTGAGCAAAACTATTGCCTTCTACCTTACCAAGATCCTCCACTCTCATGGAGCCAACTGTTGCTGTAATTAATTACTCTCTAGATCTCTCTTGATCTCGCTCTTGTTATTTATTTATTTATTGATCTTATGGAAATACTAAAGATTCATGTGCATGACATCTAGAGATTGTTGCAGGGGAGGATCTTGTGCTAGTGAAGAAGAGAAGCATGATACTGAACTTATAGAGGGCTGTTGGGAAGAACAAATTGGAAACGCTGGCACAAGTGCATATATGGAAGCTGCAGGGAGTGGATGCATGATCCAGAGCTCGATCCAACCATCTAAATGTTCATGGAGCCATCAAGTTTTGCCACCTTCTATCTCCACCACTTTGAGCAACAACCTGTTGGAGTTCTCAAACAGCAAGTCTCAGCACAATAGCACAAAGCCAGCTGATAGCTCATCTGAGGTACAGGAATAACATCACTAAGAAGATTAATTAATTATATATGCATTAAAAATGTTAGAAAAATCAGTGAAATAGGTTATGTAATGTGAGTTTAGTTTTTTTATGATAAATCGGAGAAGATTTTCAAATCGGACTTCTCCTTTCTCAAGTGCAACAGCACTGCAACTGGTGGAGCTCTCAAGAAGGCCAGGGTTCAAGGCTCCTTCACAGCTCAATCCACGTTGAAGGTTCACTTCTATAAACATCCATGGCTGATCATATCATATAATGGACTTAACTTTGCAGCTTAATTAGTAACCTCTACTGGAAAACAATTTAGTACTATAGTAAAAAAGCAGCTTCTGTTAATTAGCTGCACACGAAAAGCTGATATCTTCTTTACTTTTAGGTGAGGAAGGAAAAATTAGGAGATAGAATAATTGCACTTCATCAGATTGTTTCCCCTTTTGGGAAGGTACTGAATACATTCCTATGTTCATGAAATTTAAGCTCATTCCATCTCTTTTTTATATATATTTATTAATTTCAATAAAGAAAAATCTCACATTTTGTTGATTTTGATAAACTTTACAGACTGATACAGCCTCTGTGTTGCTAGAAGCAATTGGCTACATCAGATTCTTGCATAGTCAAATTGAGGTAGCCTAATTGACTAGTCCCCTGTGTCTACTGTTTGAACAAAGCATATCCATTTCTCTCATCAAGAGAGTTTTATTTCTAGGCTCTGACCTCACCGTACTCGAGCAGTGTTGCAGGAAACATGAAGCAACCTTCCACTTTCGATGATCATGTACAGATATTAACTACTACTCGCAAAGTTTGATCAATCGAAGTACATGTATTATGAAATTTGTTGCATTTTCATTGCACCAGGAAAGCCTAATTGAGGAAGAGAAGGATCTGAGGAGTAGGGGGCTTTGCCTTATGCCACTCCCCTTCATCTCGCACGTAGGAAGAGACTTTGGTGGAAACTATTTGGGAAGCTTCTGATTTACAGATACATGAGCGACAGGTTCTGAGCATTGTTGAAGCTTCTGCAGTTGATGTGCATGCATAAGATCATTAGCAGTCACTCTGAATAAAGATTGATTGCTCCTGATAGTATGCAGCAAGTTGGGGATTGGATACAGAAACTTCAACCCTGCTAAGGACCATCAAACTGATCAGCTAGGCATGCATTCATCCCCATGGAGTTGTGGTCATTTAACTATATATTTAAGCCTTTGTTTATCCTTTGAGAACGTTAATATTGCATATGATATTACTTCGTGTGATCTGAATTTGATTGTCCAGTGTGATTTCAAGTCAGTTTGCTATAATTAAGGTGAAGATAATCGACAAAAGTAATTGACTACTTTTCTTGCTAAGTTACGTGGATCATGTGGCGGTAGATCATGCATGATGTGTGTGATCGACTTTGTAGGTTTTGAGACATTGTGATAATGTATTTAAGTGATCAAATTCATTTGTCACATATCAAAAAACTATTGATTTACACATACCATCTAATTGACCTTTAGTAAGACATGAAAATTGTCCACCACTCCAAATTAAAGTGATAATTCTCATAATTATTTTCTATAACATGATTACCATTCAATATATATACCTCTTATCATCTCTTATCATGGCATGCCATTAGAACTTGAAGAAGTATTTCTCCTACTAAGACACGTCACGAAGTGTTCATCTTGCACATGTACTTCAATTCAAAAGTTCATCAATCATATCGGACGTGATATATTACTCATTTAGCTGAGTTATAAGTCTTTTGTTGATTATTTCTGATGTAGAGAGATTCGAGATTTAAGTTGTTATAATTTTTAATTTGGATTGAACCACAAGATCTTTAATATATGATGCAGGGCAGATTGCTAATAGCTAGTGAATGGAGTCAAAGGTTGGGAAGTTGAAAAGGTTGCCTTAAATTACTAAGGCTTGGGAATTGAAGTAAAAATACTTGAGAGTTGAAGTCAAAAGCTGGGAAAATTGCACCAATGCTGAGAAAAACTAAAACACTTTATTATTGCATTTAATTTAAGTTTTTAAATAGTTTCTTTTGATGCTCGTTGTGAAATCAAATTAGCATATCTTCTAAGTTTTTTCTATTTTCTTGTTGCCCAACTTCCCGACCATATAATTTCTTCATCATTTGGTATAAGAGCCCAAGCTTTCGCTTTGGGACTTGGTTTTCTTATTGTGATGGCAGCAAAATGAGGGATAGGCGGACGTGACAGAGGCATGGGAAATTTGGAAGATAAACGAGATGTTAAAATTCAAGCATTTCGAAGATAAGTTGAGGAATTAATCTTACATCTTGGGCATCAGAGCTGACGAGGTTTAAGCCATGGGTATTCTAGTGATGATTATGTGAGTGTGTTTGGTTTAAGTTATCATATATAATCATAGTTACATAATTACCAAATAATCACATAACAAAGGTTATGAGAATAAAATATAATCAAATGTTGTTTGATTCAATTTAAATAATACAATAAAAACTTATTTGTTTGGAGATTTTAATAAATAACATATTTTAATATTTTACTATATTACTTTTACATACAAAACCAATCATTATTATTATTATTATTTAAACTCTATGGTTTTAATTTTTTTCACGTTTTTTTAAATTTTATGTTTTTTTATTGTTTTTTAGTTTTTTTAAAAAAAATAAATTTTTTAAAATTTTTTCTTTTTTTTAAGTTTTTTTAAAAAATTTTTATGTTTTTTTATTTGTTCTATTTTTAAATTTTTTTATGTTTTTTAATTTTTTTTCTATTTTTTATATATATATTTTAATTTTTTTTATGTTTTTATTTTTTTTTTTACATTTTTTTATTTTTAAAATTTTTTTATTTTTTTAAAAGTTTTTTATTTTTTTATATTTTTTTCTTTATATTTTTCTTTTTTATCATATTTTTCTCTTTTTCAAAGGTATTTTGGGTAAAAAAATTCCGTTAACCCCGGAATCAAGAAAACCTCATTTTTTCGATTCCAGATTGCATGCCCCTTTTGCTGACATGTCGGACATGGAATATTACTCAGGAATCATCGATTACCTAAACCAAACAAAGTTTTCGTTGATAACTTTGTATGGATAACTAAGCTTATCAAGGATAACCTCGAACCAAACGTACCCTGAATATGTGTGAATCCTTTTGCTCGCAAACAAAGAGACACACATTTTGAAGGTTGACCTCTTGGAGTTTTACGGTCATCTTCAACTGGAGGAGTTTTTGGATTAGCTTAGCGTAGTAGAAAAGTTCTTTGAATATAAAGAGATTCCAAAAAATCAGAAATCAGGTTACACAACTTTGAGGCGATGCTTCAACTTGGTGGGATAAAACACATGAGATGAGAGTGTGAAAAGGCAAGCCTAAAATTGCTTCTTGGTAATAAAAAAAAATGAAGGTGTCAAAATTTCCTTCATTTAATTTTTTTCTCAAAGCATTTTTATGAAATTCAACATTCTACATCAAGGCAATCAAAGTCTGACTGATTATACAGAAGATTTCTACAAATTGATGGCTAGATGTGATATTCAAGAATAAGAAGATCAACATATAGCAAGGTATACTAATGGGCTCAAACTATCTATCAGAGATGAAGTTGAAGTCGAGATACAACATATATGGAGGCTAAATGATGCTTTTCAATTGGCCTTAAAAGTTGAAACAAGACTTTCAAGGCAGGGAGTAAGGAAGTTTATTGATGTTCGAACTTTTTTATTCACAAAAAAAAGGTCGAATCTTCCAGCAAGGGTGCACTAAATTAAGAAAGGAGAAGGAAAGGATGGAAGTGGTGGTATGACACCTAACAAAAATAAGGCTAATGCTTGATTCAAGTGTGGTGAAACAAGTCATTACATAGACGAGTGTCCAAGGCGGAGAAGTGGTATGTTTGTGTAGCTAATATAATTGAAGAAAATGAAGGTCACCCAAGACAAAGCATAGAAATATGATGATTATGGCGACTATGAAAGAAAAGAGATTGAATCTAAGGAGGGTAAATGTTTGGTTATTCAAATAGTACTCGCAGCTCCTAAGCAAGATAATGTTCAAAATTGGCTTCAACATAATATCTTCAAAACAAGATGCAAGTCAAATGGGAAGGTGTGTTCACTAGTCATTGATGGAGGTAGTTTTAAGAATTTTGTTCTCGAGAAATGGTGGACAAGTTCCAACTCTCAGTGGCGCTCCATCCTCACCCATATGCAGTCTCATGGATAAAGAGGGACAATGAGGTACGAATTGATAAAAAGTGCCTTGGTTTTTTTCTATGGGTAAAAATTATCATGATACAATTTGGTGTGATGTAACTCCTATGGATGTTGGGCATATACTATTGGGTAGGCCTTCGAAATTTTATAAGGATGTTATTCATGATGGACGAAGGAATACATACACTTTTCTTATGGGAAAAATAGATATCATTCTTTTACCTTGCAAAGATTTTTATAAACCCAAATCTTCAAAAGAGTAGGGGAATGCAATTCTTGCTTTGTCATAGTTTGAAAATGAAACTCGAAAGAATGGAATCGTGTGTGTCTTGGATGCTAACGAAGTCACGGGGGCCATGGAAGTACATGAAAATGTCAAAGCTCTCTTGGAGGAATTTAGCGATATACCACCTGAGGAGTTACCTAATGGCCTTCATCCTTTGAGGAAAATTCAACACCATATAGATTTGATTTCTGGAGTAGCACTTCCAAACAAATCACATTATGGAATGAGCCAAAAAAAACATGAAGAGTTAAACTGACAAGTACTTGATTTATTAAGTAAAGGGTTCATTTGAGAAAGTTTAAGTCCTTATGCAGTCCTCGCCTTGTTAACCTTAAAAAAATATGGTTCGTGACACATGTGTATTGATAGTCGAGCACTCAACCGTATCACTATCAAATATAGATTGCCCATACCAAGAATTTATGATATGTTTGATATGTTAGTCGGTGCACAAGTATTCTCTAAACTTGGTTTGCAAATTGTCTACCATCAAATTAGAATAAAACTAGGGGATGAATGAAAAACAATATTCAAAATAAAGGATGATTTATACAAATGGTTTGTCATGCCTTGCAGGCTTCTCATGCTCTAAGCACCTTCATGAGGGTAATGAATCAAGTTCTTCACCCTTTCATTGGAAAATTTATTGTTGTTTACTTTGATAATATTCTTATTTATAGCCAAAATGTGTGTGACCATATGGAGCATCTAAGAACTATTTTGATGACCTTGAGGAAGGCAAAACTCTATGTCAACCTTACAAAATATAATTTTGTGACTAGCCGCCTAGTTTTTCTAGGCTTTGTCTTGACTCCTTCAGGTGTGATGGTAGATGATGAAAAGATTAAAGTTGTCCAAGAGCGATACATTCCTCAAAACCTACATGAAGTGTGGCATTACCATGGATTGACTTTATTTTATCGTCATTTTATAAGGAATCTCGATACCATTGTGGCACCATTAATAGATTGTTTCAAGAAGAGAGAGTTCTTATGGACTCTAGAAGTAGAAAAGAGCTTTAATGTCATCAAAGAAAAGCTCTCCAGTGCCCCTGTCTTAGCACTCCCTAATTTTGACAAAATCTTCGAAATGGATGGTGATACATATGTTGGTGCAGGGAACACCAAATAATATCAATCAACCTCTATGAGGTATGGTCAAATTAATCAAGGGTTAATCCAAACATGATTTGATGTTTAGAAGTGAGTGAAGTCTTGTCAGGCTAAAGTTGACCAGATGACTAGTAAGGAGAAATATAGTTAGGACCAGATGACTAGTAGAGGAAGTCATAATTGAAGGTTAGTTAAGGAAAAGTCCTAATAAGTAAAGCTAGGTCATGGTGAGTGAAGCCAGAAAGTGAAAGTCCTAATGAATGAAACTAGGCCTTGATGAGTGAAGTCGAGAGGTAAAGTCCTAATGAGTGAAGCTAAACCCTAGTAATTGAAGTCAGGAAGTTAAAGTCCTAGTGAGTAAAATTAGGATATGGTGAGTGAAGTCGGAAGGTGAAAATCCTAGTGAGTGAAGGTAAGTCTTACTAAGTGAAGTTTAGCGGTAAAAGTCCTAGTGAGTGAAAACAAGTGGTGGAAGTCCTATTAGGAAAGCTAGGCATTGGAGATCCTAAGGAGTAAACATTAGATGGTAAAATCTTGGATGTAGTCCATCCATGGAGTCTAGTAGGTTAGGTAGACTTACAGGAGTGCAGGTTGATCTTAAGGAATTGACCTTTAGGTGATAGACTTAGAGGAGGGACCTTCAAGCAAAAGATAAGCTGAGTAGGTCATGTAGACTTACAAGAGTGTGGTTTGATCCTAAGGGATTGACCCTTAAGTAATAGACTTAGAGGAGGTACTTTCAAGAAAGAGGTAAGTCTAGTAGGTCAGGTAGACTTACAGGATTAAAACTTAGGTTGCTTGTTTGTTGTTATATGGTTGTTTTGCAAGAATTTAGAGATAGAAGCAAAATAGAGAGAAGATAAATACAAATAGATGAACTGGACTTGACTCAGGTCGAACCCGACCCAAACTAGTTCAATAGACTAAACCAGTGGTTACGTAGACCAAATGGGTTCAATCTAGATTGCTAAGTTGTCAGATGTTGACATAGAAGATGATGTGGAAAAAGATCTGGTTCATTTTTATGATTTAGATTAGGATAAGAATAATCCAAATGATATGGATAGAGATTAGGCTTGATATAGATATGACTTCATCTAGATCACTTCATCTAGATAAAATTGATCTAGATAAGGATTTGATCCAACTATATAAAAAGAGACGAAGACTCTACGTTCAACATCAACAATTCTTCTACCACTCTATCTCTATACTTGAAAGAAAAGATAGAAAAGATAATAATTCTTCTACTAGAGAAGCTCCAAGAGAAGTGCATTATGCTCAGGACTGTAGGATCGAAAAGAATTTAGATATCTCTACAATAGTATGATATTGTCCACTTTGGGCCTAAACTCTCATGGTTTTTCACTTGGGCTCTACCCAAAAGGGCTCATGCAAATGGAGATATCTTTTTCTTATAAACCCATGATCTTTCCCATGTGTTTTCAATGTGGGACTATATTTGAAATCTTGCAACCCCAACAATCCCCCCCCCCTCAAACAAAGGACCACAGGGTCCCCCTCAAGCATCGGGTCACCCTTGACCTGCTCAAGGCTTACCCTCAAGCATCGGGTCACTGACCTGCTTAGGGCCTCCCTTACTTCGTTCAAAGTTTCACCCACATGGTTCGATCTTGGATCATGGCTCTGGCTCGTGTTTCTTCCGACGGTTAGTCTAGTGAAAAGCGACCTCGCTCTGATACCAATTGTAGGATCAAAAAGAATTTAGATATATCCACAATGGTATGATATTATCTACTTTGGGCCTAAACCCTCATGGTTTTGTTCTTGGGTTCTACCCAAAAGGCCTCATGCCAATGGAGATATTTTTTTCTTATAAACCCATGATCTTTCCCATGTGTTTTCAATGTGGGACTATATTTGTAATCTTGCAACCCCAACGAGGACTTCCGGAGCGACAGCTATCATTTGTTTATCTTTCTATTTACAAGCTGTGTTTTAATTTAGAATATTTTCTTGTGCTTGTTAAACTGTAAGATGAGTTTCTCTGCCTCTGAAAAGTTTTGGAAAAGAGATCACTAGTGGATGGGTGGCTCCCATGATTAGGCCTTGGACGTACTGACCTTGGGGGGCTGGAAATCAAATAAATCTGCATGTGTTATTTCATTTCTATTATTTATTTATATTCTACTGCATACTAACCCTGATAGAAAGAACGAACTGTAAGAACCCTAGGTTGGTTTTGATGTGATCAACTGAGTTAAGTTAAATTCTATGTCTTTTGATGCCTTGTGTCTAAATGTGTAGGAACTTAAGAATACAAGAAGTTGAGCAAAAGATGTATGATCATTGTGCTAGAGGGGGATGAATAGCGATTGTGGCTTTCACGTTTATCTAAAACCAATCGAGAGTAAACCATGTAGTGGAAAGAAAAGTAAAACAGAAGGAAGAACACAAGTTAAGATTTACTTGATTCGAAGCCTGTGGCAACTCCTACTTTAAGGCCCACATATGAGAGTGCTTTCAATGAGCAATCACTAATCAAACGGAATATTACAAGTACAATTTCAACTTAAGTACATATAATTTGAAATGTAAATAATACCAATGACTTGGAGAATCAAATCTTTAGTGTCATCATAGACGAAGCAACTTTCAGGCATCGTAGAGGCTTTATTGAAGTAGCGTGCAGAAGTGGAAGATGCTTAGAATGATGTGTTTGAGGTGCTGGTTGAATCCTTCTTTTATAGCCCGTTCCGGACGCCTGGAACCTCCCCCGAGCACCCCCCATAGGACTGACATGGCATGCTCTTATCGAAACTCGATCTAATAAAAGTTATCCATCTCCAAGCGCCCGAACCACCCTCGAGCACCCGGACCACCCCCGGGCGCCCAGAGTGTGATGTAGAACCGCTCGTCATTGCGCTCAAGCTAAGTGTACCGATTAACTTTTAGCCATCCAGATGCCTGGAGCAACTCCAGGTGCCCAGACTGCCAGGACACCTAGCTAGAGACCCTGCCCGGACTGTTCATCCATGAAGTTAGTCCGGGCGCTCGGAGTAGCTTCGGGTGCCCGAACTCTAGGCGCCCGACCACTATTTTTGCCAAGTTCTTTTGTCTGCAAAATAAGATTAGTCCAGGTAATAATATTTAAAGATTGACAAGTTTTGACAGCCTTCAGACTGTCCAGTTCTGACTTTGAGTTTTGCTGAAACTCTAGGTCTGACAGACAGTTACTGTTTCCTCTTCGAGGAATGCGTCCTCACCTACCCCTCTCATAATAAATTACTTTTTGCCAGACCAATCTTCCAAACTGTCTGGACTTTTGCTCAACGTCCAAAACTTTAGGACTTCATGCTAAATGTCTGATCCATGACCCATCCAGTCTTCCACCTAGTGTCTGCGACCCACAAGATTTTCATCTAGCGTCCTCGACTTGTCAAGACTTTGTCCAGTCCCTTAGATCAGGACTTCGTTGCCTAACCGCAATTGAGACTTTCTACTTGTCTAGCCTCAACTAGGACTTTCCTGTATACTTAGTTACAAGACAGCTTAACTTTAAACCCTTTGTCATAATCAAAACTTAGCTTCGATCATCTAGTGCTTTCTGCACCAACAATCTCTCCCTTTTTGATTATGGCAACATAATTCAAAGCTAAGTTAAAAAAAGTAAAACTAGATAAATGACAAGTAAAGCTAAGTAAGTATTCTTACAAGTAGATAAAACTTTTTCAAAAACTAAATTTTTAAGTTTTGAAATAGAACTAAGAATTCTTTAAAGAGTTCAAAAAAACTCCCCCTGAAATATAGTATTTTTTTATTTTTTCCTTAATAAAAAACTTAGCTACATTCTTAGATTTGAAGAAACTTTGTTAAGAACTGAGCTTTTGGAAAAGATTTCTTTAAAAACTTAATTAAGAAGTTGGCTTTAAAAATATTTTTATAAAAACTTAGTTGAGTACTTAGCTTTTAAAAAAATATAAAAAAACTTAGTTAAGTATTTAGCTTTAAAAAAAACTTAGTTAAGTACTTAGTTTTAAAAAGATTTTTATAAAAACTTAGTTAAGTACTTATCTTTAAAAAAGATTTTTATAAAAACTTAGTTTAGTACTTGGCTTTTAAAAAAAAAATTATAAAAACTTAGTTAAGTACTTAGCTTCAAAAAAGATTTTTATAAAAACAAAATACTTAGTTAAAAAAAATCATTTAACTTAACTTCTATTATCACTCCTCCTTTGGCATATATCAAAAAGAATTTCAAAAAAAGAGAGAAGTTAAAAACATTTTAATCTCCCCCTTAATGCTTTAAAAAGTCTTTAAGTGAATGCTTTTAAGTTTGAGGAGAAAGTAAATAACTTTTATCTTAGAGTCCAAGCATGTAAAGATCAAAATAAAAATAATTAAAAAAACACTTTAAAAATATTTATCTATTTTTCTTAGAATAACTATTTAACTTTTAGCTACTAACTATTTAGCATAAGGTAGCAGCATTCACATGGTTAGTCAAGTTAAGTATGTGATCTAGTTAGTTTGACTAAAGAGGATGGCTCAACTTAATCAATTTGAATTGGTATTTATAGCCTAAACTTATGTTGATGTACAGATATAAGCATTCTAAAGTCCAGACAATACCCTATGTATCTCACACTATTCTAAGTATTTTTTTCATACATAAGCAAGGTATTTCTAATGTTCTTGTGAGATGCTTTGGCTGAAACCTATGAGTACATACTTTCTAGGGGAAAAACCTAGGCTAAGTCCAATATTTGAAAGCACTAGTAAAATTGAGAGTTTTGAAAAAGATAAAATAATTTATCCTAAAATTTTAAAACCAAGCTGATTTTGAAGAGATAATATAATTTGAAAAATCATAACTTTTGAAAAAGCAACACAATAAAAAGAATGATTTTAAAAATTTTAGAACCTATTCTAATAAGCACATACCTAATTATCTTCTAAGTATACTAAACTCGAGTTCAGGTAAGGATTTTGTGAAAATATCTGTTAGATTTGATTTGAACTCAACATAGTCATGTACAATCTATATAATGCCTTATAAAGTGATGCTTAACCTCTATGTGTTTAGTCCTTGAGTGACATATTAGATTTTTAATTAAATTAATTGAGCTTATGTTATCAATTAAAATTTTTATATTTTTATATTTTAATTGATAATCTTTTAAAGTGGGCATCCATAATAGTTGAGATGCGCATTCTCCCATGGCTATGTACTCTATTTTAATAGTGGATAAGGTAACACAATGTTGTTTTCTACTAAACCAGCTTACTAGGCACTAACCTAAAAGTTGACAGCTTCCACTTTTACTTTTTCTATCTAGTTTATATCCAGCATAGTCTAAATCTGAGTACACAATTAAGTCAAATGTGCTAATCCTAGGGTACTAAAGTCCTACACTTAGTATCCCCTTAATATATCTAAGTATTCTTTTTTACATTAGTTAAGTGTGATTCTTTTACACAAGATTGGTACCTAGCACACATACCTAGTGCAAATAAAATATTAGGTCAACTTACAGTTAGGTATAGTAGACTTCCTATTGTACTTCTATAATATTTTAAGTCTACTAGTTTTCCTTCTAAATCAGAGTCAAGTTTAATATCAGTTGTCATTGGGGTATTTATGTTTTTGGAATTATCTATTCCAAATTTTTTAATTAACTCTTTAGCATATTTTGTTTGAAAAACATAAATTTCTTCTTTTATTTATTTTATCTATAAACCTAAGAAAAAAAATAAATTCTCTTACTAGGCTTATTTCAAATTTATTTTTCATTAATTTAATGAACTCTTTTAAAAATTTAATATTAGTTGAGATAAAAATTATGTTATCTATATAAATTTGAGCTATAAAAAAAATCTTTTTCTAAGGTTTTAACAAATAAACTTTGGTCTATTTGGCCTTGGTTAAACCCCTTAGATATTAGGTATGTTGATAGTCGTTCATACCAGGCCCTAGATGCTTATTTTAGTCCATATAAAGCTTTGTTTAACCTAAAGACATGGTTTGGATGGTCTAAATCCTCAAATCCTGGGAATTGATTTACATAAACCTCTTCTTGTATGAACCCATTGAGGAATACAGACTTTACATCCATTTGGTATTATTTGAATCTTTTATGTGCTACATAGGCTAGCAACATCCTGATGGATTCAAGTCTGAATACATGTGCATAGGTTTCATCATAATCAAACTCTTCTACTTGGCTGAACCTCTTAGCTACTAGTGTAGCCTTATTTCTTACTATTTCACCTTTATCATCTAGTTTATTTCTAAAGAGTCATTTAGTATCAATTATGGATTTATTTGTGGGTTTAGGTACTAGTTCCCAGACCTAGTTTCTTTCGAATTGAGCTAGTTCCTCTTGCAACGCAATTATCCAATGTAGGTCAGGTAGAGCTTCTTCTATAGTTCTAGGTTTAATTTTAGAATAAGTGTTATTTGACTTAGGTTTCTATAAGATGATTGAGTTCGAACTTCTAAGGTTGCGTCACCCAAAATTTAGTTAGATGAGTGGTTAGATATTATCCTTGATGGTCTTATGTTAGGGTCAACAATTGGATCTTCCGATTCACTTATTTTAAGTCTAAACTTTTTATCTTTATCATCTTCTATATTTCTCATATTTTGATTATTATTTTCATTGATTAAATTAGGTAGGTTTTTTTTTTCTTTATCAAAAATTATATTTATTATTTCTTTAACTTTTAGAGTATTTTTGTTATATACTCTATAAGCCCTACTGGTTGTGGAGTACCCTAAATATATACCAGATGTTGATTTAGACATAAATTTACCTAAATAATCCTTGGTGTTTAATATGTGTACTTTACATCCAAAAACTTTTAGATAATTTAGGTTAGGTATTTTATAAAAATATATTTCATAAGGGGTTTTATTGTAAAATTTATTAATTAAGATTCTATTTTAATATAACATGCTTTATTTATTACTTCTACCCAAAATTAATTACTTAGGTTATATTCATTTAACATAGTTCTAGCAGCTTCTTGTGATGTTCTATTTTTTTGTTCTACTAGACCATTTTGTTAGGGAGTTCTAAGACATAAAAATTCATGATTATCAACTAATAAGACTTTTCAAATAATGAAATCGAAACTCAGTTTGACATTACTTGTTCCGATTACCTTAAGTTTTCCGTCATTGTCAAACATAACTAACTCTAAGTTCTTGAGTTTTAGCTTGATGAACTTCAATTGATCTCCAGTCATGTGTCTGGAGCATCCACTATCCAATATCCATTGGTCCAAATCATTATGTTCCTACACATTAAATATTTGATTTAGATCCAATTTAAATAGATTATAAGATAGATTGATTGAATTCAACCCTTTATTTTATATCTCACTCAATGTAGGTTGTCAATCATGTTATACCTATAGGTGATTATGAGATGGTTGATTGTTTTTAACTTAAGTTTAGTTAGATTAATTCAATTTAAGTTTAAGTTGATTTAATTTGATTTAACTTAGATTTAATGTTTAATTTAATTTGAGTTAAGATCAATTTGATTTAAGTTTGATTTAAGTTTAATTTGATTAGATTTAATTTGATTAAATTTAAATTAAATTTGATTTGAGTTTGATTTAAGTTTAATTTGATTTGAGTTAAGATTAATTTGATTTAAGTTTAATTTGATTAGATTTAATTTGATTTGATTTAAGTTTAATTTGATATGAGTTAAGATTAATTTGATTTAATTTAATTTGATTAGATGTAAGTTTAATTTGATTTGAGTTAAGATTAATTTGATTAATTGAGTTTAATTTTACTAATTTTTATTTTAGCCTAAATACATCTCATCCTTTTCTAGATTATTAATTAATCAGGGAACTTTATGAATTTTGTGAGATGATTAATTTAATCTTTAATTTAGACTAAAATCTAAGGATTGATTTATATTTGAGTTAGACTAAGGTTTAATAGTTAGTCAATTAAACATTCATTTCAATAATTGGCTTCCAGGTTATGGCGAGACACTAGATTTTCTTGGATATTGGAACAACAACTACTTCTAGACAAAACCTTTTAAAAAAATTAAATATTTAATTTTATTTATGAGAATCCTTGGTCTAACTAAATAAGTGTCGATCAAACCTAAGTCCTTATCTATCCTAATTTAAGTATGTATAAGGAAAGTGGTAAAGCAACCATCAAACAAATTTATCTAATAATGAAGATGGTCTTTCTATCGGCTCCCCTTGGATTATAGCCTCGATAAGGTCTATCAAGGTAGTGAATTTGATCCTTGGGGATCCAATATTGATCAAGTCCAACTTGATTAACCAAGTTAGACTTGGGGCTTGGACTACTTTTCAATTTGTTCGATTAACAAGAGACATGTAAGATTTAAATTTATGTTTGGCCTTATACCCAATTTCAGATCGATTGTATACGACCCTTTGTTTCCCAAGGATTAGGTCAAGGTTCTTGGAACTCAAAGTGAACCATTCCAACGTTTCCTTAAGTTCTTTAACTTAGTTCTCATATTAGAATTTTCTTCCTCAAGTTGGACTTGAGTTGGAGTTCCAATTTGTGTCTTCTCAGTTAATGAACTTGGGTTAGTCTTTTTCTTGAGGGCTTTGACCTCCTCTTGGAGTAATTTGACTCAGAGGTTGGATTTAACCAATTTTCTAGACAAGTACGAAATTAAATTATGTGATCTAATTAAAGAAATACTTACAATGGATTAAGAATCTTTTGAACCAGATATGGATCTGTGGCTTCACTCAGACTTGGCTTTCTATTCGCTCTCGGTTTCGTCGACTTATTCTCGGGCTGGAAGTGTGAGAAAGCTTGTCTGTTTGAGATCTTCATCAGAGTCTTCCGATAAAGATTCATCCCACATTGTCTATAGAGCCTTCTTCTTCCGTTGCTTCTTTGCTTCCTTCATGTTTGTGAAGGGTGTTGGAATTCCATTCTGTTTCAATTTCCCTGTATAACAAAAAAACTGTACAAGAATAGAACTTTTCCTAGCAACTCGCATGTTCGATCAAACATGTGTTTGATCAATCAAGTAAGTTTTTGAATGATCAAAGCACACCTTGATCGAAGTACAAGATCGTTGGCCTCTTGTGTTGATATTCCAAAAATGATACATAGAAAACTAACTAATTACGCAACGGAATTAAAGAACTAGTTGTACTTTTCCTTTGTAGCTAAAGATCTCTTGATCTTCTACCATATTCCTCTCCTCTTCTTGGACATCATGTGGGTGATGATCTACCAAGACAAAACCACCCTCCTTCTCTTCTCGGTTTCCAAACCGTCGGCTACAAAAGGAGCTCTTAGGATGGGGTACCTTCTCTTCTTCTTCCTCTTCTTCAAGCTGCCGCCCACCAAGGAGTAGAAGAGGGGGACGCCGGCCTTAGCAAGGAGGGGGTCGCCGGCCCTAGTAAGGATAGGGGTCACCAGCTCTTAGTAAGGGAGAAGGGGAGGGGCGCCGACCATAAGTGAGGAGGAAAGGGAAGGGCACTGACCACGAGGAGGACAAGAGAGAAAATTAGGTTTTAGGAGCCACCACCTACTCCTTTTTATAGGCTTGCCGTCGGTTACAAAGAAAGAAAGATAATATAATTCTATTTAGAAAAAATCTCTCTTTCCAAAACCAAGTTAAACCAAGCCAAGTTAAACCAAACCAAGTTATGGATGAGTGGATGTGAGGCTTTATATAGAGGCTACAATAGGGACCTAGAGGAGAAATTGATTTAGGCCTCCTGATGGGCTTGTGCTTCTTGTGTTCGGCCCGAACACCCAACCCAAGTCCATCAATAATAACTCATACCACTAAAGGGTTATTATTGAACTACCGCACCAATCTCATATTACAATATGGGCTCCTTCTTATCATGAGTACGTTAATCTCCCCGTGTTTAAGATATCGTATGTCCGTTAATTAAATGAGTTACTAACAACTCAATTAATTAACATCTGATTCCAAGAGTAGTACCACTCAACTTTATTATCATACTGGACTAAGTCCACCTGCAGGGTTTACATAATAATCCTTATAAGCTCCTCAAGGGGGCATCATCAACCTAAATAATTAGGACACAGATTCCTCCTATAATCAACAACACACCATATAAAGAATACTATCTCCCAACTCATCGGGCATATTGATTTAACGAATAAATCTCACCCATTGATAAGTTAAAGAAATAAATACTAAGTATACATGCTTGTTATTATATAGGGATTAAGAAGGCGCACATCCATAATAGCAGAGGTTCTGTTCTTTTATTTAGTCAGTACAAATTGAACAACCTCAAACGGTCCTGCTCAATACACACATAGTGTACTAGTGTAATTTTATAGTCAAGACAGACTAATATTAAATTACACTACAACTGTTCCAATGGTTTGTCCCAATCCATCTTGGTTGTAAGCTACTATTTATAATTTATAAGAAACTAATAACATGATATTCTGTGTGGCACCACACGCCATGTTATCTACAATATAAATTAAATGGACAATTGTATTGACATATATATAAATATAAAATGTAGACATTTGACCAAAGTGATTCTCATTTCAAAATATTTCAAAATAGATGTTCATATAAAAGCTAGGCTTATAGTATACATCCCAACAATCTCCCACTTATACTAAAAGACTATGCTGTCATAAATGCAGTCATACACCTGATTCTCATCCCCTCAACATGCCTATCAAAAGCACTCACCGGAAGGGCCTTACTGAAAGGATCTGCCAGGTTATCTGCTGATGTAATCTTGGTGACAACAACCTCTCCTCGTTTTATGATGTCTCGTATCAGGTGGTACTTGCACTCAATGTGTTTACTTGCCTCATGGGCTCATGGTTCCTTCGAGCTTGCTATTGCACCATTGTTATCACAATAAATTGTGATAACTTTGGGCAAACCAGGAATCACATCTAAGTCTATCAAGAAGTTTCTGAGCTATACATCTTCTTTGGCTGCCTCAGAGGCTGCCACATACTCAGCTTCTATGGTGGAGTTTGAAACACATTTCTTATTAACACTCCTCCATGCTATGGTTCCACCTCCCAAAGTAAACACATACCCCGATGTTGATTTACTACTATCACTATCTGATTGGAAGTCCGAATCCATATAACCCACATGGAGCAAATCATCTGCCTGGTAAACCAGCATATAATCTCTAGTCCTTTTCAGGTACTTTAATATATGCTTTACGGCAGTCCAATATCCTAGTCCTAGGTTACTTTGATATCTGTTAACTATGCCCACGGCAAAATAGATATTCGGTCTCGTACATAGTATTGCATATATTAGGCTTCCTACAGCCGAAGCATAAGGAGTTGCCTTCATCTCCTCTATCTCCTTTGATGTTTTAGGACACATCTCTTTAGATAAAGGTACTCCATGCCGAAAAGGTAGAAAAACTTTCTTGGAGTTTTGCATGCTAAAACGAGCTAGGATAGTATCGATGTACGAAACTTGGGATAAGCACAACATCCTTTTCTTGCGATCTCTTATTACTTTGATCCCAAGAATATGTCCACATTCTCCCAAGTCCTTCATATCAAACTGCTTGGACATCCATACCCTTACATCTGACAACACTTTGACATTGTTGCCAATGAGCAAAATGTCATTTATGTATAGTACAAGAAATACCAACACGTTTCTGTCACTTTTCTTGTATACATAAGACTCTGATTAGAATGCATAGATTCTATTTCAGAGTTCATCGCACTTTGCCAAGATGCTGCATCTTTATCTTGGAGTGCTTCATCATATGTTCAAAGATCAGCTTCATGTTCATCAGGGATCAAGTCTGAAAACTCTTCCAAAAACATGAATCTATCAGGTTGTCTAATAACTCTCCCACTACGACGAGACACTACCTGTAATTGTGCATCATTTGTGACACGTGTTGCAGTTACTTATGGTATCTCATCTTGTATCGTTGGTACTAAAGTAGAAGTGTCCTCTCTTATTTCCTCAAGAACAATTTTACTTATGGGCTTATGGTTCATTACATAGTCCTCTTCTAAAAATCGGGCATTAGTGCTATCAATGATCTTTTGATCTTTAGGACTATAAAACAAACCACTTTTCATTCCTCTAGGATATCCCACGAACAAGTGAACTTCTATACGTGATTCAAACTTATCAGCGTCTCTCTTCAGCATATGTGCTAGACTACCCCAAATCTGAATGTGTTTTAAACTAGGTTTACACTCATTCCACAATTCTGTGGGAGTAGAGGGTACTGACTTAGAATGTACCAAGTTCAGAATGTACGCTGTCATTTCCAGAGCATATCCTTAAAACGAATTTAGTAATTCTGAGTAACTCATCATTGATCTAACCATTTTCATAAGAGTCCTATTCCTTCGTTCTGTCACACCATTCTGTTGGGGTGCACCAGATGCAGACAGTTGGGTTTGAATCCCGACCTCTGATAAGTAACTCCTAAACTCTCCGAAGAGGTACTCTCCACCACAATCAGACTGTAGTGTCTTGATACTTTTACCATGACGTTTCTCCACATCAGCCTTGTACTCTTTGAACTTATCAAAGCACTCATACTTGCGGCGCATCAAGTAAATGTACCCGTATCTCGAATAGCTGTCTATAAAAGAGACAAAATATTCGAAACCACCTCTTTCCTGGATAGTCATAGGCCCACATAAATCAGAATGAACCAATTCTAACACTTCTTTGGCTCTATACCCCTTTGCCTTAAAAGACCTTTTGGTCTTTTTTCCTTCCAAGCAAGACTCGCAGGTCGAAAAGTTTTTCACTACCAATGAACCCAAAGGTCCATCGGCTATTAACCTTTGAATCCTACTCAAGTTAATATGACCCAACCTTAGATGTCAAAGATATGTTTAGTTCATTTCTAAAGGTAGTTTTCTCTTATTAGAATTAGAAGATGTGTTATTAATTTTCATTTGTTGCATCATGGGAGTTATTGGATTAAGAGTATACAAATTACCAACCAACGCACCAGAACAGATAACCACCCTATTTTTCTTGACAACCACTTTGTCATCAAAAGAAACAAAATATCTATCCATAAATAATTTAGAAACTGAAATCAAGTTCTTTCTAAAACATGGTACGTAAAGACAAATTTTCAAAATCAAAGTTTTATTCCTATCAAAAGATGTTGGAACCCCAAGGTTGTTTTGGTGTGATCAACAAGTTAAGTTAGGTTCTGTGTTGGTTTAACCTTGTGTCTAAGTGTGCAGGAGCTTAGGAGCACAAGTACTCGAGAGGAAGACGCAACTAGCAAGAAGTATGTCACGCGGTGCGTCCGAGGGACGAGGCGTTGCGGAAGAGTACACCGGCGGACGAGAAGGAAGCGTGCGGTGGCTCCGAGGGACGAGAAGCCGGAGCGGAAGATTGCTCGAGGAGCAAGAGATGCAGCTAGCGAGAAGGTTGGCACGGGGTGCGACCGAGGGACGAAGACTATGGATGAGTACGCTGGTGGATGAGAAGGAAGCACGCGGCGATTCCGAGGGACGAGAAGCCGGAGGGAAGCCTGCTCGAGAAGACTGGAAGTTGGGTTCGGGTGAGCCCTATTCCGGATGGTAGAGATCACCCAAGCAAGCGGATCTGGAGTGGAAGACCCAGACCGAAGCCAGGCTGAACCAGAGAAGAGGTCCCGGAAAAAAAAAATCAATAGTGGTTGACTTTTTGCTCCGAGGCGCCCGGAACCATTCTGAGCGCTCGGAGCAGTCCGGGGTGCCTGGAATGCTTCCGGGCGTCCGGACCAGACTTTTGACCATGATCGAGATTTGACTCGATCTGATCATTGGGGGATAAAGTTTATCCCCCTAGGGCGCCCCGACCAAGGCTATAAATATAGCCTTGGTCCAGAAGCTTTTAAACGAACTCATTACTTGTAATTCCAACGCTTGTGCACTTCTAGTTATAGTTGAGCTTCTGTTTTATGTGCTTCAACGCTGTAAGAGGCTTCTCCGCCTGAACGAGTTTTAGTGCTTAATTTTCCTTGGATAAATCACATCGGTTGTAACCAAAGTAAATATCTTGTGCCTCGTCTTTTAATGTTTTATTTATTTGCTCTGTTTATTATGCAAGTGTTAGCTTAAAGAGTTCGAGAAGGGTTGTCTTTCTTTTTATTTTTGCAGGATATCCAACCTCCTTCTAGCCGGCCGCAACGGTCCTACAAGTGGTATTAGAGCCGAGTACGCCTCAGAAGGACTAACTACCGTCTGAAGCAACAAAACAATGGTCGGAGTTAGCGACTACCCACCAGCATTCGAGGGGGAGTTTTCTTCCTGGAAGCAACAAATGGAGGTATATTTGAATTCAGATTTTGGTATTTCTTTAATATTGAAATGTGGTTGTGAAGCACCAAAGACAACGAATGGAGAAAAACTCGATCTACGCCTCTGGAACAAGAAGCAACGTGACGAGTCAATGGCAAACGGTCGGGCAGAGTTTCACATTCTAACTGTAATACCAAATGAAGATCTTGATAGAGTTGGCGAATATAAAAGCGCAAAAGAACTTTGGGAGAAGTTCTTGAAGCTCTACGAAGAACCTTTGGAAGCCAACAACTCAATGGACACCAAGCCGCCGACAGAATAGTCCGAGAATGAAGAAACTGGCAAAACTGCCGAAGTTCATCCCAAGGACACAGAAAGCCCTTCTTCAATGAGCATCGATGAAGAGGGAGAATCTTCGGAAGAAAGTAATTCAATAGGGGGAGAACCAACGACCAATGAGGTAAGTAAGGTATGGCCTCTACCGTCTGAACAACTGGTTAATTCAATAGAAAAGTTGCCTGAAGATTTTTGCGATTTAAAAATTGAATTATCGAAAGAGTGCTTCGGTTTACCAATCGTTTTGAAAGAATTTTGCAAATTAAAAAATATTTTGACAAAAGAATTTTGCAAGTTAGAAATTTTGTCAAAAGACTTTTGTGAATTACAAAACATTTTTTCGAGAAAATTATGCAAATTAGAAATATTATCAAAAGAATTCTTCGAATTGCAAAATGTGTCGACGAAAGATTCTTACAAATTACAAAATATTTTGATAAAAGAATTTTGCAAGTTAGAAATATTGCCAAAAAATTTCTTCGAATATTCTTTTGAATTACAAATTATGTTATCGAAAGAATTTTGTGAAATAAAGTCTATAAAGTCAAAAGAAATAGCTTGTCGATTAAAGTATCTCGACAAACTATTAATAGAAATTAACATGATACAATTTGTTGCATGTTTAATATTTGTTGCTTTAAATCTGAAAAAGTGTGATTTAAGAAGTTATGATATATTAAAATGAAAATTTAAAACTTTCTGATAAAAGCATTAGAATAAAATATATAAATAAATAAATGCATAGAAAATTTTTTTTAATGTTATCAATTTTCTTAAATTTTCTTACATAAAGTTTTGGGCTTAGAAAGATATTTTTTTGGCGAAAACTTAGAAATTTTTCAAAAGTCATTTTTGACTTAGAAAATTTTCCTTCACTAGGAAATATTTTCCAGAAAATCATTGAAATAGATTTTTATAATTTTTCTAAGTGTCAACCCTTAGATTTTTCTTGCAACCCCAATTTTTTATGTGATCAAAGGGGGAGAAGAAAAACTATAAGTCTAGGGGGAGGTAGAAATTGAAAATTGGAATTTTTTGAAATTTAATTTTTCTATCTTGTTGCACGTTATTGCAATATAAATTGTTTAATTTTCATGTCTATTTTGATTTTAGCTTAACTTGGGTTGATCACATCAAAAAGGGGGAGATTGTTGGAACCCCAAGGTTGTTTTGGTGTGATCAACAAGTTAAGTTAGGTCCTGTGTTGGTTTAACCTTGTGTCTAAGTATGTAGGAGCTTAGGAACACAGGTACTCGAGCGGAAGATGCAGCTAGCGAGAAGGACGGCACGCGATGCGTCCGAGGGACGAGGCGCTGTGGAAGAGTACACCGGCGAACGAGAAGGAAGCGTGCGGTGGTTCCAAGGGACGAGAAGCCGAAGCGAAAGATTGCTCGGGGAGTAAGAGACGCAGCTAGCGAGAAGGTCGGCACGAGGTACGACCGAGGGACGAAGACTGTGGATGAGTACGCTGGTGGACGAGAAGGAAGCACGCGGCGATTCCGAGGGACGACAAGCCGGAGGGAAGCCTCCTCGAGAAGACCGGAAGTTGGGTTCAGGTGAGCCATATTCAGGATAGTAGAGATCACCCAAGCAAGCGAATCCGGAGCGGAAGACCCGGATCGAAGCGGGACTGAACCAGAGAAGAGGTCCCGGACAAAAAGTCAACAGCGGTTGACTTTTTGCTCCTGGGCGCCCGGAACCATTCCGGGCGCTCGAACCCGACTTTTGACCAGGATCGAGATTTGACTCAATCTGATCGTTGGGGGATAAAGTTTATCCCCCCAGGGCGCCCGGAACCCTTCAAGGCGCCCCAACCAAGGCTATAAATATAGCCTTGGTCTAGAAGCTTTTGAACGAACTCATTACTTGTAATTCCAACGCTTGTGCACTTCTAGTTGTAGTTGAGCTTTTGTTTTCTGTGCTTCAACGTTGTAAGAGGCTTCTCCGCCTGAAGGAGTTTTAGTGCTTAATCTTCCTTGGATTAACAACCACATCGGTTGTAACCAAGTAAATATCTTGTGCCACGTCTTTTAATGTTTTGTTTATTTGATCTATTTATTATGCAAGTGTTAGCTTAAAGAGTTCGAGAAGGGTTGTCTTTCTTTTTATTTTTGCAGGATATCCAACCTCCTTCTAGCCGACCGCAACGGTCCTACAAAAGATAGATAAACATCTCCCATTGCAACAGCTTCCACTCTCGTAGCATTGCCCATGTAGATGGTGATCTCTCCTTCATGTAGTCGTCGGGTTTCCTGGAACCCTGTAATGAATTACAAATATGATTAGTGGCTCCCGTATCTACACACCATGTACTAGTAGATAACACCGCTAAACATGTTTCAACAACTAATGAATAAGATATACCTTTATTGTTCTCCTTTCTACGAGGACAGCCCACCTTCCAATGTCCAGACTGCTTGCATGTGAAGCACTTGTCCTTCGGCTTCTTCACACCTGCCTGCGGCCCAGTCCCTTGAGGTCGAATCACTTTTTTTACCGAACCAACTTGTTTCTTCTTCTTCTTTCCGCCTTTCGGCTTAGAAGCAGAAACATTTTTAGCAATGTGAACTTGAGAACTTTGACGAAATAGCCCTTCTGCCAACGAATAAACCCTTTTGTTCATGTTGTAATTCAGGCGGAACTACTCAAAACTTTTGGGCAGCATTTGGAGAATGATATCGACCTGGGTTTCCCCATTGATTTCAGCTCCAAGGACTTCCATCTCATTCAAAAGAGCCATTATCTTGAGGATATGATCCCTCACGGGTGTCCCCTCAATCATGGTGGTCGTCATTAAGTTTCTCATGGCCTCCTGCCTGGCAGCCCGATTCTGGTGTCCGAAGAGTTCCTTGAGATTGAGCATCATGTCATAGGCAATGGGTATGGCCTGATGCTGATGTTATAGCACATTTGACATAGAAGCCAAAATATAACACCGCGCCATCTTATCTGCCCTGGCCCATTTCCTATGTCTCTCTATCTCCTCTTCACTAGAATCCTTATCAGGCACGCTAGGACAGACCTCAAGAAGTACGAACTTCTATTCTTCAGCAGTTAAGACAATGTCCAAGTTCCGTTTCCAATCAATATAATTTGGACCAGTAAGTTTGTTTTCTTTTAAAATAACTGCAAGAGGATTGAAAATCATTTTGAAATCCTGAGAATCATAAAATAAAATATTTGGTCAAAACTTTATAATTTAAAATAATATTGATTCCTCAAACAATATAATTTAAATTTACCAACACCTCAAAACACCGTGAATTTCGTATGCCACGATAGTGTGAACGTATACTAATTCAAACATTTATAAGAGGAGGTTTTACTCATTAATTTTATTATCTTGTCAACCTAACTTTATGACAAATAAAATTAATTGTTGGTTCTTCTTTAGTCACACAAATAATAGCAGTGACTCCGATAGGGAGGATACTATTAAATGCGCCTAAGTATATACCATTACTTGATACTTAGTCCATTAATTAGGATTATGCCCCTTCAGATGGAAAAGATCACACATACCTAAATAATTTCTTATAATTATTCATAAAGGAAGTTTGATCTAGTGATCTGCAAATAAACTCATCCGATATGGAGGAAGACACTTAATGTAAAATACCGGAAAATAGGCGAATATTAATAAGGGAATTTTTCGAAATTTTTGGAGATTTTTCGGAAATTTTTCGGAGCTCGTACGGATGAGTTGACGGGGATAAAAACGGGGTCTGGAAAAGCCTGTTTATGTTACCCTGTTTTAATGAGGAAAAGATTTATTTTCTTTTCCTTTTCACTTTTCTTTTTCTTAATATTTTTCTTTATTTTTCGCCGTTTTCCTCCATTTCTTCTCCACGAAACCGCCGCGCCTCTCCTTGCCCTAATCCCCTCTGCGGCCGAGCCCTCCTCTTCATCTTCTCTTCCTCTTCGCCGAGCGACGGCGTTGATCGCCGGCCACACCTCACCGTGTCCTAGATTGGCTTCTGCGCAACACTGCCGACAGCACCGTTGCCACGCACCTCTACACAGCTTCGCCACCGTCGCCTATGCCGTGTTGCCCGCTACCTCCCCTGTGCCCTAGTTCTCCATCACCGTCGCACCTCTACCTTAGGTGATGGCCAAAAGGGGGAAAGACCGTGCCCTAGATTTGTCCCTCACTGCCACACGAAACAGCGCCACCAGCCGGTCTCCTCTTCGTCACTACCGCTCTCCCTTCCCTCTGCGCCGCGGCCGACCCCTGGTTTGGGCAACTCCAGCCGCGTGCCCTAGGTTTCTCTTCCTTTGTGTCGGCCAGAAGTTTCCAGACAGCTTGTACCGGCCAAACAAGCTTGATTCCGGCTAGAAGAAGAGTATCGATTTGGGAGGTAAGAAGTTGGTTTAGCATATTATACATTAGTAATTTAGTCTAATGCTTAGCAGTGGATGTAATGGTTGTATTAGGGTAATTGCTTTGGGAATCCACAGCTCCACCTAGCTCCGGGCATCATTTTGGTAGCAACTTCTCCGGCTGTGATTCAACAGAGGACAAATTAGGTAAGTTTTAGAAGTGATTTCAATTGTACCTTGGGGTTGGTTTGTTAATTGATGAATGTGTTATGTTTGGTGATGGAGAATAATTTCTAAATATGAGTGTGGATTGGAGGAAATGGTTGTGTTGATTTGAGGTGCTAGAGTACTAAGAAATAAATTTAATAGAGGGATAAATCAGATTTAATTGATGATTAATTGTGTTTGTTTATAGGATGAATTTATCCTTGCTGTAGTTACACATAAAATGGAAATTTGGAATAGTTAGGGTTTCTGGTAAATAAGGATTTTGGGTTTAGCTATTTTATTTACAAATAAAACTTGGCTAAACCGTACGATTTATTACAGGATGTTGTTTTGAGACGAGCATCTTGACATCGGATTGGATCGGATACGATCCTCTTATCGGAGGCGGGTACCTCTTGACTTATCATTTATGATACTGTCTTTGGATATGCATAGTACTTTATAACTACAAGCAATGAATATGTTTGTCTTTGGTATGTCACTGTTTGATATCCATAGCATGTTAGGTTTGTCGCCTGTGATGTATTCGTGCTTATATCACATGATTTGTTGCCATGAGTATCTTATTGCCATGAGTACTTTATTACCTTATGTATCTTAGTTTCAAGAGTAAGTGACATACCATGTTTTACTGAGGTTAGGACTAGGTTCTGGATTTTTGGTTTTAGTCATGTGTATCTAGATTATCTGATACTTAGGTTTTTATTCCATGACTGGCTTGTGTACCTCTATTTGTATATCATATATGATTCGTGTACCTAGATTTTGATTCTTTGATCTGTGTATATTGTTGGTACATATGTTATGGAAGGGGGATATGTTTAGGATCTAGGTTGTTATACCATAGCGGACCTGTATACCATAGATCCGTGGATTTGACTCACTGATACTGTGGTACCCATATTATATATATATGGATATGGTTATGTTGATCAGTTTATGACTATGCTTAGTGTCATGCATCATGATTGCATGCTGCGCGATTGTCGGCTCTACTATGGTTGAGCACATCGTCAGTTACATGTACTGCACACACCACCACTCATGGATTAGTGGTATATCAGGCAGGTGTGTGGCGGTTCTGCTGTTTGGCTCCGTTGGTCAGGTGACTCAGCGTGGTAGCCAGCAGTCAGTTCCGCTCTGTTTGGCTTCGTTGGCATTTAGTGTAGCAGCGTGGTAGCCGGCAGACGGTGGACTCTGTTTGGCTCCGTTGGTCAGGAGACTCAGCGTGATAGCCGGCAGAGATACCTCCCCGTCATCGTGTACTGGGAGATGAGAGCATTGCGCTCCCCCATTTATGATTTGGGGTCAGAGGACAGGAGTACTCCGACAGCATCCCGTCCACTCGGTCACTCATCAGGAGCAGTGACGACAGAGTGCACGGTTGTCACAGCCCTACCCACTCGGTCTCGCCATTTGTGTGTGAGAGGACTGACTGGCGTCAGGGGTGACCAGGACGCATCATTAGCATCATATGCATTGATGTATTTATATTCTTGTGATTGTGTTTGCTGCATTTGGTTGTTGCATTTTGGTTGGATGCATACCTTTGACCTGCATACAGGATTATTGACACTTTCGGTTTGACGGCCCTTTTGTCTGGATAGGAGTTCCTGGTGAGTACAGCTTCCTTGGTTACCTTTCAGTTTTGTATATTTCCTATATATTATGCGGAAGCTGTATTCCATGTTTATTGCTGTTAGATATATCTTACTAGGCATGTCTATTGGTATTCGCTGAGTTGTTGAACTCACCCCCGTGGACACTATTTTTTCAGGTACCAGGTATTTATGGTGTCGCTTGGAACATCCTGTCTGCTGGTCCCCGCGTCACATCAGAGACATATCGCTGCCTTTCTGTTGTTTATCTTGGTATATGAAATTTCTATATTTCAAATTGTGTTCTGGTTTTTGTTTCCGGGTGTTATGTTGTTGGTTGTGTAAGTCTAGCCGGCTAGCATTTTTGTGTTTGGTTGTATTTGGTTTCTGTCAGTTTTTGTTGTGTTTTGGTTTTGGTACAGCCGAGTGGGCTGCTTTACTTTTAACTGCGTGGTTGTGTCAACCAGAGGCTGAATTTGATATTAACTGCGTGGTGGTTGTTTTGTTTTATTGTTATGATTCCAGCCGCATGTGGCTGAGGTATATTCTGCCTGTAGAAGTGCTTCAGATTGTCACCCGTATAGGGGAGGTGCTGCCGAAATTTCTTCGGACAGAGACTCCCTCGGGGCGTGACACTTAAAGCCAACGCTCAAGTTTGAATGCATCACTTACAAACCAGTAATGGAGATCGTGGAATTTATTTAAATAATCCCTCTCCTACTTAGTTATTTAAATTGAGGAATTTTAATATGCACACACATCACAGCACACACATCACAGCACAAAAACAGCATATAAAGGCAATAAATATGAAAATAAAATTTCTAACTATTATGACATCATCCAACGTTGTCCTCTAATATGCCGCCAATGGATTATTGTCCTCCAATGTGCCGCCAATAGACCAAGCCATCGTGTCTATCTCGCTTCCTTCTCCGTCGTGCCTCCGGTCCTCAAAATAGCACCACGCATAGCAAGGATACAAGCCGAAACAAAAGAAATAAAAATTTACATTTATCGTTCTTATATTTTACAAAGGAATTTACATGTAATCTAGATTGAACAAAATATAAAAAAATAATATGGCAACCGGCCGTATTTAATTATTACAATCATGCACACACAACAACCTCGACATGCCCGAGGGTTCAAATCATACACAAACACACAAAGCCATAATAGTTAGATCTAGGATGCCTGCAACCACAGAGTTAATCTTTTTTGCACATCCTACTATTATCCGGCCTAAACTTATGTACAAACAGTGCATAATTTAACTGAAAACCAATCACACAGAACCAAAAAACTCACTCTGATACCACTTGAAGGGCGTTGGAATTCCGTTCTATTTCAATTTCCCTGTATAAAAAAAATTATACAAGATCAGAACTTTTCCTAGCAACCCACATGTTCGATCAAACATGTGTTTGATCAATCAAGCAAGTTCTTGAATGATCAAAACACACCTTGATCGAAGTACAAGATTGTTGGTCTCTTGTGTTGGTATTCCAAAAACGATACAAAGAAAACTAACTAATTACGCAGTGGAATTAAAGAAGCAGTTGCACCTTTCCTTTGTAGCTAAAGACCTCTTGATCTTCTACCGTATTCCTCTCCTCTTCTTGGGCGTCGTGTGGGCGACGATCTACCAAGACAAAACCACCCTCCTTCTCTTCTCGGTTTCCAAACCGTCGGCTACAAAAGGAGCTCTTAGGATGGGGCACCTTCTCTTCTTCTTCCTCTTCTTCCTCTTCTTCAAGCTGCCGCCCACCAAGGAGTAGAAGAGGGGGACACCGGCCTTAGCAAGGAGGGGGTCGCCGACCCTAGTAAGGAGAGGGGTCGCCGGCTCTTAGCAAGGGAGAAGGGGAGGGGTGCCGACCCTAAGTGAGGAGGAAAGGGAGGGGCGTCGACCATAAGGAGGAGAAGAGAGAAAATTAGGTTTTAGGAGCCACCACCTACTCCTTTTTATAGCTTGCCGTCGGTTACAAAGAAAGAAAAATAACAAAATTCTGTTTAGAAAAAATCTTCCTTTCCATAACCAAGTTAAACCAAGCCAAGTTAAATCAAACCAAGTTAAATCAAACCAAGTTATGGATGAGTGGATACAAGGTTTTATATAGAGGCTATAACAGAGACCTAGAGGAGAAATTGATTTAGACCTCCTGATGGGCTTGGGCTTCCTGTGTTCGGCCCGAACACCCAACCCAAGTCCATCAATAATAACTCATGCCACTAAAGGGTTATTATTGAACTACCACACCAATCCCATATTACAATATGAGCTCCTTCTTATTATGAGTGCGTTAATCTTCCCGTGTTTAAGATATCGTATGTCCGTTAATTAAATGAGTTACTGACAACTCAATTAATTAACATATGATTCCAAGAGTAGTACCACTCAACTTTGTTATTATGTCGAACTAAGTCCACATGCAGGGTTTACATGATAATCCTTATGAGCTCCTCAAGGGGGTATCATCAACCTAAATAATTAGGACACAGATTCCTTCTATAATCAACAACACACCATATAAATAATACTATCTCCCAACTCATCGAGCCTATTGATTTAACGAATAAATCTCACTCATTGATAAGTTAAAGAAATAAATACTAACTATACGTGCTTATTATTATATAGGAATTAAGAGGACGCACATCCATAATAACAGAGGTTCTATTCTTTATGTAGTCAATACAAATCGAACAACCTCAAATGGTTCTGCTCAATACACACATAGTGTACTAGTGTAATTTTATAGCCAAGATAGACTAATACCAAATTACACTACAACCGTTTCAATGGTTTATCCCAATCCATCTTAGTTGTGAGCTACTATTTATAATTTATAAGAAACTGATAACATGATCTTTTGTGTGGAACCACACACCATGTTATCTACAATATAAATTAAATGGACAATTGTATTGGCATATATATAAATATAAAATGTAGACATTTCACCAAAGTGATTCTCATTTCAAAATATTTTAAAACAGATGTTCATACAAAAGCTATGCTTATAGTATACATCCCAGTAGTCTGGACAATTTGCCTTGATATGTCCCTTCTTATTGCAGTTGCAGTAGGTGACTTCAGGCTTGGTTTTTGTATTTGGACTTGGTTGCATCGTCTTTGACTGGATCACCTTTTTAATCTCACATTTTGAAGCCCTTCTTTTTCTTATACAATTTTTGTACTAAGTTGACGAGCTCGGTGGTGATTTCGTCATCGTCTTCTGAGTTTGATTCATTTTCGGACAATTTGCCTTGATATGTCCCTTCTTATTGCAGTTGCAGTAGGTGACTTCAGGCTTGGTTTTTGTATTTGGACTTGGTTGCATCGTCTTTGACTGGATCACCTTCTTAATCTCACATTTTGAAGCCCTTCTTTTTCTTATACAATTTTTGTACTAAGTTGACGAGCTCGGTGGTGATTTCGTCATCGTCTTCTGAGTTTGATTCATTTTCGGACTCGGGTTCGGTCCGGCGCTTGTTCCTAGACCCCTTTGTCTTGCTTATACCTGCAACCAACACAATACCTTTCTTGATTGAAGTGCATTAGTCTGTTCATGAAGTTTAAATTCTAAAAATAGCTTGTCTAGTCTAATTAAAGAAAGGTCCTTAGATACTTTGTAAGCATCTACCATCAATGCCCACAAGGTATTCCTCGGTAAAGCATTTAATGCGAACCTTATTATATCATGATTCTCTACCTTCTGGTCAATTGCGTATAGTCCGTTAAGTAGGTCTTAGATCCAAGCGTGGAGTTGAATTGTCGACTCACCATCCTGCATTTTAATATTATATAATTTATTTAATATTAAGTCCTGTTTGCTTACCTTAGTGTCAGAGGTGCCCTCGTGCAACTCAATTAGCTTTTTCCATAATTCCTTTATGCTATTGAAGGGACTGACCTGATTCAATTCTTCTTTGGTTAAGACACATTGAAGGATCTAGGTTGCCTTTGCATCGACTTCAATCTTCTTCATTACACTTTGGTCCTAGTTTTCGCATGACACTAGTTTTCCAGTGTCGTCTAGTAGAAAAGCGAAGCTAGTTTGGATGATGATCCACATTTCAACTTGTATTTTGAGGTGATACTCCATTCAACTCTTCCAATAGCCAAAATCTTCGCCAAAGAATAGTGGTGGGCATGCGGGTTGTATCCTTCTTGGTACTCCATTTAACAAACTCTTGCACACAGTGAAATAAAGAGACTTGTCCCAAGACTTAGTCTTGGATTAGTAGTACGGTATAAAGAATTTATGAAAAACTAAAGAACCTGAGTGGTGTTGCACCAATTTCAAGAAATAAAAAAATGATTGTGAAAAATTGATTGGAAGGGGTAATCGTATTGATTTCGATCGACTCAAAAAATTTAAAACTAATACCACAAAAAAATTACTTGAATAGTGTTTCTGTTAGAGTGTATACTAAAAGCCTAGCTTTTTTTAAACATTTATTTTTGAAATAAAAGAATCACATTGGTCAAATATCTACATTTATATGTTAAGTGTAGTTGTTCAATTAATTTATATTGTAGATAACATGGTGTGTGGTGTCACACACAGAAGATCATGTTATCGGTTCTTTATAAATTATAAATAGTAGCTCACGACTAAGATGGATAGGAACAAACCATTGGAATAGTCGTAGTGTAATTTGGTATTAGTTTATCTTAACTATAAAATTACACTAATACGCTCTGAGTGTATTGAGCAGGACCATTTAAGGTAAGTTCTTTTTATACTGACTTAATAAAAGAACAAAACCTTAGTTATTATGGAAGTGTGTGCTCTTAATCCTAATATAATAACAAGCACATATATTTAGTATTTATTTCTTTGACTTATCAAAGGGTGAGATTTAGCTCGATAAATCAACATGCCTGATAAGTTGGGAAATGATATTACTTATAGTGTGTGTTGTTGATTATAGAAGGAAACTATGTCCTAGTAATCTAGGTTGATAATGTCCCCAAGAGGAGCTCATAAGGATTGTCATGTTAAACCCTACAGGTGGACTTAGTCCGACATTACAATAAGGTTGAGTGGTACTACTCTTGGACTAAGATATTAATTAAAATGAGTTGTTAGTAACTCAATTAATTAGTGGGCATCCGACATCTTAAACACAGGGAGATTAACACACTCATAATAAGAAGAAGCTCAAAATGTAATTTGGGATTGGTGCGGTAGTTCAATAATAATTTTTTAGTGGTATGAATTATTATTGATGAAATTAAGTTGGGTGCTCGGGGCGAACACGGGAAGCTTAATTTCATCGGGAGACCAAAACCAATTCCTCCTCTCGGTCCCTATCATAGCCTCTTATTTATAAAGTATTATACCCACCTTCTTACCCAACCTTAGGTGACCGGCCAAGCCAAGTTTGGAGCCCAAGCTTGGGCCAGCCAAAGCCAAAGGGTTGAGCCATTGTAGTAGCCGACCAATGCTTGGAGCTCAAGCTAGGTGGGCCGACCACAAGAAAATAAAAGGATTTTATTTTAAAAAAATCTTTTCTTATGTGGATACTATGGTTTTAAAAGAGAGTTTAAAATTTAAATTTTTCCTTTTATAGCTTTCTACAAAAGATTGGGTGAAAGGTTTGATATCTTTCCTTATTTGTAGTTAAAAGGAAGATTTTAATTTTTGATAAAACTTTCCTTTTTTGTAACCATCTTGATGATATAAAAGAGAGTTTTAAAATTAAATCTTTCCTATTATAATTTCTATAAAAGATTAAGAAAAGATTTGATATCTTTCCTTATTTGTAGATTAAGAGGAAGATTTTAATTTTAAAGATAACTTTCCTTTTTGGAAATCATCCACATATTTTAATAGAGAGATTTTAATTTATAAAATTTCCTTTTATAACCAACCATAAAGGGAAAAATTAATAGAGAAATTTTTATTTTAAAATTTCCGGAAACAAATAAGAAAGTTTTAATTTTGTGTTTAAAACTTGTCTTATTTGGAGCATAATGGTATGGTCGGTCATAGCATGGGTTAAAAGGAATTTTTAATTAAATTTTCCTTATTAACCAATGGCAAGGAGAATAATGGAATTTTAATTATAATTAAATTTCCTTATATGCCAAACCAAGGAATATAAAAGAGGGGGTAGAGGTGCCTCACCTCACAACAAATCTTCTATAGTTTCTCCTCTCTTCGTTGGTGTGTG